>NC_039364.1:192134864-192874281 GCF_003573695.1 Papaver somniferum | reverse complement strand
TAGCTAGATTGACATCTCCATTTTGCTGTGAGCTTAAACTGACTTGCACATGTCACATTTGATGGAATCTGAGCTTATATTTTGACCTAGAACTTTGTAGGTACGTTCTAAGCAAACCTTCACGAGACTTCACTCGTCCACTAGGGACACTTAGTGGTTTAAAAGGCTTAGTGCATACGCTAAATGCATTCGAGAGACCAGCGACAGTGGTATAGTTAGGATTTCCTTAGTTTTGTTTTACTTGAGGACAAGTAAAATTCAGGTTTGGGGGTATTTGATGAGTGCCAAATATTGTATATATTTATCCCTTTTTGTTGGCATTTAACTCATCCTTTGTGCATTAATTCTACATTTTATCCCATATTCTGTATTTTCATTGTTTTCAAGAATAAATATTTTTCTTACTTAATTTTATATTTTTAGGTAATAAATAAAGTCTGGATGACTTGCGGAGCGGAAAAGAGCTGAAGAGTGGTCAAAATCCGGAAGAAATTACGCAAGGAAGCCGCAAAGAATGGTGCGCACAAGACCAAAAAGTTAGGAATGGGCTCAAGAAGGAAGAATTGTTCTTAAAGAAGATATGGGCTTGGCATACCCAAGGCCCAAAACCCTTACCCAAACCCATTTTCTATATCCATACCCGCCTCCATCTTCAGCCGTCAGATTAGATTACATCTGAATCCGATGGTCGCTTCACTATAGTGCATCAAAATCTGAAGTTCTTGTCAAACATCATAGTGCCTAAATTCTAATCCTTCATATTAGATTGCATTTGAATCCTACGGTCGCTTCTTTGACTATGCATCAAATCTCAATACTTCCGCTTAACACCACAGTACCTAACTCCATCTTGCGTCGTCGGTTTCGTTGTATCTATGCATCCGACGGTAGCTACAAGCTCCACTCCATCTCGCCGTCAGATTTTTCTATCAACTCCACATCCCACGGCCTAGCTTTGAAGATCATCCAACTTGATATCCCCGATCAACACTCTAACACCAAACCCTATACTACCCAAACAAACAGCCCCTCCCCTTCTTTCCATCGACCTCATCCCTCTCTGCAACTCCACCACCTTCACCTGTCGCACCACCATCATCACCACCACCTTCTTCACCTGCTACAACCACCATGCAACCACCATACCATCATCACAACCACCTATATTACCTAAACCACCTAATACCCCTCTCTCTAGCCCTCTATTTCACTGATTTCTCACCATTCTTTTCTCTGAAACCCTAGGTGAGAAATCAGTCAAATAGGTGAGTCTAGAGTAGCAGTTGGCGCATGGGAATGGAGCAGGAAGAGATTACAAGGCATGGGTCGACGTTAATTGGGATTGATTTCAGCGAATTAGGTGAGAATACCAAACCCTAATTTCAACTGTTTTGGGAATTTTTGAGGGAATTGTGTAAAACCCTAAATTGGGGGAATTGGGTATAAATAGAGGCTTTGGGGTGTTGTATTGGATATCTCTGGACTAGCCAGTGTATCCCCATGAGGGCTGGACTAGCCAGTTCCTCTTGGGTAGATTTTTCTTCCCTGTTTTGTATTTGTAGATTTAATTTTAATTTTCAATTTTAATTCCAAATTCAGTTTTAGTTTATCTTGTTTCAATTCAGTTTGTTTTATGTTTTAATTCACATTTCATTCTAGTTCACATGTTAGTTTGTAGTTCTCTGTTTAGTAAATGTTTTTTGTTGCTGTTTTGTGAGCTCACATGTGTGTGTGTATAGCTAGGCTGAGATGATGCCTTAAGTCACTGTTAGTGGTGGAATGTTAGGTTATAATTCATGTAAATTGAGCTGATTGAGAAATGGAGGAATTTAGTGCTCAACTGTGCTTGTGATTGATTGTGCTGTCAAAAGACAGTCAATGCTAGGAGTAAACAGTTGAGCAAGCTTCTTCTCCTTCCATTCCATTTATGTATGCCCTGAAACATAGGAAGGCTTGAACCTTCACCTAGCTCCATTAGGGACAGGGATTTAACATAGAATTACACTATCTGGCTAGGTCACAAGGTGGATTCATAACCTAGTTGTGTTGTTTCTCTGTTTTGTATCTGTAGTTTTTCTCCCCTGCCATTGCCCTTGGCTTAGGCCTTGGTTTGCAACTGTCTTGATTTATCACTACCACATTGCCACTACCATGCCATTGTTAATATGCACATGTAGATCACTGTTGTTTTATCATTGTATATATTGCCACATTGTATATAATGACACTATCTCCATTGCCATTGTCCACTTTCCCTTTGATATATTGCCCTGTTTTGCCTTGTCCTGCCCTGTTTTGCTTCCCTGCCCAGCCTGCATAACCCTACTGCTGCTGTTGTGCCTCTCTTCCTTTGCCTGTGCTGTCCACGGTACCAGTCCTCTCTTGTCACTGCCCTGTAAATACCCTCTCATGTTGGCCTTGTACATACATTGTTTCACTTTGTTACTTCCTCACTGTCACTTTCTGTTTGCTCACTGTCTTTCTTTACCATTCTTGTTCACTGCTCTCTTGTTACTGCCCACTTTGCTCTCAGCTCTGTCACTTCTCTTCTGCTTTAAGCCCACTGTAAACTCTTAAGGTTAAAGACATGCCTAGTTCACTGTGAAAGCCCAACTCAAGCAAAGCTTAGCTCACATCAAAACCCCAGTTTGATTCATTTCAAAACCACTGAGCCCAAGAGCACTTCAAGATCATTGAGCCCAGTCTACAGTTCTCTCCAAAGCCTAGTTTACTGATAGGCTAAAGCTAAAGCCCAGTTCATTCCCAAAGAACTCAAAGGCCCAAAGCACAATCATAACCCATTGGTTACCAAAATCCATTGGTACCCAAAGCCCAACAATAGCAATTTAGAGCCCAAAATAGCTAGAAAACTCCAAAACACTCCCAGTCTCTGTGGATCGACCCGTACTTGCACGAGCTACAACTGACGACCGTGCAGCAATCTTTTGCAAAACCTTGGTTATAATGTTCATGAATTGATTCGAGTCAATCAAAATCGATTTTGCTTTAATTGTGTCTTGTATACTTCTATGAGAATATAAACAATTGAATAAATCTAGAACTAGTTTCATTTGAGTCATTTGAACTAGTTACTGGTAAGATGAATATAGTTGATATGAAAGTGTTCATATGGCCAACTTCGGTTAACTATAGTTGAGCCAACAAAGGTGTACACATTTAGGTACGGTTACTCGTATCTAAATGAAGTCACTTTTCATTTGTGTGTAACAATCTAAGTTCGATCTAACGGTTGAAAGATATTAGCTTGAGTCTAATCAGGTTTTCATCTAATGGTGAATATTGAATGCTTTGTTACCAAGGTAACATTAATTGCAAACCCTGATTTGAAGATTATATAAAGGAGAAATCTAGCAACTGGGAAACCTAATCCCCACACCTCATGTGTGATATTCTAGTTGCGACTAGAGTCGATTCTCCTTTAACCTTAGGTTTTTCGAAAACCCTGTAGGTTAACGACTTGAAGGCTTCATTGGGATTGTGAAGCCAGATCCAACTATTTTCTCTGTAGTTGCGTGTTCTGATCTTGCTGTTTTCTACCGTAATTGAGTATTATCTTCTCTAAGATTTGCTCGAGATTTAATCTCCGATAGGCAAGATAAAAAGTAGTCACAAACACCTTCGTCTCATTGTTTGTGATTCCACAATTTCTTGTTTCGCTACCATAGGATTAATATTATTGTGAGGTGATTGATATTTCTAAGTTGTTCTTCTGGAATATAAGTCTGGTATATCAATTGGTTCCTGTTCACCTTGATTTATCAAAAGACGGAACAAAACTCATATGTTTATCCGTGGGAGACAGTTTTATCTATTCAATATACTTTTCTATGTGAGGCAGATTGGTTTATCAAGTCTTCGATTTTGGGTCGTAGCAACTCTTAGTTGTGGGTGAGATCATCTAAGGGAATCAAGTGCGCAGAATCCGGCATAGTTCTAGGGCGTAAAGAACGCGATTGTACCTTGATCAGTGTGAGATTGGTTAGGGCTTAACTGCATTCCAGTCTGAAGTTAACTTGGAGTATGCTAGTGTCTGCAGCGGCTTAATACAGTGTGGCATTCAAATCTAGACTAGGTCCCGGGGTTTTTCTGCATTTGGCGGTTTCCTCGTTAACAAAACTTCTGGTGTCTGTGTTATTTCTTTTCCGTGTTATATTTGTTTATATAATTGAAATATCACAGGTTGTGTGTAAGTTCAATCGATTTTGGATCCAACCTTTGGTTGTTGATTAAATTGATTGACACTTGGATATTGGTTTTTTATACCGTCCAAGTTATTTCTTATATTCAATCGTGCTCGCAAATTCCTATTTGTTTGATTGCAGATTGAATTGAGAAATTGAGATATAACTCTTTGATATACTTTTCTTAAGATTGAGTCTGACTGTCTAGTTGATTCTCTTGAAAGTATATTGGAGTTAGTCCATACAGATTTCTAAGCGAAATATTGGGTGTGGTTGTTAGACCCCCGCTTTTTCAGGATTAACTACCATCAATTCTGTAGGCATGTACTTCAAAACTATTTCTTTCTTTGCAAGAGCAGCTCCAACAAAGAAATAGCTCCTATCAATGTGCTTAGTCTTTCCATGGTACTTTGCGTCTTTTGCATAAGTAATCATTGATGTGCCATCAGTGTGAATTTTCACTGCATCAGTAGCGTGAGTGACAAATTCAAAACTCTCAAAGAACCTCCTTAACCAAATAGATTCTTTTACTGCAGCTTGATAAGCTACAAACTCGGATTCCATTGTAGGCATAACAATAATTGACTGTTTCTTACTGCTCCATGTGATGGCCCCGCCATTTAGCAAGAAAGCATACCCTAACGTGCATTTTTGCTCTCCCATTTCGCCATTCCAGTTAGCATAACAATAACCACTTCGACGTAGATCTGAACCCTTGTAGCATAGCATGAGGTTGCTCGTCCCTTTGAGGTACCTTAGTATCCTCTTGACTGCTTGCTAGTGCTCAAGACCAGGATTCGACTAGTACCGACTAACTAATCCAATAGCATAACATATATCAGGCTGATTACACATCATAGCATATATCAGGTTCCCAATTGAGTTGGAATATGGTACCCACGACATCTTGTCTTTCTCTTCAGGGGTATTAGGGCACATCTCAAGGCTTAAGTTCTGACCTTTATCAACTGGAGTGTCTATGGGCTTGCAATTTTGCATCTGAAATCACTCAAGAACCCTTTTAATGTATGTCTCTTGTGACTTACCCAAAAGTCTCTTTGAACGATATCTAAGGATCTTAATCCCGAGCATATAGCTGGCTTCTCCCATGTCCTTCATCTCAAAAGTTGAGGACAACCGCTCTTTTGTGGCGACAACAATTTCCATGTTACTTCCAGCTATAAGGATATCATCAACATATAATGACAGAATAAGGAAACCTTTATCGAACTGTTTAACGTACACACAATGGTATTCCCCTATCATCGTAAACCCATTGGAAACAATGGCTCGATAAAATTTTAAATACCATTGTCTAGATGATTGTTTTAGACCATAAATAGATTTTTGGAGCTTGCAAACTTTGCGCTCTTGACCTTTAATCACGAAGCCCTCTGGTTGATCCATGTAAATTTCCTCATCTAGTTCTCCATTGAGAAATGCAGTCTTAAAATCCATTTGATGAAGTTCCAAGTCCATATGTGCCACAATAGTTATCATAAGGCGTATTGATTCGATTCTCACCACAAGGGAGAAAGTTTCCTCGTAGTCAACGCCCTCATGTTGGGTGTATCCTTTCGCCACAAGGCGAGCCCTATGTCTTTCATCTAAACCATCTGCATTGCGCTTGACTTTGAAAACTCATTTGCTTCCAATAGCCTTGAGCCCTTCTGGGAGGTCAACGTATATTGCCACACACCATTAATCCTCATTGATTCTATGTCTTCTTTCTTTGCAATAATCTATTTTTCTCTTTTAGGAGATGACATAGCATGTTTAAAATTCTTAGGCTCTGCGTCATCATGTGAACAAACCATGAAACTTTCCCCCTCGATCTGAAAACAACGACGAGGGACTTTTCCACGTTTACTTCTCCGAGATTGGGGATCCTGATTTGATGGTGCCAAATCATTATTAACATCTGAGGAAGATGCAACTAATAAAATAGATTTATTAGCATCATAAGAACTAGAATTGTCAATATTTAAAGCCATAAAACCATCCGACATAAAACAAAACCATAAAACTCAGTTTCTAAGCAAATTTTAACAAAGTTTCCCTCAAAATGAAAACTAAAGCCTAGACGCAACATACTATTAACTGAAACTAAATTTCGTCGAATATCTGGAGCTTAAGCCATCATGGAGGATTAAGGTGTGCCATTATCGCAGATTTAGCATATGGGTACCAATGCCAAGTACTTCATGCTAGTTGTGTTCCCATGTAAACTCTCATGCTCCCAGCAGGAACTCGACGATAATTTAGGAACCCATCTCAGTACCTCACTACATGGTCGGTTGCTCCCGAATCTACAACCCACAAATGAGGAGAATGAGCAACTAAAGCTTGAATAGAAAAAAAGCAATTAGAGTCAGGAAGAGGTTCAGAAATTACCTTCTTTGGCTCAGTGCATTCACGAGCAAAGTGTCCTTTCTTATCACAGTTAAAGCATGTCATCTCTGCTTTGACTTTCTTACCAGCACGCTTGCCACTTTTGCGCTTAGGAGCATTGGCAGTGGCTGGTCCAGATCCATCATGAGGATTCTTAGCAGAAGAACCCCCCCCTCTTGCGCTTAAACCCATTGGTCTTACGCGAAACAGACTCAGCAGAGAAAACAGAACTGTTAGTCTTAGCAGCTTCCAAGCGCTCGACTTCTAGTTCCACATGACGTGAAATATCCTCAAAAGTGCGAACATTGTCATTATGTGTCATGTTTTGCTTCATATGATCCCAAGAGTTAGGTAACGAACAAATAACAGCTTGTACCCGTTGTTCATCTGTCAAATGATGACCTGCAGCCTCAAGTTCGCGTATCATTGACGATATTGTCCTCAAATGTTGTTTCATTGTAACATTCGGCTTCTTTTGAAAAGTGTCAAACATCATAGTTAAAGCGCAAAACTTAGCCACATAGGTAACTCCAAATTTCTGCATGACTTCCTCTAGCATGTCATGAGCAAACTAGTGGTTCTCAAACTCGCCAATAAGATCATTGTGCATTGAGCTCAGGATCATATGATGAGCACTGCGATCCTTATTATTTCTTTCCTTGTAAGACTCAAGGTTGCGACGGTATTGAGCCGCCGTACCCTGCTCAGGCTGAGGTACATGCTCAGTTATTTCCTCCATCCCATCATCATGCAAGAGAAAAACGATCTTTCAGCACTAGATGTTATAGTTGTCGCCATCAAGTTTTTTTCCCTTGTTCAAATCAGCAATGATGTTCTTGGAAGCCATTTAGTCTTGAACTTGGCATGCGGGAAAAAAAATATATTAAACTTATAGAACTATACACATATTCAAAAGTAACTTTGCAGCATTAATCTAAATAAATAGCAAAAACCATTACAAGTCGCACGATCGAAAATTCGTTAAACTCCTAATCATCTCTCGCGCCACAAGTAACATTTTCTACATCTAATTAATATATTCACAAGTTAATGGTTTTTGGGAATTAAACAAACTCAACCAAACAACCTCCCACTCAATTGTTTTAAACACTTAAACAAACAATAACATGTTATTCAATCAAGATGATAATTCAATCAAACATGTTATCAAACCAAGATGATTATTTAATCAATGAACATGTTATCTAGACATACAATTCAGTAAGATTATGAATTCAATCCAGCACCATACATGTTGTATATAAAAGGAATTAGAAATCACAACATAGAACCATTCACATGTTATCATGGATAAAGCGATTAACCATATAATTTCAAAGAAACTATATCATGTGAATCTAATCAGGTTCTGAAAATAGTTTTATTGAATTCGGAGCTTCGAAAAACCTTAGAGTACCAAAAGTCGAGTTGATTCGACAATCACAAATAGAGAAACAAATGAGAACAAATAACTAGGACCGGACCGTGGGCTGATCCGCGATATGACCCGCTGGTCTGAACCGCGAGCTGAACCGCCGATCCTGGACTGGGCTGACTCGCCGATTTGACTCGGTTACTGTTCATCGTCTTTTCCAAATTTCTAGCAGCGTACAGACGCGCATGGTCAACTTTGGGAGATGATATCTCACTCATACAAGCTTTGATTCAAGCAAATAATATGTCAAATAAAGGTCTCAGAAAGAACTATCTATATACATTAATTTTAATTAACATGGATCGACATATTTATATCAAAAACAATCATCAAGCCACTGCTCATAAACATGGTATAAAACTAGGATTTTGCTATATCCTCAAACCACACGTTCAAACGATACAAAATTTTCCAGGATATCATTTTAATCAATAATGAATATACCCATTTAAATATGTCAAAATAAAAACACCCTTATCAAGATTCGAAATATTTATACATCCATTAATGATTTTTAACCAAAACAAGAACCCTAATCATGATACTATCATGTTATGAGCAACTTTCAAGCACACAATGCATGTTGTTTCAAGCACGAAAACGCATCAAACCAATAGATCTGATACCAATGTCAGAGGTTATACGATTAAAGCAGAAGCGGGTATCGTTTTATACCTTGAACTTGAACTCCGATAAGCAAGAACAAGGAGCAGCAGTAGCAACAACAACGTTTCAATACGAAGATCAGCAGGTACTTCAATCTCCAAAGATGAGCACGAACTTGATTCACAGGATAAGAACTTGAAACCTTTTTCCTGATGGTAACTCTCTTTAGGGTTAGAGTTACCGCTTTTCTAATAGTAAAACTTTGTTGTGATATCGTTGGAATCACTTACCCTTCTATACACATGCTAAAGATGCTTATATAGGGTCCAAACCCTAAAGTAATATGGAACCTTATCGGTCCTGCCACATACATATGGACCACCATATTCGGATCCAACCCGAATATCTAACACAGAGAATGGTCAACGGTTGATGTTGTGTATGTGAAGCTATAGGAAATGGGGATTGCAGCTAGGAATGGAGTCATGGACTTGAACTGAAATGCAATGGCTAGGAAAGTGGATGAGAGGATATAGTTGAAGTCAGGTAATGATGTTAGAAGTTGCAGTTGGACAAGATAATGGTTGTTTGCAGTGTGTATGTGTTGGTTTACTGAGAACGGCTCAAGCAGTTCTATGTTGATGGTTTGTGGAGATGAGAAGCTGGTGGTAAACTATGTGTATGAGATGAGTCCAATAGAGAATTGGCATGGTAATGCATCTCTTGATAATGGACTGAAGGGGTAGAGAGATGTATGTTAGGATTGAATACAGGGAGGTAGAAAGGAATTGGCTGGAGTAATGGAGTTGAGTTCCATCTGAATTTGCATTGTCAGTTCTATAGAAATGACAGTTGAACTGATCTGAACCGACTCACCTGATCCGGTTTGACTCAAATGGACTTGGACCTGTTCTGACTGGGTCGCTCATGGGTTGTTCAGCGAGTGATTTTTGGTGTGTGACCAAAATTTATAAATTGAAGGCAGAGAAAGTATAAGAAAGAGAGGGGAGCTATTCTATTATCAGCTACTACTTTTCTAGTTCGTGAACAATCTGTTGTGATTCTTGATTCCAATCATCATTTAAGTTCGTGAAAAATCTGTTGTGTCTGTTTCTCTTAGTCCCAGTGATTCTTCAAGAAAATGTGTGTTTAAAGAAGGTGGATTAGGTTGATTCTAGCGATTTGTGATGGTTGTGAACCCAGTAAGTAGCCGATTGTTGTTGCAAAATCGTATGGAGGTTGCGATCGGAACACAAGGTATGAAGTGCAAGTAGATTTGTTTGGATTGTTGCATTCAAACCCATTTGTGAATGGTATTGTGCCGTTGTTGTAACAATCATTTTGTTTGTTATCAACGTAAATCAGATGAGCATTTGATGCGATAGAGAAGAGAATGAGTAAAGAGATAAGAAGAGTGAATTTTGAGAATGAAATTGAGCTTATGTCCATGATGATTTAGGAACAAACGGAATTTTGTTCTGAGAATGAGCTTTTCCAAAAGAAAACAAACACTAAAACATTCTCCAGACGCCACTGAAAATGAAAGAAGAAAGTAAACAAAGAAAGAGAAAAAATTCTCATGAGGAAAAAAAGTATGTATTGGCTTACTTTCGAAATGCATTTAGTGTGTGCTTTATATATGTCTACAGGTGCTTGTCATCTATGCTTGCATAGAATTAGAAACCAATCAATTAATAGTCAAGTTAAAGAACAATTTATTAGTTTCTTCTTGGCTAGACTCAAATTTTCACAACAATATTGTGTTGTGAAATGATTAGGAGTTATAAATGTGTGTAATTGAATGTGTTTGAACATCATTTTGCAGGGAAGGAGTTTGTGCAACCTCCAATGTACAGCCGATACATAACGTTCATCAATTTGCCAGACGCATTGCAGCTGTTCGCAGAAATGCCTGAACCACACAACTCTTGTTAACTTCAACTACACCAGCCTTGCCATGTACGCTGTGGGGATATGTTCGATGGGTTAGAAAGTATTTTAGAAGCTAAGAATGAATGTGGAATTAGAGTACAAAAGAAAAAGAAAAGAAAGGTGTTTGTTTGGATGTCCGAGTGACAATAAGAAAAAGAGGCAACACCTCCACAACTTCTTTTCTAGAATTTCTTCTTTTTCTTATGATAGGGAAGCTAGGGATGGAGGATAATGATAATTGGATAAGCTGAGTTTTAGGAGTTGGTGTTATTGGTTGGGAACCTACGGATGTATTGGTGTTGGTCATAATGGTTAAATAATTTGTTATGCAGTCGTGCAAATGGATGCATAACTTATTATGCATTTACAAAATTTGTTGCGTAACTTGTTATGCAGTCCAGAAAACAGTTGCATAGCATGTTATGCAGCAACTTTTTTGTCACTATCGAAACCAACAAAAACAAAGACTGCATAACTTGTCATGCACCAATAATAATATACTCATAACATGTTGCAGTCGTGAAAATGGATGCATAACCTGTTATGCATCCGAAAATATGGCTGCATAATGCATTATGCATCCAGAAAACTGCTGCACAATCTTTTTTGCATCAAGAATGTTATGCATCCGTAAATATGGCTGCATAATGCTTTATGCATCAATTTTTTATGTACGCACTAAAATCAACCAAAACAATGGCTACATAACTTGTTATAAATGCATAACTTTGTTATGCAGTCGAGAAAATGGTTGCATAATTCGTTATGCGCCTGCAGAATGTGTTATGCATCTTTTTTGGTGGTTGCATAATAGTTATGTAGTCAGTTTTCGAAATTTTGCCTAAAATGATGATCACCTTTGATTTTTTCGTGAAAAACAAAAAATTGATATTCTTGTTTGTACTCGTTACGTAGCTCTCTTAAAAAGATTTCCAACGATATAAAATTTGTAAAATTCCAAAGCGCGGATTTTTAGATATGTTATATCCAAGTTGCGTTGCCAACTATACCCCTGATGTATAACCCGTCATGCGGATGCATAATGACATTTTTAATAATTTCATATAATTATGGGTGCACGGAAATAATTATGGATGTCACGGTACCTAAAATTAATTGTGGACATGACAATGAGATATTTTTTTTTTAGGTTTGCGCCTGATTTTCTCAAAACCAGTTCATTTTATTTTTGCGTTGGATTCTTTGTTTCAGAAAAAAATCAAACACAAATTTTGTTCTCTATATTAATTTGATCAATTTTGTTGGATTTATGTTGCTTTGAGGAGGATTTTGTGAAGGATTATAAGATAGATTATACTTGTGGATCCTTTTGATGTTGGTGATGTTGTAGTTGGCGCATTTTTAATAAGGGTAGTTTAGTCAAAACTAGGAAAATATATGGCCCGGTTCCTAATTAGTGAGACAACTGCAGTTTTTCTCTTCTTCGATCTTCGTTTTTCTTCTCTCTCTGCATCGAATAAAACTTCGAAAAACATCCATAAAAATCTTGTACTCCGACCGCGGATCACATATATTATTAACTTTCTTAATTTCAGAAGAAAGAAAATGAAGACAAGGTCTACATGGTTTTATTTCGTGCTAAATTAGATGAAGGTATCAAGCCTACTGACAGCAATCCGTGCATTGTGTCCTACCATCAGCATGAATTCTGCATTGGCAACAACCACGACATTGCCAATCGCAAGCTACAAAAGAAAACACACGAACCCAAGACTAGAGTTAGCTAGGATTCTAATTAACTTCATCAAAGGGAATGAAAATTGGAAAATGCAAACCTGTTCATCGTCCAAACCATTCAATCTTTAAAAACAAAAAATTATACAAAATAATGTTTTTGGCATATATGTTCATACCAGTAGTGAGAACATGACCGGGAGCGAGATTCTTGAGGTTGATAACCACAGATTGACTGGCACCTGCTACAGATCGAGATGCTTCGACATTAGCAAACGATGAATAGGCCACAAGAACCAACATGAAAAACAAAACCTTGCTGGAAGCAGAAGCCATTGGTAAGTACCAGGAGAACAGAACAATTCTTAAGTGGTTAGAATCCGACGACTACTTGTCTTGCTCATATATATAAGGTGTTTTTCATTAAGTTTGATTTGATTTACCATATTGATTGTATTTCATGCACGATATTTTTCTGTAATTTTTTTAATATGCATATGTTTTCTAATGCATGAACATTGGATATCCATATACTTTCTTTAATATCCATATACGAATGCACGATATGTATGAATTAACAATTAATTCAGGAAATTCCATATAAACATATGATGGTGATTCGTGTTTTTTTTTTTCGTGATTAATTTCGTAGATAATTTAATTATCTTAATAATCATTCATTTATTACTATTAAGTACTTTATAGTCTCATCTATGCATTTATTTGAAAATTTGCAGGTGTAACCAGTGTAATATGATGATAATATTATTTTTCTTTTGATTTTTCTGTAGGATTTAGGGGCCTGACGAGTTTCAAAATCAAATATCAGTATCATCACACAATAACTCTATAATTCTGCTACATTGTCATTTACATCAACTTGTTTAGCTTCTTCTTTATTCGTTTGAAGCATTAACCTATTAACTGTTGAGCTTTATTCTTCTTCTTTTTTCTTCGCGATACTTTTTCTTTGAAGAGAATTTCCTTTACAATACTAGTTTGGTACCCAACTGTATACACCATAATCTAGACCGGACATGTGGCAACCATCGACAGCTGAAGCAAGATAATAATAAAGCAATGCAACACACTACAACAATTATAAGAGTACTTCAAAGTTAAGCTAATGTCAATTTAGTAATAAGTTGATATCTTTTTCCTATAAAAGAGGAGATAAGGTCAGGAGAAAAGGGGGAGACTTTTGGGAGGACCAGGAAATGAGGAGTAAGAAATCCACTACATCTGAAGAGAGGAATAATAGTTAGATTGGATTGCTACCTTCGTTTTACCTTCGTTCTACCTTCGTTATTAGAAACCTTCACTGAACTTCATTATCATTAATGGAGTTCATCAACCTTGTAACAAATCAAAAGCATAATAAACTTTATTTAACCTGCCCGTGGATGTAGACACTCCGTTGTCGAACCACGTTAATTATCTTTGTGTGAATCTCTTATTTACTTGTTTATATTTCATCTTTTACTTGTTGTTTTATGGTTTAAATCAAGATCCAATGATCTTGTTCATTTGATTGTTGCTACTAGAAAAATGGTAGTAACAATTTGGCGCTAGAAACAGGGACGGGTAAAGAATTTATTCTATCTACTGTCCCAAATCTATTATCTTTTAATCGGTTTTCGATTTTCAATTTAATGTCTTCACCTGAGAGGTTCTTCAAAATGCGAATACCAAACGAAGATCCTTTCATAAGATTCTGACTCAGTGTTTGAGACAAAGGTTTGTTGATCTTTATTTTTCATTAGTGGCTGAAAAATTAAATGTGCTACCAAGCTTTCATTTTCTAACATAATTAAAACCTTGCACTAGCTTCTATTAGCGTGCATGCTTAAGTTCTCAAAAACAATCCAGCGAATCATCGTGTTGATGCCTTAATTTTCGAAGCCTGTGGAGTTCTTTAAAAATGGGTCCTCTAAAGTTATGTTTTTTTAGTGAAGTTTGATTTCAATCTAACAGAACGTGTTTTTCAGAATGATTATAGGCCACAAAAAGTTTTGAATAATGTCAGATGTCATTTTGTTAGTCAAACTACGTAATCTTTTCTACTTTATGTCTCTATCTTTTCTATTTTATGTCCTTATCTTGTCAGAAAGTACTACCTTATCCTAAAAGTGTCCTAATCTCTATGGATTAACAAATTTAAAAGTAGACCCTCAATTGATCTTTGCTCTAGTTTGTACCAGCGTCACAACGAAGGAGCTAAGAGGATAAGGCGTCGACCCAAAGCTCCGATGATACATCTGGTCCTTGTGCTTATGAAGTTAACGATAATACAGTCCTGACCTTGCAAGCCATGATCGTTCAGGTTCTCCAACGACAAATCCAGCGTTCCACCAACGATAAAGCTACTCGGCATAGGAAGCTTCCCTAAGTACACATCCAGGTCACTCGACATATCCTCATGAAGTCCAAAATGCAAAGTCTGACGAAGATGCAGCTCCTACAACAAAGAGCCAAAAACAAACGATGCGCAAAGACTGACCCGGCAGGGATGAAAGTCCGGTGATGATGACTCGGAGTCTGAAGCAGTCCCGATCCTCCACTCCGTCGATGCAACTTCCATTTCTGGTCCCACAATCTAGTAATATATCTTCGGCCCGACAGTTAACACCAAAGTTCCAACAACGATTCTCCGCACAAGTCACGACAACTGAGATTAATTGAGAGCTCGAGAATACTACATCATCGTATATATCCACAAATTGTATCAACGTATGAATTCTAGTACAACAGCAGACCAAAACTCACACCGTAACATGGACCCTAGTAGAAGCAACAACGTTCTTTGCAGCAAGAGCTCCATTGGCGGAGGCGCAAAGTTTTGTTACGAAGGTGCAAAACCGACGCAATACCAGACGAAGGTCCACGATACACAACGATGAGCTTAGATGGCTACGATTGGAGGACTTATCTTGGGACGACTAGAGAGGGAGGAAGAAATCCACTACTTCTGAAGAGAAGAGTAATAGCTGGGTTGCCTCTCGCTACCTTCGTTCCCTAAAGAACGATGATAATCCCCCACTCCAATGATGCGGTCCTGATCATCCACTCCCACGCTAAACACGATGACGGTGCAAGAAACCGACATAAAAGAGCAAAGGGAAAGAGGAGTTGGAGAGGAGCAAAAATTTAACAAAAGAGGCTCAAGTTTGACGATGGTAGGCAGCAAAATACAATGACGATCTTGCCTCGACGATGACACAAAGTCCATGACGATGATCTACGAAGACAACGGACCCAAGTCTTACGACGATCAACACCGATGACCTTTAATAACAACGATCCAAGGATCGACGACGATGATGGGAAGTACTTATTAACGGGAAAGAATAGTATCTATCATTGCTTCATACTTCTAGTTGGTTATAGTTATATAAATACTTCTTATCGGTCATACTCTTCACAAATATAGGATCAAGAAGAAGATAATTCTTATTATAATAATCTTATCAATTCTGGGTACACAGCTCATGAATATATAGAGCCCAATATTATGATAAAGCAAAGATCTTATATACTAGGAAACAATATATTATCCTTAAATAAGGATATATATTAACACTCCCCCTCAAGTTGGTGCATAGATATCACACGTGCCCAACTTGTCCAAAAACTCAAGTATTTTTTGCATGACACTCCATGTGTGAGAATATCTGCAAGTTGTTCTTCAGACCGAACCGGTGGCAGCTCAATAATGTTGTTGTCCAGCTTCTCTTTGATGAAGAACCTGTCAACCTCCACATGTTTAGTACGATCATGCTGAACAGGATTATGAGCAATATCACGCGCAACTTTGTTATCACAATACAGAGTAATAGGATCCTAGAGAGGAACCCACAAATCCTTAAGGAGAAGCCTCAACCACAAAGTTTCACAAATGCCATCTGTCATACCTCTGAATTCAGCCTCTACGCTTGATCGTGTAACAATATTTTGTTTCTTACTTCTCCAAGTAACTAAGTTACCTCCCACAAAGGTAAAGTAGCCTGCAGTAGAACGTTTGCCATCTATTTCTCCTGCATAGTCAGAATCTGTATATGCCACAACCTTTCTACAATCTTCATTTTTAGAGAATAAAATTCCTTTTCCAGGAGCAGACTTCAAATACCTCAAAATACGTAATACTACATCCATGTGTTGTTCACCTGGATTGTGCATGAATTGACTAACAACACTGAGTGCATAAGCAAGATCTGGCCTTGTGTAAGATAGATACATCAATATCCCCACAAGTCTTTGATATCTCCTTTTATCAGCAGGAACTTGATCAGGTTCAATACACAGATTTACCTTTTCTTCTAAAGGTGTATGGATTGGATGACATGCTGACATGCCCACTTCTTTTAGCAGATCAAGAACATATTCCTTTGTGATAAGAAAATTCCTTCACTGGATCGAGAAACTTCAATCCCAAGGAAGTATTTCAATGAACCAAGATCTTTCATTTGAAATTCCTTTGATAAGTATCTTTGCAAAGATTTCCTCTCCTCTGGATCATTTCCTACCACCACCATATCATCTACATATATGATAAGAGCAGTAATTTTATCCTTCCTTTTCTTTATGAACAAAGTATGATCAGAATTACTCTGACGATATCCAAAGTTCCTCATAGATTTGGTGAATCTGCCAAACCAGGCCCTTGGAGATTGTTTTAGTCCATACAATGACTTGTTTAGCTTACATACCTTCTTACCATGAGATCCTAGAACTGAAATACCAGGTGGGAGCTCCATGTAAACTTCTTCAGTTAATTCACCATGCAAGAAGGCATTATTTACATCAAACTGTTGCAAAGGCCAATCCAAGTTTGCAGCAAGCGATAACAATACTCGTACTGTGTTGATTTTCGCTACTGGAGCAAAAGTTTCTGTATAGTCGATACCATAAGTTTGGTTGTACCCTTTAGAAACTAATCTTGCTTTATAACGTTCAATCTCACCATTTTCCTTGTATTTAATGGTGAAAATCCAACGACACCCCACAATCTTTCTTCCTTCTGGACAATCAACATAATCCCAAGTATCATTCTGAAAAAGGGACCTCATTTTTCTTCTATAGATGCTCTCCATTTTGGATCAGCTAATGCTTCCTGCACATTGTTAGGAATAAAAACAGTAGATAGTTGATTCACGAATGCCTTATTAGCTTTAGACAAACGATGGTGAGAGACATAATGATTCATAGGGTACTTAACCTTACTAGAGATATCAGGTTCACATCTGGGTTTAGGAATACCTCTGTTTACACGTTGTGGAAGTTGTCTCCTAGATTCTTCAAGAGCATCCGTAGCAGACGATTGGTTTGGTGTTTCATCTTCTTGAGGTAACGTAGACTCTGGAATCTCTTCTATCATAACCTCATCTTGAATCTCTATATCACGATCTAATACTGTACTTTATGTTTCTTCTCGTGAAGAACTTTCATCAACAGATTCTCTTACCATATCATCAGAGTTGACAATAACAGATACATCAATTTCCGATATATCTTCATCATAGTTAAGAGTCTGAATTTCCTTATGGTACTCCCCCTGAAGTTTAGACTCACATGAAAAATACATGGTATCTTCATGAAATACAACATCCAAAGTAACAAACATCATTTTGGTTGGAGGATGATAGCAACGGTATCCCTTTTTAGTTGTTGCATATCCCACAAATACACACTTCAGAGCTCTAGGATCCAACTTATCACGTTGGTTCTTGTGCAGATAACATAAGCTACAAACCAAACACATGAGGCGGCAGATTAGGAACAGTTGGAGCCACAACTGCTTCAGCAAGAGCTTGATGGGGTGTTTGAAACACAATGGTACTGGATGACACTCGATTGATAAGATATGCTGCAGAAGTAAGTGTCCTCCCCAATACATCAGCGGCATATGTTCTTCTATCAATGAAGCACAGACCACTTCCAGTAAGTGACGATTCTTTCTCTCTGCTACTCCATTCTGCTGAGGCGTATTAGAGCAAGTAGTTTGATGAATAATCCTGTGTCCCTCAAAATAATGTTGAAGGTCAGAATTCATATATTCACCACCGTTATCACTACGAAGTACTTGAATCTGTTTGTTGTACTGAGTGTTAATCATCTTATGGAACTTTTGAAACAAGGCGGTAACTTCACTTTTGTTTTTCATGAGACACACCCACGTCATTCTAGTGCAATCATGAATAAAAGTAACAAACCATCTTGAACCACCCAGGGTAGTAGTTTTAGATGGACCCCAAACATCAGAGTGTATGATCATAAAAGGAACTGGACTCTTATTGAATGATAATGGAAAAGAAGCATGATGGCTTTTTGCAAGTTCACATACTTCACAATGAAAACTAGAAATATCAAGTTTTGCAAACAAACTAGGAAATAATTTTTTTAAATAACCAAACGACGCATGTCCCAATCGTCGATGCCATAACAAAATTTGAGATTTTTGTCTCTCTCCCTCAGAACCATCAGCAAGAAGAGTTTGACGCAGCTTATCCGAACTACTTGACACCAAATCCAGATAATACAACTTCCCATGCTTAACACCATAACCAATCGTTTGCTTCGTTGTGATGTCCTTAAAAACACAACAGTCAGGCCAAAATCTCACTACACAATGTAAAGTATTAGTTATTTGGGAAACTGATAGGAGATTACAGTCTAATGTAGGAACTACTAAGACAGAATCTAAGTTTAAAGTTTCAGTGAGAGATATTGACCCTTCACCAGTAATTGGAGCTTGTGAGCCATTTGCAGTAAGACTGTTTTTTGTAAGAATGGTTTAAGGGGAGAGATTTGTTTAGAATCACATGTCATATGGTCTGTGGCACTGGATCAACTTTCCATGAATTATTCGAAACAAGTGAAGAAACATTTAAAAACTTACCATCGTTACCTGTCCTTGCTACTGATGGAGATATTACCATGGAATCGTTTCCTTTCTTTGTTGAAGCCATTGGAGCACCAGAATTTTTCTTTGTCTCCTTCTTCCTCTCTAGATGTTGATCCCACCAATCTGGATATCCAACCAACTCGAAACACATGTCAATTATATGTCCAGATTGAGTACAGTGTGTACACTTAAGTGATGACTTGTCCACCTCAGTCTTTGAGTATCTCTGAAAAGACCCTTTTTGATTGTACCGGTTTCGAGTTGCCATAGCAGCAGGTTCAACTTCTTCCGATTCTTTTGCCATCGTTGTACGTCGAACAGATTCACGACGAACGATTGCATAACATGATTCCAATTCAGGAATAGGATCCTTTCTCAAGATTTCACCACGGATCTGTTCAACACTTTCATCTAATCCATCAAGGAATATATGCACCCTTAGGCGCCGAATTGATTTTCGATAGGCTTCAATATCATTAGAATTCTCCATAACCACCTTGTCACGATGATCCAGCCTCCAAATATTTCAGTTAGTTCACCATAATAAATTGAGAGTGCTCTGCCATTTTGTTTTGCCGAAAACGCTCGTCGATTTAGAGTAAATACCTGCATCTCATCAGCTCCATCATAAAAGGCTTTAGATAAGCATCCCAAATCTCTCTAGCAGTAGGTAACCGAATATATCTCTTCATGATTTCAGGTGACATAGACATCAACAACCATCTCTTGACTTTTTGATTATCTGTGTGCCACTTCTCATATCTTGGATCTTCCTTGGTAGGTTTTCTTGTCCTTCCCATAATAAAGGAGGTTTTTTCTTTTTCAGCAATATGCATCTCCATGATTTGTGACCACAAATCATAGTTTGTTTCATCATGAACAATCCCAGGCTTGAATACTGCACCTTCAGATTGAACGATAATAGGAGCAAATTTGTTTTCCATCTACCCTTTTTGTTTTGATTTATTTTGGTATAATTCTGAATCACTACCCATGATTCAAGAAGCCTAGCTCTGATACCATCTTCACAAATATAGGATGAAGAAGAAGATAATTCTTATTATAATAATCTTATCAATTCTGGTTACACAGCTCATGAATATAAAGCCCAATATTATGATAACGCAAAGATCCTATATACTAGGAAACAATATATTATCCTTAAATAAGGATATATATTAACACATACTTCATACTTCAAATGGGAAATATATTTCATACTTCCTATCGGTTACTTCATAACTTTTATGACAATATAATTCTTCTTACTTCATACTTTCAACAAATACTTCTACCTCCATTACTTCATACTTCTTACGAAATGATTCACTCGAGAACCGAGAACTGGTGCTTCATATTCGAAGAATGCTTCGGATTTTTTCTTATACTTCTTCTCTTTAGTGACCACTGTTTACTTCGTATACTTCTTGGCGACAAAGATCCAAATTCCGACAACAATGATCGCTGATGACGAAGATACGACTTCGATTTCATACTTCAATGATACAACTCCGCTCCTCACCCCAATGATGTAGCTTTGCTACGATGATGGTACAGCTCCAGTTGAAGACAGACTACCTAGCTAAAAGAATAGTGGAGAACGGATGAAGACGTAGATGACATGGCTGGATTAAATGCTGCTAAAGCAACAGACGACACCAGGCCAAAGCAACAGACCATGATTCAAGTGAACCAAAGTGGGATGCAGGTGAAGATGCAAAGTCCCCATGACGGCACTGTAGAGGAAACCCGAAGCACAACACGATGGGGTTGCTGCTGGACCCAAAGTGCAACACGACGTTGTTACTGAAGTTGCTGGACCCAACAGTGCAACACCTGGTTGATGTTTCGGTTAGAGATGAATACAACGTAAAGCTACTAAAGGTGAACAGACGAAAACCAGTTCAGGGCAGGGGAGAAAGCAATTCAAAGTTTAAGACTGCATCAGCATCACAACGAATGAGCAACGAAGATAAAGCTACGATCCAAATCCGATGCTCTAGGACTATCAACCAATACTTACGAAGTACAAGTTAACCCCTATCTCAGCTCAACTGATGGCCAGCCCACCCCGATGATGCAGTTCAAACTAAAAGTTCAAGCAACGAGAGTTTAGAGAACTCCAGCTTCACCATATCTAAAGTCTCACCAGTTCAGGGAATGATATTGAAGGCATGCCTGTTAGAACTACCCCCCGATGATAGGTCCAATCTCTCATTCCGATGATGGCTCCGGTCAACCACTATGATGAGGCAGATCAGCTCAATCCCTATGACGTATACAAGCTCTACTCCGGTCAACCACTGTGATGGCAACTGGAGGAGAGCAACAAAACTTAATTCAAAGGCTACTTTGAAGGACAATAGCTAAGAGAATGTGCAGTTCAGCTCACAAATCATTCTCTGTTTCTCTTTCTTTATTATTGGAGTAGCGGTACTGATGTTATTTATTGGAGTAGCGGATTTGGCCATGAGACCGGAAACTCATTACTCCCAGTATTCTATATATTCCTTAGTTCTAATACTTCATGCTTCTTGTCGAGGAGTACTTACTCCGGTGTTCTTTTATTATACTTCTATTATTTAGTGACCGTTGTCTCCAGCGCTATCAGTTGGCAAATTTTGCTAGAATATATCAAAAACCCGAAGAACAAATCCAATTATTTCTGGGTTAATCCTATCCATCGTAGCAAGAACAAGTCCAATGACGGCGATGCAAAGTTTCGATGCATTAACCGATGATGATGATGATATTTGAAAACGAAGAGCCAGAGTCTTGCTACGATGCCCGGAACCGGACGATGTAAAGCTGAAAATGACGATGGTGCAGAGTCCTAATCTGACAACGCAGGCTTGGTCCGAAAATGTTGTCCCGATCATCACTCGATGCAAAGTCCAACGAAGGTGCATAGTCAAGTTAGCTAAAGAAAAAATTCGAGTAACCAACGATGATACGAAGTCTGTCAACGATGATGGAAAATCCCTCGACGAAGATGGGGCAAAGTACTACAGCAATGAGCTTAAATCCCATGATGCAGACAAGTCCATCACTGACGATGTGAAGTCATACGATGACGCATGTGAACCAAAGTTCGATTTTCAAGTTACAAAGTCCAATAACGACGATAGCACAAAGTATAATTGCAAGAATGAAAGCACGAAGCTTCCCAAAGTGCTAAAAGTACTGGAAATATAGTTCAATAATGCCGAAAAAGACGACGCATGGCTCAACGTGTTACCTAATCGATACTTCTTATTCCTCATACCTCACGCTTCGGGATTTCTCATACTTCATTTTATAAGAATGCTTCTTATACTTCCATTCTTATGCAAAGGCCGACGACCAAAATAAACCGAAATATGCCGATGAAGATCCGATTCGCCAATCCCGATGGCAGCTCCGATCCCCCACTACGAAGATGCTGTCCTAATAACGAGACGGCGAGCCAAAGTCCAACAATGACGGAGGTGCAAAGCCTTGCGACGACGGTACAAAGGGCAACGACGACTGCAAGACCAACGACGAATGATGGAGCTATATGGCAGCTATAATGCAGGAGATCGAGGAGCAGGAGGTCAACCAGTTATCCCATACGATACCCAAAGCTCATAGTCATTTCTGGTGGAATGGTGTTCTCCGTCAGAGACTACTTCAAAGAACTACTTCATTTGGTGGAATGCTCGAGTAGTGACGCTCCAATAATCAGCACCAAAGGGGACTAGCAGCAGCTCAAATTCAGAGATGCGTGGTAAAGATGACGACAATATAGCGGCTACAGCGAGGACCAAACCGAAGAACGAGAAATAATCTGGAGTCCGAGAAAGCCACCTATCACAATAATTCTTGTTTCATCTTGGTGCAGGTTTATGAGAGGAAGTCTTTCTACAACCAAAAGTGGACAGCCATACCTCAAATCACGGTGCTCAAGCTCAACAACTCGTAAGGCAGACATAAGCTCAGACAATGATGTTGCTTGGAGGACATTGAAATAGCAATTTCAAAGGCCATGACAGCAACAAGGAGAATTCCATGGCCAACTGACGGCATACAGCGCAATTACGGAGCAACATGGACACCGGTACCCCAAGGTTTTGAAGTCTAGTTGCAGATGCATAAAGCCGTTCAATGAGCCGCTACAGAACCGTTCCATTACAACCAAAGCTCCAACGCGCCCAGCCAAGTCTACAACCTCAGGAGAACTATACCAAGTCACCGATTCGTAGCCAATTTACTCACTTCAATATGGAGAATAAACCAATGGTTGCAAATTTGTTATCATCATTCGCTACCGACGCCTACAGACTTGTTCATTCCCGACACTAGCACTATGACTATACTGCTGCCTTTTACCAGTGTGTGTTGTTAACAACCACTGCGCAGGGAAGGATCCAAAACACTTGTTCCAAGGGACAGATAGAAGCATAACAGGGGCACTTTTGCTTTCACAAACTTCGGCCACCAGCTTCCGAAACCAAAAGGGGCATACATACATCACACAACTAACAGAGTTTGCAAAAATTTATATTCCTTACATTTCAAAAATACTGGCATATTTTTTTGTGCATATACATATGTAGTGGCATAAAATCACACACTACATCCAATGGTATAGAAGATGAATTAAAACTAAGTAAAGATGCACAACAAACATAGACACAAAGATATACGTGGTTCGATATGATTACCTACGTCCACAGGGTGAAAGGATGAATATTATTATTTCTTTTCTTTGATTACAAGGTGTTCTCTCCTTCTCAAATGGTGTAACTCTCAAACTCTCAAATGTAGTGTCTTGTTTCTCTCTCTTTCAACCTGCCTCTCTCTCTCGACCAACCCTTGTATTTATAGGCCAAGGTCGACATACAACAGAATTACAATGTTGGTCACATTACATCAATTTTAGTTGTTCCCTATCGGACCTGCACTGCTCGCCCGACTTTCTGGTTTGACCGATAGAGTCTTGGTTTTTGATAGTTCTTCACCCGAGGCCGAGTCTTGATTGTCTGGTTAACACGATGTCGCCCTTCTTTCTTCTTGTTCCTTTGTTTGACCATCTTCCTTCGTCTGACCGAGTGCTTTCTGATCGTTCGCCCGACCCGTCAGGAGATAAAGGTCACGTCACATCCGACAACTGTTGGGACATCACGTCCGACCCACGTGATACCTCGCTCTTTGCACCGTTCGGTTCTATCCTGTGCTTCGTTGCACTTTTTTCTTTGGTGTATCATAGCTCAGGATCTTGCCACCTAGCCCTGTGGATTATCTACACCTACATTTATGACCCTTCTTTCGCTCGTGTGCTTGGAACGAGGGAAAGAAAATCGTTCCACCTTCCCACGTCCTCGAGCATGCCGAGAATTCCGTCATGCAGTCTCCCACTAATTCTCCCTTTATGACTTATAACAGTTGCTGTCGGTCGAGGCGCTGCATCCTATAAATATCTCCCTTTATGTCCTCTTTCCTTCGTTCGCCATTTTCAGAGAAACCAAGCGTTGTTCTTCCTTCTTCTTTTCCTTCCTTCTTTGCCGACACCATTAATTCCGGTGACCCTTTTATCTTCTCAGTCTTCCTCTTCGTTGTTTCTGTTGGTGAGGTTTGCCACAGTCGTGGTTGGTTCTTCTTTTTATTTCTCTCTCCATCAAAGTTCATATCTCTCTGTTCGTTTTCTGCCATGGCTACTTCTTCTCCGTCAGTGACTGAAAAAAGGTGCGTGAGTGATACCTTCTCCGAGGGCGATGTTGTTTCTCTTGATTCCTTGTTTTGGCTTGAGAGTCCTTCGCATCACGATTATCGTGCCATAAATTCCCTTTTCCCTGATGATTCTCCTTCTTTTTCATGTAGGGCTGATAAGAGGATCTCCAAAGACTTGTCTGATGATGAGTTCATTGAACAGTTGAAGGAAGAATTTGGTCTTCAAAACTATGAAGTGACCCTAGTCTCGGGCCAAACGGGTGTGTTTAAGAAGTTCGATGTCGATAGGTATGAGCAGTCATCCGAGGCAGTCATCGTTACTCGTGGGCAATTAGAACTTGGTCTTCGCTTTCCTTTATACAACTATGCTAGCCCTTTATACTACGAGGTGTTGTCACAGCTTCGTCCGCTTCGGGCCTTGACCCAGTGGAATGGCAACCCTTTCCGCCTGATGAATGAGTGGAGGGACCTAGGCGAGGGTCATGAATCTACGGCCGATTGGTCGACCTATAAGACTGAAGATGCTCCTAATTATACTTATGCCAATTTCATCGTGAACTATCGGAGCAGGACAACTACCAATGACGACCTTGCTGGTTTTGCTGCTAGCCCTCATCGTCTGAAGTCTATGCCTGAGGGTGTTGAACGATTGATGCTAGATGTTGATCCCCTTGGTAAAGGCTCTAACAAGCGTGCTCTACCAACACGATCAACACATCTCGTGGCACTACATCCTCAACCACCAACACCAGCGGCGCATGAAGCATTCTCTTAGGTGTGACACCTCCAATCACCAGAGCCAGAGCCGCTGCCGCTACACCCAATGTTTCTTCGAGCGTAATTCCCTCTGCTGTTACTAGAGCTACTACCACTCCCCCGTCAGGAAGAGAGACTGGAGGAGCCAGAGGAGGCCAACCCCCTATCACCAGTGTCGATTTTATGGAAAGACAAGAAGTCCTCTCTAAGTCCCAGACAGACTTGGCTTCAACTCAGAAAGAGGAACTCACTTTCCTCAAGACGCTAACAGAACGATTACCACAAGAGCCGCATCAACCCATGGAAGCAATAAGGAGTAAATTCAACGCTCTTGGCGCAAGCACTTCAATAGGGAGTGCATTCATATATGAGGAAGTTCGTGTTGCTCCTGAGCGCTCCAGAGAAAGGAATCAGCCATCAAATTTCATCACGCGTGAAGATATAGAACGACTTCTCCAAAATCGAGGCAAGGAAAACCTGGTGGACCTGCACCAGCATCAACCTTCGTATCCTCCTGATGTGCAAAGAGTTCCTCTCCCGAGAGGATATTCCTCCCCTCAGTTTTCCCTTTATGATGGTACTGGTAACGCTCGTGAACAAATTTCTCGTTTTCTGGAATCTTTGGGAGAGCACGAATACAATCACGTCCTTCGCCTGAAAGAGTTCTCAAAGTCGCTTACTGGAAGAGCGTACACCTTGTACAACAACATCGCACCAAACATCATATCAAACTGGTGTGAGATGGTCACTGCTTTCTACAAAAATTATTTCTTCGTGTCTGAGCAGATCACCTTCTCAGACTTCGGAAGAATGTTTCAACGAAACAACGAGCATCCAAATGATTACTTCAAAAGATTCAGGATTCAAGCACTGGATTGTCACGATCCAAACGTGACTGAACAACAGTTGGTGGAGTCATGCATTAACGGTTGGTTCCCATCTATCGTGTTTTACTGGAAAACTTACGTTTCCAGAAATTCTTTGAACTCCATGAGGCTGTTAAGCGGTCGGCTACGACGGCACCAACATTATTGGAGAAAACTAGACCGGCCAAGGGTGAAGATGCACGCGAAACCCCAGGAAATAGGCGCCTTATCAACAAGCATTACAACATTGGTCCCTCTGTCAGCGTAGTGAGTGAAGGAGGTTAAAAGAAAGCTTCGGCGACAGAACAACAACCCAAGCGTGCGGCACCGATGCAAACGACTACATCCCAGAAGACGGCTAAGTCCTCTGCGCAACGACAAGAAGCTGGAGATGCTGCTCTAGACTTCCCCTTTCCAATGAACGAAGTCATAGAACCACTGGAAGCATGGATTCAAGATGACGCCATCAAACTACCTCCTCTCAGACGTCCACCAACCGAAAAAGAAATGGCAAATCCCAAATATTTTCGTTACCATAGATTCGTCAATCACCCAATCAGTGACTGCAACAAATTGAAGCACATTTTCAAAGAAAAGGTGGATGCGGGAGAACTACAATTAGGAAATGAAGGAGTCTACATGGTCCCTCTTCCTGTCAGGAACTGTATAATTTTTGGGGACTCTGTCCAGAAAACCGTGCAATCTATGATGGAGCATTTATGTGAAATTCTATATTTCTCTAAGGCGCAGCGTCAAGACATATTTGTCCCTTAATCGTGTCGTATCAGGCGAGCATCTGTTTCCAGTTAAAGAGGCCGCCCCCAAATCCCAATCCTTCTTGGGAAACACGAGGTGTAACTGGGGACTCGCCTGCTTGAAGGATGTCGAGTTTGACGGCACACTGATCGACGTAGTATCTGATTTCAACATTGTCACTGTCAAGACCCTGAAAGCTACGAATATTTCAAAGCAGGAAGTTGTTCACTACCCGACTGTAATTAAAGATTCCGAAAGAGATCCTAGAGATACTTATGGGTACATCGACCTCGAAATCAAGGTGGGAGACGCTCTAACACGCGGTAAGTTTTATATTGTGAAAAACTACCTGAATTATGTTATGATTCTGGGGCGCTCGTGGGTGCATAACAACAAAGCAAAGCTAGGGGTATGTCCTTTGCCAGTGTTTATACCTGAAAGGATTTCCAACAATCCGTCAAACCCCGAAAATTATCTGTTGCCGTATCAACAACTTTCCAGTGTGACGCAGTTACTTGGAGAGAGCCCATCAATATACATTAGAAGGTTCCGAGCCCAAGTAAGTCTTATTGAACAACCCTTTTTTGCAACCAGTCACTCCTCCTTCCGCTAAATCTCGGGGAATCGCTCCAATCAACAACCCAGTCGTCACTAGGAGATGTGAATGGGATGCTGGCCCTTTGAAACGCTTCGTCAAAAGTTTAGAAGTTGTTTCGGCCAAATACGGTGAGTCCAAGGACCAAGTAATTGTACAACGCCCGAACCCATTTCAAGTTGGATATTTGGTAATAAAGGAAACCGCGTTTCAATTCAGAGATATGACAGTGAAGGTGACCGCTCAGCCTGATTCACCTACAGAAAGGGAAGACGAGCCATACCTGGTGGCAGATGTTATCTTAGGCGGTTACTACAAGCTCATCAATGCCGACAAACTGGAAGGTGTGACAATTCACTCACGATGTCTCAAGCCTTTCAATACCTAAAACGATGTGCTACCTTTCCTCCAGCGTTCTTTTTAGTATTTCTTCCAGCAATTTCCCCTTTCATGCAATACTTGTAATTCCTCCAAAATGATTGCACTGCTTGCATTCATAATTAGGGTTTCGATTTGTCAGTTAATCAAAGTATTATTTCCTTTTAGAAATATCTTTACTCCTTAATCATGACACAAGGTCTTGAGCAATCCTAAACCCTCATCATAACCCATCAATTCAAACCAGAAAGGCAAAACCCTAGAAAGAAACACCTCATATCTTTCGAGAAACATCGAAGGAATACATGCAGAGAGAAAAGGGTCAAAGGATTCGTGTTATTATTAGGGCAAGCGCTTCATACTCTGAAGAGCAGTCTACTCCAACAATAAAGCGGCCTCTCAATCACCACATAATTAGGCGGATTATAACACGTTATCAATTGAAGGGCGGACATGTTCGTGGTCAATCTCTGGTTTCCATTATCGCATCCCCTTCATTATTTTTTAGGGTTACATACAATCATCATAAGAACAAGTGCACGGTCACATGAGAACGCATCATCGAATGTCACATTCTCTTTGGATGTGCGACTCGATGGAATTGAGAGATTTTATTGCAACCTCACTGGAGAACACTACAACTAGGGTCCCCGGATATCGAAAAAGAAAATCATTCATCTGAAAAAACAGGCTCAACCACAAAACTACTGAATATAAGAAGAAAATGTCTACGAACTATAGAAGGTTCTCAACTATAAATGAAAGCAACAAAGGGAAGTTTAGTCATTAGAGGTATCAACGGTGCCTTCACTGGAGCTATCATTGGAATCTGCTTCAACATCTTCATCACACGCCATTACTGCATCCTCTCTGAAAGCCACATCGACTTCCCTTTCCGATGTTGTTTCAACGCCTCCCTCAACGGATACTTCAATACTCTATCCAAGAGACTCGCCAACATCATTCTTGAGAGTTGTTTCGATATCTTCTCCAGATGCTTCTACCGTCATCTCCTCAGCATCCACTTCAGCGTTCCCTACAAAGATTGCTTCAACATCCTCCGCGGAAGCCACTTCGACCTCTTTCGCAGGAACTTCCCCAACAGCCCTCTGAGGACGCTCCGATTCGTCCATATCAGAATCGAGAATTATGATTCCATTACGAATAGGGTAATCATACTTGTTTTCACCAGGAGGCCGCTCATGCTCGATCCTTCGCCGTTTTAGCCGAGCTGCAAACCTTTCAGCTCTCGAGATAGTCGACTGAGATGCTTCGTCGTGCCTCCATTTCTCCTCCATATTGACAGAAGCCAGAAATCCTGAGTACGCTCCCGAATGATGCGTAAGTGCAAAAGAGACACACCCTGTATGGCACGACCAACTTCGCGGAACGGGGAATCTATCTTGGCCATCACCTCCTCAAACGCGCTAGTCTTGGGTTTGTCGACTTCAAAGCTCTTGTCATGATAAGTAAAAGAGTAATCATCACCAGCAGTTCCCATCATACTGCAAAAAAAAAGACGTTATGATTATATCAACAGCTGGTATATAAAAAAAATCATTATCACCATCAATCAAAAATCAAACCACACAATGAAAAGGGAGAAGTACCTGGAACGAAGAAGAGAATCAATCCTATGATGAGAGAAAGGCTCCAGCGTCTTCTTTATATTCCACAAATCAGCAAGACCCTGGGAAGAAAATGAGTCTCTACTTGCCGTGTATAAAGGCTCCAGGTATGGGATAACAATCAAGTAGATACTTATCTATCTGAAGATAACTGACGTACAAAGAAAGCGTGCCTTACTCAAGAACCAAGCCAGCGTCTATCCTGGTAATGTCCATCGAACTTCTCTTGTGAATTTCTTTGTCTGTCACCATCTAATTCTTACCCCACAACAATGTCACTGTTACGTGCTAAGCAGGGGACTAAATGTTGATGGTGGTTTTTAGTTCAGGGTCAAAGTCGTAAAACCCTATAGTTAGCGCTGTAATCCTGCAAAGGAATATAGGCCATTTGAAAGTAATGAATGGTCAAACCTTTTTGCTTATATATATATATATATTGAGCAACTCAGTATAAATATGAAATTCACTCAGAATGGTGCGCGTAGTAACAATCCCAAATATTCTGTAAATTCTATTTTCTACCGGCATTATTAACTAATGCATGACTTGCCTAGTATTTGCATATGCTATGTTCCCAGCCGAACTCTCAATATTGACATGACATGACGATCAATGGTCACTCTCAGCAGAGTAGCATGAATCTCCCGAAGTGCTAGTATTGGGATCTGCACAAAAATACTCAGGCTAGATCGCTCTCTGACAAAGATATCAACGCGTTCACACACTTTTTTAATTGAAGTTAGCGCGATCGAACACATATTTATTCCTTAAAGGAAAATCTGGGTTGTTCATATCAGTCTCAAAAAATAATCACGGCCACACGATTTGGCCACGTTATTTAACAAGCTTAGACTACACCTAGACGGGCCCACTAATGCCCTAGTCGATCGAGTTCTATTTTGCTCATCCACAAGCGCTTCAAACACCGACCAAAACATGGGTGTTTGGCTATATTAAAAACGAGCTAAGACTGTCAAAAAGGGTCTTAAATACATCATGGTCGTCCAAGTTTTCCAGCCTAGTTGGACGGCTTGGATCTTCCTACGAACGATTAAGGAAGTGCCAACGTATTCATTGGCGGTCCAACTTCCCCCTTTGTCAATCGACTTTCCAGCGGCAAGCCTATAGGGCGCTCAACCGTTTGCCCAAACTCGAAAAAACACGTTGTGTTCAAAACCCAAATTTGGGACGCGGCAGTACACAACTTTCGCAGATCGATCGTGTCCGTCTAGCTTAGCCGACCTAGTTGGACGGCTTGGATCACATTTCGATCTATCAAAGAGATACCGATTTGTTCACCGTCGGCCCGAGCTCTCCCTTGGTCGATCGACCTGTCCGCAGCAAGACCAGAGAGCATTAAACCGCTCGCCCAAAGTAGTGTGAACATGCTGTTTTAAAAACCCTAAAATTGCTTTGCGGCAACACATTACTGCCGCAAAACGATCACGACCATCCATCTTCGCCAGCCAAATTAAGTGGCTTAGATCTAATTTTAGGTGGCCCAGGAGATGTCAGCACGCTCACCGGCAACCCACCTTTGTACATGGGCGATCGACCTGGTCGAACGAACGCTCAACGCTTCGAATCGCTCACCCAAAAGGGGTTGGTCGCGCAGCCCCTAAACCCTGAGTTGCGTCAACAGCATTATGAAACTGCCACAAATCATCTCGTCCATTCAACTTTTCTAGCCTAGTTGGATGGTGTAGATTTATTTTCAGAAAACCAACAAGGTAGCATCGTGGTCACCGGCCGCCCCTCTTCCACAGGGAGTGATCGACCAGGTGATAACTCACCCATAGGGTCCTCAAACGATCACCCAAATAGGGTTGGTCGTGCTGCTTTTAAGACGCTCAATCCGTGACTGATTCGATGGAGCTCAAAAATAGCGATGCTTCTAAACATCGATTATAAACAATACTTTATAAATATCGGTTTTATACTTATTTAACCTAAAAGCACTATGTGCTGATTTTAGCGGAAAGTCACGTGACTTGACCCATTCACTTGAGACATCAAACATGTCACAAACTGGTGGATACTCACTGGGGTATTGGTGTGGCGGTTTACAGCGGCGTGCAACGCGCCCATTAAGAGAAAGTGTCAGGAAAGACGGACAGTTAATGAGAGTAGTGGGTGAACGTTTGATCATCCTTCCCTCGTAACGGAAACATGATGACCACCACCTTCCACACAAACCCACTTCTCCACTACTTAACGTCCTCCACTTCCTAAGAGATCAGGGTGCGCTCAATGACTTGTATAAATAGGTTTTCAATCTATTTCGACAAGACAAGTGTTATCAACACAAGTAGACAGAAACCATTTTCTGATACACAAGTCATAAACAACCACACCTTCATAATTCAACACTCTGATCTCAAACACCTTCTTTGCTTCCCTCCCTAAGATCAACCCTTATCCTTCACCTTGTGACCAAATTGAATCTGGAACGACCATTTCTTGGTTTAGGCCAAAGTCTTATAGATTGATCTCTCGAATCTAAAGTACTCCCGTGCAGTGCATTTGTTTAGGGTTTGAATTCGTTTCTCATCAACACACCCAAATTTACCAAAAACAGCAGAATCAGTTTTTACCCTCAAACAGTTCTAAAATCGGTTTGTTCATGAACTAATATATTTATATTATAAGGAACGCAATTGATGAGTGCCAAATATTGTATATATTTATCCCTTTTTGTTGGCATTTAACTCATCCTTTGTGCATTAATTCTACATTTTATCCCATATTCTGTATTTTCATTGTTTTCAAGAATAAATATTTTTCTTACTTAATTTTATATTTTTAGGTAATAAATAAAGTCTGGATGACTTGCGGAGCGGAAAAGAGCTGAAGAGTGGTCAAAAGCCGGAAGAAATTACGCAAGGAAGCCGCAAAGAATGGTGCGCACAAGACCAAAAAGTTAGGAATGGGCTCAAGAAGGAAGAATTGTTCTTAAAGAAGATATGGGCTTGGCATACCCAAGGCCCAAAACCCTTACCCAAACCCATTTTCTATATCCATACCCGCCTCCATCTTCAGCCGTCAGATTAGATTACATCTGAATCCGATGGTCGCTTCACTATAGTGCATCAAAATCTGAAGTTCTTGTCAAACATCATAGTGCCTAAATTTCAAGCCTTCAGATTAGATTGCATTTGAATCCTACGGTCGCTTCTTTGACTATGCATCAAATCTCAATACTTCCGCTTAACACCACAGTACCTAACTCCATCTTGCGCCGTCGGTTTCGTTGTATCTATGCATCCGACGGTAGCTACAAGCTCCACTCCATCTCGCCGTCAGATTTTTCTATCAACTCCACATCCCACGGCCTAGCTTTGAAGATCATCCAACTTGATATCCCCGATCAACACTCTAACACCAAACCCTATACTACCCAAACAAACAGCCCCTCCACTTCTTTCCATCGACCTCATCCCTCTCTGCAACTCCACCACCTTCAACTGCCGCACCACCATCATCACCACCACCTTCTTCACCTGCTACAACCACCATGCAACCACCATACCATCATCACAACCACCTATATTACCTAAACCACCTAATACCCCTCTCTCTAGCCCTCTATTTCACTGATTTCTCACCATTCTTTTCTCTGAAACCCTAGGTGAGAAATCAGTCAAATAGGTGAGTCTAGAGTAGCAGTTGGCGCATGGGAATGGAGCAGGAAGAGATTACAAGGCATGGGTCGACGTTAATTGGGATTGATTTCAGCGAATTAGGTGAGAATACCAAACCCTAATTTCAACTGTTTTGGGAATTTTTGAGGGAATTGTGTAAAACCCTAAATTGGGGGAATTGGGTATAAATAGAGGCTTTGGGGTGTTGTATTGGATATCTCTGGACTAGCCAGTGTATCCCCATGAGGGATGGACTAGCCAGTTCCTCTTGGGTAGATTTTTCTTCCCTGTTTTGTATTTGTAGATTTAATTTTAATTTTCAATTTTAATTCCAAATCCAGTTTTAGTTTATCTTGTTTCAATTCAGTTTGTTTTATGTTTTAATTCACATTTCATTCTAGTTCACATGTTAGTTTGTAGTTCTCTATTTAGTAAATGTTTTTTTTGTTGCTGTTTTGTGAGCTCACATGTGTATGTGTATAGCTAGGCTGAGATGATGCCTTAAGTCACTGTTAGTGGTGGAATGTTAGGTTATAATTCATGTAAATTGAGCTGATTGAGAAATGGAGGAATTTAGTGCTCAACTGTGCTTGTGATTGATTGTGCTGTCAAAAGACAGTCAATGCTAGGAGTAAACAGTTGAGCAAGCTTCTTCTCCTTCCATTCCATTTATGTATGCCCTGGAACATAGGCAGGCTTGAACCTTCACCTAGCTCCATTAGGGACAGGGATTTAACATAGAATTACACTATCTGGCTAGGTCACAAGGTGGATTCGTAACCTAGTTGTGTTTTTTCTCTGTTTTGTATCTGTAGTTTTGCTCCCCTGCCATTGCCCTTGGCTTAGGCCTTGGTTTGCAACTGTCTTGATTTATCACTACCACATTGCCACTACCATGCCATTGTTAATATGCACATGTAGATCACTGTTGTTTTATCATTGTATATATTGCCACATTGTATATAATGACACTATCTCCATTGCCATTTTACACTTTCCCTTTGATATATTGCCCTGTTTTGCCTTGTCCTGCCCTGTTTTGCTTCCCTGCCCAGCCTGCATAACCCTACTGCTGCTGCTGTGCCTCTCTTCCTTTGCCTGTGCTGTCCACAGTACCAGTCCTCTCTTGTCGTTGCCCTGTAAATACCCTCTCATGTTGGCCTTGTACATACATTGTTTCACTTTGTTACTTCCTCACTGTCACTTTCTGTTTGCTCACTGTCTTTCTTTACCATTCTTGTTCACTGCTCTCTTGTTACTGCCCACTTTGCTCTCAGCTCTGTCACTTCTCTTCTGCTTTAAGCCCACTGTAAACTCTTAAGGTTAAAGACAGGCCCAGTTCACTGTGAAAGCCCAACTCAAGCAAAGCTTAGCTCACATCAAAACCCAGTTTGATTCATTTCAAAACCACTGAGCCCAAGAGCACTTCAAGATCATTGAGCCCAGTCTACAGTTCTCTCCAAAGCCTAGTTTACTGATAGGCTAAAGCTAAAGCCCAGTTCATTCCTAAAGAACTCAAAGGCCCAAAGCACAATCATAACCCATTGGTTACCAAAATCCATTGGTACCCAAAGCCCAACAATAGCAATTTAGAGCCCAAAATAGCTAGAAAACTCCAAAACACTCCCAGTCTCTGTGGATCGACCCGTACTTGCACGAGCTACAACTGACGACCGTGCACTTGCGGTATTACTGTAGGCCCGCGTTTCATTTCGCTTCAATTTTATACGCTTTCCCGGGCCCACCAAGTTTTTGGCGCCGTTGCCGGGGTCTCGGGTTTGTTTCTCTAGTAGTTTTATTAGCTATTTTTGCATTTCACTGCATAACATTTGCATCTGCATCTGCTTCACTTCATTTGCTGTTGGACCTGCTGTTCTGAACCAGTTTTTCCTCTGCTGGGACGCCACCAAGGAAAAGAACCAAAGCCCAACTGGGTTTTTGCAACAATATCAGAGCAGCTGGGCTGTGCTTAAAAGGTAACCCATTTAAGAGAACCCGAATTGTGGGCTTCCAATTTTTAATTGTGGGCTTGTAATATTAAAGCCAATTTTTGGGCTTTTTATTTTCTGTTGGGTTTGTAATTAATTTTTGTGGCTTGTTTGTTTAATTTGTGGGCTTGTATTTAATTTTTGTGAGCTTGTTTAATTTGGACTGGTATTTTGTATTCTGGGTTTTTAAACCCAGCTGAGCTTGTAACCGATCCCGCTAGGTTAACTCGTTAGTGGGCCGAGTACCCAAATTCTAGGCCGAGATTTTGGACTCAGTGTCACCAAACGTTTTCAAACCAGCTGAGCCAAAGCAAACACAAAACCAACAGTGGGCTTGCTCCCATTCAAAAACCAAATTTTATTTTCTTTTTTAAAAAAAAAAAAAAAAAAAAAAAGTTTCCAAATGTCTCCCAACAAAACCAAATTTTTCCCAAAAAGTCCAATCCCATTAAAAACCAAATTTTCTTGTAGATAATGTGTTAGTTAAATTTCCTTTTGTATATATTTTGTGCTCATCCATTGTGACTCCGAATATGTTGGAGTTTTGCCTTGGATAACGGAGTTTTAATTCTGCTTTCGCCGAAATCGGGTATTCTCTCTCCTTTTACTCTACTCAGCATGTCCCTTTCCATATGTTGCATTTTAATTCTTTCCATATTTTTAAACATTGAGGACAATGTTTAGTTTAGGTTTGGGGGTATAGAGTAGATACCACGATAATATGCCATAATTGAAAACAAAACTCCATCTTTTTGAAAAAATTGAAAAATTCCAAAAAAATTAGAAAAAATGATAAAAACATAAAAATGGAGCTCATTTACCTTGAAATGTTGACTCTTGTGCAAATATGTAATTATTAGGAGTCTTAGTCTAGATATTTAGGCACCCTGATTCTAGCACAATTCACATAGTGATAAGAAACTTGCACGCGCACGATCTACCAATACATGTATAGCCTCGATCTTCAAGGTGTTTGATAGGAAGTTAGATTGCCAATCACTTTAGAATACTGAATGAGACTTGACTAGCTTGTTCTTTGGTTGGCTGGGATAGAAGTTGGAGGATACGTTAAGAAAAGCAACCATAGAATTTGACCGGATGCATTCGATAAGGGACACCTCTTGCTAAGAGTCATGTAATTATGTTTTTCTTTTTTTTCATGTATCAAAAGTGTCACTATGTTGTAAAGATCAAAGTTATTCCATTAAAAAAAAAAATCAAAAAAATCAAAAAAAAAAAAAAAAAAAAAAAAAAAAAAAAAAAAAAAATTCAATCAAGTATTTATTTATTCCATGTTTTGTCATGTTAAAGACAATATTCTCTCTTGTTCCAAAAATAAAAGAGAGTAATCAATGTAAATAAGAGTCATGTAAAGAGTCATCTTTTTTGTAAATAGTCTTGTAATAAGCAAGGAGGGTGCAGCCATCGATGTATAACGCGGGTAAACTGAAATATCACCAACTCATTGGGTGAACATTCACAATTCTCGTAAAGCCGGACAGCTAGCTTGGCTTAGAATTCGGTTCTTAGCCTAAAAACTATCTCTTGGTGGTTAGTAGTCATAACTTCAGGTCATTCTAGAAACATGTGTAGATACACTTTACACTCTTATCACATGTCTTTATTTGTTATCAGTGCTAGGATTGTGCCTTTGATAGCTAGATTGACATCTCCATTTTGCTGTGAGCTTAAACTGACTTGCACATGTCACATTTGATGGAATCTGAGCTTATATTTTGACCTAGAACTTTGTAGGTACGTTCTAAGCAAACCTTCACGAGACTTCACTCGTCCACTAGGGACACTTAGTGGTTTAAAAGGCTTAGTGCATACGCTAAATGCATTCGAGAGACCAGCGACAGTGGTATAGTTAGGATTTCCTTAGTTTTGTTTTACTTGAGGACAAGTAAAATTCAGGTTTGGGGGTATTTGATGAGTGCCAAATATTGTATATATTTATCCCTTTTGTTGGCATTTAACTCATCCTTTGTGCATTAATTCTACATTTTATCCCATATTCTGTATTTTCATTGTTTTCAAGAATAAATATTTTTCTTACTTAATTTTATATTTTTAGGTAATAAATAAAGTCTGGATGACTTGCGGAGCGGAAAAGAGCTGAAGAGTGGTCAAAAGGGAAGAAATTACGCAAGGAAGCCGCAAAGAATGGTGCGCACAAGACCAAAAAGTTAGGAATGGGCTCAAGAAGGAAGAATGTTCTTAAAGAAGATATGGGCTTGGCATACCCAAGGCCCAAAACCCTTACCCAAACCCATTTTCTATATCCATACCCGCCTCCATCTTCAGCCGTCAGATTAGATTACATCTGAATCCGATGGTCGCTTCACTATAGTGCATCAAAATCTGAAGTTCTTGTCAAACATCATAGTGCCTAAATTCTAATCCTTCATTAGATTGCATTTGAATCCTACGGTCGCTTCTTTGACTATGCATCAAATCTCAATACTTCCGCTTAACACCACAGTACCTAACTCCATCTTGCCGTCGGTTTCGTTGTATCTATGCATCCGACGGTAGCTACAAGCTCCACTCCATCTCGCCGTCAGATTTTTCTATCAACTCCACATCCCACGGCCTAGCTTTGAAGATCATCCAACTTGATATCCCCGATCAACACTCTAACACCAAACCCTATACTACCCAAACAAACAGCCCCTCCCTTCTTTCCATCGACCTCATCCCTCTCTGCAACTCCACCACCTTCACCTGTCGCACCACCATCATCACCACCACCTTCTTCACCTGCTACAACCACCATGCAACCACCATACCATCATCACAACCACCTATATTACCTAAAACCACCTAATACCCCTCTCTCTAGCCCTCTATTTCACTGATTTCTCACCATTCTTTTCTCTGAAACCCTAGGTGAGAAATCAGTCAAATAGGTGAGTCTAGAGTAGCAGTTGGCGCATGGGAATGGAGCAGGAAGAGATTACAAGGCATGGGTCGACGTTAATTGGGATTGATTTCAGCGAATTAGGTGAGAATACCAAACCCTAATTTCAACTGTTTTGGGAATTTTTGAGGGAATTGTGTAAAACCCTAAATTGGGGGAATTGGGTATAAATAGAGGCTTTGGGGTGTTGTATTGGATATCTCTGGACTAGCCAGTGTATCCCCATGAGGGCTGGACTAGCCAGTTCCTCTTGGGTAGATTTTTCTTCCCTGTTTTGTATTTGTAGATTTAATTTTAATTTTCAATTTTAATTCCAAATTCAGTTTTAGTTTATCTTGTTTCAATTCAGTTGTTTTATTTTAATTCACATTTCATTCTAGTTCACATGTTAGTTTGTAGTTCTCTGTTTAGTAAATGTTTTTTTGTTGCTGTTTTGTGAGCTCACATGTGTGTGTGTATAGCTAGGCTGAGATGATGCCTTAAGTCACTGTTAGTGGTGGAATGTTAGGTTATAATTCATGTAAATTGAGCTGATTGAGAAATGGAGGAATTTAGTGCTCAACTGTGCTTGTGATTGATTGTGCTGTCAAAAGACAGTCAATGCTAGGAGTAAACAGTTGAGCAAGCTTCTTCTCCTTCCATTCCATTTATGTATGCCCTGAAACATAGGAAGGCTTGAACCTTCACCTAGCTCCATTAGGGACAGGATTTAACATAGAATTACACTATCTGGCTAGGTCACAAGGTGGATTCAAACCTAGTTGTGTTGTTTCTCTGTTTTGTATCTGTAGTTTTTCTCCCCTGCCATTGCCCTTGGCTTAGGCCTTGGTTTGCAACTGTCTTGATTTATCACTACCACATTGCCACTACCATGCCATTGTTAATATGCACATGTAGATCACTGTTGTTTTATCATTGTATATATTGCCACATTGTATATAATGACACTATCTCCATTGCCATTGTCCACTTTCCCTTTGATATTGCCCTGTTTGCCTTGTCCTGCCCTGTTTTGCTTCCCTGCCCAGCCTGCATAACCCTACTGCTGCTGTTGTGCTCTCTTCCTTTGCCTGTGCTGTCCACAGTACCAGTCCTCTCTTGTCACTGCCCTGTAAATACCCTCTCATGTTGGCCTTGTACATACATTGTTTCACTTTGTTACTTCCTCACTGTCACTTTCTGTTTGCTCACTGTCTTTCTTTACCATTCTTGTTCACTGCTCTCTTGTTACTGCCCACTTGCTCTCAGCTCTGTCACTTCTCTTCTGCTTTAAGCCCACTGTAAACTCTTAAGGTTAAAGACATGCCTAGTTCACTGTGAAAGCCCAACTCAAGCAAAGCTTAGCTCACATCAAAACCCCAGTTTGATTCATTTCAAAACCACTGAGCCCAAGAGCACTTCAAGATCATTGAGCCCAGTCTACAGTTCTCTCCAAAGCCTAGTTTACTGATAGGCTAAAGCTAAAGCCCAGTTCATTCCCAAAGAACTCAAAGGCCCAAAGCACAATCATAACCCATTGGTTACCAAAATCCATTGGTACCCAAAGCCCAACAATAGCAATTTAGAGCCCAAAATAGCTAGAAAACTCCAAAACACTCCCAGTCTCTGTGGATCGACCCGTACTTGCACGAGCTACAACTGACGACCGTGCAGCAATCTTTTGCAAACCTTGGTTATAATGTTCATGAATTGATTCGAGTCAATCAAAATCGATTTTGCTTAATTGTGTCTTGTATACTTCTATGAGAATATAAACAATTGAATAAATCTAGAACTAGTTTCATTTGTCATTTGAACTAGTTACTGGTAAGTGAATATAGTTGATATGAAAGTGTTCATATGGCCAACTTCGGTTAACTATAGTTGAGCCAACAAAGGTGTACACATTTAGGTACGGTTACTCGTATCTAAATGAAGTCACTTTTCATTTGTGTGTAACAATCTAAGTTCGATCTAACGGTTGAAAGATATTAGCTTGAGTCTAATCAGGTTTTCATCTAATGGTGAATATTGAATGCTTTGTTACCAAGGTAACATTAATTGCAAACCCTGATTTGAAGATTATATAAAGGAGAAATCTAGCAACTGGGAAACCTAATCCCCCACACCTCATGTTGATATTCTAGTTGCGACTAGAGTCGATTCTCCTTTAACCTTAGGTTTTTCGAAAACCCTGTAGGTTAACGACTTGAAGGCTTCATTGGGATTGTGAAGCCAGATCCAACTATTTTTCTGTAGTTGCGTGTTCTGATCTTGCTGTTTTCTACCGTAATTGAGTATTATCTTCTCTAAGATTTGCTCGAGATTTAATCTCCGATAGGCAAGATAAAAAGTAGTCACAAACACCTTCGTCTCATTGTTTGTGATTCCACAATTTCTTGTTTCGCTACCATAGGATTAATATTATTGTGAGGTGATTGATATTTCTAAGTTGTTCTTCTGGAATATAAGTCTGGTATATCAATTGGTTCCTGTTCACCTTGATTTATCAAAAGACGGAACAAAACTCATATGTTTATCCGTGGGAGACAGTTTTATCTATTCAATATACTTTTCTATGTGAGGCAGATTGGTTTATCAAGTCTTCGATTTTGGGTCGTAGCAACTCTTAGTTGTGGGTGAGATCATCTAAGGGAATCAAGTGCGCAGAATCCGGCATAGTTCTAGGGCGTAAAGAACGCGATTGTACCTTGATCAGTGTGAGATTGGTTAGGGCTTAACTGCATTCCAGTCTGAAGTTAACTTGGAGTATGCTAGTGTCTGCAGCGGCTTAATACAGTGTGGCATTCAAATCTAGACTAGACTAGTTCCCGGGGTTTTTCTGCATTTGGCGGTTTCCTCGTTAACAAAACTTCTGGTGTCTGTGTTATTTCTTTTCCGTGTTATATTTGTTTATATAATTGAAATATCACAGGTTGTGTGTAAGTTCAATCGATTTTGGATCCAACCTTTGGTTGTTGATTAAATTGATTGACACTTGGATATTGGTTTTTTATACCGTCCAAGTTATTTCTTATATTCAATCGTGCTCGCAAATTCCTATTTGTTTGATTGCAGATTGAATTGAGAAATTGAGATATAACTCTTTGATATACTTTTCTTAAGATTGAGTCTGACTGTCTAGTTGATTCTCTTGAAAGTATATTGGAGTTAGTCCATACAGATTTCTAAGCGAAATATTGGGTGTTGGTTGTTAGACCCCCGCTTTTTCAGGATTAACTACCATCAATTCTGTAGGCATGTACTTCAAAACTATTTCTTTCTTTGCAAGAGCAGCTCCAACAAAGAAATAGCTCCTATCAATGTGCTTAGTCTTTCCATGGTACTTTGCGTCTTTTGCATAAGTAATCATTGATGTGCCATCAGTGTGAATTTTCACTGCATCAGTAGCGTGAGTGACAAATTCAAAACTCTCAAAGAACCTCCTTAACCAAATAGATTCTTTTACTGCAGCTTGATAAGCTACAAACTCGGATTCCATTGTAGGCATAACAATAATTGACTGTTTCTTACTGCTCCATGTGATGGCCCCGCCATTTAGCAAGAAAGCATACCCTAACGTGCATTTTTGCTCTCCCATTTCGCCATTCCAGTTAGCATAACAATAACCACTTCGACGTAGATCTGAACCCTTGTAGCATAGCATGAGGTTGCTCGTCCCTTTGAGGTACCTTAGTATCCTCTTGACTGCTTGCTAGTGCTCAAGACCAGGATTCGACTAGTACCGACTAACTAATCCAATAGCATAACATATATCAGGCTGATTACACATCATAGCATATATCAGGTTCCCAATTGAGTTGGAATATGGTACCCACGACATCTTGTCTTTCTCTTCAGGGGTATTAGGGCACATCTCAAGGCTTAAGTTCTGACCTTTATCAACTGGAGTGTCTATGGGCTTGCAATTTTGCATCTGAAATCACTCAAGAACCCTTTTAATGTATGTCTCTTGTGACTTACCCAAAAGTCTCTTTGAACGATATCTAAGGATCTTAATCCCGAGCATATAGCTGGCTTCTCCCATGTCCTTCATCTCAAAAGTTGAGGACAACCGCTCTTTTGTGGCGACAACAATTTCCATGTTACTTCCAGCTATAAGGATATCATCAACATATAATGACAGAATAAGGAAACCTTTATCGAACTGTTTAACGTACACACAATGGTATTCCCCTATCATCGTAAACCCATTGGAAACAATGGCTCGATAAAATTTTAAATACCATTGTCTAGATGATTGTTTTAGACCATAAATAGATTTTTGGAGCTTGCAAACTTTGCGCTCTTGACCTTTAATCACGAAGCCCTCTGGTTGATCCATGTAAATTTCCTCATCTAGTTCTCCATTGAGAAATGCAGTCTTAAAATCCATTTGATGAAGTTCCAAGTCCATATGTGCCACAATAGTTATCATAAGGCGTATTGATTCGATTCTCACCACAAGGGAGAAAGTTTCCTCGTAGTCAACGCCCTCATGTTGGGTGTATCCTTTCGCCACAAGGCGAGCCCTATGTCTTTCATCTAAACCATCTGCATTGCGCTTGACTTTGAAAACTCATTTGCTTCCAATAGCCTTGAGCCCTTCTGGGAGGTCAACGTATATTGCCACACACCATTAATCCTCATTGATTCTATGTCTTCTTTCTTTGCAATAATCTATTTTTCTCTTTTAGGAGATGACATAGCATGTTTAAAATTCTTAGGCTCTGCGTCATCATGTGAACAAACCATGAAACTTTCCCCCTCGATCTGAAAACAACGACGAGGGACTTTTCCACGTTTACTTCTCCGAGATTGGGGATCCTGATTTGATGGTGCCAATCCATTATCAGGTGGAACACTCCCACTTTCCCTAGGAGAACGAGGAATTTCTTCGCTGTTCTCAACCAGATGAACTGGTGCATCTTCCATTGACTCTTCCACCTCAAAGAGGCTAATATCTTCCCCTACCTCATTCTTTCTAGGAAAATCCTATTATTGGAAATCTGCATCACGTGACTCAATCTCAGTTACACTTATATCAGGTTGTTCACCAATGAACACATGGCCTTTTGAGTGATCAGAATATCTGATAAAGATACATTTTTCGCTCGAGGACCCAACTTCCCATACCGATGAGAACTTTTGTGTACATAAGCAGTTGAACTCCATGGTTGCAAATTACCCAATTTAGGTTTTTTGCCGGTCCACAATTCATATGGGGTGGAAGGAACTAACTTCGAAGGCACACGATTAAGGACATAGGCAGCAATCAGTAACGTATCTCCCCAAAAATAAATAGGAAGATGAGATTGCGCCATCATTGACCTAACCATGTCTGACAAAGTACGATTCCTTCTCTTTGCTACACCATTTTGTTGCTGAGTACCAAGAATAGCCAATTGTCTCAGGATCCCTTTTTCCTCACAATACCCTTTGAATAGGTCAGATAGATACTCGCGGCCACGGTCGATTCTTAGAGCCTTAATGCTCTTATTTAGTTGATTTTCCACTTCGCATACATAACGTCTAAAGCAGTCCAATGCTTCTGACTTGTGGGATATCAAGTAAATATGACCATATCGCGTTAAGTCATCTATGAAAGTGATGAAATAAGAGTCTCCATGTATTTCCTTAACGTTCATTGGGCCACATGTATCAGAATGAATTTACTGCAAAGGCTCAGAGGCCCTTTTGGCTGTCCCAAAAGGTTTTCTAATGGCTTTTCCTGCAAGACAATAGGTAAGGAGACTTTAGCGATGGGGCCTAAAAAGCCTTCTCGAGCTAACCTAGTCATCCTTTCTTTCCCGGTATGACCTAATCTAGCATGCCATATTACATAATCATTATTAACATCTGAGGAAGATGCAACTAATAAAATAGATTTATTAGCATCATAAGAACTAGAATTGTCAATATTTAAAGCCATAAAACCATCCGACATAAAACAAAAACCATAAAACTCAGTTTCTAAGCAAATTTTAACAAAGTTTCCCTCAAAATGAAAACTAAAGCCTAGACGCAACATACTATTAACTGAAACTAAATTTCGTCGAATATCTGGAGCATTAAGCACATCATGGAGGATTAAGGTGTGCCATTATCGCAGATTTAGCATATGGGTACCAATGCCAAGTACTTCAATGCTAGTTGTGTTACCCATGTAAACTCTCATGCTCCCAGCAGGAACTCGACGATAATTTAGGAACCCATCTCAGTACCTCACTACATGGTCGGTTGCTCCCGAATCTACAACCCACAAATGAGGAGAATGAGCAACTAAAGCTTGAATAGAAAAAAATCAATTAGAGTCAGGAAGAGGTTCAGAAATTACCTTCTTTGGCTCAGTGCATTCACGAGCAAAGTGTCCTTTCTTATCACAGTTAAAGCATGTCATCTCTGCTTTGACTTTCTTACCAGCACGCTTGCCACTTTTGCGCTTAGGAGCATTGGCAGTGGCTGGTCCAGATCCATCATGAGGATTCTTAGCAGAAGAACCCTTACCCCTCTTGCGCTTAAACCCATTGGTCTTACGCGAAACAGACTCAGCAGAGAAAACAGAACTGTTAGTCTTAGCAGCTTCCAAGCGCTCGACTTCTAGTTCCACATGACGTGAAATATCCTCAAAAGTGCGAACATTGTCATTATGTGTCATGTTTTGCTTCATATGATCCCAAGAGTTAGGTAACGAACAAATAACAGCTTGTACCCGTTGTTCATCTGTCAAATGATGACCTGCAGCCTCAAGTTCGCGTATCATTGACGATATTGTCCTCAAATGTTGTTTCATTGTAACATTCGGCTTCTTTTGAAAAGTGTCAAACATCATAGTTAAAGCGCAAAACTTAGCCACATAGGTAACTCCAAATTTCTGCATGACTTCCTCTAGCATGTCATGAGCAAACTAGTGGTTCTCAAACTCGCCAATGAGATCATTGTGCATTGAGCTCAGGATCATATGATGAGCACTGCGATCCTTATTATTTCTTTCCTTGTAAGACTCAAGGTTGCGACGGTATTGAGCCGCCGTACCCTGCTCAGGCTGAGGTACATGCTCAGTTATTTCCTCCATCCCATCATCATGCAAGAGAAAAACGATCTTTCAGCACTAGATGTTATAGTTGTCGCCATCAAGTTTTTTTCCCTTGTTCAAATCAGCAATGATGTTCTTGGAAGCCATTTAGTCTTGAACTTGGCATGCGGGAAAAAAAAATATATTAAACTTATAGAACTATACACATATTCAAAAGTAACTTTGCAGCATTAATCTAAATAAATAGCAAAAACCATTACAAGTCGCACGATCGAAAATTCGTTAAACTCCTAATCATCTCTCGCGCCACAAGTAACATTTTCTACATCTAATTAATATATTCACAAGTTAATGGTTTTTGGGAATTAAACAAACTCAACCAAACAACCTCCCACTCAATTGTTTTAAACACTTAAACAAACAATAACATGTTATTCAATCAAGATGATAATTCAATCAAACATGTTATCAAACCAAGATGATTATTTAATCAATGAACATGTTATCTAGACATACAATTCAGTAAGATTATGAATTCAATCCAGCACCATACATGTTGTATATAAAAGGAATTAGACAATCACAACATAGAACCATTCACATGTTATCATGGATAAAGCGATTAACCATATAATTTCAAAGAAACTATATCATGTGAATCTAATCAGGTTCTGAAAATAGTTTTATTGAATTCGGAGCTTCGAAAAACCTTAGAGTACCAAAAGTCGAGTTGATTCGACAATCACAAATAGAGAAACAAATGAGAACAAATAACTAGGACCGGACCGTGGGCTGATCCGCGATATGACCCGCTGGTCTGAACCGCGAGCTGAACCGCCGATCCTGGACTGGGCTGACTCGCCGATTTGACTCGGTTACTGTTCATCGTCTTTTCCAAATTTCTAGCAGCGTACAGACGCGCATGGTCAACTTTGGGAGATGATATCTCACTCATACAAGCTTTGATTCAAGCAAATAATATGTCAAATAAAAGGTCTCAGAAAGAACTATCTATATACATTAATTTTAATTAACATGGATCGACATATTTATATCAAAAACAATCATCAAGCCACTGCTCATAAACATGGTATAAAACTAGGATTTTGCTATATCTCTCAAACCACACGTTCAAACGATACAAAATTTTCCAGGATATCATTTTAATCAATAATGAATATACCCATTTAAATATGTCAAAATAAAAACACCCTTATCAAGATTCGAAATATTTATACATCCATTAATGATTTTTAACCAAAACAAGAACCCTAATCATGATACTATCATGTTATGAGCAACTTTCAAGCACACAATGCATGTTGTTTCAAGCACGAAAACGCATCAAACCAATAGATCTGATACCAATGTCAGAGGTTATACGATTAAAGCAGAAGCGGGTATCGTTTTATACCTTGAACTTGAACTCCGATAAGCAAGAACAAGGAGCAGCAGTAGCAACAACAACGTTTCAATACGAAGATCAGCAGGTACTTCAATCTCCAAAGATGAGCACGAACTTGATTCACAGGATAAGAACTTGAAACCTTTTTCCTGATGGTAACTCTCTTTAGGGTTAGAGTTACCGCTTTTCTAATAGTAAAACTTTGTTGTGATATCGTTGGAATCACTTACCCTTCTATACACATGCTAAAGATGCTTATATAGGGTCCAAACCCTAAAGTAATATGGAACCTTATCGGTCATGCCACATACATATGGACCACCATATTCGGATCCAACCCGAATATCTAACACAGAGAATGGTCAACGGTTGATGTTGTGTATGTGAAGCTATAGGAAATGGGGATTGCAGCTAGGAATGGAGTCATGGACTTGAACTGAAATGCAATGGCTAGGCAGAGTGGATGAGAGGATATAGTTGAAGTCAGGTAATGATGTTAGAAGTTGCAGTTGGACAAGATAATGGTTGTTTGCAGTGTGTATGTGTTGGTTTACTGAGAACGGCTCAAGCAGTTCTATGTTGATGGTTTGTGGAGATGAGAAGCTGGTGGTAAACTATGTGTATGAGATGAGTCCAATAGAGAATTGGCATGAGTAATGCATCTCTTGATAATGGACTGAAGGGGTAGAGAGATGTATGTTAGGATTGAATACAGGGAGGTAGAAAGGAATTGGCTGGAGTAATGGAGTTGAGTTCCATCTGAATTTGCATTGTCAGTTCTATAGAAATGACAGTTGAACTGATCTGAACCGACTCACCTGATCCGGTTTGACTCAAATGGACTTGGACCTGTTCTGACTGGGCCTCGCTCATGGGTTGTTCAGCGAGTGATTTTTGGTGTGTGACCAAAATTTATAAATTGAAGGCAGAGAAAGTATAAGAAAGAGAGGGGAGTTATTCTATTATCAGCTACTACTTTTCTAGGGTTTACAACATAGATTTCTTTTTTCTTCTTATTATGAACTCCCATGCTATGAATAGTTAATTTTATTTTGGTTAAAAAATAAGTTGGAATTCCATACATGATTATTCTGCAATGAATTAGTTTTGTCTGTATACTTTATCGATTAAGTATCATTGTTAATATTATTATGTGATTTGAATGCTTGTTTAGTTGAGTTTAGAATCGATTAAGTTTGTTTTCATTTCTATTGATAGATTAGAGTTTTTTATACGCAAAAGTGATAATTCTTTATTGCAAGTAGTATAATTGTGAGTATTGCTTGCAGTGATACATCCTAGTAGTCATAAGTGAGTCATAACCTTTGTTAAATCGGATTAGTGTTTTTACACGTTTGATTCCTTGGATTGGCCTGATTTCATAGAACTTAATGCATCTAGGGAATTAAACTTGATTAGTGCGCTTTCTACGTTAGTTTGTTCTCTGAGATAGAATTCATACTTGTGTCGTTTTATGTAAGTGTGATGAAATATGGAAATTAGTGGGATATTCTTGCGATCAAGGTATCCTATGGTTTTTGATTAAGTTGAGATTAAATATCAATTTTAGTTATTGTTTCAAATACATATTTTTGAATGAAGATGAAATCCTTGACCAAAGTCTGTACATATCTCTGATTTATTTGCTTGTTTATTTATTTATTTGTTTTTTCTTTTAGTTTTATAAAAATCAGAAATTCCCCCTTTCCATATAAGAAACCGAAACAACTTCACAATCCTGTAGGAACGATCCTTTCTTAACTAGTACTTCATTATATATTTTGTGAGTGAGAAGTGTAATATTTTTTAACGTGTTACGACAGCGATCATACCTCTACCTTCAAGATTCCAACTCATGTTATACTTTTATTCATTCAACACTCACTATATTCCGTTCATGGGAGGGATAATGGGATCATCGTTTGTTACCTCTAATATAATATTCCTCGTTTCTAAGAATGTGAATTGTATTTTATTTTGTTATGAGTGAAATATTATATGTTATATGTCTTTTTTTATGACCTCAGATGTTGTTTTTGTGCACACCTGGGGTGTACATTTCAGCCCTCATTATTCGCACAAATTTCTTTGGGTGGTTTTCGTTTCTTTTTACTTTTTCTTTATAGAACCTTTGGTCCATATATGTGCAGAACGATATGATAGCTATGATTTTTCCTTTTACTTGTATATAAAGTACTAAATGCATGTGTAATACACTACTACTCTTACACTCTTATGAATATATCTTTGTTCTTTTCTCCCACTTCTTTGTCTTGTATATATTTCCCCTTCAAAATTTTTATTTTTCCTGAAAATTATGTTGATGTTGTAGGGTCTTTCTCCTATGTATGTGTTGCCCTACTATATCTATCTAGGGTTTACTCCCTAGCCTATAAATAGTGTCTTATTCTTATGTCATACTACATTGATATCTAATGAATAAGTTCTCTTCCTCTTCCCTATCTCTAGTTCTATCATATCCCAATAATACCACAACACGTCATCAGCACGATTCTACCAACATGTGCCAAAAAATATTATCGTTTGAGACTCGTGGCGGAATATTTCTAGTAGATTGCGCGGTTTTGGCCATATTATTTATATCATCATGGATGTGATACAAGGTATTCCGCATTAAAAAAGGATTTTGTATGCATAGTAATCTAGGGTTCTCCGCATACATATGATTACCAATATATATTTCCTGTTAGATTTCCTCATAACTTAGGTATCTTATATAGAATTAGGTCTTAAACAGACAGTTAAAATTTCATGTAAATCAAACTATGATGCAACTTCCAAAACCTCTTTTGATTGATAATGATTGTGTTTAATAAATTTAAAATGATGAGGGTACCAAGTACACCACAATCTTTTCGATATCAGCCTACACGACTAATACCTTACGTGATCTAACATACACAGAGACTGTCAAGAAGATAACAACCACAAGGTATACACTTGGTATATGGTATACAAGTCTGGAACTGAACCTAACTATAGGTATCAACCCAACAGTTTGGATTGGTGTATAAGTGCAACTACTTTAATTATAACTAAACAATAATTATAATGCGAAAAGTAAAATAAAATCACCCACCAAGATTTTTTTTAACGAGGAAACCGTAAATGCAGAAAAACTCCCGGACCTAATCCGGTTTTGAATACTCTCATAATTAAGCCATTATACAAAGACCACTACCAAATTCATATAGTTGAGACCAAGTAAACTAGCCTTAGTTACCTAGTTTCCTCAGTATCCATGCGCCTACAATAAATCTGGCCAATACACATGAATCCTAAGATAGAGTCCATTATCTCAAGTTGCTTCACCTTCCTGTGAAGACTTCTTGTCGCATCTCAGCCGATCAAGTGTTTGCACGAAGTAAATTACAAAGATCGAGAACCAATAAGAATTTTTTTTCTTCAAAGTACCTGCACAAACAAACTTGATTTTCTTGTGATCGATCTCGCACAAAGTGGAGTTTATTAACAATGGATGATCACAAGCCTATCATCATATCTAAAAACATATCTAAACTACCATTAGTCCTCGATCTAGTTTAAATGAGCTTATATCAATGTTGAAGGTGGATTTCCAAAAAAGGCTAAAATCGTAAAATCATGATCTTGCATGTTTCTGGCACAACCTCAGAGTGTACACCCTCTCAGAGCTCTATATGAATATGTTATTTGTAAATCCTCCCAGTTGAGCTTTTCGATACTGTGCATATTTCATCAACACCTCTATATAGAATCGAAATGATTGGACGTCTCCTAGACATATTGCATGCTAGTATAGAGCGTTAACGTCTTCAGGATGCCACATTGTTCCCTGACTATGTAGAGCGCATACGTATAAAATCTCTTAACAATTTGGCGGATCCTAGACATATAGCATGCTAGTATAGAGCGTTAACGTCTTCAGGATGCCACATTGTTCCCTGACTATACATAATCTATATTCAGAACAATTATGATGCTTCTATCATCTCATACCTCGATTCTCGAATAAACTCGCTCATAGACATTGTTAGAGCACTGCTCGAACGAACTCGCAAGCATTTCTATCTCAAGCTTGTTTGTCAAGTTTATTTTCCAAAACTATAAGTCTTGATTTCTAGTCTACTTATTGAAAAAGCGGGGGTCTAACAACACCACCCAATATTTCTCTTAGCAATCTGTATGGACTAACTCCAACATACTTTGCTAGAGAATCAACTAGACAGTAAGACTCAATCTAGATTAAATTATCTCAAGGAGTTAATATCTCTCTCTTGATTTGATTTTTACTCAAGTTAAAAAAAATAGCGAGTCTTTATCAAATACAAGGAATAACTTGGACGGTACCGAAGACCAATATCCAAGGATCAATCAATATCAATCAACAACCAAAGGTTGGATTTCCAATTGATGATCTTAACGCACAACCTGTATTATTTCAATTATATAAAAAATATAATGCGGAAAAGAAATAACACAAACACAGAAGTTTTGTTAATGAGGAAACCGAAAATGCAGAAAAACCCTGAGACCTAGTCCAGATTGAATACACATTGTATTAAGCCGCTACAGACACTAGCCTACTAAAAGATAACTTCGGACTGGACTATAGTTGAACCCCAATCAGTTTCCCACTAATTCAAGATACAGTTGTACTCCTACGCCTCTGATCCCAGCAGGATACTGCGCACTTGATTCCCTTAGTTGATCTCACCCACAACTAAGAGTTGCTGCAACACAAAATCGCAGACTTGATAATAAACAAATCTGTCTCACACAGAAAAGTCTATCAAAGGATAGATCTGTCTCCCACAGAAAAACCCTAGGTTTTGTTCCGTCTGAAGATATAAAATCAAGGTGAACATGAACCAATTGATAATCCGGTCTTATATTCCCGAAGAACAGCCTAGATTAATCAATCACCTCTCAACAATCCTTCTTGAATACACAAGCGGTTTGTCGAGGAATCACAAACAGTGAGATGAAGATGTTTGTGACTTTTTTATATTTCCTATCGGAGAACTCTCATGATCTCAAGCTAATCAATAGATTGTACTCGTACGATAGAAGATGCAAGATCAGATCACACAACTACGATAAAAGTAGTATCGGTCTGGCTTCACAATCCCAATGAAGTCTTTAGTCGTTAACCTGGTTTTAGAGAAGAAAGGAGAATCGACTCTAGCGAGCGCACTAGTATCACACAGACGTGTGGGGATTAGTTTTGCACAATGCAAGATGTGTCCTTTATATAACCTTCAAATCAGGGTTTTGCCTTAGTTACAAAGCAATTCGTATTCACCGTTAGATGAAAACCTGATTTAAATTCAAGCTAATATTTCTCAACCGTTAGATCGAAAACTTAGCTTGTCACACACACTTGGGTAGACGTTTACTGGGTTTATGAAAACCATGCCCAAACGTGTACGTGTATGTTGGTTCAATATAGTAACCCAAAAGGTTAACCATATGAGCATTTCATATTAACCTAGTTCTTCTTCACCATAAATAGTTCAATTGACTCAAATGAACTAGTTAAAGAGTTGCTCAATTGCTATGAGATCTTATGTAACTACACACGACACAATTGAAACAAAGATGATTCGATTCGATTCGATTGAATCGGCTCATGAACTTTATAGCCACGGTTTGAATAAAGCATTCCTTAGTAATTTAAGTTTCATGTTCAGAGCACATCTTTAGATCATAACCACTTAAGCTCACAAACAAGTTCGCGGATTTAAGGCAACCGGCAGAGTTTTCCAAACTCAGCAGAAAATCTCGGCAAAGAGACTTCCGCCAGTTCGCGGATGAAACACGCAAACGAGTTTTTGAAAAATCCCAGCAGAAATTCTCGGCAAGAGAACTTTCGTCAGTTCGCAGACTGAGTTCGCAAACTGAGTTCGCGGACTTGGCAAAGCCAATTTTTCCGGTTTCTCTCAATCAAAAAAGTTCGAAAACTTCGGATTAAGGTACATGGTTATGTAATCTAAACTCTCATTCCAATCATTGAGACATTCTCATAGGACGTTATATAGGCATTATTCAAAGACAGTTTCACGTCAGAGAAATTCTCAAAGTAATTGAAACTTTTCATGACTTTCGTCACTAGGTGAAGATAAACTTGATCAAAGCGAAACGCTTTACAAACACATGATTTCGTGAAAAAAATAAGTAGTGAATACTCAGCTCGAAATGTCAAATGTGTATGATCCAGTCTATATAGCATACGACTTTTTATCTCATAAGAAGTAGGAGATAGAATAGATAGACTTTTGAGTGATAGATAAGTTCAAGTCTCCACATACTTTTTTGTTGATGAAGTTCCACGGTTCCTTGAGTAGATCTTCGTCGTTGTATGATGAATCGCCATGAAGTCCTTGAGCTCAACTACACTTTTCTGTCCTAGTCCGAGACTTAGCTATAATAGACTAGAAATCAGGACTCATAGCTTTGATCACTAACATTGACAAACATGCTTGATATAGAAACGTATGCGAGGTCGACCGAGATATGCTCTAACAATCTCCCCCTTTGTCAATTTTAGTGACAAAACTATTAATACATATGGAATACAAAAAATATAAACTCTAGTGGCTCTTATTCCATAGTGTAATCTTCAACGTTCCTTGAAATCTTCGTCCTTCCAAGTACTCCAATGATCCCGAAGGTTGTAAGTTTAGCACCACCGTTGTTGAAGATCCGTAGCTATACCAATGAGAGAAATCGAGATTCTCGATCATTATTATACAGTGTCATAGTATCATTATGTAACATCAAAGTCCAATTGCATCACGACTTTAACAACAATATTATGGTGATATGTATCACTCCCCCTTAGTCAATACTCCATTTCGATCATGGAAACCACTCCCCCTTACACAATGATCCGAAAACCATGTGTATTTGTAGTGTGAACTACATTATTTCTCCCCCTTTTTGTCAATAAAATTGGCAAAGGTAAAAGAACGAGATCATAATGAAATTTCCACAAGAGACATTTCATAGACTAAAAGAAAAAAAATACATACCAACTTAATTTAGATGCAATCATAAAGCCGAAGCTAAATGCATTCATTAAGGAGTTTTAAGATACAAGATAACCCCTATAAAATTCCACAGCCGCACACCCCGTAAGATATTACCATTAAGCACAAATTCAAAAGAATTCTCCCCCATTTGATGTCATTCCCGAAAGAACAACAAGAGCGACCTTAATTTCGAAAGAAAAGAAGAATTTTTTAATTGGACACCAAAAAACATGGAAATGATTTTCTATATCCAAAACTCAATCAAATTCATTACAAGTAAACCCATGATTAATTTAATTGGAATATGCAACTAAATCAAACCACAAAAGTGATCAATTTAATTGATTGTGCTCAACATAAGAAAACTCACGGAGCTACGGCTAAGATAACCACACGGAGATAACTACCTTAATTGTTCAAATACTCAACATAAGGAAAACCTTACGGAATATACGACTACATCAACCAATAGAACATGATTAGTATAGCCGTTCATATACTTAACACACGAACTTGTGGAATATATGAAAAACTCAACTAGATTAATTACAAGAGAACCTATAATTAATCTAATTGGAATACACAACCAAACTAATCACAAAAGCAATTAATTTAGTTGTCAAAAGATTTTGCTCGACAAAAGAAGACTTTCGGAGCAAATAACTAGATAACCAATCAAGGTGATTATTTTAGTTCAAGAATGCTCAACATATAGCATCTCATGGAACAACCAACAAGGCCAATATTAATCGACATAGTTGTAAGATGCTCAACATAAGTACACAATGGAGCCTTCACGGTAAAACATAACAAAATGGATCAATGAAGATCAATACCGTGGATAACATACAAGGATCTATTCTATTTTCCATCACTATTTGCATAACGACATAATAGACTTTATCCTTGTCAAACAAAAGATTTCATCCTATTTTCCATCAAATAAATGATTGCATAGGCATAACTTTTGTAATTGTCAAAAGTCCATTCGTCCTTTCATCAATACGAATATCAATTTATGAATGACTTTACTTTTGACACAATATGGGACCTTCAAGTTCACGGACGCAAACAATACGTATCCCATAAAAATATTGCAATACTTCAAAACAGATTAATACTGCAATAATATCATCCTCCAAATATTTTTAGAATTTAAAAATCAATAAACCTAAAAAATAAACATAAGAAGATGAAAACAAAAATAGCTATGTGTAGTCACAATCTTCGCTATTCAAAACGCTAGTTATTCTTCCTACTAAATCAAAAAGAAGACTTACTAGGTATTGTAGATATTTCTCAGGGCATCTACAGAGAACTCCTTCTTGTTATTAAAAAAACCATTGATTATGGGATCGTTCAATTCCTCTAAATCTTCTGAGATATCAGTTTACTCACTAAGTTCCCTTTTTAGATCACGCAAGGTATTCTTGGTTAGAGACAACCTTTGTTCATAGTGAATTATTTCTTCCACCGAGGAAATGATTCGAGATTTTAAATCATTTCTCTTGTTGATGAAGTCTTTCACCATTTCTCTAAAATGATTATCAACACGACAAACAGAAAAGAGACAGTTAGAGGAAGAACTTTTTCTATTGATTGTAGACTTCTTCTTTATCATCCTTGAGGAAGTAATTCCTTTGCACATATATACGTTGACTGCTTCTACTGCATTACTTTTGGAAGCGCCTCTAGTTACAGGAGCCATGAAAACGTATGAGAAGAAAGAAGAAGATAAGAAGATTTATAAGTGTCAAACCCTAATCCTTGACACAGTCTTCCACAGTTTAAGGATCCACAATCAATATCGTTAGCAGGATATTTTCTTAACAAACATGGATACATACTTGAGCCACAAGATGCAGAGCCTTAGCCTCTCAAGATAAGAATGAGGATGCAGGCGTCTCCGAGCTCAACCAGAGAAAAAGTGAGCCAGATGCTCCCCTTGCTTGTCAAGGCTTGTTGTATAAACAGGTTTCCTCCTCCTTCTGATTCTGGAAGCATTGGTTTTTCACGACCTTTGATTATCCAGATTCAACTTTTGCATGTTCTCTTGTAGTTTAGAAATTCTTTTGTTCCTCTGCTTGAACCTCCAACACGTGTTTTGAACATGATTTGCATTTCCACAAAACAAACAAACCGGCGATCCGTTGTCTTGTTGAAGTGCCTTCTGTTTATCACAACTGACAGCTTTTGTTTTCCCATGACACTTAGGAACATAGTTGACGATACCTGCAGTCTTGCTCTTAAATCCTAAATCATTAGTGTTTCCAAAGGATTTCTGACCAAATAACATTGCTGAGATTTTATCAGAATTTCCAGATAATCGTTGAAGATCATCTTTGAGAGTATTAATCTCTTTTTCCTTTAGAAAAATGATCCTGGTGAGTTGATAATTAAGACAATCTATCTCAAGATCTTTCACTTGGATTAAAGATTCCAGTTTCTTCAATAAAGCTTTTAATTGAAGATTTTCTTGAAGGACCTCTTTGTTTAAGAAATCGAAAATCTCTGTGTCAGACTCAATTTCTGAATCATATTTTGAGTGTATGGAGGTTTCTGCCGCGAGAGCTGTAGATTCACATCCAATAGCCGTATTCAAGATGTCGACACAAAGAGATTTATCTTCCATAGAATCTTTAGAAGCAATAGCTGACAGGGGATGTTTATCACATCTAACGGTCCTCTTTATAAAATCCTTGATCCTTTCTGTTAACAACGGTTTATTGAACCGATAACCAGATGAACAACACTCATCAGCCCAAGATAAGTTATAGGATTTACTTGTCTCAGAAACAGCATTGAATGCAAAGGTTTGAACAGAATTTGGGTCATGAATTGTCACCTGTCCACAGGAGGTATTCGTGGAAGGAGTGTTGAGCTTGTTTCCTCCATTGATGGCATGTTTCTTAGAAACGTATCTCTTGTCTTCAAATATAGTTTCTAAGATATCTCAGACTTCTTTAGACTTAGTGCAAGTAGCCACATAGTACTCAAGATCTGGGGTAACGGCCTGTCTGATAGCATTTAATCCAAAAGACTTTTGCATTGCAGCAAGAGATTCTTCAAGACTATAACTACCAACCTCCTTTGGTATAGATACATCGTCTTTTCTATTAATCAGAGGATTATATCCTTTAGCAATACATACCCAGGTTTGAAAATCACATGCTTAAAGATAAGCACACATTGCAACTTTCCATGCTGAGTAGTTTGAGCCATCAAAGACTGGTGGTACGTTAATAGACATAACACCTCTGTCCATAGAGTCAAATCGCTACAAACACAGACTTATGAGGTATTAAACGTGTTTTCCTGCTCTGATACCAATTGAAAAGGCGGGGGTCTAACAACACCACCCAATATTTCTCTTAGCAATCTAAATGGACTAACTCCGGAATACTTTGCTAGGGAATCAACTAGACAGTCAGACTCAATCTAGATTAAAGTATCTCAAGGAGTTAATATCTCTCTCTTGATTTGATTTTTACTCAAGCTAAAAACAATAGCGAGTCTTTATCAAATACAAGGAATAACTTGGACGGTACCGAATACCAATATCCAAGGATCAATCAATATCAATCAACAACCAAAGGTTGGAATTCCAATTGATGATCTTAACGCACAACCTGTATTATTTCAATTATATAAAAAATATAATGCGGAAAAGAAATAACACAGACACCAGAAGTTTTGTTAACGAGGAAACCGAAAATGCAGAAAAACCCCAGGACCTAGTCCAGATTGAATACACACTATATTAAGCCGCTACATACACTAGCCTACTACAAGATAACTTTGGACTGGACTATAGTTGAACCCCAATCAGTTTCCCACTAATTCAAGGTACATTTTTACTCATACGCCTCTGATCCCAGCAGGATACTGCACACTTGATTCCCTTAGCTGATCTCACCCATAACTAAGAGTTGCTACAACCCAAAATCACAGACTTGATAATGAACAAATCTGTCTCACACAGAAAAGTCTATCAAAGGATCAATCCGTCTCCCACAGAAAAACCCTAGGTTTTGTTCCATCTTAAGATATAAAATCAAGGTGAACAGGAACCAATTGATAATCATGTCTTATATTCCCGAAGAACAGCCTAGATTAATAAATCACCTATCAACAATCCTTCTTGACTACACAAGCGGTTTGTCGAGGAATCACAAACAGTGAGACGAAGATATTTGCGGGCTGAGTTCGCAAACTGAGTTCGCGGACTTGGCAAAGCCAATTCCTCCGGTTTCTCTCAATCAACAAAGTTCGAAAACTTCGTATTAAGGAATACATGGTTATGTAATCTAAACTCTCATTCCAATCATTGAGACATTCTCAGAGAACGTTATATAGCCGTTATTCACAGACCGTTTCACGTCAGAGAAATTCTCAAAGTAATTGAAACTTTTCATGACTTTCGTCACTAGGTGAAGATAAACTTGATCAAAACGAAACGCTTTACCAACACACGATTTTCGAGAAAAAAAATAAATAGTGAATACTCAGCTCGAAATGCCAAATGTGTATGATCCAGTCTATATAGCATACGACTATTTGTCTCATAAGAAGTAGGATATAGAATAAATAGACTTTTGAGTGATAGATAAGTTCAAGTCTCCACATACCTTTTTGTTGATGAAGTTCCACGGTTCCTTGAGTAGATCTTCGTCGTTGTATGATGAATCGCCATGAAGTCCTTAAGCTGAACTACACTTTTTTATCCTAGTCCGAGACTTTGCTATAATAGACTAGAAATCAAGACTCATAGTTTTGATCACTAACATTGACAAACATGCTTGATATAGCAACACATGCGAGGTCGACCAAGCTATGCTCTAACACTTATAGCTAAGTCTCGGGCTAGGATAGAAAGTGTATTTGAGCTCTAGACTCCACGGCGTTCATCATGCAAAGTTGAAGAACTACTCAAGGAACTGGTGGAACTTGATTGACTAAAAGGTATGTGGAGACTTGAACTTATCTATCACTCAAAAGTCTATCTACTATATCTCCTATCTTGATACAGAAGCCGTGTTGCTATATAGACTTCGATTATACACATTTTCTATTTCGAGACGAGTCTATCTCGCTTATCTATTTCTCGAAATATGCGTTGGTAAGATTTCGCTTTGGCCAAATTCATATTTACAAGTGACGAAAGTCATGTTGATTATTTCAATATCTTGAAAATCGCTTTGATGAAAATAGCGTGTGAATAACCTCTATTTAACAACCTCTGAGAATGTTTCAACGATTGAAATGAGAGTTTAGAATATATAACCTTGAATGGATATAAACATTGTATGTGAGCTCATAATTGTGTGAGTCCAAAATCCTTGAACTAAAGTATGCGTACTTTACTGGTTCAGGATGTCCGGAAGCTAAATCCGCGTACCCGTACGCGTACTGCCGGAAGTTCACATCCCGTGAATTTCTGCTGGAGTTTGTGAACTGAAAACAAACTCAATCTGGGTACTTAAGTATGCGTACCGGTATGCATACTTGAGTGGGTTATTTTATAAAAACGGCTTATTCGTGATCTAAGACATATTTAAACTAAGGAATGCATATTTGCAAACCGTGTCTATAATATTCATGAATCGATTCGAGTGAATCAAAATCGTTTTTGTTTCAATTGTGTCTTATATACTTCTATGATATCTAAGCAATTGAACATCTCTCTAACTAGTTCTTATGAGTCATTTGAACTAGTCATGGTGAAGATGAATAAGGTTGATATGAAAGTGTTCATATAGCTAACCATTAGTTAACTAGTGTTGAACCAAATAGGTGTACACGTTTAGGTACGGTTACACAAACCTAAACGAACGTGCATTTCATTTGTGTATAACAAGCTAAGGTTCGATCTAACGGTTGAAAGATATTAGCTTGAATCTAATCAGGTTTTCATCTAACGGTGAATATTGAATGCTTTGTTACCAAGGTAGTATTGATTGCAAACCCTGATTTAAAGACTATATAAAGAAGAACTCTAGCAACTGGGAAAAATAATCCCCACACCTCCTGTGTGATACTAGTTGTATAAGGTAGAGTCGATTCTCCTTTAACCTTAGGTTTTGTAGATGGTGGATTTTCGACAAGGGCTAAAATCGTAAAACCATAATTATACATGCTCTTGATCCAGCAATCAGACGAGTATAGAGGCTCATGTCTCTCATCGAAGCATGAAAGATCATGCCACAATAATCTCTGACTGAGAATACTGTCTCTCAGAGTATATATAGATGTGTAGTCTCTCAACTGAGGCAACGACATATCTCATGAAAACTGAGCAATTTCAGTAATTACTTCTATATAGAATCGAAAGATTGGACGGCTCCTAGTATAGAGAATTAACGTCTTAAGGATGTAACCAATGTTTTCCCTAATTATATAACATAAATATGACGCTTCAACAAGCTCATATCGCTCAATTCCTGAATAATTAATGCTCCTAGACAATCGTACTAGTATAGATCCATCAATTAATTATTTCTAAATAATTAGATTCATTAATTGAATCCCTGGAAAATAATCTACATTATTCACAATATTTCGTTACTTCAATTCATGGTTCTTCCCAGCAGAATTCCATAGGTTAGTAATAAATATTCAATGTACGGGCATCTGAGCTACTATCGAGTAAGCCCCGACCAAAATGGTACAAGTGTGTTCAACGCACTAACGAGCACCTGAATGCATGAAAGAGCATTCCAAAATACGACGGAACGATGAACCTATGCAAAATAGGGAGAAAAATAATAAATAATAACATATTAACCAGGGCTAGGGGACTGGGCCTACCGGCCGGTCGGGCGTGCCGTGGCCAATCCCATGCCCAACTCTATATCATATTTTTTCGATTTTTCCTTGATCTCATGAAAATTCCCTCATTTGAACAAAATTCCTTCGTTTCAAGGAAACTCCTCAGTTTCATGGTGTTTCCTTCATATCAAGGAAATAATAAATAATTAAGAAGGGTGTCGCGGGACCAAGCCTATTAGCCGGCCGGTCATGCCCTAGTTGTGGCCAGTCCCACACCTTGCATTTCTTATTATTTTATTATTATTTCCTTCACCCCATGAAATTCCTTGGTTTCATGATATTTCCTTCAAATCATGAAACTAATACATAAAATTAGGGAAAGCTCACGGGACCGGGCCCTAGCCGGCCATGCCCTAGTCGGCCGGTCCTACATTTATTATCATTATTATTATTTGTTTCCTACATCTCATGGAAACTCCTTCACTTTAAGGAAAACTCCTTTATTTCAACAAATTCCTTGATTTCAAGGTATTTCCCTAAAATCATGAAAATAATATAAAATTAGAAAAAGTGCTATGGGACCGGGCTTGTTGGCCGGCCGACCATTCCTTGGCCATAGCTGGTCCCATACTTCATGATTCCTTATTTTATTATCATTATTTCCATCATCTCATGGAAATTCCTTAACCTTATGAAACTCCTCAATTTCATGGTATTTCCTTCACATTAAGGAAATTACATAAAACTGGGAAAGGTGTCACGGGACCGGGCTTGCTAGCCGGACGTCCATGCCCTAGCCATGGCCGTTCCCACACCTTGTAATCCCTTATTTTTTATTTTATTATTTCCATCATCTCATGGAAATTCCTCAGTTTCAGCAAAAACCCTGAATTCTTCATATTTTCTTAAATGAATGCTCAAATGCACGCCAGAAAATATCAAAACTCTCAGGACTGAGACACGAACACTTTGGTGACATGAGCATATTACCTTGACCGGCCAAGGTTGGCTCTTTGGCTTGCAAGAGGCCGGTCCCATACTTTTTTTTATCATTTGACCTAATTTGTTCACATTAGTTTCAAACTCTTCCAAACAATTTGGAATCTCATAAAACGATCGCCATTCGATCCCATCACCAACCAGAGCCGGTTTCATGACCCCTTGGTCGGTCCTTCATCTTTTCATAATTTATTAGGTTTTATCACCTAAGGATCAGACGAACATTATTTTAATAAATGATTAAACCAGCATTTAATCATCCTTTCACCAACTTGTCTTCAAGAGACTTTGGTATTTGCTCACTCGAGCATCTGGGCGCTACATGGTTGGCCCGTCATCCCATGTAGCCGATCCCTCCTTCACTCCGTGGTTGATTTTCAATAAATCATCGATTGATCAGCAAATGATCGAAATTAGGGTTTTCGAGTCCAAGGTTCATAATTCCAAATTCAAACGATGATATGTTACGTTGATCCCATGATCAACATTTTTATTAATTATACTCGGTTCAGTATTTTAATTTAATATTTTATTTGGTCATGCTACCAATATTTCATCAAACGAGAAATATTTGATCATATGAGCAATATTTGCTCAAACCAGGGAATATTGGTTCAACTATCAATATTCAACAATCCATCGAATGAGCAATATTTGCTCGCCTTAACTATCAACATTTACTTAAAGAATTATACCTCTGTCTCAACAGACACGTTCGATTCATAAGTCTTGGAACATTTTCAAATCACGTTCGACTCAACAATACAATGACTCATCGTCCCATGAAGTCAACAACTGACTAACTAAATACACGTCTGCCTTGCAGACTCCACAATCACGAGACATCAATCGTGTCACATGGGGGGATATTAACTAGGATTTTGGTCTGGCGGTCTAGGACATGTGTGTTCATACACACAATGAGAATGTGAGCAAGTCGTGCAATCAGTTGGAGGAGTTAGCAAAGTAGTAGATGGAAAATCAACCAAGTCTCCGCACGATGAGAAACTGGTTCTAGCACGATTTCCACTTCCCCGCTCTTTGACTCCAGCAACTGTCACACTTCATGGGATCAAGGTGTTTACAATTCTAGCAATATAAATAAGTCTCTGAATCATGATTGAAAGACAGAAAATTTTCGTAAAACAAGAGCACACGAACTCATCCTCTGAAACAATTACTCTCAACAGAGAAAATTCAATCAATCAGAACTTATCTTATTTCTTCACGCAGAACACACAACACACCTACAATTTCGATCACCATTGATCTCACACATTTCTCAGCTTCCCTCCTATAGATCGACCCATCCTCTCTTGTGACCGAATTGACTCTGGAACAGCCATTGTCTTGGTTTAGGCCGGAGTCCTACAGATTGATCTCTCGAATTCAAAGCACACCCTCTTGCAGTGCATCTATGTGAGGTTAGACAGTTCGCTCGGTTCAAGGAGTTTCCTCCACACGGTCGTCTCCTCAATTCCTTTGTAGATGGGAAAAACGATTTGCTGGTTTTTAAGGAATTGAGGAGACGATCGTACGGAGGAGACTCCTCGAACCGAGCGAAATGTTAAACCTCACACAGATGCACCGCTGTAAAGGGGGTTCTTTAGATTCGAGAGATCAATCTGTAGTACTCCGGCCTAAATCAAGACAATGACCGTTCCAGAGTAAATTCTGTCACAAGAGAGGATGGGTTGATATGTAGGAGGGAAGCTGGGAAATGTGTGGAATCAATGGTAATCAAAGATTGTGGGTGTGTGAATTCTGAATATGATAAGCTCTGAATGATTGAAATTGCTCAATTGAGAGTAGTTGCTCAATTGATGAGTTGATGATCTCGTGTTGTCCATGAGACGTGAGATTGATGATACTGTTGATGTTGATGACTCAATCATGATTCAGAGACTTATTTATATTGCTGGAATTTTAGACACCATGATTCCGTGAAGTGTGACAGTTGATGGAATCAAGGAGTGGGGAAGTGGAGATCGTGTTTGAGACCAGTTGCTCATCGTGTGATGACTTGGTCGATTTTCCATCCACTACTTTGTGAACTCCTTCAACTGATTGCACGACTTGCTCACATTCCAACGTGTGTATGAACACACGTGTCGTAGACCGCTAGACCAAAACCCTAGTTGATATCCTCCCAAGTGACACGATTGACGTCTCGTGTGATCGTGGAGTCTTTAGGGAAGACGTGATTTTAGTTAGTCAGTTGTTGACTTCATGGGACGATGAGTCCATGTATTTGATGAGTTGAACATGAAATGTTCTGAGATTCATGACCTTAAACGTGTCTGTTGAGACAAAGGTATAATTCTCATGATGAGGTGAGCAAGTATTGCTCGTTCGATGGATTATTGAACATTGATAGCTGGACCAATATTCCTTGATTTGAGAAAGTATTGCTCGTATGAGCGAATGTTGCTCATTTGATGATTTATTGGTAGCGTGACCAAAATAAATATTAATTAAGATGCCGGCAACCGAACCGAGCATAATTAATAAGATACGGACCATGAGGTCATCGTAAAATTATTAGCGTTCGAATCTGGAATTATGATCCTTGGACTCAGAAACCCTAATTTGATCAATTGATGATCAGTCGATGGTTAATTGAAGAATTACCCACGAAATGAAGGAGGGACCGGCTACATGGGACCGTGGATTGACCATGTAGTGCCCATATGCTCACGTGAGCCAATCCCAATACCTCTTGAAGGATTGGTGAAGAGATGATCAAATGATGGTTTAATCATTTATTAAAATAATGCTCGTCTGAGCCTTAGGTTATGAAACCTAATTAATTATGAAGAGGTGAGGGACCGACAAAGGGGTCATGAAACCGGCCCTGGGTGGTCGCGGGATCGTATGACGATCACTTCATGAAAATCCAAAGTGTTTGGAAGAGTTTTGGACCTAATACGTGCAATTGTGCAAATTAGGTCAAAACCGTGAAAATTGATGGGACCGGCTTCTATAAGCCAAAGAGCCAATCTTGGTCGGTCAAGATAACATGCTCGTGTCCCCAAGACGTCCGTGTCTCAGTCCTGAGAATTTTGATATTATCTGACGTGCAATTGCACGTCCTTTCGAGAAAATATGCTAAAATTAGGGTTTTGCTGAAACGAGGGAAACTTCATGAGATGAAGGAAAATAATCATGAAATAAAGGAATAATGAAGCGTGGGACCGCCGAGGCCAAGGCATGTCCGTCCGGCCAATGACCACGGTCCCGTGATGCTTTCCCTTATTTTATATTATTTTTCATGAATTTATGAAAATATTATGAAATATAGGAATTTGTTGAAATTAAGGAGTTTTCCTTCAAGTGGAGGAGTTTCCACTGGATGAAGGAAGCAAATATTATTAAAATAATAAAAATTTAGGCGTGTGGTACCGGCTGGGGCATGGCCGGCCGGCTTGGGCCCAGTCCCACGAGTTTCCCTAATTTTTATGTATTTTTAATGTATTTTTCCATGATTTGAAGGGATTTTCCTAATTTGAGAGAAATACCATGAAATCAAGGAGTTTCATGGGATGAAGGAAACCCTAAAAATAATAATAATAAAATACATGGGCGTGTGGGACCGGCTGAGGCATGGACGGCCGGCTGGGGCCCGGTCCCACGTGTTTCCCTGATTTTATATTATTATCTTTTATGTATTTTGAAAATACCATGATTTGAAGGAATTTTCATGAAATCAGAGAAATAATAATAAAATAATGAGGAACCACATGGCGTGGGGCCGGCCGGGATCGAGGCATGGTCGGTAGGCTAATGATCATGGCCCCACAATGTTTACCTTAATTTTATATTATTTCCTTCGTGCGAAGGAGCACTATGAAATTGAGGAGTTTCCTCAAAACGAAGGATATTCGTTCAAATGAAAGGATTTTCATCAGATGAAGGAAAATAATAATATAATAAAATATAAAACTGGCGTGGGATTGGTCATCGCACGGTTGGCCAGTCAGTGAGTCCAATCCCTTGGTGCCTTGGTCAATATTTTGATTATTTATTATGTTCTTCTTATTTTGCAATAGGTTCATCGTTTCGTCGTATTTTGAAATACTCGTTCGCGCGGTGACTTGTTAGTGCATCGTCGTTGAATACACTTACACCATATAAAACGGGGCTTACTTAGAGGTAGCTCAGACGCCCGGTTGTTGATTACTTATTACTAATTTATGAAATTCAGTGGAGAATAATTCATGAAACTGAGTAATAAAATAAATAGACGTTTACTATTAATTCATTGGATCAGTTGAGGATTCGACTACGAATTCAGAATAATACATTATCATTCCATGGGATCGTAGATTCGACCACGGAGTAATTAAGATTTATCTATTACCATTTATGAGACCAGTTGTGGATTTGATCATGAAATCGGAGTAATGAGATAATATAGTTGTTTCATTGCTATTCTATGATATCAAGCCGTGGATTCGATCATAGAATCAGAACAATTTTTTATTGCCATTTCATGGGATCATGTCGTGGATTCGACCATGAAATAGGAGCAATTGTCATTGCCATTCCATGGGATCAGCCGTGGATTCGACCATGGAATAGGAGCAATAATAGATTATTCTGGGAATTCTTTAATGAACGTCACAGATGAATCCAATAATTTTAGGAATAATTAACTTTGGGGCTCTATACTAGCAGAGCAAGCTATCTAGGAGCATTAATTATCCCGATATGAGCTTGCCGGTAAGTCATATCCTTTATATAGTCAGGGTAAACTCGTTGTTTGTTCCTGAAGACGTTATCGCTCTATACTAGCAGAGCAAGCTGTCTAGGAGCCGTCTATCTCGTGATACTATATAGAAATAATCACTGAAAGTGTTCAGTATTCATGAGATATGTCGTTGTCTAGTCGTGAGACTACATATCTGCATGTACTCTGAGAGAAAGTATTCTCAGTCAGAGAATTCGATGAGAGACCCGTGTCTCGATACTCACGTTTTATTGTTGGATCATAGGTTCGTATAATTATGGGTTTATGATTTTATCCCTTGTCGAAAATCCACCATCTACATCCTTAAAAACCAGCAACTTGTTTTTTCCCAGCTACAGATTGGCGACCACAATGGGAGATCATTCTCTCGGTTGCAATCTCAATTCTCAGAAAGATGGTTGGTCTGAGGTCTGGTTCAGTTACCAATCCGGGTTCAACGCCCGACCCTAATATCGCAAGCTCTAGTGGTACTGCCGACACCACTCCTATGGCGCAACCTTCCACTGCCACTCCTCCAGCGCAACCTGCAACTACTGCTCCTCCAAGCACTGGTACTCCAGTAATCACCCTACAAGCGACGTCATTGGCACCATCAATAATCCACTCTTCAGTCGGTCTCGTAAATAAATCAGAGAAAATCCGCCTACCATAGGCGATCTCATGAAGGTGCAAGAAACTCTTGCTAAGAATCAGACTGACATGATTGCCACTTAGAAAGAATTATGCAATTATATCAAGACTCTTACAGACAAGATGTCAGAGAAAACTCAGGAGAGAAAGGAAAATCTAAGGAAACATCTTCAGACACTGATCCTGAGGTCACTCCAGTCCATGTAGTAGATGACGAATAAGTTCCTAAGTCTAAAGTTGCAGACGATCCGCAAGCGAATGAACAATCCAGTTTCATAACCCGTGAAAACCTGGAATGCCTTTTGGAGGATCGTGGAAAAGACAAGACACCTTCTGTCCATCGTCACCAACCTCCATACCCTGCTGCTACGCAAAGTATTCCTCTGCCAAGGGGTTACACCTCTCCAACATTCACCCTTTATGATGGAACGGGCAATGCTCGAGAACATGTTTCTCGATTTCTGGAGGCATTGGGTGAACATGAGCACAACCATACTGTTCGTCTGAAGGAATTTTCAAAGTCTCTGAAAGGCAGGGCATATACCTGGTACAACAACATCGCACCAGGAAGTATCAAAAGTTAGGGAGAAATGGTTAATGCTTTCTACAGAAGGTATTTCTTCGTTTCATATCAAATCACCCTCTCTGATCTCTGAAGGATTTTCAAAGGAGCAACGAACATCCTAACGATTATGTGAAAAGGTTCAGAGTTCAAGCTTTGGACTGCCATGATCCGAATGTCACAGAACAACAACTCGTGGACTTGTGCATCAATGGAATGATTCCAGTCTACAGAGATTTATTGGAGAATCTCAGGTTCCAGACTTTCTCAGAACTTCATGAAGCGGCTAAGAGATCAGAAACTACTGCACCTGCTTTATTGGAGAGAGCTAAGACCTCAAAAGCTGAAGAACCGCGAGAAACTCGAGGTAGTAGACGTTTAATCAAAAAACAGTACAACCTCCAACCTTCCACAAATATTGTTGCATAAGGGAGCAAACGAAAATCCAATCCACAATGCAAGCACACTTCTCCGACCCCTTCGAAAGCACAAAGGAAAGATAATCAAACTCGAGATGCACAAGCTCCTACCCAGCGCGCAAGAGCTGACCAAGAAGCACCTGATTTTCCTTTTCCTATCGAAGAGGTGATTGAATTATTAGATGTCTGGGTTCAAGACGGTGCAATCAAGTTACCATATGTCAAGAAAGAACCAAGTGAAGAAGAAATAGAAAATCCTCGTTATTGTCGCTTTCATAGATACGTCAATCATCCCACAAGGGAGTGCAGGACCCTGAAGCGCATCTTCCAAGAGGAAATCGAATCAGGAGAACTTATCTTGGGGACTGAAGGCGTGCACATAGACCCTCTCCCGATCAGAACTTTCACTTTCTCTGAACCACCCGTTAAGGAAGAAGTTCAATATTTAGTCGAGCATGCCTGCGGATTGTTGTACTTATCAAAGGCTCAAAGGAAAGACATGTTTGATGTATTGAACCACATCCTGTCAGGGAAACGTTTATTGATTCAGGAGACATTTCCTGAGCTTTCAGCAGCAGACGAAGAAATGTACGACTGGGGACTTCTCACCACAGTCCATCTCAAAGGAAACAAGTTCAAACGTGCATTGATAGATGTTGGCGCTGTTGTTAATGTTATCCCTCTGAAGACTCTTAGAGCTGCTGGTATCACACGACAAGAAGCCATTCATGCTCCAGTATCAATTATGGATCATGAAGGGACGCTCAGAGATGCTTATAGCCACATTACTCTCAAAGTGAACATAAACTAAGCCTGGACAGAAACAAAATTTTACATAATCCGAGAAGATCCAGGATATGATATGATCCTTGGACGTACGTGGATTCATGTTGGAAAGGTAACCCCAACGCCTTCAATTGCACATTTCTCTGTTGAAGAAATCTCTGATTTGGAAGAAGAAAAAGAGGATATTTCATTGTTCGTGTATCTGAAGGAAGTAAAAGCCTTGACAGAGCTGACACAAAATCCTGAAGAAAATGCAAATGCTTTCATTAAAAGATTTCGTACTCAGGCAAGTCTTATTCCTCCTCATATGCATATTATCAGTTTTCAAACATACTTATTTGGTATGAGGGCTTTACTCCACCAACAACTTAGCTACTGCAAAACTCTATGAATGGATAACCTCGCCTCAGCAATATTTCACTAAGTGATTGGACGCGGAACCTCTCCAAATCGAGCACCTCACTAATACAGTCATTGTTGAGATAATGGCTGAATTCGAAAAACAGTATCCCAAATATTCTCCTATGCACGAGTGTCCACATGTGCCGCAAGGTTGGAAGACTTCAACGGCATGGAATTCCACTACACGAAGAATTCCAAACCAACAGAAGATATTCAGAGCACGAACGATCAAGCCTAACAAGTTCCAGGAAGGAGATTTAGTTCTCAAAGAAACTAATCGTAACTTTCATTCTGCAAAGAACTCCAACTGGGAAGGACCTTTTATGATCTCTAAGTCTGTTACTGGTGGATACTACAAATTAATCAACATGGACAACAAGGAAAGTATGGTTGTAATACACGAGAATTGTCTCAAGGCCTTTGACGTCTAAGGATTTGGATATTCGAGGTATTGGATGTTCACAGCATGAACGCCCAACATATTTAGCATTTAGGATTTTCTTTCATTGTATTTCAATTCCTCCAAAATGTCTGCAATACTTGCATTCGGTAATTTAAATCCAGCAATTTATTAAAATTCAGTTTACTTAAAGAAAATCTCTATCAAATCCAAAGAAAATCCTCAATCATCTACTTATCCAAAACCAATTAAAACCAAAAATAAAACCTCACATCTCTCAGAAGTTCAAGAGGTTATGAAAAGAAATCAAAGAAAATCAGCAAAGAGAGACTTGCTCCTCTGCATCCTTCAAAACTTGTAAGGCCGCCTTGTCCATATTCAGCTCTTCAGTCAGCCTGGCAATCTTGTCTTCCTTCTCCATCACAGCATCATTGGTAAATGGTATGTTATTCTCACATGAGTCCTTAATAGCATTTATCTTCTTACGAAGCCACTTCATGTTGAAGCCAATTCTCTCAGAATTCTCCAAGTTGAACTCCCAATCAAAGAGTACATCTGGAGTAACAGTATTTCTGTCCTTAGTGCATATATCACTTACAACACGCAAGATAACACTTACTTGCATTTTTAAATAATAAGCACGCTTGGGATCTCTAGTAACGATGATATGACCAAATTTCCTCCATATCTTCTCGTACAAGTCGGCATATCCAATAATAACACTGAATCCACCAACCAGTTCGTGGTATGGGAGTGACGCATCAAATGGAGGGTCAAAAGCAATCCCTGCACTCGGGTATTCATGCACCAGTATACGATTCTCAATTACTGGAGCAACTTTTACAGTCATGACAACAGTTTCTTCTACTCGTGGTTTGGCTTCTTCGGCCACTGAAGCAACAACAATTGAGGTCTCAGTCTCTTTAACAACAACAGCAACAACTCCTTCACGACTTTGAAGTTCAGAGATGGTCGTTTATTCATCAATAACCTCAGGGTTGCTCAGGTCATCATTATTGGCTCCTTCATTCTCAACTTCGGTATTTGACGCCTAATGCGAAGATTACATGAGATTAGAGTCATCCAAGCATGAAACCGAAGGAAATCATAAAATTTGGCATGAAAGTGAATTAATGATATTTAAGTTCTTCATTTTACATGCTAGACATCAGCAAATAACGTGAAAGCCATAAAAACACGTTTTACAACAAGCTCGTCTGAGAGGGTTTTACACTGCCATGTACAAAACGACGAACTGGGAGCCATTAGTGAAGAATATAAGGTTGAGTTATATACCATTCTTTTTTTATGGATGTTATCTACAACATATTAAAATTTCATAGCAATTGGATAAACTAGCAAAAATATGTGGTCAAAACATTGGACTACATGACTGCTGAAACTTTTCTGGAAGTCTCCTGGAAGTTTACTGTTTCGCTGATTTCGGCCCCTAAACGTGCTCAAAATTCTAAAAGCTTCTTTGTTAAAGCTTGGAAATTTCTTGGGAATAAGGATACATGGGTAGATCGCGAAAATCTGATATCGTAATGAAGATTCTAAGGCATTTTTGCTAAAAGGCTGAATTCTGAAATTTCTGGTGACGTATTTCAGCAAAACTTTTCGTATATTCACATGAGTTCTCATTCATTCATTCATAAATCAAGAAATTTATACTTCTATGGATAAAATTCAAGAGAAATACTTACTTGAGCAGTCTCTGAAGCGTTCAAAGAACCTGAATTACTCGTATCAACATCAAGAACACCATTGCTTTCATTCAGTTTTGAGTTTTGGAATTTTCTCTATCGCCATTTTCCGAAGATGAACGAACATCACTGGTACACTCCGCTTCCATGGCGACATCCTCTTGGATATATTCTCCACAATTAGCATTTTGTCTATAAAGCATCACGATTGGTTATACAAAGAAATACTTACGGGCTCTTATTTCATCACTCAAGTCAGAAACTGTTTTCCCAGAAGAGAACTGAAGACCGTCGATACTCGATGGAGTGAAATTATGCAACGGAATAACAAATATTGGTTTTCTGATCCTAATAATGCGGATGAGAAGAATTCACAGCAAAAGAAGTACTGACAACTCGCCAAAGAAACAACTGGGGACTTTATGGTGTTAGGTAACAGCTTATAATTTTTGCTCATGCCTTCTCTACCATGAATAATCGCTTCAGTTTCTGAGAAGTCTACATGGATTCGAGGTCTTACATTACGACCGCCCTGTGGTAAAATTTGATGCAATGATTAAAATACAATTATCATAATTTTATAAAGATGATACAAAGGTACATACCTGAGAACATCCTGGAGACGATTTTCGTTTATCACCACCATAGAGATGCTTCAATCTTGGTCGAGTAGAAATCATCTCAACAGAAGGAGGATCTTTCACCGGAGACTGACCAATCATCACGAAAGCATGTAACCGCTCAAGTTTTTGATTCCAAAAGTCTATATAACATGGAGTTACATATGTAATTCTCTTATATCAACGGAACCAGTAATCGCTTCCTTCCACATGCGTACGGTCTAAATGGGTCCTAAGTTGCTCGACCGATGGTTTCCTTCTTCAAAAAATCGGAACACACTGATCCATACCCATTTGTCGAGCTGCTCTATCAATGTTATATTCCTCCACTGAAAGTTCTCCATATACCGCTGATAACAAGTGACCATGGGTGAAACTCAACATAAAATATCTCTCGCCATCGCTCAGACCTGCACCAGACGCCAAAGCCATACTATCTTCAGTATTGAAAGTTGTCAGATGTGAAATATAAGAAGGAATTGACACCCATGGGCGAAAATCGAACTCACATTCATTATCTAACACATCAATGAGACGTGCCGTAAACCGAGGCTGCTTTGTAGACCAGCGCATAATCCTGGCATTATCTTTATCAGAGAAATATGACGAGCATCAGCATTCGGTCCTTGCAAGATAGTACATGGAATAGGTGCGTAATTATTGAAATGTTCCCACATCAAAGCTTGAAGAAACATAGTATTGGCATAGCATTCGATCTTCATAAAGCCATTCGATACACTGGAGTCTATAATCAAGGAGTCTAAGTTAGAGTACAAATAACCCAAGAATAGGCTACCTATTGGAAGTTTCTCACCTTGAGCCATCTTGATAGCAAAGGGAATCACGAAAGGCTTCAAAAAATTTCCATTATCTTCAAATATGTCTCTGGACAGCCATCAACAAAAGAAAGCAGCAACGGATAACATACCATCAACAGGACTATCGGGGGCCTCATCTCTTGGCCACCAGCGTGTTAACCAGTGAGCATAACAACCTTTGCTGTCGGACATCTTATTAATCTCCTCCATTGCAGCTGTCAAGATGTTAGAAAATGTTGTCTCCTCAGCCGAAAGACCCTCAGGGAGATAGCCTGCGATTGGGAGATGCAACAAAGCAATTACATCCTCTAAGGTGATGGTAAATTCTCCCCATCTGCATATGAAGGTATGGGTCGGAATGCACCAACGAGAAAGTAGAGCCACTATACCTCGCACATCATGAAAAATGAACAAGTCTCCAGATGCTTGAATAGCTCTTGTTACTTGTGCCTGATTCAGCATATCTATAACGCGAGGGAAACCCAGCATATGTCTCGCCCATCCAAAGAATTTTTCTAAAGGTCGTCGAGAAATCTTAAACTCTATGATTGATGCAAGGAAAAGTCCTCGTTCAAGACAAAATCGGATCACTGTCTTAGGAGTCACCAATTTCTTTTGAGTAACACTCCTGGGATTTATCAGAAGACGATATGCTGGGGTTTTGAGACGTTTTTCGGTTTCCTGCTGAACCTCAAAAAACGCATCATCTATATTCGGAACATTCTTGATTCCAGGTGTCTCTTCTTCTTCTTCTTCTTTTTCACCAATAGAAGTCTCATCCATGCATGTATCATCTCTGGAGACATTATTTTCTTGAGATTCAGGCATCCTTGCGAAGTAGCTGTAACATGCACATAATACTCTACTTCAGTATATCATCCATATAAGATGTAAACTTCGACAAGATGATGGAATTATGCACACGGCAAAACATCTATAAAAATGGTAATTCTTAACTCCTACCTTTTTACGATTCCACTAACAGTAGTGGTTGTAATGCAAGAGTTAACACTTCAAAACTTGCTCGTTTCTTCGAAATCTACAAAAGACGAGCGAAACTCAGGTTTTCATAAAATCATAAACACTTCTACTGTGTAAACATTCACCATAGAATTATGAAAACCAAACAATATTTCATCATAAATAATTGTTTACTTTAAATATTACTCAAAATCAGCTTTGATTTTGAGTAATATATTTATATATATATAAAACGTGAATTATTCACGTAAAAAGTAAATTTTATTATTTTAATGTGAGTAAAACTCACGTAAAAAAAAACTGTGAACAAGTCATGGTTCTATACATAAAATTTTGTGGATATTCCACGGTTTTATAAAAAAAAAAACCTTTTCCTTCGTACGATCGTCCGTCTTCGAAACGAGGATTTATTTCGATTTTGTGAAAGTTCACACCTTTTAAGATAAAGTTTTGGTTTTCATGAAAGCTCATAAACAAAATTTTATCACTAGACACGGGTCTATATATAAAAAAAATCTCTCTTAAGTCAGGGATTATTACTAGTTCCTTAAAACTACCGATTGAACGAATGAACATACGTTTTCAAAACAAGGGTTCTCTACAAAACTCATAATTATATATGCACATGTATATATATATATATATAATCTTAACATGAAAAAGGCATAAAAAACTCATGAAAAAAAAATTACTCACCTGGTCGGTGTCGGCCGGAATGTGGCAGGACGATGATCGGACGGCGCCGGCGGTTAACTGCGGCAACAAGTCCGGTGAAATTTTTCTCCTGCTATCTTCTGTGCTCGGACGTGAGGGTGATGAAGGGAGGAATGTGGTGGTTGGTCGTGAGGTGAAATAAAAAAAAAGATTAATTCCCTTTTATATCAAATTTTATTTCCAAAGCCAAATTTCACAAGGATTTCCTTTCTTGGGCCCGAACCCGCGAATCCTAAACCGACCAAGGTTCCATCATCGAATCAGTGGTTGTAAACCAATTTATGCTCGTTAAATGGCGCTTTATCATGCCACTGGGATCTTCGTTCAAGCCGTGGTTTTCTCATGCAATCGAAAATCCGGTAACATCTTATCTTATGACCAAGTTCAACTACTTATTTTTCGTCTGTAATTGTAACAAGAAAATCACCATTCAGTGCTGACTGAGGAACATGATTGTCCCTCACTAAGCAGGGGACTTAATGTATATGGTGGATTTTAGACAAGGGCTAAAATCGTAAAACTATAATTATACATGCTTCTGATCCAGCAATCAGACGAGTATTGAGGCTCATGTCTCTCATCGAAGCATGAAATCTCATGCCACAAGAATCTCTGACTGAGAATACTGTCACTCAGAGTATATGTAGATGTGTAGTCTCTCAGCTGAGGCAACGACATTTCTCAGGAATACTGAGCAATTTCAGTAATTACTTCTATATATAATCGAAAGATTAGACGGCTCCTAGACAGCTTGCCTGCTAGTATAGAGCAATAACGTCTTTAGGATGTAACAATGTTTTCCCTGACTATATAGCAGAAATATGACGCTTCAACAAGCTCATATCGCTCAATTCCTAAATAATTAATTCTCCTAAACAATCGTACTAGTATAGAGCCATCAATTAATTATTTCTAAATCATTAGATTCATTAATTGAATCCCTGGAAAATATTCTACATTATTCACAATATTTCGTTACTTCAATTCATGGTTCTTCCCAGCAGAATTCCATGGGTTAGTAATAAATATTCAATGTATGGGCATCTGAGCTACTATCGAGTAAGCCCCGACCAAAATGGTGCAAGTGTGTTCAACGCACTAACGAGCACCTGAATGCACGAACGAGCATTCCAAAATACGAAGGAACGATGAACCTATGCAAAATAGGGAGAAAATAATAAATAATAAAATATTAACCAGAACGCTGGGGGACTGGGCCCACCGTCCGTCCGGCCGTGTCGTGGCTAGTCCCACGCCAAACTCTATATTTTATCATATTTTTACTATTTTTCCTTGATCTCATGAAAATTCCCTCATTTGAACAAAATTCCTCCGTTTCAAGGAAACTCCTCAGTTTCATGGTGTTTCCTTCATATCAAGGAAATAATAAATAATTAAGAAGGATGTCGCGGGACCAAGCCTACTAGTCGGTCGGTCATGCCCTAGTTATGTCCGGTCCCACACCTTGCATTCCTTATTATTTTATTATTATTTCCTTCATCCCATGAAATTCCTTGGTTTCATGATATTTCCTTCAAATCATGAAACTAATACATAAAATTAGGGAAAACTCACGGGACCGGGCCCTAGCCAGCCATGCCCTAGTCGGCCGGTCCCACACGCCCTTATTTTATTATTATTATTATTTGTTTCCTACATTAGGTTCAAACTCTTCCAAACAATTTGGAATTTCATAAAACGATCGTCAGTCGATCCCATGACCAACCAGAGCCGGTTTCATGACCCCTTGGTCGGTCCTTCATCTCTTCATAATTTATTAGGTTTTATCACCTAAGGATCAAACGAACATTATTTTAATAAATGATTAAACCAGCATTTAATCATCCTTTCACCAACTGGTCTTCAATATACTTTGGTATTTGCTCACTCGAGCATCTGGGCGCTACATGGTTGACCCATCATCCCATGTAGCCGGTCCTTCCTTCACTCTGTGGTTGATTTTCAATAAATTATCGATTGATCAGCAAATGATCGAAATTAGGGTTTTCGAGTCCAAGGTTCATAATTCCAGATTCAAACGCTGATAATTTTACGTTGATCCCATGATCAACATTTTTATTAATTATACTCGGTTCAGTATTTTAATTTAATATTTTATTTGGTCATGCTACCAATAATTCATTAAACGAGCAACATTTGCTCAGATGAGCAATATTTTCTCAAACCAGGGAATATTGGTTCAACTATCAATATTAAACAATCCATCGAATGAGCAATATTTTCTCTCCTTAACTATCAACATTTACTTAAAGAATTATACCTATGTCTCAACAAACACGTTCAATTCATAAGTCTTGGAACATTTGCAAATCACGTTCGACTCAGCATTACAAGGACTCATCGTCCAATGAAGTCATCAACTGACTAACTAAATACAAGTCTGCCTCGCAGACTCCACAATAACGAGACATCAATCGTGTCACATGGGGGGGGGGGGGGGGGGTATTAACTGGGGTTTTGGTCTGGCGGTCTACGGCACGTGTGTTCATACACACAATGAGAATGTGAGCAAGTCGTGCAATCAGTTGGAGGAGTTAGCAATGTAGTGGATGGAAAATCAACCAAGTCTCTGCACGATGAACAACTGGTTCTAGCATGATTTACACTTCCCCACTCTTTGACTCCAGCAACTGTCACACTTCACGGGATCAAGGTGTTTACAATTCTAGCAATATAAATAAGTCTCTGAATCATGATTGAAAGACAGACAATTTTCGTAAAACAAGAGCACACGAACTCATCGTCTGAAACAATTACTCTTAACAGAGCAAATTCAATCAATCATAACTTATCTTATTTCTTCACGCAGAATACACAACACACCTACAATTTCGATCACCATTGATCTCGCACATTTCTCAGCTTCCCTCCTACAGATCGACCCATCCTCTCTTGTGACCGAATTGACTCTGGAACGTCCATTGTCTTGGTTTAGGGCGGAGTCCTACTGATTGATCTCTCGAATTCAAAGCATTCCCTCTTGAAGTGCATCTGTGTGAGGTTAGACAGTTCGCTCGGTTCAAGGAGTTTTCTCCGCATGGTCGTCTCCTCAATTCCTTAAAAACCAACAACTTGTTTTTCCCCATCTACAGGTTTCTACCGAGACCCTGTAGGTTAACGACTTGAAGACATCATTGGGATTGTGATGCCATACCCAACTATTTTCTCCGTAGTTGCATGATCTAATCTTGCTGTTTCTATCGTGATTGAGTGCAATCATAAGATTGGCTTGAGATTAATTTCTCCGATAGGCATGATAGAAAAATAGTCACAAACATCTTTGTCTCATCGTTTTTGATTCCACAATATATTGTTTCACTAGTCGATTAAGATTATTGTGAGGTGATTGATATTTCTAAGCTTTCCTTCGGGAATATAAGTCCGGTATATCAATTGGTTCATGTTCACCTTGATTTATCAAAAGACGGAACAAAACTCGTAGGTATTTCGGTGGGAGACAGATTTATCTATTCCTGTAGACTTTTCTGTGTGATACAGATTTGTTTATTAAAGTCTTCGACTTTGGGTCGTAGCAACTCTTAGTTGTGGGTGAGATCAACTAAGAGAATCAATTGTGTAGTATCTTGCTAGGATTAGAGACGTAAGGAGCGCAACTGTACCTTGGATCAGTGTGAGATTGATTGGGGTTCAACAACAGTCCAGACCGAAGTTAGTTTGTAGTAGGCTAGTGTCTGTAGCGGCTTAATGCAATGTGTGTTCAATCTGGACTAGGTCCCGGGGTTTTTCTGCATTTGCGGTTTCCTCATTAAAAAAACTTCTGGTGTCTGTGTTATTTATTTTCCGCGTTATATTTTGTTATATAATTGAAATATCACAAGTTGTGTGTTGAATCGATCAATTGGTAAATCCAACCTTTGGTTGTTGATTGAAATTGATTGATCCTTGAACATTGGTCTTTGGTACCTGTTTGTGGGTAAAAAACCGTTTCTGTTGATCTCAGTAATTTAGTGTGAGTGTGGGTGAGAAACAAATCTAAACCCAAAATAATATACTGCGCGGGAGTAATTTTGATTCGAGAGATCAATCTGTACAATCCTGGCCTAAACCAAGAAATGGTCGTTCCAGGCTTGCTTCGGTCACAAAGTGAAGGAGAAGGGTTGGTCTTAGGGAGGGAAGCGAAGAAAGTGTTGAGTCCAGAATAGTTGATTCTGGAAGTGTGGGTGTTTTGCGACTTGTATCCGAAAGTTGAACTGGCGAGCTGAATGGAAAGCTACCAGGTGATTTCTGGATGTGTATTGTTCTCCTGACGAAAAACTTTTTGTTTGGTGGAAATAGGTGAAACCTATTTATACAAGTCGTAATAAAACGTACCCTGGTCTCGTAAGAAGTGGAAGCGGTTGAGTGGTGGAAAAGTGGTAACGGGTAACGCCTGGAATTGATATTTCCATAATGAAGATGCGTTTCACCACTTATTTATTGTCATTACTAACTGCCACACTCTTATGACACTTTCTTGTAACTGGCGTATTGCACGCCGCACGCCGTAAACCTCCAAACCAATACCCTGATGAGTATCCCCCTGTCTGTGACATGTTTTGATGTCTCGAGAGTTTTCGTGGAAAACATGTAGCACTTTGCTACGTGTGTCAAGTTTAAGTTGAGAGGATTGCCGTAGGTAAATAGCATGTGGATTCTAGGCTCGTTTTGGCTAGTAGCAGTGGCATGGTGGCATGCCAGTGACCGTAGCATAGAGACGTGCTAGTAGCGGTGGCATGGTGGCATGCCAGTGGCCGTGGCATAGCGATGTGCTAATAGCTGTGGCATGGTGGCATGCCAGTGGCCGTGGCATAGCGACGTGCTAGTAGCCGTGGCATGATGGTCTGCCAGTGGTCGTGGTGTTGTAAGTGGCGCTGGCATGCGCGTCTGGTAAGCGCGTCTGGCATGCGCGTCTGGCATGTGCGTCTAGCATGCGCGTCTAGTAAGCGCGTCTAGCATGTGCGTCTTGCATGCGCGTCTAGTAAGCGCGTCTGGCGAGCGCGTTTGGCATGCACGTCTGACATGCGCGTCTGGTAAGCGCGTCTGGCAAGCGCGTCTGGCATGCGCGTCTGGTAAGCACGTCTGGCATGCGCGTCTGTCAAGCGCGTCTGGCATGCGCGTCTGGCAAGCGCATCTTCCAAGCGCGTCTGGCATGCGCGCCTGGAATGTAAGGCATGCGTGTGCGGCATGCTGGCGTTTTTTGGGATGCTAGCGCGTTTTTGGGAAGCTGGCGTGTTTTGGGAAGCCAACTTAGTATGGCGACCTTTTTGAGGCCGTGGAAAGTTTTGGAGCAACCCGATTGGTTGACGGGAAGTGGGGACAACATGTTAGGGCATGGCCATACTTCCAACGCGCGGTGGCGGATTTGAAGCGACCTAATTGGTCGACAGAAAGAGAGCCGACATGATAGGGCGCGGCCGCACTTTTAGCGCGTTGTGGAGGATTCGGTTGCCTAGCTTGTTTAAGCATGGTTTCGACCAAAGGGGTCCAGTATACTGCGCGGGGGGCGAAACCCTAATTTGCAAATTAGTTGGGTTTATGAGTTCTTTGCGAGTTATCATAATAATTAGCTGGATTTTGTATGCTGCTATACAAAAATCTTTATCTACAGAATAGAATGCAGTGTGCTTTCTGTATGAGCATTTCGTGCAATGGCCTTAACTTTGGTACTTGGAGGTTCATGCTACTCCGCTGCGAGTTAACATAAATCCGTCATGTCATACCGATTAAGGGTTCTGCTGGGGAACATAGCACAGGAAAGTACTCAGTGAGTCTCGTATTGGCGAGGTGCCGAAATTTACAGAGTGTTATGGATAAAAGTGTATTGAGTGGCTCAATAAATGTGTCCGTGGAGAGATTAGTACTCGCAACACCGTTTCCTTGCAGAGTGACGTCACATCTGATGCAAGGTTTTACGATTTTAACCCTAAGCTAAAAACCACCATCAACAGTACCGTTCAAGTTAATTTCTCTTGTATTCAATTAGACTCGCAGATTGTTATTTGCTTAAGTAAGTATTGAATCGAGAAATTGAGATATAACTCCTTGATATACTTTTCTTAAGATTGAGTCTGACTGTCTAGTTGATTCTCTTGAAAGTATATTGGAGTTAGTCTATACAGATTGCTAAGAGAAATATTGGGTGAGGTTGTTAGACCCCCATTTTTTCAATTGGTATTAGAGCATGCAAACACGTTTAAGACCTCATAAGTATGTGTTTGTAGCAATCTGATTACTATGGACGATTATATCTCTAATAACGTACCATGTCAGAAATTACCAGATGATTTTCAAAGCTTGATTTCACCTGAGAGAACTGTCACATCTAAGTCAATATCTAAATATTATCTGAACGTAGAAACTGTTGATTGGGAAACACGCCTACCAGTGGCCATGGCATAACGACGTGCTAGTAGCCGTGGCATGATGGTCTTCCAGTGGCCGTGGTGTTATAAGTGGCGTTGGCATACGCGTCTGGTAAGCGCGTCTGGCAAGGGTGTCTGGTAAGCGCGTCTGGCAAGCGCGTCTGGCATGCGCGTCTGGTAAGCGCGTCTGGCATGCGCGCCTGGCGTGTGCGGCATGCTGGCATTTTTTGGGAAGCTAGCGTGTTTTTGGGAAGCTAACGTGTTTTTGGAAGCCAACTTAGTATGTCGACCTTTTTGAGGTCGTGGCAAGTTTTGGATCAACCCGATTGGTTGACGGGAAGTGGGGCCAGCATGCTAGGGCGTGGCCATACTTCCAACGCGCGGTGGCGGATTTGAAGCGACCTGATTGGTCGAGGGAAAGAAGGACGGCATGCTAGGGCGCGGCCGCACTTTAGCGCACTGTGGCGAATTCGGTTGCCTAGCTTGTTTAAGCATGGTTTCGACCAACGGAGTCCAGTATACTGCGCGGGGCGCGAAACCTTAATTTGCAAATTAGTTGGGTTTATGAGTTCTTTGCGAGTTATCACAATAATTAGCTGGATTTTGTATGCTGCCATACAAAAATCTTTATCTACAGAATGCAGTGTGCTTTCTGTCTGAGCATTTCGTGCATTGGCCTTAACTTTGGTACTTGGAGGTTCATGCTACTCCGTTGCGAGTGAACATAAATCCGTCATGCCATACCGATTAAGGGTTCTGCTAGGGAACATAGCACAGGAAAGTACTCAGTGAGTCTCGTATTGGCGAGGTGCCGAAATTTACAGAGTATTATGGATAAAAGTGTATTGAGCGGCTCAATAAATGTGTCGGTGGAGAGGTTAGTACTCGCAGCACCGTTTCCTTGCAGAGTGACGTCACATCTGATGCAAGGTTTTACGATTTTAACCCTAAGCTAAAAACCACCATCAACATTAAGTCCCCTGCTTAGCACGTAACAGTGACATTGTTGCGGGGTAAGCATGAGATGGTGACAGGCGAGAGTAAAATCGAGAGAGCAATACGTGAAGAGATCGCCAAGGAAATTTAACTAACCTTTAATGGAAGGCATGAGAAATCCGTGATCCTTGTGCTGGCGGATTTTGCATTGATTCATCTTGGTCATGGGTCGTTGGTACCGCTAGCTTGAAGTAGCGGATGAGCGGCTAGATGAAGTAGCAGATGGCGTGGATAGCTTGGAAATGGATTGGATTGGCGTGGCTTGGACGCGACTTCGCTTGCGCGCGGAGATAGCTTGGCTTGGAGCCATTGGCTTAGCTTGGACGCGGAGACGTTGGCTCGGCTTGTCTTGGTCTCCCTCTTACGTGGTTAATGCCTCTGTGGAAGGAGAACACATTCCATGTACGCGTATGTGCCAGGGTTCCGAGCTGGAAAATATATTCCTCCCTTGAATGTTTGACCGTTTTTTTTTGGGGGGTTTCGACAAGAGATTTCATTGTGGCTGATTTTTCGGCTGTCATGTATGATCATCGCGTTTTTCCAACATCCGTTTCTTTCTAGGGTTTCCGAAATATATATGTTGGTGAAACTATATCATCCTTCCCAGCTCACGGCAAAGATTTCTCCTGTTGAACCCATATTTCTTTCATCATGTCGAGCAGAAGTGAATCATCCTCGAGCCAGCCTGATTCTTCAGTTAAGCGCGGACGTTCTTGCTCCTGCTACAATTCCCCCATCCGGAATATCCGAGTCAAGAAGATCATACCGGTATGCTTTCGTTAACCAATAGATATTTGTTTATTATTGCTGGCGAGTGACGAAAGGAGATTTTCTTTTGCGCAGAGATATCCAACTGGGACATGTGTGACTGTCGTTGATGATGATGATCTGACCTCCCCCATTTCTTCGAAACGGAGCACACCGACCGTTGTTGATTTGAAAAATGATGATTTGGGCATCTCTTGCTATGAATATCCCAGTGCAGGCTTGTCATTTGAAATCCGCATGAAGTGTTTGTCTTCTAGATACCGAAGCGTCGGTAAATTCCTGGTGCGAAAGGAATTCGTGACTCTGTATACGAAAATATGGAGAAAATATGGCCATATAGCCACTAGGAACGTGGTGAAGCATCGTTCGTCGGCTTTGGTTACCACATTGAATTGTCTCCTGCTTATGATCGTTGAAATGGAGGGCACATCCATCCGCGACGTCACGAAATCAACTATTGAAAGGTGGGAAAACATGGTTTCTACCTGTGAATCTCTTGAGTTCAATGTAAGTTGGTTGCGGCATCGCCTTGACATTGTGAAGGTTAAGAGAGCCTGTATTCTTTCCAATGTCGTTCCTGCCACAAAAGCCGTTTTGGAAGAGGTGAAGGCTCTGGAAGTGGAATCTCAAAAGGTGGGAAAGGCTATCCAGGACTTGAAGAGTAGAACTGAAAGGTATGAAAACAGGTTGAAGATGATGCGTTCAAGGAATTATAATCTATTGTACGGGCTCTTCTGAGTTATGTAGTTGTGAGACATCTGGTATTCTTTCTAGTCTCGAACATATACTTTTTTTTTGTACTCATTTTGAAGAAATAAGATAATTTCCATTGATATGCTTTGACTAAAATGAAGCTTTAATAACTGGGATGTGAAGGAAACAGAAAAATGCCTGGCTAGCCGTGCCATGAGATGGCGATGGGTGAGATAATAGTTAGGCGTAGTATGCCTTGAGCCATTTTCCATTAATGACTGTTTCCAATTTTCCTCCATCTTCCTTGATGACCTTATAGTATCCACTGTTGTATGCTTTGGTGACTACATACGACCCTTCCCATTTTGGGGAGAATTTTGGTGCGGTCATGTCTTGTTGAATGTGTTTGGCAGTCTTCAACACCAAATCTCTTGTTTGAAAAACTCGAGGTTTCACCGCTTTGTCATACGCTCGGAAAAACTCTATTTTTGTATGCTTGCGCGTGATCCTCTGCTTTAGCTCTCCTGGAATCTAAAGTGTCTAGCTCCTCTACCCTGGCATTCGATGTTTCGGCTTCATTCCATTGGCCTCCACTTGCCTCGGCAATCCTTGCTGACGGGATTTTAATTTCCGCTGGGAGAATGGCGTCTGCGCCGTAGACGAGAGAGTAAGGGGAGGCGCCAGTAGAGCTCCTTGGTGATGTTCGATATGCCCAAAGCGCCATGGGTAACTTTTCATGCCATGTTCGAGGGTTATCGTGCACTGTCCGGCTGAGGATTCGAATCAGAGTCTTATTGGTGCTTTCGGCCTGCCCATTCTCTTGGGGGTAGTAAATGGTGGAGAAAACTTGTTTAATTCCATATTCTTCAAGTAACTCTCGCACTTGTTTGTTGGCGAAAGGAGTGCCGTTGTCGGTGATGATGTGTTTAAGCACACCAAAACGACAAATGATATATTCCTTGATGAACGCTGCAATTGTGGCTCCAGTAGTCCCTCGTAAAGGAATGGCTTCAACCAATTTGGTGAAATACTCTGTTGCGGTTATTATGTACTCGTGTTGTTTTGATGATGACGGGTTGATCTTCCCGATGACGTCGAGTCCCCAACTATAAAACGGCCACGGACTACTTAGCGAATGCAGCGGAGTAGAGGTTATGTGTATAAGATTCCCATGAATTTGACATTTGTGGCATATTTGAACAAAAGCAGCCGCGTCGTCTTCCATGGTCGGCCAGTAGTATCGCTCGTGTATCTGGAGAAACAACTTCCTTTTCCCTTGGTGCTCGCCTTCGTGCATTTCTTTCAACATGATTGGGATTTCTGCCTCGCCCAGGCATCGTAATAAGTCTCCCCCAAAGCTTTTACGATACATGATTCCTTCGTGAAGCATTAATCTTTTATATCTTTGCTTTACCCTGGTTGCATCTCTCTTGCTGGTAGGAAGTACGTCGGCACGAAGATAACTGATATAGGGCTTCTGCCAGTCCTCAGCGTGGTTAATATTGAAAACTTCTGGTTGATGAGGTGGTGCTTGGCAATTGGAAAAATATCCTTGGAGCAAACGAGATTGAGTCTCTATTTCTGTCCGGTAGTAGCCAAGGCGTTGCAGACGACGGTAAAGTGTTACTACCAGTGTTTTCCCACAACCTTCGTTATGAATATGGTTAAGTTGCTGCTGCGCCTCTTCATCTCCGAGGCATATTGATAGGGAACCATCTGGGCTCCGATGATACAACATCCTGTGAAGCATGAAGAAGTTTTGTAAGGTTTTGAGGATGATTTTCCCTTGAGAAAGCGAGCTGTTAAGTTCTTGAATAATCGGCGTTCTCCAGTCATTGGCTTCAGTCTCCTTGGGTTGTGAAAGCCATGTTGATGCCATGGTTCGTCTCTTCACTATCAGGGATTCTTCCAAACCCTCGAACTGCAGCTTTGATGCTAATGTGGGTAGGCAGTCAGCATGTCTATTGTTACTACGGCCAATATGCGTTATGGTTGCGTCAGCGAAGTAATTAGCAGCTTTTTCGCTTCGGATCTATACGGGGCCAGCGTTACCTCTTTCAGCGCGTATACTCCATTCATCTGGTTAACCAGCAACTTAGAATCACCCCTTATTTCCAGACGCGTAACTCCAGCTTGCTTGGATAATGGTAACCCTATGAGAAAAGCTTTATATTCTGCTAAATTGTTGGTGCAGTGAAAGTCTAGCTTAAAGGAATGCAAGAAAACTTTACCGGTTGGGGATACTAGAACCACGCCTGCTCCTCCGGTATTATTGCTAGGGGTGGCGGATACATCGAAGAATAGTAGCCATGCCTCTTCCTTGGCGAAAGAGACTTCCGGAAACTCTCCAGGAAGGTCTTCGCGCAATGCTGTGGTACCTTCCCCCGGGAAAGCTGCGAGTAAATCTGAGACCGCTTGTCCCTTGATAGCTTTTGGGGAAGCGCATGTTATATCAAACTCTGACATTTGGAGGAGCCATTTGGCTAGCCTTCCTATCAGGGACGGTTTTGAAAGCAAGAACTTCACGGGATCGGACCTGGATATCAGCACCACTTTGTTTGAAAGCAAATAAAACCTGAACTTCTGAATGGAATGAATCAGAGCTAGGCACGCTTTTTCTGCTTTAGGGTATTTGAGTTCAGCATCCCTCAAAGTCCGACTGAAGTAATATATAGGGTGATCAATTCCTTCCTCATCTTCTTGGCCGAGGAGGGCTCCAACAGCAGTATCACTAAAAGCAGTGTAGAGACATAACAGTCTTCCTTGTACATGAGATTTCATGACGGCTGGAGATGACAGTATCTGTTGAATCTTCCGAAAAGCCTCTTGTTGCAGAGGCGTCCAAACAAAACTTGCCCCTTTCTTCAGCAAGGGAGTGAACGAGGCAACCAATTGAGCTAAACCTGATATGAAATGCAGGATGTAGTTTATCCTACCCATGAAGCTCTGGAGTTCTTTCACAGTTCGTGGAGGTGGCATCTTGAGTATGGCTTGGGTTTTGGCTGGGTCGACTTTGATTCCCTCGGAGGTCACTTGGAAACCTAGAAATTTGCCCGAAGAGACGCCAAAGGCACATTTCAAAGGATTCATCTTTAGCTTGTATTCACGACACCTTTCAAACACCTGCCACAGCACTTCTGTATGGGTTGCCCGGGTTATGGATTTAACCACTGTTAGAGCATAGCTCGGTCGACCTCGCATGCGTTGCTATATGAAGCATGTTTGTCAATGTTAGTGATCAAAACTATGAGTCTTGATTTCTAGTCCATTATAGCTAAGTCTCGGACTAGGATAGAAAAGTATAGTTGAGCTCAAGGACTTCATGGCGATTCATCATACAACAATGAAGATCTACTCAAGGAACCGTGGAACTTCATCAATAAAAAGGAATGTGGAGACTTGAACTTATCTATCACTCAAAAGTCTATCTATTTTATCTCTTACTTCTTATGAGATAAAAAGTCGTATGCTATATAGACTGGATCATATACATTTGACATTTCGAGCTGAGTATTCACTACTTATTTTTTTTCTCGAAATCGTGTCTTGGTAAATTGTTTCGCTTTGATCAAGTTTATCTTCACCTAGTGACGAAAGTCATGAAAAGTTTCAATTACTTTGAGACTTGCTCTGACGTGAAACGGTCTGTGAATAACGGCTATATAACGTCCTCTGAGAATGTCTCAATGATTGGAATGAGAGTTTAGATTACATAACCATGTATTCCTTAATCCAAAGTTTTTGAACTTTATTAATTGAGAGAAACCGGAGGAATTGGCTTTGCCAAATCCGCGAACTCAGTTTGCGAACTCAGTCCGCGAACTGATGGAAGTTCTCTTGCCGAGAATTTCTGCTGGGATTTTCCAAAAACTCGTTTGCGTGTTTAGTCCGCGAACTCAGTCTGCGAACTGGCGGAAGTCTCTTTGCCGAGATTTTCTACTGAGTTTGGAAAACTCTGCCGGTTGCCTTAAGTCCGCGAACTTGTTTGTGAGCTTAAGTGGTTATGATCTAAATATGTGCTCTGAACATGAAACCTAAATTACTAAGGAATGCTTTATGCAAACCTTGGCTATAAAGTTCATGAGCTGATTCATCGAATCGAATCATCTTTGTTTCAATTGTGTCTTGTGTAGTTACATAAGATCGCAATTGAACAACTCTCTAACTAGTTCATTTGAGTCAATTGAACTAGTTATGGTGATGAAGAACTAAGTTAATATGAATTGCTCATATGGTTAACCTTTTGGATTACTATGTTGAACCAACATACACGTACACGTTTGGGCATGGTTTTCACAAACCCAGTAATCGTCTACCCAAGTGTGTGTGACAAGCTAAGTTTTCGATCTAACGGTTGAGAAATATTAACTTGAATCTAAATCAGGTTTTCATCTAACGGTGAATATGGATTGCTTTGTAACTAAGGCAAAACCCTGATTTGAAGGATATATAAAGGAGACATCTAGCATTGTGCAAAACTAATCCCCACACGTCTGTGTGATACTAGTGCGCTCGCTAGAGTCGATTCTCCTTTAACCTTTTGTTTTCTTCTCTAAAACCAGGTTAACGACTTAAAGATTTCATTGGGATTGTGAAGCCAGACCGATACTACTTTTATCGTAGTTGTGTGATCTGATCTTGCATCTTCTATCGTACGAGTACAATCTTTGATTGGCTTGAGATCGTGAGAGTTCTCTGATAGGCAAGATAAATAAGTCACAAACATTTTCGTCTCATTGTTTGTGATTCCTCGACAAACCGCTTGTGTAGTGAAGAAGGATTGTTGAGAGGTGATTGATTAATCTAGGATGTTCTTCGGGAATATAAAACCGGATTATCAATTGGTTCCTGTTCACCTTGATTTTATATCTTAAGACGGAACAAAACCTAGGTTTTTTCTGTGGGACACATATTTATCATTTGATATACTTTTCTGTGTGAGACAGATTTGTTTATTATCAAGTCTGCGATTTTGGGTTGCAGCAACTCTTAGTTGTGGGTGAGATCAGCTAAGGGAATCAAGTGTGCAGTATCCTGTTGGGATCAGAGGAGTAGGAGTACAACTGTACCTTGGATCGGTGGGAGACTGATTGGATTTCAACTATAGTCCAGTCCGAAGTTAGCTTGGAGTAGGCTAGTGTCTGTAGCGGCTTAATAAAGTGTGTATTCAATCTGGACTAGGTCCCAGGGTTTTTATGCATTTGCGGTTTCCTCGTTAACAAAACTTCTGGTGTTTGTGTTATTTCTTTTCCGCATTATATTTTTTATATAATTGAAATAATACAGGTTGTGCGTTAAAGATCATTAATTGGAAATCCAACCTTTGGTTGTTGATTGATATTGATTGATCCTTGGACATTGGTCTTTGGTACCGTCTAAGTTATCTCTCTTTGATAAAGACTCGCATATTTCTGTTTGCTTGAGTAAAGATCAAATCGAGAGATTGAGATATAAACTCTTTGATATCTTTTTATTGATTGAGTCTAACTGTCTAGTTGATTCTCATAAAAAGTATATTGGAGTTTGTCCATAAAGATTTCTAAGCGAAATATTGGGTGGTGTTGTTAGATCCCCGTTTTTTCAATTGGTATCAGAGCTGGCAAACACGTTGGGTGTTATCTCTGTAAATGTACCACCAGTCTTCGATGGCTCAAACTATCTACGGTGGAAAGTTTTTATGCGCACATTTCTTCAGTCGCGTGACTTCCAATCATGGATCCATGTTGTGAATGGCTATGAAACTCCCGTTGTTATGGAAAGAGATGCATTTGTACCTAAAGAATTTCTTATGTATAATGCTGCCGAGTTAATTGCTGCAAGGCAAAACTCCGACGGGCTAAACGCCATCCTGCATGCTATTACCCCAAGTCTTCGACATCATGTGGCCTTGTGCACGACATCTAAAGAAGCTTGGGATACTTTGGAAAGCGTATTTAAAGGTAACCCCAGTGAAAAGGAAGTTAGGCTTCAAAACCTTAATTCCAAATGGGAAGACCTTTATATGGCAGAAGAAGAATCGTTTGACAATTTTTATCACAAACTGTCTGAAATTGTTAATGCATCATGTGCATTGGGTAGGACCATTCCTGAAAAGGAAATTGTGATGAAAATCCTCTGATCGCTGCCATCCAGATACGAGTCCACAAAACATGCCATCGTTGAGGGAAATAACCTTAATACTCTTTCGCGAAACACACTTGTCGGAAAACTTAGAATTTTCGATCGCGAATACATGTCAAGAGGTGACCATCTAATGTCTAGCAATCACATCACTTCTCCTGATTTTAAGACATGTCGTCCTAAATTGACGAACAACAAAAGTGAGAATTGCTTTATTTCTACGTTATCTATGTTTATACAGAAACTTAAGAAAATACTCAGACGTAGTAAAAGAAAGTCTCAAAAAGAAACTCTGTTAGTCAATGTAAAGGATAAGAATATCCATAAAATCCGTACAAATGAAACTGGTCTATAAAAGTGTTCAGGTCACTTCGAAAGATCCAGAACCGGAGGTAAGAGAGATAACTAAAGCATGAATGAATACTCTTGATTATTGTCCAGAGAAAATCTATGATTGCTCTCACAGTCTTTTTGTTGAAAATCATTCTCATAATTCCTTCATGACATGTCCGTCTGTGTCTCATGAGTGGGGTCAGCAAACCTCTCCTGATTTTGTGTTGAACTCCAGAAGGTTCTCGGAGAAGGCTCTACCAAATCTCTCTGTTCATTTGAGTTCATCTAAGGATCATCTTAGCACGATAAATCATAAACAGTCCTGCCCGACTAACCATTATATGCAGAAAAAGAAAAGGAAGTCTACCTTTCATCAAAAGGTGTTTTCAAAAATGGTGCAGGATTTGCAAAGATCTGCAGTCAATTTTTTTAAAGTTGTGATTACAATGGATAGGAAAGTTCTTCATAACTCTCCTTTTCAAATAGATAAGCAGAAACCTAGTGGAATAGGTGGTTTCTATCTTTGCAAAGATTATCCCAGTCCAACCTTGGATTGGAGGCCTTATGCTCAGTAATCTTGTTGAAAAACGATTCTGGTATTTTCTTCCTCTTATACAAGAATCATGATATACAAGAGGACTGTAATATAATCTTGTTATTTTCTGTTTGTGCTTTTACCAGGTCTTGTTCGTGAACGGCTTCAACTTTTTGGATAACCAACTTCTGTTAGGGTTTGGTAAAAAGGGTGTTTCTGAGAATTTTACACCTGTATTCCTTTTAAAAGCTCTGCCTCTTCAGCACTCTCATTTCATCTTCTCTATCATGTCCTCCTCTAGCCTTTCAAGTAAAGAAAGTGATGTATGGACAGTTCTTTTTCCTTCAAAAAGGATTCGTTTCGATTCTTATGACAATGATACGTGCTACGACAAACATGTCTCTTCTTCTGATGAGAACCCTACTGTCTCTCAGTTTGATAAGCTCTCTTTAACCATGAATCTCGTCTTGGAACAAGTTCGTGCTCTGAAAAATGAACTTGAAGTTTCTTCCAAAAGACTTGAGGAGAAAATGGATAGTCTTGAATCCAGGATTGACCTAATCGAAGATGAGCTTGAAGAATATAGAGAATACGAGAAGATTATTCAAGGTGAGTGAAATGATTGTTAAGAGGTATAGATACCTAGTAAGTCTTTTTTTGGATTAGTTGGAAGAATAACTAGCGTTTTGAATAACGAAGATTGTGACTACACATAGCTATTTTTGTTTTCATCTTCTTATATTATTTTTTAGATTTATTGGTTTTTAAATTCTAAAAATATTTGGAGGATGATATTATTGCAGTATTAATTTGTTTTGAAGTATTGCAATGGGATATGTATTGTTTGCGTCCGTGAACTTGAAGGTCCCATATTGTGTCAAAAGTAAAGTCGTTCATAAATTGATATTCGTATTGATGAAAGGACGAATGGACTTTTGACAATTACAAAAGTTATGCCTATGCAGTCATTTATTTGATGGAAAATAGGATGAAATCTTTTGTTTGACAAGGATAAAGTTTATTATGTCGTTATGCAAATAGTGATGGAAAATAGAATAGATCGTTGTATGTTATCCACGGTATTGATCTTTATTGATCCATTTTGTTATGTTTTAACGTGAAGGCTCAATTGTGTATCTTATGTTGAGCACCTTACAACTATGTTGATTAATATTGGCCTTGTTGGTTGTTCCATGAGATGCTATATGTTGAGCATTCTTGAACTAAATTAATCATCTTGATTGGTTATTTAGTTATTTGCTCCGAAAGTCCTCTTTTGTCGAGCAAAATCTTTTGACAATTAAATTGATTTCTTCGGTGATTAGTTTGGTTGTGTATTCCAATTAGATTAATTATAGGTTCTCTTGTAATTAATCTAGTTGAGTTTTTCATATATTCCACAAGTTCTTGTGTTGAGTATATGAACGGCTATACTAATCATGTTCTATTGGTTGTATATTCCGTAAGGTTTTCCTTATGTTGAGTATTTGAACGATTAAGATAGTCATCTCCGTGTGGTTATCTTAGTCGTAGCTCCATGAGTTTTCTTATGTTGAGCACAATCAATTAAATTGATCACTTTTGTGGTTTGATTTAGTTGTGTATTCCGATTAAATGAATCATGGGTTTACTTGTGATTAATTTGGTTGAGTTTTGGATATTGTAAATCATTTCCATGGTTTTTGGTGTCCAATTAAAAAATCCTTCTTTTCTTTCGAAATTAAGGTCGCTCTTGTTGTTCTTTCGGGAATGACATCAAATGGGGGAGAGTTCTTTTGAACTTGTGCTTAATGGTATTATCTTGCGGGGTGTGCGGCTGTGTACTTTTATAGGGGTTATCTTGTATCTTAAAACTCCTTGATAAATGCATTTAGCTTCGGCTTTATGATTGCATCTAAATTAAGTTGGTATGTATTTTTTCTTTTAGTCTATGAAATGTCTCTTGTGGAAATTTCATTATGATCCCGTTCTTTTACCTTTGCTAATTTTATTGACAAAGAGGGGGAGAAATATTGTAGTTCACACTACAAATACATATGGTTTTCGGATCATTGTGTAAGGGGGAGTGGTTTCCATGATCGAGATGGAGTATTGACTAAGGGGGAGTGATACATATCACCATAGTATTGTTGTTAAAATTGTGATGCAATTGGACTTTGATGTTACATAATGATACTATGTCACTGTATAATAATGATCGAGAATCTCGATTTCTCTCATTGTTATAAGTTGCGGATCTTCAACAAAAGTGATGCTAAACTTACAACCTTAGGGATCATTGGATTACTTGGAAGGACGAAGATTTCAAGGAACGTTGAAGATTAGACTATGGAATAGGAGCCACTAAAGTTTATCTTTTTTGTATTCCATATGTATTAATAGTTTTGTCACTAAAATTGACAAAGGGGGAGATTGTTAGAGCATAGCTCGGTCGACCTCGCATGCGTTGCTATATCAAGCATGTTAGTCAATGTTAGTGATCAAAACTATGAGTCTTGATTTCTCGTCTATTATAGCAAAGTCTCGGACTAGGATAGAAAAGTGTAGTTGAGCTCAAGGACTTCATGGAGATTCATCATACAACGACGAAGATCTACTCAAGGAACTGTGGAACTTCATCAACAAAAAGGTATGTGGAGACTTGAACTTATCTATCACTCAAAAGTCTATTTATTCTATCTCCTACTTCTTATGAGACAAAAAGTCGTATGCTATATAGACTGGATCATACACATTTGAAATTTCGAGCTGAGTATTCACTACTTATCTTTTTCTCGAAATCGTGTGTTGGTAAAGCGTTTCGCTTTGATCAAGTTTATCTTCACCTAGTGACGAAAGTCATGAAAAGTTTCAATTACTTTGAAAATTTCTCTGACGTGAAACGGTCTGTGAATAACAGATATATAACGTCCTCTGAGAATGTCTCAATGATTGGAATGAGAGTTTAGATTACATAACCATGTATTCCTTAATCCAAAGTTTTCGAACTTTGTTGATTGAGAGAAACCGGAGGAATTGGCTTTGCCAAGTCCGCGAACTCAGTTTGCGAAATCAGCCCGCGAACTGATGGAAGTTCTTTTGCCGAGAATTTGTGATGGGATTTTCCAAAAACTAGTTTGCATGTTTAGTCCGCGAACTCAGTCCGCGAACCTAGTCCGCGAACTAGCAGAAGTCTCTTTGCCGAGATTTTCTGCTGAGTTTGGAAAACTCTGCCGGTTGCCTTAAGTCCGCGAACTTGTTTGTGAGCTTAAGTGGTTATGATCTAAAGATGTGCTCTGAACATGAAACTTAAATTACTAAGGAATGTTTTATGCAAACCGTGGCTATAAAGTTCATGAGACGATTCATCGAATCGAATCATCTTTGTTTCAATTGTGTCTTGTGTAGTTACATAAGATCTCATAGCAATTGAACAACTCTCTAACTAGTTCATTTGAGTCAATTGAACTAGTTATGGTGAAGAGGAACTAGGTTAATATGAATTGCTCATATGGTTAACCTTTTGGGTTACTATGTTCAACCAACATACACATACACGTTTGGGCATGGTTTTCACAAACCCAGTAAACGTCTAGCCAAGTGTGTGTGACAAGCTAAGTTTTCGATCTAACGGTTTAGAAATATTAGCTTGAATCTAAATCAGGTTTTCATATAACGGTGAATATGGATTGCTTTGTAACTAAGGCAAAACCCTGATTTGAAGGCTATATAAAGGAGACATCTAGCATTGTGCAAAACTAATCCCCACACGTCTGTGTGATACTAGTGCGCTCGCTAGAGTCGATTATCCTTTAACCTTTGGTTTTCTTCTCTAAAACCATGTTAACGAATTAAAGACTTCATTGGGATTGTGAAGCCAGACCGATAATACTTTTATTGTAGTTGTATGATTTGATCTTGCATCTTCTATCGTACGAGTACAATCTTTGATTGGTTTCTGTTCACCTTGATTTTATATCTTAAGACGGAACAAAACCTATGGTTTTTCTGTGGGAGACAGATTTATCCTTTGATAGACTTTTCTGTGTGAGACAGATTTGTTTATTATCAAGTCTGTGATTTTGGGTTACAGCAACTCTTAGTTGTGGGTGAGATCAGCTAAGGGAATCAAGTGCGCGGTATCCTGCTGGGATCAGAGGCGTAGGAGTACAATTGTACCTTGGATCGGTGGGAGACTGGTTGGGGTTCAACTATAGTCCAGTCCGAAGTTAGCTTGGAGTAGGCTAGTGTCTGTAGCGGCTTAATACAGCGTGTATTTAATCTGGACTAGGTCCCGAGGTTTTTCTGCATTTGCGGTTTCCTCGTTAACAAAAATTCTTGTGTCTGTGTTATTTCTTTTCCGCATTATATGTTTTATATAATTGAAATAATACAGGTTGTGCGTTAAAGATCATCAATTGGAAATCCAACCTTTGGTTGTTGATTGATATTGGTTGATCCTTGGACATTGGTCTTTGGTACCGTCCAAGTTATCTCTCTTTGATAAAGACTCGCAGATTTCCGTTTGTTTGAGTAAAGATCAAATCGAGAGATTGAGATATAAACTCTTTGATATATCTTTGTATTGATTGAGTCTAACTGTCTAGTTGATTCTCATAAAAAGTATATTGGAGTTGGTCCATACAGATTGCTAAGCGAAATATTGGGTGGTGTTGTTAGACCCCCGCTTTTTCAACCACTATGTCATCCACGTAGTCCTCAACTTGTTTATGCATCATATCATGTAAAATTGTTGTCATGGCGCGCTGGTAGGTGGCGCCAGCATTTTTTAAACCGAAAGGCATCACGGTATAGTAAAGGTTTCCGAGAGGAGTAGAAAGGCTGTCTTACTTGCGTCGTTCTCGTACATCTTTATTTGATTGTAGCCACTGTACCCGTCCATGAAGGAGAACATGTCGTGTCCATTGGTGGCATCTACCAGCATATCGATGTTAGGGAGAGGAAAATCGTCCTTGGGGCAGCATTTGTTCAGATCCCTAAAATCGACGCAGCACCTGATTTGGCCGCTCTTCTTTTTTACTGGAACCACATTGGCTAACCAGGTGGGATGGTGAATGGGCTTGATGAAACAAGCGTCTAATAGATTTTGAACTTCAATTTTGATTTGTTCTTCTATATCGTGTCTAAATTGCCTTGGGGATTGTTTGACTGGCTTGGATCCAGGTATTACATGTAGATGATGTGTGACCAGTTTCTCGTCTAGGCCAGGTATCTCCTCGTACGTCCACGTGAATACATCTCGATATTCATTAAGAAGGTTCACAAGTTTTCCACGTTCGTTAGTGCATAGAATTGAACTGATGGAGATAGGCCGTGGAGATTCCTCGCTTCCGATGTTGACGATTTCGAGTTCGTCTGTGGTGGAGTTGGTTTCGTCCTGCAGTTGTTGTGGTGCGTCTGGCACCTCCTCTTGTGGATCACTGCTGTGATTGCATTTCATTGGGCGGAGAGACTGGGTGGTAGTCTCCCTTGCTAATTGCTAACAGCGGCGCCGTATACGGTTTTCCCTTTTTCGTCACGACTTGCGATAAAAGCCCGCTCCCGCTTGGTATGAGTATGAGTTGTGCGTTCACTTGATGAGGGGAGATTGGCGTGTTTTTATTTTGGAGGGAGAACATGAGGTCGGGTCTCTTGGTGCAGCGATGTGAGTCTGTCCTTTTCTTCGATTGATGTCCATGTCGGGAGCGGAGTGCAGTGGAATCTGCCTGACGAGTCCCGCGAATTTTCCTTTGGTTCGAATATCTTCATACCGCAGATTGGAGCATAAGGAGATAACGACGCGGGGATACGAATAACTTCTTCATTGAACATGGTCTTCAGACACTGGTGATATGTTGAAGGAATGATCCTGTTATCGTGGAGCCACGGTCTCCCCAGTATCATGTGGTAGTCTGGCTCCTTTTCAATTACCTCGAACTTTACCTTTGACTGGATTGGCCCTACCGAAAGATTCAGGTTGATGTGTCCATACGTGTTGGTTAGGTTGCCTTCGAAATCCGTCATCATGGTAGACTGACGTATGATTTTGCTTGGCCGCACCTTGGCTATCCTGAGAGTTCTGAGAGTAATAACGTTGGAGGACGCCTCCGTGTCGACGAGGGCCCTTTTGAACTCCGAATCTTTGATGCGATCAGTGACGTGTAGGGCCCGGTTATGCCCTTCTTTTGACATCATGTCGTCCTTATTAAATGTAATATTGTTGACGGACATCTCTGATCTTGGAGTCTTTGATCGCGAGGGAACCAAACATGCGTCTAGGGCTATTTGATTGATAGCAGCAAATGTTTCTGCTCGCTGGTTTTTTGAAAGGTGTAAAAGTTCACATAAATTTTCCACCAACGCAGCTGCTTCCTGGTCTACCGGTTTCTGATTGGTGGTGAAGTTGTTAACCTGAGAGTGATCATCCGAGACGTCAGTCCCCAGTCTTTAAGTTTTCGGGGTGGGTGAATCATTCGGATCCGATGTCAGGCTGATAAGAAAGTTGAGTATGTTGTTGATTGAATCCTTCATCAGGTCCATGTTTCTTCTGTGGATCTTCTGGACTCGTGCCAATTCGGCTAACTTTGGAATTTCTCCATTGGTTGCGTCATTAGGTGTCGTGTTGGGAGGATGAGCGTTGCCAATCCCCGGAGCCTGAGTGGAGTTTGAGATTGTGGACTCAGCTCCAAGACCGACCATCTTCTGAAATTGAATTGAAAAATGAAATTGGGAATTGAAAATTGATATTGTAACCGAGAGATTAATCCCCCACTGTGGTCGCCAATTGTTTGTGGGTGAAAACCGTTTCTGCTGATTTCGGTGATATCGTGTGAGTGCGGGTGAGAAACAAATCTAAACCCAAAACAATGTACTGCACTGGAGTACTTTTGATTCGAGAGATCAATCTGTACAATCTTGGCCTAAACCAAGAAATGGTCGTTCCAGGCTTGCTTCGGCCACAAAGTGAAGGAGATGGGTTGGTCTTAGGGAGGGAAGCGAAGAAAGTGTTGAGGCCAGAATAGTTGATTCTGGAAGTGTGGGTGTTTTGCGACTTATATCCGAAAATTGAACTGGCGAACTGAATGGAAAGCTACCAGGTGATTTCTGGATGTGTATTTTTCTCCTGACCAAAAACTTGTTGATTGGTGGAAATAGGTGAAACCTATTTATACAAGTCGTAATAAAACGTACCCTGGTTTCGTAAGAAGTAGAAGCGGTTGAGTGGTGGAAAAGTGGTAACGGGTAACGCCTGGAATTGATATTTCCATAATGAAGATGTGTTTCACCACTTATTTATTGTCATTACTAACTGCCACACTCTTATGACACTTTCTTGTAACTGGCGTATTGCACGCCGCACGCCGTAAACCTCCAAACCAATACCCTGATGAGTATCCCCCTGTCTGTGACATGTTTTGATGTCTCGAGAGTTTTCGTGGAAAACATGTAGCACTTTGCTACGTGTGGCAAGTTTAAGTTGAGAGGATTGCCGTAGGTAAATAGCATGTGGATTCTAGGCTCGTTTTGGCTAGTAGCAGTGGCATGGTGGCATGCCAGTGACCGTAGCATAGAGACGTGCTAGTAGCGGTGGCATGGTGGCATGCCAGTGGCCGTGGCATAGCGATGTGCTAATAGCTGTGGCATGGTGGCATGCCAGTGGCCGTGGCATAGCGACGTGCTAGTAGCCGTGGCATGATGGTCTGCCAGTGGTCGTGGTGTTGTAAGTGGCGCTGGCATGCGCGTCTGGTAAGCGCGTCTGGCATGCGCGTCTGGCATGTGCGTCTAGCATGCGCGTCTAGTAAGCGCGTCTAGCATGTGCGTCTTGCATGCGCGTCTAGTAAGCGCGTCTGGCGAGCGCGTTTGGCATGCACGTCTGACATGCGCGTCTGGTAAGCGCGTCTGGCAAGCGCGTCTGGCATGCGCGTCTGGTAAGCACGTCTGGCATGCGCGTCTGTCAAGCGCGTCTGGCATGCGCGTCTGGCAAGCGCATCTTCCAAGCGCGTCTGGCATGCGCGCCTGGAATGTAAGGCATGCGTGTGCGGCATGCTGGCGTTTTTTGGGATGCTAGCGCGTTTTTGGGAAGCTGGCGTGTTTTGGGAAGCCAACTTAGTATGGCGACCTTTTTGAGGCCGTGGAAAGTTTTGGAGCAACCCGATTGGTTGACGGGAAGTGGGGACAACATGTTAGGGCATGGCCATACTTCCAACGCGCGGTGGCGGATTTGAAGCGACCTAATTGGTCGACAGAAAGAGGGCCGACATGATAGGGCGCGGCCGCACTTTTAGCGCGTTGTGGAGGATTCGGTTGCCTAGCTTGTTTAAGCATGGTTTCGACCAAAGGGGTCCAGTATACTGCGCGGGGGGCGAAACCCTAATTTGCAAATTAGTTGGGTTTATGAGTTCTTTGCGAGTTATCATAATAATTAGCTGGATTTTGTATGCTGCTATACAAAAATCTTTATCTACAGAATAGAATGCAGTGTGCTTTCTGTATGAGCATTTCGTGCAATGGCCTTAACTTTGGTACTTGGAGGTTCATGCTACTCCGCTGCGAGTTAACATAAATCCGTCATGTCATACCGATTAAGGGTTCTGCTGGGGAACATAGCACAGGAAAGTACTCAGTGAGTCTCGTATTGGCGAGGTGCCGAAATTTACAGAGTGTTATGGATAAAAGTGTATTGAGTGGCTCAATAAATGTGTCCGTGGAGAGATTAGTACTCGCAGCACCGTTTCCTTGCAGAGTGACGTCACATCTGATGCAAGGTTTTACGATTTTAACCCTAAGCTAAAAACCACCATCAACAGTACCGTTCAAGTTAATTTCTCTTGTATTCAATTAGACTCGCAGATTGTTATTTGCTTAAGTAAGTATTGAATCGAGAAATTGAGATATAACTCCTTGATATACTTTTCTTAAGATTGAGTCTGACTGTCTAGTTGATTCTCTTGAAAGTATATTGGAGTTAGTCCATACAGATTGCTAAGATAAATATTGGGTGAGGTTGTTAGACCCCCATTTTTTCAATTGGTATTAGAGCATGCAAACACGTTTAAGACCTCATAAGTATGTGTTTGTAGCAATCTGATTACTATGGACGAGTATATCTCTAATAACGTACCATGTCAGAAATTACCAGATGATTTTCAAAGCTTGATTTCACCTGAGAGAACTGTCACATCTAAGTCAATATCTAAATATTATCTGAACGTAGAAACTGTTGATTGGGAAACACGCCTAGAAGAACAGTTGGATGAACTTTCTGATGAAGATGATTCAGATATTGATAAAGATGTTGATGAGGAAGTCTCAGAGTATGTTAAGCTTTTGGATTCATTAAAAATGAAGAAGATTAAAACTTCTCATGTCACGCCTCTTCTGACTCCTCTCTGTCGAGAAAACAAGAAATTGAAAAGGATTTACGGAGGTCTTTGTGGTTGGAATCGCTCTTGCGAATCGATCCTCAAAGATACCAAGGAAAACCTGAGTAGAAAGTCACTTGAATGTGATAGTGTTTATCAAAATACTTCTTGTTAGAAGAGAAACTTGCAGATATTGAAGGAAGGATTAATTCCCATCAAGCAAGTTTTGATGACAGAGAAGGCGCGTATCTCGCTCGAGAAAAATGCCTTGAGGCTGGTTTAGCTACTGGTCTTGATAAAATCAAGATTTTGGAATATGACTTGAAAAAGTTCATTACTAGTTCAAGCAAATTAACCACTATGCTAGGAGCAAGTAAAAATCATCGTGATACACGAGGATTGGGCTATAAGGGAATAGATGCTCCAAGTACTAGCAAAGAGGTAAAAAATTTCAAGGCTAGTGATTCTTCTCAACAAAAGGTTTCCACTTATGGAAAAAGTGAAATACATTCACCGGAAGTTAAGGTTCAAATGAGCAAAGTATATCAACCTCCAAAGTCGGCACACACGGATCGAGGTAAGAACATTCCTTATGTTTGCCACTATTGTGGAAATAAAGGTCATTTGGAAAGGAGATGTCGTTTCTGTATAAGGAATGAGAAACTTCATGATGTTCTTTTTTGGGCATCAAAAGAAGTTGTGAAACCAAGATCATATGTTAAGACTAATCCCCTTAACGTTACAGGTTGTAACTGTCCAACCTTTAGGCAAAGGAGTCAGTGCTATGATAAACCTAGATTTGCCTATAAACGTTATACGAATCCTTTTCACAATCTAATGGTTACCAAAAGGATAACTTCGTAAACACGAAGACAATATTTGATGATCCCAATTGGAGAAAGACTAACTTGCAAAAGAATAGTCAATCCAATTCTCTTCCGAGAATTCTAGAAGAGAGTAATGGGAAGAAGGTTTCGATTGTTCCTAAACACACTCAGAAGTGGATACCAAAGAAAGCCAATGATATTTTGAGTGTGAAAAGGAATGATCTCCCAGAAAATTCCATGACTATGGAAAAGGCGGTATCCATGATGTTGGAACTTAAAAAGTTTTTTGGAAAGATGGATTTGGATGTGAAAGGTTCTAAAAGAGATCTCTTTCATGATAATCCAAAAGTCACTTGCGGTGAGCAAGACATTTCTCACCTCAAAACAACTTGAGTGTGTTGTTAGTACATCCTCACCAAGGAATGCCCTGTTTTGTATACGGTGAGGGAAGCAAGAGAATTGGGGCGCACATATTATGTTCGGTAAGGCTGTAGAATTCGATTGGATTCTTCTAACAAGGTATGCCTATAAACTTAAGCAAGATTTGTTTTTATTTTGCTTAGAGTACTTATAATGATTTGTGTACCTTGCTTATAGTTCATTTTTACCTAACTTGATCTGTGTTTAAGGTTCTTAAATGTTTAGGTTTTAAAATAGTAGTTCGGGATGTTTGGACTTCATGGTACACATACCAGGTATGCATACCATCATTTAAAATCAAAATCTAGGGGTTTTAGTAGCATACCCATTTGCATACTGCTCCAGGACACGAAAATTCGTTTGCAAACCCGTATGCATACTGGCATGTAGATGTCGTTTTTCGGCAAACTTGTTTTGTCCGTAACTTCTTCGTCCAAACTCATAATAACCTAATTATTTTTGCATTATCTTCCTATTTGAATTCTCTTCAAAATGGTGATGAGAAATCTTAAATTTGTATGAGTTGAGGTTAGTCTTTGTCTTGTATCTTGTTTTTTGAGTGTTTTGCTCCGTTTCGTCGCACCTGTTCTACTTCTGTTGGACTTGGGCACTTGGATTCTTTGAGTAATTCTATTCTAAGATCATTTGTAGCTTTTAAAAGAATTATGTTGGTGAATCACAAAGAAGGAAGTTCAAGAATGGGCAGTAGTACGCATTGCTATGAGATTCTTGAATGTTCACAATCATCTTATGTGAACTATGATACATGGTCTTTAATGACTTTGTATGTTCTTCTTTGTTAAGAAAATATTTTTATACGCGTTTGATAACTACTCTTGGTGTAAATCCTTGCGAAAAAGATTGATTCTACCTTCTAAGGGAAAACATTGTTTTTGCAGTATTAATCTTTATGGTTTTATATATTGCAACTTGTTATGGGATTTTTATGTTTCCGTCCGTGAACTATGATTGTCCCATAGTGGTCAAAACTTAAGTCCTTCATATGTCAATATGCATGTATTTGATAAAATATTGAATGAACTTTTGACAAACAAAAGTTAAGCCTTTTATGTCATTATGAAAATATTGATGGAAGAAAGGATGAACTTTTGTTTACAAAGATTAAGTCTATTATATGTCATTGTACAAATGGTGATGAAGAATAGAATGAATCTTTTTCTATTCCTCAATATTGATCTTCCCTGATCCATTTATGTATATATATATATACTGTGTGGCTCCGTAAGTTCTCTTATGTTGAGCATTTCCGATTGAATTAATCATGTGTTCTCTTGTGGTTAATTTAGTTGAGTTTTTGGATCCAAATTCATATTCTTATGTGATTTGTTGTCGTCCAAAGAAATCCTTCTATTCTTGTGAAAGTAAGGTCGCTCGTGTTGTTCTTTCGGGAATGACATTTTATGGGGGAGAGTTCTTAATTGAACTTGTGCTTTTTGCCAAATCTTTATGGGGAGTGCGGATGTGGAACATTATAGGGGCTATCTTGTATCTTTATAAACTCCTTGATGAATGCATTTAGTTTCGGCTATATGATTGCATCCAAAAATTTGATATGTGCTTTCTTTTGGTCATGAAGTGTCTCTATGGAAATTTCGTTAGGATCCCATTACTTTTTGTACCTTTGCCAATTTTATTGACAAAAAGGGGGAGAATTAATGTGTAGTTCACACTTCAAATACATATGGTTTTCGGATTATTATGTAAGGGGGAGTGGTTTTCATGTGAGATGAAGTATTGACTAAGGGGGAATGATACATATCACCATAATATTATTGTCAAAGTTGTGATACAATTGAACTTTGATGATGTGTAATAATACTATGACACTTTATAACAATGATTTGTTTTCTCATTGTTATGGCTACAGATCTTCAACAACGATGACGCTGATTTGAATATCTTTAAAATCATTGGACTACTTGGAAGTGACGAAGATTTCGAGTAATGTTGAAGAACCAAGGAGATCATGCATGTGGAAGAGAAGCTGCAAAGTTTATCTATTTTGTATTCCATATGTATTGATAGTTTTGTCACTAAAATTGACAAAGAGGGAGATTGTTAGAGCACTGCTCGGTCGAACTCGCAAGCGTTTCTATCTCAATCTTGTTTGTTAAGTTTAGTTGCCAAAACTATAAGTCTTGATTTCTAGTCTACTTATAGCTAAGTCTCGGACTATGATAGAAAGTGTAGTTGAGCTCTAGACTCCACAGCGTTCATCATGCAAAGACGAAGAACTACTCAAGGAACTGGTGGAACTTCATCGACTAAAAGGTATGTGGAAACTTGAACTTATCTATCACTCAAAAGTTTATCTATTATATCTCTTATCTTGAGACAAAATTCGTATTGCTATATAGACTTCGATTATACAGATTTGCTATTCCGAGCCGAGTTTATCTCGCTTATCTATTTCTCGAAATATTTGTTGGTAAGCTTTCGCTTTGGCCAAGTTCATCTTTACAGTGACGAAAGTCATGTTGTTTATTTCAATATCTTGAAAATAGCTTTGATGAAAAATAGTGTGTGAATAACCTCTATTTAACATCCTCTAAGAATGTTTCAGTGATTGAAATGAGAGTTTAGAATATATAACCTCGAATGGATATAAACATTGAATGTGAACTCATACTTATGAAAGTCCAAAATCCTTGAACTAAAGTATGTGTACTTTACTGGTTCATGATGTCCGGAAGATAAGTCCGCATACCCGTACGCGTACTGCCGGAAGTTCACATCCCGTGAATTTCTGCTGGAGTTTGTGAACTGAAAAAAAAACTCAATCCGGGTACTTAAGTATGTGTACCGGTATGCATACTTGAGTGGGTTATTTTCTAAAAACGGTTTATTCGTGAACTAAGACATATATAAACTAAGGAATGCATATTTTCAAACCGTGGCTATAATGTTCATGAAGCGATTCGAATGAATCAGAATCGTTTTTGTTTCGATTATGTCTTATATACTTCTATGAGATCTAAGCAATTGAACAACTCTCTAACTAGTTCTTTTGAGTCATTTGAACTAGTTATGGTGAAGATGAATAAGGTTCATGTGAAAGTGCTCATATGGCTAACCATTGGTTAACTACTGTTGAACCAACTAGGTGTACACGTTTAGGTACGGTTACACAAACCTAAATGAACGTGCATTTCATTTGTGTATAACAAGCTAAGATTCAATCTAACGGTTGAAAGATATTAGCTTGAATCTAATCAGGTTTTCATCTAACGGTGAATATTGAATTCTTTGTTACCAAGGTAGCATTGATTGCAAACCTTGATTTGAAGACTATATAAAGGAGAACTCTAGCAACTGGGAAACCTAACCCCCACACCTCATGTGTGATACTAGTTGTATAAGATAGAGTCGATTCTCCTTTAACCTTAGGTTTCTACCGAGACCCTGTAGGTTAACGACCTGAAGACTTCATTGGGATTGTGAAGCCAGACCCAACTATTTTCTTTGTAGTTGCGTGATCTGATCTTGTTGTTTCTATCATGATTGAGTGAAATCGTAAGATTGGCTTGAGATTAATTTCTCTGATAGGCAAGATAGAAAAGTAGTCACAAACATCTTCGTCTCATCGTTTGTGATTCCACAATATCTTGTTTCGCTATTCGATTAAAATTATTGTGAGGTGATTGATATTTCTAGGATGTTCTTCGGGAATATAAGTTTGGTATATCAATTGGTTCATGTTCACCTTGATTTATCAAAAGACGGAACAAAACTCGTAGGTATTTCTGTGGGAGACAGATTTATCTATTCATCTACACTTTTCTGTGTGATACAGATTTTTTTATTAAAGTCTTCGACTTTGGGTCGTAGTAACTCTTAGTTGTGAGTGAGATCAACTAAGGTTATCAAGTACGTAGTATCCTCCTGGGATCAGAGACGTAAGGAGCGCAATTGTACCTTGGATCAGTGTGAGATTGATTGGGGTTCAACTACAGTCTAGACCGAAGTTAATTTGGAGTAGGCTAGGGTCTGTAGCGGCTCAATATAGTGTGTGTTCAATCTGGACTAGTCCCCGGGTTTTTCTTCTTTTGCGGTTTCCTCATTAACAAAACTTCTGGTGTCTGTGTTATTTCTTTTCTGCATTATATTTTGTTATATAATTGAAATATCACAGGTTGTGCGTTGAATCGATCAATTGGTAAATCCAACCTTTGGTTGCTGATTGAAATTGATTGATCCTTGAACATTGGTCTTTGGTACCGTTCAAGTTAATTTCTCTTGTATTCAATTAGACTCGCAGATTGCTATTTTCTTAAGTAAGTATTGAATCGATAAATTGAGTGTATAACTCCTTGATATACTTTTCTTAAGATTGAGTCTGACTGTCTAGTTGATTCCATTGAAAGTATATTGGAGTTAGTCCATACAAATTGCTAAGCGAAATATTGGAAGAGATTGTTAGACCCCCAATTTTTCAGACATATTGCATGCTAGTATAGAGCAATTCATAGATTAAGTTCTAGCGCAACGTTTTTTAGAGCATAGCTCGGTTGAACTCACCAATCGTTGGTATGTCAAGTTTGGTTGTCATATTTTAGTGTGACAAAACTCATCTAAAGTCGCTTGATTATATACTAGAGTCAACTTCGTTTAGGTTAGACTAAAAAGTCTAGGAATGTTGAGACATACAAGTATTACTCCAAAGATCCGAAGAATGTGAAGAAGTAGTGAACTACAACGATGATATCATCCTTCCACTTGAGGTTAGTAATATTTACTTGAAGTGTTTCCCTCCTAACGTATCTTTCAGGTCGTGCTATATTGAAAACATAACTGCGAAGCTGTATATATTGTATAATACTCTAATGATGTGACATGTTCATATTTGTATGATCATAGTATTCGGGAGACTATGAAGTATAACGCTTATCTTTTGAACTTCGTAGATATGACATCGACATAATTTTGTATATACTGTTATGATTATATGAATGGGTTATGGTGAAAATTTCATCTTGGGAAACAATTTTTTGCATTTGTTTAAAGGAAGTATATTTCATGAACTTGTTTTATGAATCGAATGGGAAATCGTACGGCTATTCATTGCAAATCTTTAGATTACCAATATGTGTGAGATGGTATACCCGATCGTAACTTTGTTATGTATCTTGGTATAACTTATCACAGTGCCTGACTTATGATTTGGTATGACTGGTTTTAATTAATTAGTGCAGCCGATCCTAAGTAAGCACAATGAGATGGTATGATCGATATTTGTAATTGGTGTGACCGATCCTAGTAATTGGTGTGACCGATCATAGAGTGTTGTATAATCGATCCTTGTAATTGGTAACTGGTCCTGATAATTTGTGTAACCGATCCTGGTAACTAGTGTGACCGATCACAAGCAATACCATGGGAAGATGGTAACCGCTCCTGGTAACTGATGTAACCGGTCCTGGTAACTGATATAACCGGTCCTGGTAACTGATGTAACCGGTCCTGGTAACTTGTGTGACCGATCACAAGTATTTCCATGTTGAGTGTTGATGGTGGATTTTTGACAATGGCTAAAATCGTAAATTCATAACCTTGCATATTCCTGATCTAGTAATCATGACAAGTATTGAGACTCATGTCTCTCGTTTAAGCATGAAAACTCATGCCACGATGATCTCTGACTGAGTGTATTGCCTCTCAGGTCATCCATAGGAACCTATGACTGAGTATATTGCCTCTCAAAGCATACATGTAGGGCTGAACATGGTTTTGGTTTTCCGACGGAACCGGACCGAACCAGACCGATTATGAAGAAACCGAACCAAACCATTTACTAATGGATTGGTTATGGCAAAAAAGTTAAAAACCGATATTACTGGTTCGGTTTTGGTTTGACCTGAAAATCGAACCAAAAACCAATGGAAAACCGATAAGTAATTAGGTACATGAAGTATCATACCAAGAATACTTGAAGAAGCACAATGTCAGGGACTGGTTGAGAGTCATTGACTCATTGTGGCACATGCAGTTATGAATATAGAATTTGGAGCATGCAAAACTTGGAGTTTATGTATTTTGAATCTGTAATGTTTATGTTTTGAACTATGCTTATAAACTTGAGTTATGAGTTATGCTTGTGTGTTAATTACATTCTGCAGGTAGGTTAAAAAAATTCAACTGTGTTATTTTTTTAAAGATTTGAACTGTCAGTTTCAGGAAGCTGACATAAAGTCGGTTTTCCATTAACCCAATGGAACAAACCGAAACCGGCTAAAACCATTTAGAAACCGAACCAATGGTTAATGGATTGGTTTGGTTTAGATTTTTAGAAACCGATAGTGTTGGTTTCGGTTTTGTTTTGGCTGGAAACCGAGCCGAAACCGACTATGAACAACCCTACATACATGAATATAAAGTCTCTCAATTGAGACCACGACATATTTCATCAATACTGAACAATTTCAGTAATCACTTTTATATAGAATCGAACGATTGGACGGCTCCTAGACAGCTTTCCTTCTAGTATAGAGCGATAACGTCTTCAGGATGTAATAATGTTTTTCCTGACTATATAAAAGACATATGTATAGATATTAACGATTGGACGGCTCCTAGACAGATTGTCTGCTAGTATAGAGCGATCACGTCTTCAGGATTTAACAATGTTTTCCCTGACTGTACAGGTAAATATGACGCTTCAATTAGCTCATATCGCTCAATTCTCGAATAATTGTAATGCTCCTAGACAACGTGCTAGTATAGAGCCATCAATTAATTATTTCTAGTCGCTAGATTCATCAATTAACTTCCTAGAAAATATTTTACGTTCTTCATAATATTTCGTTACTTCAATTCATGGCTCTTCCCAGCAGAATCCCATGGGTTAGTAATAAATATTCAACATACGGGCATCTGACCCACCACCGAGTAAGACTCGAGGAAATGGTGCAAGTGTACTTAATAATAATACACGAACGAGCACCTGAATGCACGAACGAGCATTCAAAAATTACGAAATAACGAGGAAACCTATGCAAAATAGGAAAGAAAAATAATAATACAAAAATATTAAAAAGAGCGCCTAGGGGATAGGGCCCACCGGACGGTCGGTCATGCCGTCGTGGACGGTCCCACACCTCTTGCTTTATTTTATCTAATTTTATTATTTTTCCTAGATCTCATGAAAACTCCTTCATTTGAGCAAAACTCCTCAGTTTCATCATATTTCCTTCACATGATGAAAATAATATAAAATTGGGAAAGGTGTCACGGGACTGGACTTACTAGCCGGCCGGCCATGCCCTAGTTGTGTCCGATCCCACACCTTGTAATTCCTTATATTATTATTTCCTTCATCTCATGAAACTCCTCCATTTGAGCAAAACTCTGGTTTCTCCATATTTTCTCAAATACTACTCAAATGCGCGTTAGAAAATATCAAAATTCTCAGGACTGAGACAGGGACACTATGGTGACGCGGGCATGTTACCCTGACCGACCAGGGTCGGCCCTTTGGATAGCAGGAAGCCGGCCCCACATATTTTCATAATTTGACCTAATTTGTTCATATTAGGTTCAAACTCTTCCAAACAATTGGGACTTTCATCAAACGATCGTCAGTCGGTCCCATGACCGCCAGGTGTTTTGGGGTAAAAACTGTTTCTGCCGGTTTTGGTAAATTTGGGTGTGTTATTGAGAAATGAATTTAGACCTAAACAAATGCACTGCACGGGAGTGCTTTAGATTCGAGAGACCAATCTGTACAATCCTGGCCTGAACCAAGAAATGGTCGTTCCAGTCTTTCTTCGGTCATAAAGTGAAGGAGAAGGGTTGGTCTTAGGGAGGGAAGCAAAGAAGGTATTGAGACCAGAATGGTTAATTCTGAAGGCGTGGTTGTTCTATGACTTGTATACTAATATGGAACTGGCTTGCGGAATGTAAGTTATCAGTTCTTTGGTGTTTTTCTGGATACTTGTGTTGTCGTTAACCAAAACTCTGTTTTTTTTTGGTCGAAATAGGTAGAAACCTATTTATACAAGTAATAATTGAAAGCACACTGATACCATAGTGAGAATTTCACAGTGTGACAATTAGTGTACTGCTGCTCATTAGTTAAGTAGTCACTCTATGGTCTGATGTTAGTAATTCTGATGTGTGCCTTAATCATTTTCGATTAGATGTATCGGATGTCGACACGTGTGTGGCATCCATTGAGTCTTATCTAGGTTTAGCGATTGGTTAAAAGCCCTGTAAGAACTCTCTCCTCTCTTATCTGGAAATTAAATGAAGTTATACCTCTTTGGCTGCGCTTCTTGAGCACAGATTTGGCCTGAGTCTCGATTCAGGAGGTGAATTATCACCAATTTATCCAAATTTATCTTATCTGATTGACAAATTGTTGTAACTATACAACATTTGGCATCAGAGCCCGTTCTAATTCACTCAAATCGAACCCAAATTTTTTCATCATGACTTTGAAGGAGGTTGGATCAGATGTTCAACAACTCAAAGGATCTTATGATAAACTTAGTACAGAGGTGTCTGATGTTCGTGGTGCGGTTAATAAACTGTCCAAACAATTCGAAACTCTACTCAAGTTTTTAGAAAAGCCTCAACACACTCCTGAGAGAGAAGCTGGATCTCATTCAAAAGCTAATGAGACTCACTCCGTTCCACCTCCATTTTACACTAACCCTCACTATCGAGTTCCTAAACTCGATTTTTCACGATTTGACGGTGATAATCCGAGGGGATGGATTCAAAAAAGCGAAAGATACTTTAAGCTGAATGGAATCGAGGACCATATGAAGGTAAATATTGTTGCAATTTACTTGGAAGGTAAATCTGAAAAGTGGTTTTTAAATTTTCAGGTCAATCGACCTTGTATTTCTTGGCCGGATTTATCTACTCATTTAATTACTAGATTTGAAAATCCAATTGAAGAAAATTTTGTGGTTAGCTTCAATAAATTAGTTCAACTCTCTATTGTGGATGATTATTATGAAGCATTTGAGTCTTTAAAAGCATTAATGTTAAACATGAATCCTACTCTTACTGAGGATTATTTTGTTATGAGTTTTTTGAGTGGTCTCAAGGAGGAGATTGGTAAGTCTGTGTCCATGTTTCAACCTGAAACACTTACTGAGGATTTTTCACTAGCTAGACTTCAGGAGCAGAAGGTCAATCTAGCTGCTTCAAACACCAAACAGTTTACTAGATCTTTCCATACCTCTTATTCTTCAAACAGACAATATTCTTCACCCTCATTCCCACCTAAACCCATTTTAACTTCACCCAAATCCACACCTCCAACACCAAAATCTTTTTTCACCCCTCAGTCCAAGCCTTCCACTACAAGCCCCACAATTAAAAGACTCACTCCTGAGGAGATGCAAAAAAGAAGAGATCAAGGGCTTTGTTATAATTGTGATGTTGTTTACAAACCAGGCCACCTTTGCAAAGGGAAACAAAAGATATTCATGTTACAGATGGAGCCTTCTGACTCACAAGAGACCGAGGAAGATGATGATGTTTTTGAGGAAGCTGTGGAATCACCAGTTCACTTTGACATGGAGATTTCATTACATGTTCTTACAGGTACTATTACATGAGACACAATCAGAATACCTGACATTCTTCATAAGCACAAGGTGTCCATATTAATTGATTCAGGTAGTACCACTAGCTTTATAGACGGTACTTTAGCTGCTAAAATCCATTGCACTATCAATCAAACTGCTCTTATGATGGTGACTGTAGCCAATGGTGACAAAACTGTGAGTGTTGGTATATGTCCTAAACTGCAATGGAGTATGCAGGGCCATAAATTTTCTAAATATTTGAGAACCTTACCTTTAGGGGGCTGTCATATTGTGCTTGGAGCTGACTGGCTCAGAAAATTGGGTGAGGTGCTATTTAACTTCTCTAAGTTGAGTATTTCTTTCAAGCACCATAACAAGAGAATTATATTACAAGGTGCTCCTCCATCCACTTCCTTACTCATGGTGAGTGGCTCAGCTGTCAAAAAGTTCATTTCAAAAACTACTCATGGAGTTATTGGTCATTTATTTTCCATCTCTGCCACTCCTCATCCTACACCTCCTACAGCTATCTCACCATTGTTACAAGAGTTCAATGACATATTTAGGAACCTACCAAACTTCCACCTCAAAGAAGTTTGGATCACAAAATTCCATTGCAACCATTTTTAACACCAGTTAACCAAAGAGCTTATAAGTTCCCATACATTCAAAAATCTATAGTTGAACAGCTTGTGAAAGACATGCTTAACACTGGTATAATTCAACCTAGACACAATCCATTTGCTTCCCCCATTCTATTGGTCAAAAAGAAGGATAACTCTTGGAGATTCTGTGTTGATTACAGAAAACTCAATAGCATCACCATTAAAGAAAAATTCCCCATTCCAATTGTGGATGAATTATTAGATGAGTTAAAAGGTGTCATTATTTTCACCAAGATTGACCTTAGAGCTGGTTATCATCAGATTAGAGCTCATGATTTGGACATATTCAAAACAGCTTTTAGAACTCATCAAGGGCTTTATGAGTTCAAGGTCATGCCATTTGGCCTGAAAAATGCACCTGCTACCTTCCAGGCTCTAATGAATGAGATTTTTTAGCCTTACTTGAGGAAATTTGTTCGTGTCTTCTTTGATGACATCCTTATTTACAGCTCCAGTATGGAGGAACACTTAGAGCATTTGAAGATTGTTTTTTCTCTCCTTAGACAACACCAACTATTTGTTAAGAAGTCTAAGTGTTTCTTTGGACAACCTTCTTTGGAGTACCTTGGTCATATCATTTCAGCTAATGGTGTGTGTGCTGATCCCTCTAAGATTGCATGTATGCAGAATTGGCCAATACCAAAAACCATCAAGGAGTTGAGAGGGTTTCGAGGACTTACTGGGTACTATAGGAAGTTTTTTCAAGGGTATGGTTTGATTAGTAAACCATTAACCTATCTACTCAAGAATAACCCTTTCATATGAAGTCCAGCCGCAACTACTGCATTTGAAAAACTCAAACACACAATGACCACTACTCCAATTTTGGCTTTGCCAGACTTCACTCAGCATTTTATTGTGGAAAGTGATGCAAGTGACACATGTTTGGGTGCAGTACTTCTCCAAGAAGGCAGACCAATTGCTTTTTCAGCAAACCTTTAGGTCCAAGAGCTCTGGCATTCTCTACTTATGAGAAAGAATTTCTTGCAATTGTAATGGTTGTGCAAAAATGGAGACAATATTTACAAGGCACCAAATTCATCATCAGAACAGACCATCAAAGCTTGAAATATTTTCTTGAGCAAAAGCTGACTACTCCCTTACTGCAAAGATGGTTGATCAAGATCTTGGGTTTTGATTACAGCAATGAATACAAAAAAGGAGCTGACAATGTTGTAGTTGATGCCCTGTAAAGAAGGCCCACTGAATCTGCTACTTGTCATTCCTTGGTTCTATCTACACCAGCATGGGTTCAAGAGGTTACCACCAGCTATATTAATGATGATAAAGCACAACAGCTTATCTCTCAACTACTTCACAGTACCAATGGTGTTCCACACTTTAGTTATAAGGATGGTGTTCTGAGATACAAAGATAAGCTCTACATTGGGATGGGTGGCAGCATAAGACATAATCTACTTGCTTCACTTCATGCATCAGCTATTGGTGGCCATTCAGGTATTCAAGCAACTTCTGTTAGAGCTAGAAGTCATTTCTATTGGAGGGGTATGCATAGGGATATTGTGATTTTTGTTTCTCAGTATGAAGTTTGTCAGAGGAATAAAAGTGACACTACTAAATCTGCTGGCTTGCTTCAACCTCTTCCCATCCCTGAGCAAGCATGGCAGCATATCTCTATGGACTTCATAGAGGGCCTTCCTATCAGCAACAAAAAGAGTGTCATTATGGTGATTGTTGATAGGTTAACAAAATCTGCACATTTTATAGCTCTTCAACATCCATACACAGCTTCCACGGTGGGAAAGGCTTTTCTCACTCAAGTTTTCAAGTTACATGGCTATCATCCTCCATTGTCTCTGACAGAGACAAAGTCTTCACTAGCCATTTTTGGAAAGATCTGTCCAAAGCATTACGAACAAGCCTTAACTTAAGCACAACTTATCACCCTCAGACAGATGGGAAAACTGAGAGGGTGAATGCTTGCTTAGAGAACTACTTAAGATGCCTCACAGGTCACAGGCCTAGCAAATGGAGTGAGTGGTTATGTCTAGCTGAATGGTGGTACAATACCAGCTTGAAGATCTCTCCATTCCAAGCACTTTATGGGTATGTACCCCCACGTTTAGCTTTTCCTTCTCAGATCACTACTTCAGTGGAAGCAGTTGAGGTTTACCTTAAAGAAAGGGAAGCTTGTCTTGATGTCCTCAAAGAATCCCTTCATAAAGCTCAGGAGCGGATGAAATTATATGCTGACCAATCCAGAAAGGATAGATCCTTCCAAGTGGGAGATATGGTGTATTTAAAGCTTCAGCCTTACAGACAGGCCTCTCTAGCATTGCGTAAAAACTTTAAGCTCTCCTCCAAGTTCTATGGACCATTTCAAGTGTTGCAGAGAATTGGACCAGTGGCTTACAAATTGGAGCTTCCTTCTCATGCGCGCATTTACCCTGTATTCCATGTATATCAGCTTAAGCAACATATTGGACTCAAGCACACTCCTTCCACCACCCTGCCAGTTGTAGATCATGAAGGTGCAACCATAATGGTTCCTCAGCAAGTCTTACGCAGACGCACTGTGTTAAGGGGCTAACAATTGGTTCGACAGGTGCTGATTCAGTGGAAAAATTCGTCTCCAGAAAATGCTACCTGGGAGGATGTGTCAAATATCAGAGCTCACTACCCTAAGTTCATCCTTGATGACAAGGATCCTTTTCAGGAGAGGGCAATGTCACAGTGTGACAATTAGTGTACTGCTGCTCATTAGTTAAGTAGTCACTCTATGGTCTGTTGTTAGTAATTCTGATGTATGCCCAAATTATTTTCGATTGGATGTATCGGATGTCGACACGTGTGTGGCATCCATTGAGTCTTAGCCAGGTTTAGTGATTGGTTAAAAGCCCTGTAAGAACTCTCTCCTCTCTTATCTGGAAATTAAATGAAGTTATACTTCTTTGGTTGCGCTTCTTGAGCACAGATTTGGCCTTAGTCTCGATTCAGGAGGTGAATTATCACCAATTTATCCAAATTTATCTTATTTGATTGACAAATTGTTGTAACTATACAACAATCTCGTAGGAAGTGGGAGTCATTGAGTGATGGATAAGTGGGGTAATGTGTAAATGCTAGAAACCATGTCCCCACTATGAAGGAAACTGGTTAGTTTACACCCACTACTTCTTTCCGCCACTAACTGCTCGCTTTCCTGACAATTTCTTATAATGGGCGTGTTGCATGCCGCACGCTGTAAACCACCAGACCAATACCCTGATGAGCATCCCCCAGTTTGTAACATACTGACATGTTTGATGTCTTGAGTATTTTCGTGAAAAATATGCAGAAGATTGCTGAGTGGGTCTTGTGTGCAAGACCTGGCTATTCTGATTAATCGTACGCCAGCTAAATGGCGGATAATAATGTGTGGCAAGTTAAGTCATGAGACTTGTCGTAGGAAAATGGTTTGTGACGCTATTAGGTTAGTCTTGGTTGGTCAACTGATACTAGTTATAGGCCGGTTAACTCCATGGCGAAGTTGGACGGCTGAGATTGCAATTTATGAGAGAAGGTGGCCATTGATTATGGCCACATCCCGTTGGCGCCAGTAGTGGCATAATGGTGTAATGGCGCCTGTCAGTGGCATAGTGGTGCAGTGGCGCCTGCCTAAATTAGGGATTGGCATGCCGCAACCCTAATTAGTGCGTGTGGCATGTGTCATAGAGGCCCTGCCTAAATTAGGGTTTGGCATGCCGCAACCCTAATTAGCGCATGTGGCATGTGGCGTAGCGGCCCTGCCTAAATTAGGGTTTGGCATGCCGCAACCCTAATTAGCGCGTGTGGCATGTGGCCGCTGCAGGGAGACGTTTTTTATGCAGATGGTTCCATGGCCGCGTCAAAGGAATTATGGCAGGGCCATAATGTGGGAACGACCACAGGCGCAAGGATAGCCATGGGTGGCATAACATGGCGCCTTTTTTAGGGTTTTATGCGCCCCGCATGGCTCATGGCATGTCGTGGGACCAAAGTGGCGTAATTTGGGCCACGACCAAGAATTAGGGTTTCGACTAATGCCACTAAAGCAAAAACGTGTTTTCTGATAAGAATACTCTGGTTGGAGTCTGTTATGGCGTTGGCCACGAACAAAAGTGGGTTAGCACATAGCTGCGCTGTTTGTGGAACGTCGGCATGTTACTGCGGCGGAGTGGCATGTTGGCATGCTGATTAGCACGTTGGCGCGGCATTGCATGTTTGGCATGCCGATTAGCATGTTGGCGCGGCATGGCACGTTTGGCATGGTTTGGCCTTTTAATGCATGTGGTGGGTTAAGAGCGACCTGATTGGTCAATCGAAAAGGGGTCGGCCAAACATAGGGCGTGACCACATCTCTAGCGCGTGGCGCATTTAAAGCGACCTGATTGGCTGATAGGAAAGAGGGCCGGTAAGTATGGGCCCGACCACATTCCATGTGCATGTGGTGGATTTAGAGTGACCTGATTGGTCGATGGGAAAGAGGAGGGCCGACAAGCAGCATGGGGGCGTGGCCACATCTCTAGTGCGCGTGACAGCTTTAGAGTAACCTGATTGGTCGATATGAAAGAGGGGGGCCGGTCAAGCAGCATGGGGCGTGGCTATCTGCGGGTGGCGCCTAAAATGGTCGGCCATGTGACATGGCCACGCCTCCTTTGTTGATGCTCTTATTTTCTGCGGCTCCTCTTTTATTTCTTGTTTTCTGGTAGGACTTTGCTCCTACTAGCTCCATGGCGGATTAGCTTGCCTAGGTTTGGCCTCGACCAATAGGGTTTGAGATATTTGCACAGGCGCAAAAAGGCCTAATTTTTGCAAATTAATTAGGTCAAAACTTGAATTTTCTAAGTTATCACAAAATCGAAAAAATTAAACAAATTATTTGTGTTGACACAAAATCCTTTTATTCTCAGAGAGCAGTTAGCGCATCTTCTGATTGAGCATTTTCATGGAGACCTTAATTTTGATACTTCGGGAAATTCGTGCTACTCAGCTGCGAGTGAACACTAATTGTCATATCATACCAATACTAAGGGTTCAGCTGGGGAACATAGCATAGGAAAATACTTAATAAACCATACACTAATGAATAATGTAGGCGAGAGTTTACAGAATGTTTGGGATTGTTGATATATGCACCATTCAGAATAAATATACTGAATTTCTAAGTACATGTGTGAGTAGAGAGGCCCGGGCACTCATTACTTTAATATGGCTCAGTCCTTTTGCAGACGGCGCATTGAATATAGGGTTTTACATTTTTTCCCTGAACTAAAAACCACCAACAACATTAAGTTCACTGCTTAGTACGTAACACTGACATTGTTGCGGGGTAAGCATTAGATAGTGACAGACAAAGCTAAAAAATTGAAAAGGTAAGACATGTAGAGGTTACCAGGAAAAGTTCGACCGACCTTTGGCAGCAAGTACGAGCGGCTGGTGATCTTTGTACTGGCGCGCTGCTAGCTTGGACATGGAGCATTGCAGGTTGAGCGGCTGGTGTTCCTCGTGTTGGCGCGCTGCTAGCTTGGCCACGGAGCATTGCAGGTTAAGCGGCTGGTGTTCCTCATGTTGGCGCGCTGCTGGTTCGGTCATGGAGGCTGGTGCCATGGAGCGTTGGTGTCGCGGACCCAGATGCCTTCTTCCGTGCATGGTCCAAAGGGAAAAACCTCCTCTACTCGAATTCCAAAAGTGTTATGCATTTAGAAGGGCATGCTAACTTCCTCTCCTTTTATTATTCGCTCGTCTGCTTGTTGTGTTTGTTTGCAGCAGCTCGATCATAGGCGTGCCAATCGTCGGCGGCAAGGTAAGTTCATCTTGTCTTCGTATTTTAGCTGTGAGTGTAATATCCATGAGTAGTTGATCAAACTTGGATATTTATCTCGGTGTGAATGACTTTATTTGTTAGCAGCGTCAACGGAAACAAAGCAATCTCCAATAGTTATAATCATCAGCAAGGCGAGCCAAGAGAACTCCAGGTATGTGCTCTTTTCTATTTTGTGCATGTAGCCACCCAACAGTACCATCGATCTTCTCAAGAATGTGTACTAAGGTTCTCACTTCAGAAGAATGAGCATATAACCTCTCCAGTGGATTTCAAAATTTACCAAACTCCATTGCACTCCTGGGATGGATGGATGAAATATATGCTCGGCAGTGACCAAGTCAGGGCTAATCTTGGAGAGTGTAGCTGCGTTGTTGATCCGTCCTTGACTTTAAGTTATTTGGTGTCTGGACTGCTGAGCCGGTGTTTGGAAGGCTTATTCTTGCCTTTCTGATTGCGATGATGATATGTTGTGGATGCTTGTATGGTAGAAATATTACGGAGCCGTTGGTGAAGTAGATGAGATGAAAGGCGTTCCGTTGCCGGCGTGCTGCTATCAAGTCTTCAAGAACTTCATTCCAAGCGAAATCCTTTGAGCCACCTTCTGAATCTTGGACAATTGTATCGAACAGGATGTGATGAGAAGTCCCCAGTTACACTTCTGTTTGGTCATAGATCTGATGGCGTGGCCGTATATGTGAATATCTCTGCGGCGTGCTTCTTGAGTCTTTGATGCACGTATATGGCTTCATGTTGAGAAATTCATGTGGCTCGTAAAGCTTCGACAGTGACGATGTTGACATCAGAAATAACCTGGTTGAGGGAAGTGAAGGCATCCCATGCTGGTAGTCCCCGTGTGTAATTATCTTGAGCCCATTTTCTCGTGTAAGATGTGCTTTTACTGCATTCGCTGGTAAGGTGGTGACTGCGTTTAAACTTCTAAACCTGAAGGAGGCTTCAGTCCCCAAGTGTAGCCTACTTTGATTGTATCACCTTGAATTCATGCGTATGGGATTTGATACAATCTAATTGTACTCTCCTGGATGCGATGCTGGGATGCCTGGAACATCACATGGACGAAATATTCTGGATAACGAAGAGGTAGAAGTGGGAGAGTTATGTTGTTAATCGTGGCTCCCCCTGTTTCTTCAAGAAAAACATTTCAGCATCTATGGAGTTATCTCATGAATATTTGATTGTTGTCAGGGATGGACTCGGATGAGCATCCCCCAGTCGCACTTCTCTTTAGTTACTGAAGTTGTTTTCTCTGAATAGGCTTGGGATCCATCGCGGCCTCGTAAAGTGTTGCAGGAGCCTTCCATACAGAGAGGTGATGATATCCTTACGCTACACATTTGATGAGTAGATGACCTTATCGTGGCTATGACTCTTTGGTTGACCGTGTCTTCAGAGCTTTGACAGTGAAGGGTTCCGTGTAGAACCTCAGTCCCCAAGTGTGGTTTACATGTTTCTATCTTGTATGGTCGGTGGGTTGACCATGATAAAGATATCACCATCTTGCATCTATACTGGTGACTCTATTACTTCTTCCATGTGAAACTATAATATGGAGAAGTACGGATTACCTTTATAGTGGATGTTGCTACGGTGAAGCTCTAGCTGGTATCAGCAAACGATCATCAGAGGTTCTTGGAAGTAGTTGTGATCAGAAGAGGCTACATTGTCGTGGGAACAAAATAGGATGGATGAAATTGCATGGGGGTCCATGGAAGCAAAGGGATTGGATGGACGTGTAAGCGAGTAAAACTATCCACGACCACGAGCTTTGGCGGGATGGGACAAAAGTTGGTCGCAACTACGAACCTTGGCTGGATGCGATCACGATCCTTAACATGGAGGAGTGTGGCAGCTACGGCACGATCCTTGGCAGGAAGGAGTGGCGGCTACGGTACGATCTTTGGCAGGAAGGGGTGGCGGCTACGACACGACCTTTGGCAGGAAGGAATGGCGACTATGGAACGATCCTTGGCAGGAAGGAGTGGCAGCTACGACATGATCTTTGGCAGGAAGGAGTGGCGGATATGGCACGATACGATCCTTGGCATGAAGGAGTGGCAAGGCGGCCGCGTACTCTGGTAACACGCAAGGATTTGCTCCGACATTATGGCCCAAAAGAAGGATTCCTCCTTTTAATATAACTCTTGTCCGTGAGGTTATTTCTTCTTATCCTTCTCTTTTTTTATTTCGGCGAAGTATCTCTTCCATGATTCTCTGCGCGCGGCAGCTTGCCTATTGTTGCTTGCCACCGACATGACACCGACGGTTGTGGATTCTTCCCTGACATGATGGTGCGGGCACCGTTATCTTCTTGAGGCTGCTCTCTTACCGTGTCGGCTCCAGTAGATCTGAAAATGTCCCGGGCTTGCTCTTGCTTGGGTCGGCATAATAGGCGAACCCCTATGAATGATTTGAAGATGTGTCAATCCTCCTTTGTTATTGTAGATGTACGAATTCCCATAATTTCGCCATGGTCTAGATCTACACATTTTGCTGATGAAGTGATAGCGGATACTACTGACCATAAAATGGTAGTAGCGGTGGAATGGAGATAGACCCTTGCTTTCGTGATCTCTGCAGGTGCCTTTCTAGGACTCCTATGGTGTTGAGATTTGTTTTCGACCATCTCCATACTAGAACAACGGATATGCGAATCTTCCTTTTATCTCCCTGAGTGTGGACCCTGGAGACATTAATATTGGTGATAACTTTGAGGCGTTTCCAGGTTGCTCCATATAACACTTATAGTGTTGCAGATGTGGCTGCTCCATTCGGACCTCGAGAGAAGCCATTGTGCCCTCCTAAGTAGTAATCACGTCTTCATGCGACTTTATGATCCTTTCATCTGGGAGATTTACTGGTGCTCAGCTATCCAAGGCATTTCCAGTAGCATTGCTTGAAATAGGAATTTTTGTGAAGCTTCTTAGTGAACGGAACACCGGAATTGAAATTGGCTGTTGAACCTAAATTGAGTTTAATGATTGAATTGTATCTAAGATCCACCCTTTTGAAATTGAGAAAAATGGAATGAATCCTGAGAAACTGATTTTGCAACCGAGAGATTAATCTCCCACTGTGGTCGCCAGTTGTTTTGGGGTAAAAACTTTTTCTGCCGGTTTTGGTAAATTTGGGTGTGTTATTGAGAAACGAATTTAGACCTAAACAAATGCATTGTGTGGGAGTGCTTTAGATTCGAGAGATCAATCTGTACAATCCTGGCCTAAACCAAGAAATGGTCATTCCAGTCTTGGTTCGGTCACAAAGTGAAGGAGAAGGGTTTGTCTTAGGGAGGGAAGCGAAGAAGGTTTTGAGACCAGAATGGTTAATTCTAAAGGTGTGGTGTTTTATGACTTGTATCAGAATATGGAACTGGCTTGCGGAATGTAAGCTATCAGTTTTTTGGTGTTTTTCTGGATACTTGTGTTGTTGTTAACCAAAACTCTGTTTTTTTTTTTGGTCTAAATAGGTAGAAACCTATTTATACAAGTCATAATTGAACGTACCCTGATCTCGTAGGAAGTGGGAGTGATTGAGTGATGGAGAAGTGGGGTAATGTATAAATGCTAGAAACCACGTCCCCACTATGAAGAAAACGGATTAGTTTACACCCACTACTTTTTGCCGCCACTAACTGCCCGCTTTCCTGACACTTTCTTATAATGGGCGTGTTTCACGCCGTACGCTGTAAACCACCAGACCAATATCCTGATGAGCATCCCCCAGTTTGTGACATGTTTGATGTCTCGAGTATTTTCGTGGAAAATGTGCAGCAGATTGCTGAGTGGGTCTTGTGTGCAAGACCTGGCTATTCTGATTAATCGTACGCCAGCTAAACGGCGGATAATCATGTGTATCAAGTTAAGTCATGAGACTTTCCGTAGGAAAATGGCGTGTCACGCTATTAGGTTAGTCTTGATTGGTCACCTGAGACTTGTTATAGGCCGGTTAACTCCATGGCGAAGTTGGACGGCTGAGATTGCAATTTTTGAGAGAAGGTGGCCGTTGATTATGGTCACATATCGTTGGCGCCAGTAGTGGCATAATGGCGTAATGGCGCCTATCAGTGGCATAGTGGTGCAGTGGCGCCTGCCTAAATTAGGGTTTGGCATGCCGCAACCCTAATTAGTGCGTGTGGCATGTGTCATAGCGGCCCTGCCTAAATTAGGGTTTGGCATGCCACAACCCTAATTAGCACGTGTGGCATGTGGCGTAGCGGCCCTGCCTAAATTATGGTTTGGCATTCCGCAACCCTAATTAGCGTGTGTGGCATGTGGCCGCGGCAGGGTGACGTTTTTTGTGCAGATGGTGCCATGGCCGCGTCAAAGGAATTATGGCAGGGCCATAATGTGGGAACGACCACAGGCGCAAGGATATCCATGGGTGGCTATAACATGGCGCCTTTTTTAGGGGTTTATGGGCCCTGCATAGCTCGTGGCAGGTCGTGGGGCGAAAGTGGCGTAATTTGGGCCACGACCAAGAATTAGGGTTTCGACTAATGCCACTAAAGCAAAAACGTGTTTTCTAATAAAAATACCCTGGTTGGAGTCTGTTATGGCGTTGGCCACGAACAAAAGTGGGTTAGCACGTAGATGCGCTGTTTGTGGCACGTCGGCATGTTACTGCGGCGGAGTGGTGTATTGGCATGCCGATTAGCACATTGGCGCGGCATGGCACGTTTGGCATGCCGATTAGCATATTGGCGCGACATGGCACGTTTGGCATGCCGATTAGCATGGTAGCCGTTTGGCATAGTTTGGCCTTTTAATGCATGTGGCGGGTTTAGAGCTACCTGATTGGTCAATAGAAAAGGGGCCGACCAAACATAGGGTGTGGCCACATATCTAGCGTGTGGCGCATTTAAAACGACCTGATTGGCCGATAGGAAAGAGGTCCGGCAAGTATGGTCCCGGCCACATTCCATGTGCATGTGGCGGATTTAGAGCGACCTGATTGTTCGATGGGAAAGAGGAGGTCCGGTAAGCAGCATGGGGGCGTGGCCACATCTCTAGTGCGTGTGGCAGCTTTAGAGCGACCTGATTGGTCGATATGAAAGAGGGGGGCCGGTCAAGCAGCATGGGGAGTGGCCGTATGAAGGGGGCGCCTAAACTGGCCGGCCATGTGACATGGCCACGCCTCCTTTTGTTGTTCCTCCTATTTTCTGTGGCTCCTCTTTTATTTCTTATTTTCTGGTAGGACTTTGCTCCTACTATCTCCATGGAGGATTAGTTTCCTAGCTTGCCTAGGTTTGTCCTCGACCAATAGGGTTTGAGATATGTGCATAAGCGCAAAAAGGCCTAATTTTTGCAATTTAATTAGGTCAAAACTTGAATTTTATGAGTTATCACAAAATTTAACAAATTAAACAAATTATGTGTGTTGACACAAAATCCTTTTATTCTTATAGAGCAGTTAGCGCATCTTTTGATTGAGTATTTTCATGCAGACCTTAATTTTGATACTTCGGGAAATTCATGCTACTCAGCTGCGAGTGAACACTAATTGTCATATCATACCAATACTAAGGGTTCAGCTGGGGAACACAGCATAGGAAAATACTTAATAAACCATACACTAATGAATAATGTAAGCGAGAGTTTATAGAATGTTTGGGATTGTTTCTACATGCACCATTCTGAATAAATATACTGAATTTCTCAGTACATCTGTGAGTAGAGAGGCACGGGCACTCATTACTTTAAGATGGCTCAATCCTTTTGCAGATGGTGCATTAAATATAGGGTTTTACATTTTTATCCCTGAACTAAAAACCACCATCAACACCAGGGACGGTTCCATGACTTCTTGGTCGGTCCCTCACTTCTTCATAATTAGGTTTTTATCACTTAATGCTCAAACGATCACTATTTCAATAAATGATTAAACCAGCACTTAATCATCCTTTCACCAACTAGTCTTCAAGGGACTTTGGTATTTGTTCACTCGAGCATCTGGGCATCACATGGTCGGATCATCATCCCATGTATCCGGTCCCTCTTTCACCCAGTGGTTGATTTTTCATAAAATCATCAATTGATTGACAGTTGATCAAAGTTAGGGTTTCAAATCTAATGCTCCTCAAAGCATAATTCTGAACAGGTTCAAACACTAATAATTTTATGTTGATCCTGCAATTGACATTTTAATTAATTAAACTCGGTCCAGTTGTCAGTATCTTAAATTAATATTTTATTTTATCCCGCTACCAATAATTCATCAAACTAGCAATATTTGCTCAAACTAGGAATATTGATTAAATTATCAATATTTAATTCATTAGATGAGTAATATTTGCTCAGACTATGAATATTGATTCAACTATCAATAATCAGCAGTTCATCGAACAAGCAATATTTGCTTACACGAGCAATATTTGCTCAGACTATTGGTTCAACTATCAGTATTCGACAATTCATCAAATGGGAAATATTTGCTCACTTTAACTATTTACATTCATTCGACAATTATACATCTGTCTCAACAGACATGTTCAATTCATGAATCGCAGAGCATTCGTAAATCATGCTCGACTCAGAAATACAAGGACTCATCGTCCAATCAAGTCAACTGACTAATTAAATACACGTCTGCCTTGCAGACTCCACAATCACGGGACATCAATCGTGTCACATGGGGGATATTAACTTGGGTTTTGGTTTGGTGGCGTCTGACACGTGTGTTCACCCACGATTAGAATGTGACTAAATCGTGCAAGCGATTGGAGGAGTTAACGAAGTAGTGGGTGGAAAATCAACCAAGTCTCCGCACGATGAGTAACTGGCTTTAACACGATTTTCCACTTTCCTACTCTTTGACTCCAGCAACCGTCACACTTACTGGGATCAATGTATCTACTATTTTTGCAATATAAATAAGTCTTTGAATCCATGATTGAAAGGACAAAGAACGCTCGTCTAAACAAAGAATTCTCATCATACAGGAATTCTCATCCTCTAAGCAATCATTCTCAAAATTCAATCAATCAGAACTTATTCACGCAGAATACACAACATATTCGCAATCCTTGATCATAATTGATCTCACACATTTCTCAGCTTCCCTCCTATAGATCAACCCATCCTCTCTTGTGACCTAATTGACTCTGGAACGACCGTTGGGTTTAGGCCAGAGTCCTACAGATTGATCTCTCGAACTCATAGCACTCCCGTGCAGTTCATCTGTTTGCAAAAGGTTAAAGCAATTTGATCGGTCGAGAGTCTCCTCCGTACGGTCGTCTTTCCACTTTCCTAAAAAACCATCAAATCGTTTTCTCCCATCAACATATTGGCGACCACAGTGGGAGATCATTCTCTCGGTTGCAATATCAATTCTCACAAAGATGGTCGGTCTTAGTCTGGTTCAGTTACCAATCCGGGTTCAACACCCAACTCTAACATTGCAAGTTCTAGTGGTACTGCCACTTCAAGTACTACTCCTCTCAACATTGCAGGCTCTAGTGGTACCGCTAACACCACTCCTCCGTCCAGCAATATCACGCCACATGTTACTACTACTCCTCCGAGTGTCGGTGCTCCAGTGATCATTCCTGTGAATGCTGCAAGCAATGCTACTGGCACTATCAACAATCCACCTCCTAGCGGATCTCCTGAAGAAACCAGAGGAAATCCATCTACCATAGCCGATATCATGAAGGTTCAGGAAATTCTTGCCAAGAATCAGACAGACATGGCGGCAACACAGAAAGAGTTGTGCACCTATCTCAAGACTCTGACAGACAAGCTGTCGTCTAAGCAAACTCATCCCCAACGCCAGTCAGACAAAGGAAGAGATAAGGAAACATCCTCAACTGTCGATCCTGAAATCTCCCAATCCACATCGTGGAAGATGATGAAGTCTGTAATAACCCACTAGGAAAGAAATCAACAAGTTTCATCACTCGAGAAGATTTTGAGCACTTTCTAGAGGATCGTGGAAAATACAAGACATCATTTTTCCATCGTCACCAACCTCCATATACTTCTAATAAACAGAGAGTTCCTCTCCTGAAAGGTTATACTTCTCCAACGTTCACACTTTATGATGGAACAGGCAATATTCGAGAACATGTCTCTCGGTTCTTGGAATCATTGGGCGAGCATGAGTAAAACCATGTTGTCCGCTTGAAGGAGTTTTCAAAATCCTTAACCGGCAGAGCATACACATGGTACAACAACATCGCACCAGGAAGCATCACTAGTTGGGGAGAATTGATAAATGAAAATACGAGGGTAACAAAATATACCTTCATCTAAAAACTTTTCCACATATAAGTCCTTTCTCCAAAAGTGATTGTCTATAGACTGAGTCGAGACAATACAACGAATCGGTTCACACTTCGTGTGATCATTTATGGATACGAGATCGAGACAATATGACAACAAGATAACTTGCGTGATTCACCATGGATACAAGATCGAGACAATACAACAATGAAGTATGATTACTTGATAATAGGTTCGGACTTAACTAAACACTATAGGATTGCTATCAAGTAATTAGGAATTAACGTTTGTGTATTTTACTTCTAATTATAATAAAAACAATTATAATTGCGGAAATATAAAAGTAAAAGACACTGCAAGATTTTGTTAACGAGGAAACCGAAAATGCAGAAAAACCCTGGGACCTTGTCCATAATTGAATACTCTCATAATTAAGCCGCTATACAAAATCTAAACCAAATTCGTATAGTTGAGACCAAGCAACTAAACCTATATTTCACCTAGTTCCCTCAGTATCCCTGCGCCTCCAACTTGTAATAAGTCACGCACTTGGAACAATTCCTTTAGTTCGTATTCCAAACATTAAAGGAAAAATAAATCTGTTCGGTAACAACACTTTTCAAACAACGTGATATGAGTTTGACAAAGGCTCTTCATGTTTAACTAATAAACTCCTTTGTCGGGTTCTTAGATCAATTTATTCAACAACTACCAAAGTAATTGTTTAACTAATAAACTCCTTTGTCGGGTACTTTCCTCTCCGAATAGACGACTCCACCAGTAACAACACAACTAGGTAGTTTTGCTGGCTCTGAGGATTGGTTTACTTGAAATGCAAACTTCAATATTTATAGACCAAGGAAGTTTAGACACCAAGGAATTTCCAAAACCGAATATTCTCAAAGATATGCAATAAAGCCAAATCGGTTTTCATAATCCCTGGAAATGCACTGTCCAAATATTGGCCGAAATCTCAGTAGAAAATCTCCAATTAGTAATGCACATTACCAATTTTATTTTCTAAAGATAAGCATTTAATTGCTGGAAATTAAAAGCATATAAAAACTAAAAAACCTTAATTAAAAGATTCTCAATTTATTTCGATCTGGGATTCTCCTTTAGTTATTAAGGAATATCTTTGAAGAATAATAGATAAGAATTACTTCACATGTTCAAAGTATGGCGACATCTTTACTTTGTAAATTCTTTTTCATATTTACAATCTTGGAACCGATTTTCCACACGTCCAAACAAGTTTAAAATTGGTTCATCTGACTTCCAAGAACTATGTGATTGATTATCCTATCAAATCACCATTAATGGGTTTCACGGTTATACCAAAACACAAAGCTTCGGTTCTACCTCCATGTGGGTACAAGGACCGGTCACACTAGTTTTCCAAAAATTGGTTGACTAGGTACTAGGATCGGTTACCACGTTATTATGGTATTTACTTATGATCGGTTGCACAAGTCATAGGATCGGTTACCAATTACTAAGACTTGTTGTACCTCTTACAAGGATCGATTCCACATACTTGTAATTGGTTGCACCTCTTACTAGGATCGGTTACCCAATGTCTATAGTTGGTCATACCAATTACAAAATATCGATCATACCATCTCAGGTGATTACTTAAGATAGGTTTCACTAATAAAAGTCATACCAATACAAAAGTCAGGCATTGTGAATAGTTTTACCAAGATACATAAACAAGTTATGAGCGATCATACTAAACACACATATTGGTAATCCAAAGATTTGCAATGAATAACAATATCAATAAGCCTAGCGATTTCCCTTTTGATTCACAAAACAAGTTTATGAATTGTACTTCCTTTAAACGAATGTAAAACATTGTTTCCTAGGATGAAATATTCACCCATACCCATACATAATCACAATAGCATTCATACGATTATGTCGATGTCTTATATACGAAGTTCAAAATATAGACGTTATACTTCGTATTGTAATTCCTTAATACTATGTATAACTAGAGTATAATCATTCACAGCTTCGCAGTTATGTTTTCAATGTGCATGACTTGAAGACACGTTAGGAATGAAACAGTTCAAGTCAAATGTTACTAACCTCAAGAGGAAGGATGATGTCGTCGTTGTAGCTCTTTAGTTCTTCACATTCTTCAAGTCTTCACGTAATACTTGTAAGTCTCATATCCTAGTACTTTCTAGCTAACCTATACGAAGTTGACTCTATCATATAATCAAGCGACTCTTTAAATGAGTTTTGGTTCACTAAAATATGACAACCAAACTTGACATACAAACGCTTGGTGGTTCAACCGAGCAATGCTCTAACAATCTCCCCCTTTGTCAATTTAGTCACAAAACTCTTACATCATATGGATAAAAAAATTACAAGAATTCATTACACATACGCTTGATTCCAAGTTTCAACAGCACAATGACCTGTATACATTCAATCCATAAATGTCGTTGTTGACATTATAATAACAAAGCTAATACTCCCCCTAAAGGTAATATAGGTAGATTTTAAATCCGCACGTCTTTGTTATTCCCTTTGTAGTTAAGATAACCACATGAATCAATATGATATGTTACTCCCCCTTAGTCTATGCTTTACTCTTTCGTTAGATATAACGTTTAAGCACCATTGTCCTTTCCTTAGTGATACCAAATCACTTGTTTACTCCATATATTTCTCCCTCTTTTTGTCACAAAATGACAAAGGTACGAGAAAATAAAGGACAAACCGAAAGGATCTTACAAATCTTAAAAGGCTTGCAACCTATAAGAGTTAAGCACGAGGGTTCCGCACACCATTTTAGATAACTATCAAAACTAAAATTACAAAGTAATTTTATTCTGATATGTTACCAAGGAAAAAATTGCCCGAAGAAATTTTCCCTAATAGTTTAGCAAATCAAAAATTGACTAAGCACCTTAGTTCTTTTGCTAAACCGATTGCACAAATACAATCGCTTGTTTGATAAGACCAAAATAAAGATCAGAATTAACTTTATTTTTCTCATCAGGTTCTAATTATTCGAACAATAACTTAGACCTTTCACTTTAAACAAGACAAGTATTAGGTTAGTTAAATACTATTTCTTGTTAAGGCATTCGATTAGACTTGAATAACCGAATCCTACACTTTGATAAGTCTAACTAAGATCAGAATTAACTTAGTTTCTTTTATCCGTAATCGAATTGGACTAAACAATTGATCTCGAAGACCTTTTTGTTAAGCCATAAACAATTCATACAAACCAAATAAATGAAATTGCATAATTATTTATCTCAACCGGAAGCAATTGAAAAAAACATAGGCATTAAAGCACCGCAATTGCACCGAAATTTCGTAAGCCTAAACAATTGATACCAAACTATAAAGAAACATAACAACAGTTTTTCTTAACCGGAAACAATTGAATCACACACAAACGTCCATACACAAGTAATGGAATAAACATCAATTGTACCGAAATTTTGTTAAGCAAAAGCAATAAATATATGCAATAAAATCAGGCTTTTCTTAAACAGGAAAACGATTAACTAACAAATTCGTTACCTCAGATTTCGCATCCTCTTCACCCCAAAAAGATATATCATTAAGCGCAAGTTCACATAGAACTCCCCCCCCCCCCCCCCCCCCCCCGTTGTGTTGTCATCCTCTCACTAAAACAAAAGAACAACAACAAAGACCAACCTTTACCAGAGAAAGGTTGAAGAACAGTTTTAACTAATGCGATGCAAAAGTTGAAACCCCGAAACACATATGCTTTTATGCTAAACCAAAAACGATTCAACATATTGTGACTTTTTCACATATTAGTTTCAATCATAACCCCTTATGATCCTTTGATAAAGCCTACCAACATGGGCTAGAACTCAATCCCGCTAAATCAAAAAGTCACCCAAACCATAAGGGTTCACACCATATGAGATCGAATATTAAGGTTATGAAAACCGAAATCAAACATCCCATATCACGTAGCAATAAAATAAAGCATTTAAGCACAGGATATGTAATATAATAATAATTTTATTCATAAATATAATAGTTTTATTCAAAATAGACCTTATACAATTATTGAAAGAAATCAAAAACTGATGTATATTCTCCTGGATTAATCCTTCATCTCAATGCTAGAGGAAGGTACATTATTACTTTCAGTCTTCATCTTGTGAAATTCTTCAAGTAGATAACCTTGTTGTTTGACCAGAATTTCTTGCGGTGGAGAATTTTTCGTGAAGGATTCTGCAAGAACATGTAATTTTGTCTTTGATTGAACACAGAAGTGTGTCAATGCTTCAATACACTGATCTTTCTTCAGCATATTCTCTCTTTCCTTCTTGCTAAGCCAATCTCTCTTTTTGATTTTACTCTTTCATTTCTCAATACCCAGAGAAAATGCAGACTTATTCTTGAAGTGATCTTTCTGATCTAGCATCTTATCAAGAGAAGACATTGGATCCAGACTCATAGTTCAGACAAGGAATGACCAAAGAAAGAGAAGGATCTTTTTATAATTTTCATACTTTCGAAAATATGATATTCCTATAAATACGAATATCTCAAATATTTTCAATTACTAGATTTTATTCCCATAATCTACACATAAGTGCCTTGATCTTTCTTCTTCCTCACACAATATTTGGCACACGTGATGAGGAAAGAATTCTAATACCGATCATGTGGTATTAGTATGAGGTTTTATCTCTTTATGGAATTTTGAACAACCAGAGTGTTCTTGATCTAGTATCGTATGACAAAGTCTCTTTTTGTTACCTCGAACTAACGAAGTATCTTGAGATTGACTGGGGTTGCATATGCAACTTTTAACAATTCTGTTTTTGAGACAGTTTTTGCATCTTGTCTTATTTTTCCCTTTACCATTAGATGATTTAGTAACATCGGAAGACATGACCATTCTTAAAATGGTTGAATCACTAATGGAGGAGGAAGGAATAAGATTGAAAACTAATGCAATATTAGTTGTTTCCTCTCTTCAAAATCATATGAATCAGAGGTCTCATCTAGAGTTACAACCAGAGCCTTGCTTCCAGTGTATTTCTTAGGATTGGGATAGTCTTTAGATATATGACCAAACCCTTTACATTTGAAGCATTGAGGCTGATATTCATCATCTTCTTCATGATCTTTCTTGACAGGAACACGATCATGTGGAGGATAAGATGAGTATCCTTTATGAATCTCTTATTTCTTTTCTTTAAGAGATTTCGAAACTGTCAAGTAATCAACGATAATGATTGTTCAATTTCATCATTAGAATTTTCTGCAATCTGTTTATCTGAATCATCCATCTGTCTATTTTTCCCCATTGGAGCTTTCAGAATTTTTGCAGCTTTAAAATCAATTCCTTTAGTTTGCATAGACCGTGATTCATGATCACATATCTTTAACTTTCCAACGAGTGTGCTTCGTGAGAGTGTTGAAAGATCATTTGCTTCTATGATTGCAAGCTTCTTAGATTCGTATCTAGATGGCAATGATCTGAGAATTTTGCACACTATATCCTTTTCAGAAATAATCTTTTCAAGTGATAAAGAACCATTAATTATCTCAGAGAGTTTAATATGAAACTCTTCAAAAGTGTCGTTGTCATCCATTCGAAGGTTTTCCAAATCAGACATAAGAGTTTGAAGTCAGCTTCTTTCTCTGATGTATTCCTTTCAAATATGATCTGAAGATTATCACAAGCTTATTTCGAAGTTTGACATGTTGATACATGATGTTGTAGATCAAGACTTACAGCATGTATAATAGCATTCAAACCATCTGAATTCTGCTTAGCCAAAGCCTTTTCTGCGTTTGAAAAATCCACTAAGCGTTTAAAATCAGTTTCCGAATTTTCTACTTTCGGGCGATTATAACCATCGACGACTAATATCCATGTATTAAAGTCTCGTGATTGAACTCATAGAAGATTTCCACCATAGATAGTTTGTTCCGTCAAATCTTGGCGATACGTTAATTGAAGTCGATTCATGAGAACTCGAGTTCATTTCTTATAGGTTGGATCGCACCAAACACAGATTGTTAGATCTTTTCATGTTTGCCTGCTCTGATACCAATTGAAAAGACGAGGGTACCCAAATATACCTCAATCTAAAAACTTTTCCACATATAAGTCATTTTTCCGAAAGTGATTGTCTATGGACTGAGTTGAGACAATACAACGAATCGGTTCACACTTCGTGTGATCGTCTATGGATACGAGATCGAGACAATACGACAACAAGATAACTTACGTGATTGACTATGGATACAAGATCGAGACAATACAACAACGAAGTATGATTACTTGATAATAGGTTCGGACTTAACCAAACACTGTAGGATTGCTATCAAGTAATTAGGATTAACGTTTGTGTATTTTACTTCTAATTATAATAAAAACAATTATAATTGTGTAAATAGAAAAGTAAAAGACACAACAAGATTTTGTTAATGAGGAAACTGCAAATGCAGAAAAACCCCAAGACCTTGTCCAGAATTTAATACTCTCAGAATTAAGCCGCTATACAAAATCTAGACCAACTTCGTATAGTTGAGACCAAACAACTAAACCTATAGTTCACCTAGTTCCCTCAGTATCTCTGCACCTCCAACTTGTAATAAGTCACGCACTTGAAACAATTCCTTTGGTTCGTATTCCAAACATGAAAGGAAAAACAAATCTGTTGTAACAACTCTTTTCAAACAACGTCATATGAGTTTGACAAAGGCTTTTCCTGTTTAACTAATAAACTTCTTTGGCGGGTTCTTAGATCAATCTATTCAACAACTACCAAAGTAATTGTTTCGACTATGCAATCAATACTATTAATCACAAATAAATGTATTGATGTCGGTCTACGCAACTAATCAATCCAATCTATCAAAAGATAAACCGATTATAGTAGGATCCCAAGCCAATCAATTTTGTGCACACCAAAGATTATGAACTCAAATAAGAAATTTTCTTTGTCTTCAAATCTTCTTAGATATTCAATAAACACCTGCACACAAACAACTTGAATCTCTTGTGATCAATCACACACAGAACGGAGTCTGTTAACGATGGATTATCACAAGACGTCTTTAGATCTACAAACAGTCTAAAGATCCCCGTCGTACTTCGATCTAGTTTGAGTGAATCTTATATCAGAAGAGAAGATTCTCAGGCATAAAAAAACTAGGTGCAATCAAAGTCCAACAACCGTTAGTCAATCAACTCAATCGAAAACTAATAATAAACTGCAATTATCTAGTTTCCCACCAACGGTACTCGTAAAGCTTCTCAATCCCAAAGAAGTCTTTAAAACGAGTTGTCGTAAGAGATTTCGCCTAATTAGGGTACTTTCCTCTCCGAATAGACTAAGTAACAACACAACTAAGTAGTTTTGCTGGCTCTGAGGATTAGTTTAATCGAAATGCAAACTTAAATATTTATAGACCAAGGAAGTTTGGACACCAAGGAATTTCCAAAACCGAATATTCTCAAAGATATGCAATAAAGCCAAAATCGGTTTTCATAATTTCTGGAAATGCACTGTCCAAATATTGACCGAAATCTCAGTAGAAAATCTCCAATAAGTAAATGCACATTACCAATTTTTATTTTCTAAAGATATGCATTTAATTGCTGGAAATTAAAAGAATATAAAAACTCAAAAACCTTAATTAAAAGATTCTCAATATATTTCGATCCGGGATTCTCCTTTGAACAATAATAGATAAGACACTACACATGTTCAAAGTATGTCGATATCTTTACTTTGTAAATCCTTTTTCATATTTACAATCTTGGAACCGATTTTCCACACTTCCAAACAAGTTTAGAATTGGTTCATCTGACTTACAAGAACTATGTGATTGATTATCCTATCAAATCACCATTAATGGGTTTCACGGTTCTACCAAAACACAAAGCTTCGGTTCTACCTCCATGTGGGTACTAGGATCAGTCGCACTAGTTTTCCAAAAATTTGTTGACTAGGTACTAGGATCCGTTACCACATTATTATAGTATTTACTTGTGATCGGTTGCACAAGTCATAGGATCGGTTACCAATTACTAAGACTTGTTGTACCTCTTACAAGGATCGATTCCACATACTTGTGATCGGATGCATCTCTTACTAGGATCGGTTACCCAATGTCTAGAGTTGGTCATACCAATTACAAAATATCGATCATACCATCTCAGGTGATTACTTAAGATCGGTTTCACTAATAAAAGTCATATCAATACAAAAGTCAGGAATTGTGAATAGTTTTACCAAGATACATAAACAAGTTATGAGCGGTTATACTAAACACACATATTGGTAATCCAAAGATTTGCAATGAATAACAATACCAATAAGCCTAAAGATTTCCATTTCGATTCACAAAACAAGTTTATGAATTGTACTTACTTTAAACAAATGTAAAACATTGTTTCCTAGGACGAAATTTTCACCCATACCCATACATAATCACAATAGAATTCATACGATTATGTCGATGTCTTATATACGAAGTTCAAAAGATAGACGTTATACTTCGTATTGTAATTCCTTAATATTATGTCTAACTAGAGTATAATCATTCACAATTTCGCAGTTATGTTCTCAATATGCACGACTTGAAAGATACGTTAGGAATGAAACAGTTCAAGTCAAATATTTCTTACCTCAAGAGGAAGGATGATGTCGTTGTTGTAGCTCTTTACTTCTTCACATTCTTCAAGTCTTCACATAATACTTGTAAGTCTCATATCCTAATAACTTGATATCTAACCTATACGAAGTTGACTCTGGCATATAATCAAGCAACTCTTTAAATGAGTTTTGGTTTACTAAAATATGACAACCAAACTTGACATACCAACGCTTGGTGGGTTCAACCGAGCAATGCTCTAACAATTAATGCTTTTTCCAGAAAGTAATTCTTCGTTTCAGAACAGTTCACCCTCTCATACCTGGGAAGAATGTTTCAGAGGAACAATGAACATCCCAATGATTACGTGAAAAGGTTCGGAGTCCAAGCTTTGGATTGTCATGATCCGAATATCACTGAACAACAACTCGTAGACTTGTGCATCAATGGAATGACCACGGTCTACAGAGTTTGACTAGAGAATCTACGATTCCAGACTTTCTCAGAACTTCATGAAGCAGCCAAACGATCAGCGACTACTGCACCTGATTTACTGGAAATAGCAAAGTATGCAAAGTTCGAGGAACCTCGCAGCTGACGCCTAGTAAACAATAATCAGTACAAACTGCAACCTTCAACAAACATTATTTCTGAAAGGAGTGAAAGGAAAGCCGAGACACAGCATCAGAACGCTTCTCCAACATTCCAGGATCCTCTGAAGGCACAGAGATAGGATAACCAATCTTGAAATGCACAAACCTTGACCCGTCATCAATAAACGAGGAAATGATCAGACAGACTCAAACGTCCCTCTTCTCATTGAAGAAGTGATCGAGTTACTGGAAGTCTGGATTCAATATGGTGCAATCAAATTGTCGTTCATCAGGAGAGAGCGAACTGAATAAGAAATAGAGAATCTCAGGCACAAAGGAGAGATATGTTCACATCACTAAATCACATCGTGTCAGCAAGTCCATTCCGGAAATACTTCCTGAGCCTCCATCCACAGACAAAAAGATATACAACTGGGGACTTCTTACCACAGTCAATCTCAAAAGAAACGAATTTGGGAGAACGTTGATCGATGTTGGCACTTCTATCAACATTGTTCCCTGAAAAAACCCTAAGAGCGGCAGGCATCACTGGAAAAAAGCTACTCATGCTCCCATCTCAATCATAGACCATGAAGGAACGCTCAGAGATGCTTATGGCTACATCACTCTATAGATGAAAATAGGTTCGACCTGGACAGAGACCAAGTTTCACATAATCAGGAAGATCCAAGATATGACACGATCCTCGGACGAGCGTGGATCCGTACTGAAAAGATGGCTACTAACAAAGCGTCTTTGGTTGCACATATATCCAACGAAGAAATTTCTGATCAAGAAGATTTAGCGGACATTCCATCATCAGAGTACTTGGAAGAATTTCAAACTTTGACGAGGTTGAAGCAAGAACCTGCAAAAGATGCATAGACATTCATCAAGAAGTTCCGCACTCAGGAAAGTCTCATTTCTCCCATGTCTATGTCATTTATTTCCTCACATGCTATCCTAGCATGGGGACTCAACTTTGCTAGCAACTCTGTTATTTGCAAGACGTTATGAATGGGTAGCTTCACCACGAAAATATTTTACCAAGTGGTTGAATCTGACACTTCTCCGAATCGAGCATCACACCGAGACATTCATTACTGAGATGATGTTTAAGCATGGCAAAGAACACTTTGGGTGTTTCTCCATAGACTTGCGGGATCGATATAGTCAAGCCTAAGACATTATTCGACGCTTAAGGGGTGTGAGGCTTCAACGTTCAAGCATCTAAGGTTTGAAGCATTTAGGATTTACTTTACTTATCCGTTGTTTTCAATTCCTCTTTGGATTAAGCAATTGAATCTATCAAACCAAAATAAAATCCCTACAACTGTCAATCACCTACTTTTCTAAGGCCAACTGAAAGTAAAAAACCTCTCATCTCTGAGTGATACATTCTTCAGAAGCCTTCAAACTGTACTCCGAATCAAAGAGTACACCTTCGAAAATGGCGCCTTTAGATTTCAAACTGTACTCCCAATCAAAGAGTACACCTTCGAAAATGGCGCCTCTAGCTTCAGCACAAATATATCGACGATGACACATTGAGTCAACACCAGCACGATCAAAGTGTAACTGAACTACAATCACTAAATCTTAACTATCCCATCATAAGACTTCTGAAGCAAATGCAACATCATTCTCCATGGATGGCACAATCTCCTTCAACATGCACTGGGGACTTGATCTATTTATTGAAATCGATTCAAATCTATTTCAATAAATCTTATACACATAACAAGTTATTTCAACCTAATGTGATTCCATGAAACTTCATCAACGGGACCTCTCTATATCATCAAACCCTGCACGACTGAGGAACTTACTCTGTTCACCAATCACATCCAGAATAAAGAGTCTGATATCTGCCGCAACAACATCGACTTACTGACGAAGCCAGTTCGCAGTAAAGTCATACTATTCAGGAGAATTAGGGTTAACCTCCTAGTACAACTTCGTCTTAGGGATGCTCAACCCACCAACTAGTTCGTGAATGTAAAGGCTCACTGGATGGAGGAGCAAAGACTATGTGGATAATCATGGTTCTAGCCTTTTCGGTCTCTGGAGCAACTCCGACCACAGTATCGGCATCAACAGGGATATCTGGAGAAACTCCGTCCATGGTCTCAGCATCAACAAGAATGTCTGGAGAAAATTCAATTGTGATCTCAGCATCAACAACGGTCTCAGGAACAACATCCTCATGACAGGGCTTCATCAACTAACCATTCTATGAAGTGTTACTCAATGAAGCGGACTTCTCCAAGCACTGATGATTCATATCAAGATGTGTAGACATGAAAACATTTTAACATGAAAGTCTTTCCCAAAGCTTGCACGAAGTATGGGCACAAGCCAAAAGTATTCTACAAGATTTTCTCATCACCTCTACAAATGATATACAACACACTTCAAGACATGGGCTTACAAGAACGTACCAATTTGTGAGGAATGGTACAATACATCCTTGACAAAAGACGTTCGTCTATGTCTCTACTACAACATACCAAAGGGCGCATCAATCGAACATACGAGCTGAAAGATATGGCATTTACCGTCAGGTCTATGAAATCTGAAAGTTTTGTACGGGATTACAAATTACAAATGTGCACGCTTCGTTGGCTGACCTATGCAACTCCAAATTGAGTTATTCTTTTCCCATATCATGACTCGGTCTTTTAAATTCAAAAGTTGGGGTCAAGCACCCGATGTCGTATGAGGTTCCTACAACTTCCAGAGCATAAAACATACAAGCAACAATGCTTAGACGGGATTCATTACCTCCACAGACGATCAATGTCCACCAGGTCTTTCCACTAAGTTTGTCATCAAGGTAGCTCCAAATTTGACCACCTAGGTCTTTACATCATATTTTTTCTACACGAGTGCTCTATCTAGGTCTTTCCAGAAGAAGGGAAAACGAAAAGGATATTTAACAAAATACTGGGGACTGATGATCCACTGATCATGACGATCAGTTTCACAGTCCAAGACTCGTGACTGGCACCAAGATCACATATGATAATCATTCATCATCGAATGCTATAACTGGGACATATAACCATGGTCATTACATCATCCCCTCTTGAGAGCAACCTCAGTTATGGTCCCGTGACCAGGGTTTCATAAGTGATGTTTCTATGATTGACAGAAACAAAAAATGGTACTGCAAGCACCAGGATCATGTATCAACCATGGAATGCAGATTGAAAATTAATCAATGGTATTGAATTCCTTCATCAAGTGTTCAAGACACAAGCAAATGGTCTAAAGACACAATAGGGGCATTTCACAACAAGCTCGTCTGAGACGATTTTACACTTTCCTGCACAAACAAGCGAGCTGGGAGAAATTGGTGAAGAATATAGGTATGGGTCATATACCATTCTCTTTGCATGGATGTCCTCTACAACATATCAAAAATTCACAATACTTGGATGAACTATCAAAAAGTTGTGGCCGGAACATCAAACTACATGACAGCTGAAGTTTCTGAAGACTTCATGGAAGTTTACTGTTTCGTTAATTTTGACCACTAAACGTGCTCAAAACTCAAAAAAATTCTTTGCTAAATCTAGGAAATTTCCTGGGAATCAAAAAGTTGGGGTAGATCATCAAAAAAGGACATCGCATGAAGATTCTACAGCATAATCAATGAAGACCTAACTTCTGGATTTTCTGATGATGAATTATGACGAAATTCTTCTTTCACCTTCACATCTGAATTAGGAGCTCCACCATCAACGCCAGGCCGAACTTCATCTTCAGCCGATAGTCTCGCTTGCAAGTCGGCGCGGTGCTTCCGCTGATAAGATATGAGCTTTTCATCTTCAGCTCTTTTCTTCTGTGATATTTCATCACGTCTCTGCTTTCCCTCTGCATCTTCTAAGATCAAGAAAGCATATATCTTAGCACGAACCACTCACGGATGATCAAAATACATACTATGTATCAGCTTTCTAGCATCTCTGAAAGGTTGATTCACCTTGGCATGAACATCTGCAGAAGTCTTTATCTTTGACTTGATATTTCTGGAGTGTTCCCCAGAAGAGCCAGAAGGGTGGTTGTAACTGGAAGTCACCATTATATAAGGCTAAAGACATGGAGTCATGGATATACCAATACCAAACACGCCACAAAAATGGTAACATTCCAACTCTTACCAGTTTACAATTTTACTAACAGTAGTAAACTTAGAACAAAAGTTTTAAAAACTTGCCTGTTTCTTCAAACCTGCAAAGACGGGCAAAGTCCACTATTCAAAAATCATAAATTGATTTTCATAAAACCGTGAAAAACCCACGTGAATTTTTATTGTGTGAACATCCACTAGTTTTTCAAAAAATTGACAAACGTCCATTCTACAATTATGAAAACTCACATACAAACATTATTTCACCATGTATAATTGTCTACTTTCAACAGTTGTTCAAAATCAAAACATCGATTTTACAAACAAAAAAAAAATGCTCCCTTGCGCGAGCTTTCGTCTTTGAAACGAGAGTATATTTTCAAAATTTTGTGAAAGTTCACATATCTAGAATAAAAAATTTCATGAAAGCTCATAGACAAAAATTTTATTAACAGACGCACGTCTATTCAAAAAAAAAAAAATCCCTTCTATGTTAGGGATAATTACTCGTTTCTTACAACTAACGGACGTTCATTCCCAAAGCAAAACTTTTTTGAAAGCTCACACATATATAAAAAAAAGGTTCTTTTCTTTTACTGGACAGACGTCGATCTTAAATAAAATAAAATAAAATAAAATAAAAAAAACTTTTTCTCCTGTACGAGCATTCATCTTTGAAACGGGAGTTTATTCCATTTTGTGAAATCTCACATATTAAAAAAAATGGTTTTCGTGAAAGCTCATAGACAAAATTTTTATCATTAGACGCATGCCTATCAAGAAAGAAAATCTCTCTTATGGTAGGGATTATTGTTTGTTTTTTAAACTAATGAACAAACGAACATTCGTTCCTAAAACAAGGATTTCTTTTTTTGGGTCCGGCCCGTAAACGCTAAACCGACCAAAACTGGACGTCTGACCGTCCAAATCAACAGTGCCTCGTCTCTCCGTTCTTACGAGATGACACTCTATCATACTGACAGGGTCCTTATCTGGGCATTTGCTCATATATGACATCATTGGAGCAAATCGAGGATTCTGAAAAAATGCCTTTGTACGACTAAGTTCAACTACTTATCTCGTATACTGGAAAATCACCATCCAGTGCTTACTGCCGAACATGATTGTCCCTGACTAAGCAGGGGACTTAATGTTGATGGTGGATTTTCGGCAAGGTCTAAAATCGTAAAATCATGATACTGCATGTTTTTGTCCTGGCTTCAGGAATGTATGTGACGATTCATATTTTATGATCGGTGAACCATTTCAAGATCTCTGACTGAGCGAGCATTCCTCTCAGAGCTATGATGAATATGTTTCTCGAAAAGCCTCTCAACTAAGCTTTCGATGCTTCACACATTTCATTATCACCTCTACATAGAATCAAAATGATTGGGCGGCTCCTATACATATTTCATGCTAGTATCAAGCCTACCACCTTCGGGACGTCACGCTGCTTGTTGTCCCCTGACTACGTAGAGAGACCGTGTATAGAATCTCTTAATGATTGGGCGGTTCTTAGACATATTGTCTTCAGAACGTCACGCTGCTCGTTATTCCCTGACTATACACCCCCCTCGGAACGAGTATGATGCTTCAATTATCTCATATCTCGATTCTGCAAATAGGTTAATTCTAGCATGTCATTCATCAACTGCATTCCTAGAAAATAATCTATCCTATCTCATTACTCCGTTTCATGGCTGATCCTCAGCTGGATTCCATGGATTAGTAGTAGATACTCAACTCATTTTATTACTACGTTTCATGAATCATTCTCAGAATTTCATGAATTAGTAATAAATACTCACGTAATTTTTATTACTCTGTTTCATGAATTATTCTCAGCCGAATTTCATGAATTAGTAAGAAATATTCACTCATCGGGCATCTGGGCTACCACCGAGTAAGCCCCGAGAAAATGGTGCAAGTGTACTTAGAAAATAATGCACAGACGAGCACCCGAACGCACGATCGAGCATTCGAAAATATGGACAAATGAGAAAACCTGTGCAAAATAGGGAGGAAAATAATATTAATAAAATAATAAAGAGGCGCCTAAAGGGACCGGACCCACCGAACGGCCGGTTCCGCATCTCTTTCCCTTATTTTATATTATTTTGTTATTTTCCCTCATCTTATGAAGACTCCTTCATTTGAGAAAACTCCCTCGTTTGAGCAAAACTCTTAGTTTCTCCATATTTTCCTTCAAATGATGAAAAAATAGTAAAAAATAGGGAAAGGTGTCACGGGACCGGGCCACCTATCCGGCCGCCCATGCCCTAGCCGTGGCCGGTCCCACACCTTACAATTCCTTATTTTCTCATATTATTTTTTCCTTCATCTCATGAAACTCCATCATTTGAGCGAAAACCCTAGTTTTTCAATATTTTCTCAAATATTGCTTTAACCATGAAAAAGCTAAAAAGTAAAATAGTTACATGACCGACTAGGCTTCTCACGTCAAAAATTAAAATATTATTATTTTAATATTCTCAAAATATCGGTCGCACGAGCAAAGTTCTACTTGCTCATTCGAGCAAAATTGAGAGTTTCAGTCAAGATCAAACTCTTCTGAAAATCCAAAATATTGCTCAAACATGCACCAGAAAATACCAAAACTCGCAGGACTGAGACACGGGCAGTATGGTGACACGGGCATGCCACCTTGACCGACCATGGTCCGCCCTTAGGCTTGCAAGGAGCCGGCCCCACATTCTTTGATAATTTTGACTTAATTAGCTCTCAACAGTTCATATTGGGTCCAAACTCTCTCCAACCAACTTGGGATTTGCTCAATCGACCACCAGTTGGTCCCACGACCATCAAGGGCCGGTCCCATGACCCCTTGTCGGTCCTCATGTCTCCATTATTAGGTTTTATTACCAAACGCTCAGACGAGCACTATTCTAATAAATGATTAAATCAGCATTTGATCATCCTTTCACCAACTTGTCAATAAAGGACTTTGGTGCATGCTCACTCGAGCACCTGCACGCTACATGGTCGGCCATCATCCCATGTAGCCGGTCTCTCCTTCACTCAGTGACTTACTTTCAGTAAATCATCAATTGATCAACATTTGATCTAAATTAGGGTTTCGAACGAATGCTCTGCAAATCATAATTTTGAGTAAGTTCAAACACTAATAATTTCATGTTGATCTAGCAATCATCATATGGATTAATTATATAATATTCGGTCCAGCTATCAATATTTTAATTAATATTTTATTTGGTCACGCTACCAATAATTCATCAATCGAGCAATATTTGCTCAGATGCTCGAATATTGATTCGACTATCAATATTCAGTAATTCATCAAATGAGCAATATTTGCTTCGAATATTGATTCAACAATCAATATTCAGTAATTTATCAAATAAGCAATATTTGCTTAGAATATTGATTCAACAATCAATATTCAGTAATTTATTAAATGAGCAATATTTACTCATATGCTTGATTCAACTATCAACATTCAGTAATTTATCAAATGAGCAATATTTGCTCAGATGATCGAATATTGATTCAACTATCAATATTCAGTAATTCATCGAATAAGCAATATTTGCTCAGATGCTTGATTCAACTATCAACATTCAGTAATTTATCAAATGAGCAATATTTGCTCAGATGCTCGAATATTGATTCAACTATCAATATTCAGTAATTCATCAAATGAGCAATATTTGCTCAGATGCTCGAATATTGATTCAACTATCAATATTCAGTAATTCATCAAATGAGCAATATCTGCTCAGACAAGCAATATTTGCTCAGAGAATATTGATTCAACTATCAATATTCAGTAATCCATCGAATGAGCAATATTTGCTCAGACGAGCAATATTCATTATGTTGATTCAATTATCAACATCATTTACTCAAGAACTATACGTCCCAGCAGACATGTTCAATCCACGAATCCCAGAGCATTCGACAATCATGCTCCACTGAACAATACATAGACTCATCGTCTAATCAAGTCAATGACTGACTAATCAAATACACGTCTGCCTTGCAGACTCCACATTCGTGAGACATCAATCACGTCACATTGGGGATATTCATTAGGGTTTTGGTCTGGCGGCCTACGACACGTGTGTTCATACACGATGAAAAATGTGAGTAAGTCGTGCAAGCAGTTGAGGGAGTTAGCAAGGTAGTGGGTGGACAATCAACCAAGTCTCTGCACGACCTGGAACTGGTTAAACCACGATTTCCCACTTTCCCACTCTTTCACTCGAGAAACCGCCACACTTACTGGAGATCAATATGTCTACATTCTATCAATATAAATAAGTTTATGAATTCACGATTGAGAACAACATTGGTCGAATAGACAGATAATATTTATCGTCTAACCAAGAATCATCGTGTGAGCAACAATCTCCCTCAATTAAACATAAATCAAACTTATTCAAACCTAGCAGTTCATTTGCAGAAACATATAACACATTCACAATCCTTGACCACCATTGATCTCACACACTTCTCAGCTTCTCTCCTACAGATCGACCATCTTCCCTCTTTGTGTCCGAATTGACTTTGGAACGGCCATTGTCTTGGTTTAGGCCGGAGTCCTACAGATTGATCTCTCGAACTCAAAGCACTCCCATGCAGTGCATCTGTTTGAGGTTAAGAAGTTTGCTCAGTTGAGGAGTCCCTGTGCGCACGGTCGTCTCTCCACTTCCTAAAAAACCAGCGAATCATTTTGCCATATCAACAAGGTCCAAGTGTTTCTTGAGTTTGAGGTTTGGGATCCACTGCTGAAATGGAGAATAAGTGCCTTACAAGCCCATGTTTATTCTCCTTTATGTATTTCTGGAAAGCCCCCAAATACATAGAGGATACTCTAACTTCTTCAATAATGACTTTAAGCTCAATCTCCTTACCCTTCTAAGTGGAGGAAACTGCCATCTTCTTAAAATCAAACTTTACAGGGCTGATATTCCTTATCCAGTTCACCCCTAACACTATGTCACAACCCCCCCCCCCCCCCCAATTTTAACACTCTGACATCAAAAGAAAAGGGGTTTCCTTGCATCTTCCATCTAAACTGAGGACATTTAGCATCACTAAGCACCTTGTTACCATCTTCTACAGCTACATGTAGAGCAGTAGTGGGCTCCATCAATGCACCACTTAGTCTGGCCATCTCTGGGTCAATGAAGGTATGGGTGTTGCCACTATCAATTAAGACAGTGAATAACCTTTTATTCCTAGTAATTCCTTGAATTTTAATAGTGTTATGGGATACATTACCTGATAAGGCATGTAAGGAAATCTCCACCTCCTCTTCCAGCTCTTGTATAACTGGTGAACTACCAGAAGATTCTTCTTCAGAAGTAGCCACTTCCTCTTCATCACCAACCAACAAATACAGTTGTTGTTTAACACATTTGTGACCAAACTTGTACTCTTCATCATAATTATAGCACAAACCCTTCTCCCTTCTTGCCTTCATCTCAGCATAAGTTAATTTCTTTATGGGAGGTAATTTAAGGCTGCCACCACTTTTGGGAGATAGTGAGTTTGACTTTGGTGGAGTCACAAAGCTCTTAGAGATGCTACTGACCATTGAGAGTAGAGGAAGTCTTGAAACAAATTTTGCCTTCCTAGCTATCTTATCCAGCACAACCTCTTACATCCTGGCTAAGTACATGGCCTGGTTGAGTGTAGAGGGTGAATGCATTTGGATTACCATCCTGATTTCTTCCTTAAGTCCACTGACAAAGCTAGATGTGAAGTAAGCTTCAGTAAGATAGTGATTCTTAACAATCATTAAGGCCTTGAGCTCTTCAAAAAGCTCTTGATACTCTAATACGGTACCTTTTTGACGGAGCTTGTTGAATTCACCCACCACATCATCATGTCCTAACTCTTGAAATCTAAAATTTATATCACTACAGAGCTCTTCCCACAATATTACCTCTCTCCCCACCTGGTAATATTGATACCATACATCTACTTTACCCTATAAATGTAATGAAGCAAGCATGACTTTCTGCTCCTCATCCATCAGATGTAACTGAAAGAACTTATTACACTTACGAATCCAAGATCTAGGGTTATTCCCATCAAATTTAGGAAAATTTATCTTAGGTTTATGAGTATTTGAAAATTGGTTAAGCAGAGTTTGGTAACTACCTCCTGTTGTGTGATCATTTCCCGCAGATTGGGTCTGATGTTTCAAGGGGGTATCAAGTAATACTTCTCCTACTTTCTTTTTACCAAGAATATTTGCTTCTAAAGATGCCATCTGAGTTTCGAATAAACTTCCCAGTCTTGCTAACAATGCTGGAGAGACCGTGTTCTGAGCTTCATCAAGTTTTTTGCTAAGATCCTTGAATCCCTCATGTTGTTCTTTAGAGAATTCATTCACACGCTTGTTCAAAGCGTCAAATTCCTTTTGAGTCACCATAATCACACAGGAACACTCAGATCGAGTGCTCTGATACCAATTATAGTGATATACACTACAAATTAGCACAAAAACAACTCGGAATATCTAAAGATACAGATTATAATGGGGAGAACAGAAATTGAGAGAGAGAAAAACAATTTCGATTAATAATTCTTCATACCAGAAGAAGGATTCAAAGTACAGACCTATACCAACACACGCAAGGAAGGCATGCACTGCACTTGTGTTTGGAACAGACTCGATTACCGACTAAACAAAATTATAAAAAACAATAATTAAGATAATAAACTGGGTGCCGAAATCCACTGGGGGTGCCCATAACTGGTCAGGAAAATGAGGTCTATGACATTAACATGAAACTCTTCAAAAGTATCGTTATCATCCATACGAAGGTTTTCCCAATCAGAATTGAGGGTTTGAAGTCTATCTTCTTTTTCTGATGTATTTCCATCGAATACAGTCTGACGATTATCCCAAGCATAATCGTGATATTGCAGATCTCGGCTTACAGCATGTATGATTGCATTCAAACCATCTGAATTCTGCTTTGCAAAAACCTTTTCTTCACTTGTATAATCAACTATGCATTTAAACTTAGTTTCCGATCCATCAATTTTTGGACAATTATATCCATCAACGACTAATAACCAAGTATTAAAATCGTGTGGCTGAAGAAAAGATTTGATAGCAGATTTTCACCACAGATAGTTAGTTCCGTCAAATCTTGGCGGTACGTTAACTGAAATCGATTCATGTGAACTCAAATGCATTTCTTATAGTGTGGATCGTACTAAACACGGATTGTTATATTTTACGTACTGTGGAAATAACAAAAGATCTTACAGATTGTGGAAATACAATTCAATTAGTCGTCAGGGTAAAACCTTGAATAAGGGAACAACTAAGATACAAAAGATATTAGTCGTCGGGGACGACAGTGGAACTATGTGACGACTAAATAAAAGTCGGCATCTTATAGAGAAACTAGGTTTTGGTTAGCATTTAGTCGGCAGGGTCGATAATCCATAGAGTGTCGACTAATTTGTAGTCGGCTAGGTAGTAATCTCATAACATGATGGATAATAACAAAATGGTATATTAATTAAATGCCCTTAATTTTGACACCCAACAAATATACCCTTATACAACAATAAATATACCCCTATCATTAAAAAATCTTATCCATTAAAAAATATATTACCTTAATATTCTCATTTATAATATTATTTTTCATTTAAAAACCTTATCCCTTGATAAATTTATTTCTCTATTACTTCACAACCACCACCACCACCACCACCACCAGCATCTCCGCCACCACCACTCTGTCACCACCGCCTCCGCCACCACCATTCCACCACTACCACCACCATTGTCGATGTTGTCACCGTTGCCGCCACCACCGTCGTTGTCGCCATCATCGTCGCCGCCATCAAAATTCGGTGTCAACAACCGAAGTTGATCCAAAAATTTAAAGTTCAAAAATAACTCTACTAATACATATTCCTTTTTTTCTGTTAACAATCGAAGTTGATCCCGGTGAATGGATTCAACAACCAAAGTTGATACAAATAACTAGAAAAAGTTCAAGTTTAGTTGCGTCAACAGTGGAAGTTGATCCCAGTAAATGGGGTCAACAATATAAGTGGGATCAACAATGGAAGTTGACCCAAAAAGGTGGAACCCATGAACAATGTTTCCATATTATAGTGTCAACAACTAAAGTTGATCCCTTTAAGTGGGATCAATAATGGAAGTTGATCCACAAAAAATGGGATCAACAGTTGGAGTTGACACCATTTATATAAGTTTGCTTCCTGTAAAAACCAATAAACCTGGAACTTGCAAACTGACATATCCTTAAGAAAAACAAAAATAACATTCATAAAAAATAAATCATTATGTATGTCATCACAAACATAACAAGTCCAAACCAAAAAACATTAAAAAAAAAAAAAAAAAAAAACATCCAACTAGTATGAAACCTAAAAAAGATGCAAAAAAAAAACACACTGTAGTGAATCAACTTCAACATATCAAGCCCTTTCGTGTTGGAGCAGTGAATCAAAAATCTCTGTAACAACCATCTTTGGCCTGCAACAACCAAAGTTTAACACACACAAAAAATGACATATACGAATGAGTGAACTTGGAGTGAGTTGAACACGCATCATCTGACGTGGAGTCATGCTACCATTGCACTACAAATTCAACATTTGAAGATTTTTACAAGGAAATTAAACTAATTTTTTTAGCAAACATGATTTAAACTACAAGCATGACTATACTAATCCAAGGAAATGTTGTCAACAAATATGAGTTGATCCCATAAATTGGATCAACAACGGTAGTTGATCCATAAAAACTAAAGACCTCTACTACCTTCACTACAACTACACCTGCCACAATAACCACCACCACCACTACAACAACACCCAGTACCACCAGTATTGAAACCAGTCTTGGTCTTAAACAAATCAAACATGCAAAACTTAATTATCTATATGAATTATGTAAAAAACCTCAAATATCACTTCTGGTGTAGACTAGGGAGCAAACCACCATGCCAAACAGTTAACAGATCTAGAGTAGCGAAAAGTAATAGATAATAAACTATAGTGACATACCCAACTCATAAAATCACCACCAACACCATCACTTGTATACGTTTTTTCTTAGGAAACGGGAAGTAATCACCACCATCTCCTGGTAACCACCACCAACACGTAGAGATTGTTAAGCACAAGTTGCAAAAATATATGTGTAAATCAACAAAGTAACCAAAAAAATTATCTTCTGTATATCTTAGATTTATCTCTTTAATTCGTCTTCTCTACATTTTGAAATTTAAAGATTAATAATCGACACTAATTACAATGAAAATCAAAAATAAAACTTATCTTTTAATTCGTTTTGATGATTGAATCTACAGATCCAATTATTGATGATGATTTCCATCATCTCTTCCCAATTAGTACATACATTTCTTTAAGAACTAACATTGGTATCATCGATTTTAGGTAATTTGAGCCGGACCGAGTTGAAATCAAACTGAATCGAATGATCTAATTCTCAAAATAAGGTTTTGAAGATTATTTTCACATTCACCCATCACCAGTTTTTGTAACTAATGATAGATCTGCAGTTAATAGTGGAGGATGTGGTGGTGGCGATGGCGGCGACGGAGATGGTGATGGTAATTGCAGAAGCTTCGGTGGTGATGCTGGTGGTGTTCTAGGGAGAGAAGGAGAAAAAAGTTTAGATCTGAAAAAAATGAAAATAAAGAAACAATTTTCTCTAAAACCATATTAAAAGAAGAGGGGTGAATATGGAAACAAAATAAATATTAATGGACCCCTGATGGGCATATAGATGGAGAGGACCATATTTATCGTGAGATAAGGATATTTGTGAAGCCCGTCAAAACAAGGGACATTTATATAATTATCACATAACAAAATGGAACTCAGGAGAAACATGTTTTTTCACAGCATTAGTCGGCATTTTATGATTTCTAAGCCTGACGACTAAAAATTACGTCACTATTCTGCAAGGTTCTAGGTTGAATAGCATGACGACCCTGTAAATATATTCGCCAAATGATGAAAATTCGTCACCATCTTCAACCTAGGAAGATAACGACTACACTTAAACATGAAAATTCGGCATAGTCGTGGAACAAAAACCCTGCCAGCTGCATAACTGCAAATTCAAAAATTCAAATTTTGTGCCCTAGTTTGACATGCAAACAACAAATTGAACTACTGGAGTGAGTTTAAGTAGACACTTATTTTCTCAATCGCGTCATTTCTTTGGTTTCAGCAGTTTCAGTGATTTCTTCTTCGTCAATTGTTTTTATATTATATTTGTATTGAATTACTTTTCCAAATCCAAGGTCTTCAGTACTAGGTCTTCTAGAAGTATTTTTCATACGCTTCGGATTATGCATTTCTGAAGAGATTAATCGACGAGGGAATTTTCGAATCGACGATTATGACGAATTAATCGACGAGTTTTCAATCGTTTTTAACGAAGACGGGGACTAATTTGATCGTCGATATGGTAGAGGAGAAGAGGAGAAGATGAACTGAAAATGAAGTGGAATGCATAAGAATATTTTTCTAACTTTACCCATTTTAACACCCGCTTAGCTCTTCAAATGAGTCCCTTTAAAATTAGATATACCCCAATTAATCTGGGTATATCCCAATCCGACCAGTATAGTTAAAGGCCCAATTTGAATCCTTTTTGAAGTCTGTCACCACTTTAGCTTTTGAAGAGTCTGAGAGCCTTCAGGCCTACTTGTAATTACTATTACTTGTAAATTATGATTTTTCTGGCCTTGATAAAAAGAAAATTACCAAGCCAAAAAGAAAAAGAAAAAACGTAAAATGGGTCATTTGTCCAAATATTTCTAATGAACGAGCAAAAATTAGTATGGGTGAAATGGACACCAAAAAATTAGCAAGAATGAAACTGGATTCATCTTGTCTTAAACTTAAAAGAGCGAGGATGAAACCGGATGCATCCTGATATGAATTAAAAATAAGAAAAAGTATTTGAAAATGGGTAGGATGAAGCTATTTACATCTATTATTACATGCTCGTCCATTTGAACGGTATCAAATTTTACATGTTTTTTTCAACCAGGAATTGTCGTTATTGGGTTGATTGACCAATTTTGTGGGAAAAAAAAGTGTGTAAAACAAAAACGGTAGGCTATAGCGGGCAACTGGTTTTAAGCCAATGTAATTTGATGGGGTGCCACAGTGCAGAACAACTGATCAAGTAAATGAGGCCTTGTTCTGGAGTTCGATTTCATTCCACCAGTAACTATTTCAGATATCATTAAACTGTGGATGTAGTATTGCAGGCCCTACTTTATACTGTTAACTCAAAATTAAACTTGGAGCTGTTACATTGATTCAAAATGACAGGAAAAAAAAAGTGAAAATAGAAACATAATCTGAACTAGGATAAATTAACTAATGAAGTACATAGTTTTAGTTAACTCGACACTGATTATTATCCATATTGTTCAACATTGGGGATGAACAAGAGCTCGTAAAGCACGCACCTGCAGTTCAAGACACACTATGTAGCTTTCTACTTCAGAAAACAATTCGTCGTAATCTCCCATTTCATTCCCTCCGGGTAAAATACTTCTTAGTTTTCTTAAACGGGACTCAAACTTATCTTCACCTCCTATCTTTCTTTTCTTATTCGATCTTTTCGAGTATTTATCATGCGAAAAATCGCCTACGGATCGAGGAGGTAGAGAAGGGTTCAAGCTTCTTGCTATAGGAAATAATAATTTGGAAATGCATTTCAGTTCTCTACTGTTGTTGTAATCGCTATCAAAAAACTTACAACTATGAATACTGCTGTTGCGCCCATACGCAAACAGAAGTGATTTTGGTGCATGTACTGATGATAGAATACACTCATTCGAGCCTGTATCACTCTGATCAAGTTTTCTTTTTAACGCACGACTCCAGCCGAACATACATTTAGTTGATAATACTAGTGCCATGTCTACCTGAAACCATACGATTTTCTCTATTTCGCGATCTTGTTTGTCAGTAGATGACCTTGTTTCAGAATCAAGTTTTACTAAAAATGACAACAGAGTATTCAAATATCTCTGTGAGAAAGTGGCACCATGTAGTAGCACCATTGTACTAGTTGGTTCGAACGTATAAACGCGTTTACGCTTGCTTACAGCCCCTTCCTCCATTGAAACACAAATGAAGAACTAGATATCTAGTAATGCTAACAAATGATTGAAAGAGCAAAGAAGTGACACAATGGAAAATGAAGAGGAAGGAACAAGAAGAAGATTATATAGATGTCTTCTTGCTTATTGCTCTGCCAAGCTTGAAGGGGAAACTTTAAGTTTCTTTACCGCAAGTCTTATCAATTGAAGCACATGGATAGGTACTAGGCTACACAATGCAAACATTAATATAAGTTCTCATTAGCTTATAGTTTTTCACATAGGCCTTTAACATAATATTAATGCAACCAACCCATATGAATTAGTGCAGATGATGATGATGATGATGATGAAACTTTAAGCAATACTCAACACATATTTATAGATAGAGAAAGACAATGCAAATAGAGCTGGCAAACCAAGCCAAAACCCGCGGGTTAGCCCGTCCCGTCCCGTGAAAACCCGCACCCGTCCCGGATCGTAACTAAACAAGACGGGCGCGGGTTGTATAATTAGTGGCTTGTGAAGAAACGGGTTAACCCGGCCCGTACCGTGAAACCCACGGGTTAACCCGGCTCATTCCCCACCGCTACGTGTCACAGTAATGTAAGCCTGTTACGTACGTGTCACAATATCTTGTTTCCCTCATATAAAAAGTTAAAAACGAAGAAGGAAACCCTAACTCCCTAAGCCTAAGCCGCTGCCGCCTTCATTCTTCCTCTAATCCTCTTCTTTTCTTCTTCCCTGCTGAGTCTTCTGAATTTGATGGCAGGTACGAATCACAGTCACAGAACAACAAATTGAAATCTAAAGATCAAAGTTTAAAGGCTAGCAGGTAACAACAACATACTTCAAAGTTTTACCCAAGATTTTTCTCTTCACTATTTCCAGATATCATTTTTTGTCTCTGAAATTTTCGTGTAACAGCAGAAGAAGATCGATCTCATGTATTTAAAGGTTCACTGTAAAGGTTAACTTCAGATCTCGTGTTTGAATTTCGGATTTCATCTTCTTACAGTTACAATCAAAAGTAAGTTTTCTTTTCTCGTAAATATCATCAAAATAAAACATGGGTTTTGGTAATCAATTGTTAATTTCTTAAATCTAACCCCTTTACTTTTTTTATTCATCCAGTCTACCGAGAATACTCATACCAGCAGATGAAATACTAGCCTTTTTTCCCCAATTCTAATTTTATTGTTGGTAATCTCTGCTGTAGTTTGCACATAGGATATTTAGATTCTTTAATTGGTAATTTTGGTTGTGTTTATCGATTTGTCCCCCACAATTTATCTGAATACTCTTGTCTCTCTGTCCTGCAACTTAATTACTGTTTAGTGATGAACAAAATCTCATCTGTAACCTTTCCATGGAACTCAGGGGGGACATCAAGCACCATCTTTGATTAAATCTACTGGGGAGAGAGTGAGTCCTTTTGCCTCCATGTGTTGTTATTGCTATCAGTTACTGCATCTTTTTCAGTTCAAGTTATTCTTCAATGTTGTGTTTAGCTGTATGATTTGGTTGGAATATTCGACTATATCAGTAGTGGAATTTGAGGTCTGAATTTCATTGACATTAGGTTTATATATGATGAACTATTAGGTACGAGACTGGTAGGTCAATTTTTTCTGTGATGTCTCTTTCTCTTAGAAATCAATGATACACCTGATGAAGATAGCTTTTACACAAACAACTCATACAAGTGACAAATTCTCAATAGATTGGTAGTCTATACTTTTTAGTCACCAACCACCAGCAACATAAATAGCACCACCACCATCAGAGCATTATGCTTAGAAGAAGAATTGTATAAATACTTACAACAGATTTAGAATTTCTGAAATATGGTTAGGTTTCAATAGACAGTTGATTTTTTCTTTTCTTTTCTTTACATTGCCAGTTTTTCACGTTTCTGATTCTCTGAATGACTCTTTGACTTGTTCTTTGTGGCTCCATCCATTTCAGGATGTCAAGTGTACAAGAACAAGAGTTACCAGAACCAGACCATTACAACGATGTTATGAGTGGTGACGGTCAAGATGATGATGATGTTGAGATGCTAGATTCTGTGAATGAGGATCCAACTGTTGGTTGTGCACCTGCACAAGTTGCACGTGGAAAGAAAAATAGACTTAGATCCGAAGTTTGGGAATTTTTTAAACTCGTTAAGTATAAGGATGGTACAACGAAGGGGGTGTGCAAGGCTTGTAATGTAGGATATAAATATGAAAGCCAAAGAGGTGGAACCTCAGCCATGAAAAGGCATAAGTGCATTAAACGTCAGTCTATGGACGTAGGGCAGATGATATTAGCTTCACAAAATAGCCAGCTGTCTACCCGTGTACGCAAGGTTGATCAAATGAAATTACGGGATTTGTTCTCAGCTTTACTCATTGCAAGAAATGTTCCATTTGCTTTGGTGGAGTGGAAAGAGTTTAGGGATATATGTGCTTATTTAAATGATGACTTTAAACCAATATCAAGGAATACTGGGAAAGCCGATGTGGTAAAGAAACATAAAGCACAAAAAGAAGTTATTCGCAACAGATTGAAACTTGCTCCAGGTATGATTCAAAATTTCAAATGATTTGTTTATACTTTTATGTATGAGTAATTGATTAATATGATGTGCTAGCTAATGTGTATGACTTACCCTTACAGGTAGGATATGTCTAACATCAGACATGTGGACTTCTGTAACAACTACTGGATATATAAGCTTAACTGCGCACTATCTTGATAAAGATTGGGTATTGCAAAAGAAGCTTCTGAATTTCTCTCCCCTTCCACCACCTCATACAGGTAAAGCACTTAATTTTATTTCTTTATTATCTTAAATATAATTTCATGTTAACTTATTCCCCTTTCTACTACCTCAAACAGGTGAACACCTTTCTTCTAAGTTATTTGCAATGATAGAAGATTGGGGAATTGAAGAAAAGGTATCCAACATCACCTTGGATAATGCTGCAAATAACGGAGCTTGTGCTGGAATTATGAAGAGTAGACTTGTTGCAAAGAAGATCTTGTTGAACGATGGAAAATACTTTCATGTGCGTTGTTGTGCTCATATCTTAGCTCTTATTGTAAAAGAAGGACTTACGAAGATTGATCCAGCCGTGCTTAAGATTCGAGCGTCAGTGAAGTCCCTTAAAAAGTCCCAAGTAAGAAAACAAAAGTTCTTGGACATTGTTGAAACTTTAGGAATGTCTGGTCTGAAAAAGGGTATTCGGCAAGACGTAAAGACAAGGTGGGATTCCACTTCTATTCTGTTATAAATTACAAAGTTGGAGAATTGTATAATTTGTATTAATGTTTTTTTAGATACTCACTGAATGTTTGTTTTATGCAGGTGGAATTCAACTTATCTTATGTTAGACAGTTGTATCTTGTATAAGCCAGTTTTCTCTCATTTGAAGTTGGTGGATTCAGACTATGAAGACTGTCCAACTAATGAAGAATGGGAACAAATTGAAGTAGTCACAAAGTTTCTCAAGGTGTTTCATGAACTCACAAAGGTTTTTTCTGGTAGTAAGTATCCTACTTCCAATCTGTATTTTGAAAGAATTTGTCAAGTTCAGGTGTTACTAAAGAAAGAGAGCAGAAGTAATATTGAATTCATTAGGAACATGGTAAAAGAGATGCAAGCAAAATTTGATAGTTACTGGAAGGAGTTGAGTCCTATATTGGCTATGGCAGTTGTGTTAGATCCTAGATCGAAAATGAATTTTGTGAAATTTACTTACTCCAAGTTGTATCCTGATGAGAGAGAATTAGAATGTCAAGTTAATAAAGTGCATAGTAATATAAAAGCACTTTTTAATGAGTATTACACCTTGTCAAGTTCAAGAGCTTCCAACAGTTGTGCAGCTCAAAATTTGAGTGTTCAAAATGGTGGGAATTTTGCTGCCCAAGAAGGGAGTGATTTTTTTCAGGTAATTTCAACTTTTATGTTCAGTTTGATTCATTTGAGTTCTTCATGATTGGTATAAGTCTGCAAAACATGTTCTTTTTTTTTAATACAAGATGATAACTTTGAACCCAGATTTAATATGTCAATGTAAACTCTGAGCATGCCGTATATCGTTTATTTGTCATTGTAATTACTTATGATAGAATGAGGAATGTACCCAAGAATTGGTGTTGTGGATTGTTTGGGATTCTGTCATTCTGTGTCTTGATATCTAGTGTCTTGTCAACAGGAATATGTTGCAACACAGGAACGTGGTGGTAATGTATTAACTGACTTGTAGTTAGATGAATATCTTGGCGAGACGTACAGAGGTTGTCTAAATTCACTAGACATCCTTAACTATTGGAAGAACCATGAACAACAATATCCAGTACTTTCAAGAATGGCAGGGGATATTTGTCAATTCCTATTTCAACCGTCGCATCGGAGTCTGCATTTAGCATTGGAGGAAGGGTGATTGATCGATTTCGCAGTTCCTTATTACCTGAAAATGCTGAGGCGTTAATAACAACTCGTGATTGGGAATATGGAATTGGTAAGTAAATCAATAATATTTTATTTAGTTGAGTGTCTAAATCTATCTATAACATTGGTTGTTTTATTATGATCCATATAGGAAAAGAAGATATGGATGAGGACAATGTGATCGTTGAAGAAGATATATTAGGATTTGAACCTGACGCAGTGGAGGATGGGGCAGTGGAGGATGTGAGGAAGTAAGTTCTTATGCGTCTAGTTAGTATGCGTACTTCTTCAATATAAAGCGGGGTAAGGGTAATATGCAAATTCCATGTTTTTGACTTGAATCTTTTTTTTTGTTTGGTTTATTTTTTCTTGAAATTACAGATTCATATTGAATAGTTGGAGCAACTCAAAGATAAACATGGAATATGAGAATGTTTTATCACTTACCAGTATCTCCAAATATTGCATAGAAAAGAGATTGGAGATTTTTTTTGATAGTTAACACTTTTTTGATTAACCACACATATATATTTTGTGCAGGAAGTGGTTATTAATATTGTGATATTGTCGCACTTGGTGATACAAATTAGAAACAATGGTATCTACAGTCTCGGTCTCGGAAGTTTATTTTCATTATTTATCAATTATCATCATGAACTGATGAAGTACTGTGTAACTGTAACTAAAGTACTTAAGTACTAAAGTAAACTACTAATGACTAGTAAAGTAAGTCTAGTATGAATGTATGATACTATGATAGTATCTGTGTGACTGTGTCTGTGTTTCTTTAAGAAGACTAATTTGTTTAGTTTTGCAATTTTGAGTTTTTGAATTGATATACCAAATGAATTGGATGAATGTTAGATACTTAGGTTGTAGCTTGTAGGAAAGGAACTTTAGATGCCCTGAATGTGGAAGGAAATAGCCCAGAAATCGATTTCTGGCGAGTTGACTCAACAAAAACCAGGTAACCCGTGAGCACCCGTGAACCCGCGAGCTTTACCCGGGACGGGCACGGGTGGGATAAATGACCACCCGTGAAAAATTTCAACTCGCGAGCTCAGGCTTGTATTAACCTGTAACCCGCGGGTTGGTCACAAGCCAGACCCGTCCCGCCCGTTTGCCAGCTCTAAATGCAAACCTCTCTTCTAACTAGCATAGATGAAGTTAGCTCAAGTTATGAGTTTTTGGAGAGTTGTGGCAAAGAAAAAGGATCACCAAAAGAATACAAGAAATACTGGTAAGAAAAAAAAATAGTGTTGCAAGTGTAGATAGCTCTCTAGGGGTCATGCACATGGGTTCACATGCTCTTAATGTTTGTTGCTTTTACAATACCAACCAATAGACTGTTTTTCTTCCACCCATGTGCAAGGGTACACTACAGACATATGACACTAAAAATGTCCTCACATAACTTCAACAAAGTACTTTTCTCTTCCTTCCTTCATCCCCATAAAAAAAAAAAAACACTCCATTTTGACTTTATTCCTCAACCATCCATTCCAAATTCCAATTGATAATACACATACCTTCCCTTCATTCATATGCCTAAAACCCTCGTCCACTTGATTTCCACTTCTTTGCTTTCCAAACCATATCTTCAAGGGTTGAAGTGAACCCACAAAAACCTCATCTTTCTTAACTACATCTTGAGGACTAAGGCTAATTTCTATGGGCTAGATATCTAGTAGTTAGATTGGCCATCCACGTCAGCCAGGGCAACCTCTTAAGTCCTATGATATTTCTAATCTAGCAGCGAAACGCTGAACCAAACAGCGTCACATGATTTTATACCAATCATTACCATTTCTCTCTCCACTTTTTTCCTCTCTCTCCCTCATTTTCCTCTCTCTCTATGCCTTTTTCCTCTTTCTCTCCCTCTTTTTCCTCTCTCTCTCCACCTTTTCCCTCTCAAATACGTCCCACTTTCTTTCTCTACCAAAAACATTTATCTAGCGTCAAATGGTTCAACGTTTATGTCACTTTTTCAGCGCTGAATGATTCAGCGTTTCAATCTCGCTGCTAGTTGAACTGCGAGCAGTTGATAGGATAGAGAAGTATCCAGAAGTAGAATTAACTTTTTTCCCACACTTTTTTTTTGATTGGCAACACTTTTTGGCCAATCTAACGGTTCAATCTAGCCCATAAGAATTAACCTAAGATACATGCACCCGTAGATTCTTGAATTGGCAGTATCACTAACCCCACACTATTCAATATCCTAAGATAAACAAAGCAAAAGCTTATTTTGAATAATTAGTCAGAATTTCAACTCATTAGAATAGTTTCTGATGCTTTTTGTAATTAATCATGTGAAATATAGGGGTGGCCTTGTATTTGTGTTACTTCTGTAGTTTCTTGCATTTGCAGTTAATAGAACCTTGATTACCAATGGCATTGAAATGGTGGAAACTGGAAAGTGATTAGGTGAACATTTATTGGAGGTGTTTGTAATGTAGTGATCAAGAGAGAATGCACATGCAAATGTATAAAACCGGCCTTGTATTTGTGTTACTTCTGGATACGCAATGCTTTGCTGGTTTTGGAGCTTTGTTGATAATGTCATTCACATGCACTGCATTGCAATGTTTTTTACTCGTCACTTCGTATCTACATGGACAAAATTCAAAACCCAACAAAATAAAGAAGGGGCCATGCAATGCATCCAAATTTATTTATTTTGTGTCTCAACGTTCAACTGTATATACTTGCATCTTGTTTGTTTGCAGCTGACTCGGCGTCTGGATCTGAGTCAACCTCTGATTCGGACCGAGTCAGCAGTCAGACCGTTTGTTTTGTATTTTAAGTCAGATCTTATTCGACCTATGACTCAGAATATTCCTGATTTACGGGACCAAACCACTGACTCACATTTTTCTGAGTCAGATGAGTCAGATCTGACTCAAAACAAACATATCGAGTCAGATCCAGATGAGTCAGGTGATTTCACTCAGATCCAGACGACTCAGATGAGTCAGGAGCAAACAAACATAGTGTTAGGGTGGGAACCTTAAGTTGGGGGCTGTTCACAGGTTTCAAACCTCCACAATAATATCACACACATCTTATCAGCTTAACTTTGAACTTTATAAAAACAAACAGCAGGGCAGCTTTTGGTCTGGCTCCGTGGGTAGATATTTCGGACTTTGGAGGTCAAAATAATGGTATTGTTTAAATCCCGAGGTTGATCGAGTTGAAATCCTTGTGATGGTGATAATACAGAAGTGAATTATGAATTTTAAAGATTTTTGAGTGCTGAAAGCTACTGTGAATCCGGACATCACATATAAAGTTTTAAGGAATCGAATCCAGTGAATGGAAAAGGGATAGGAAGTTGGGTGAATCCTGATGGACAGATGCATGATCAAAGGAATCAAAGCATAAGCCTTGATAGGATAGGACACCCCTTTGCAGATTCACCATCAGTCCCTAGAGGAGAAGGGAAGTTAAGATATGAACAAACTCATGAAACAATTTCTGAACAGAACACAATGAAGAAATAATTGCCGAACTTCTGCACAACTTGCAGTGCACAGCACTCGGCAATCCTTTGTGTTCTGTAGGTAAAACAACACAAGTAGAGTAGACAGTAGATCCATAAAATCTGAAGTAGCAAAACTATTCATAACAAAAATATTAACACAAATATCGAATGAAACTCTCCATTTCATCAAAAGGTTTGATTGAACAATTTTGCTTTATCACTCAAATACTCAATTGGGTCATCATTGAAAATGTTACGATGCCCCTTGAGACTGAGATTACAAAGTGCACAAGAAAAGTGAAGGGAAAAAAAAAACTGTGTGACGCGATGTTATTATAACTCTTCATACATAAGGAGATGTGAAACACAACTTTTCCTTGAGGGCACCTAGAAACAGCAGCGGAAAGAAGAAAAAGCAAACTGATAAATAAGTTTATAGCACCGGCAAATATCTGATTCACTATTTAGAAGGAAAAAAAAAGAGTTCTAATAGCTGTTGCGCCGTCGGCATCCTCTTCTTAGTTATGGTGATGTTCTTTCAAGGAGCGCCAACAAACCACACTTTCTCAATATAATTATGTTTATCCGAGTTTATTAAACAGTGTAGTGCTGTTGGATAGTATCGATATCTAGTCCTTTTAGCTTCACGACAGATTCAACATGTCCCTTGAGTGTGTGAAGTTCCCTTAGTCTGCAAGGTAAAAACAAAGAGGGTTTAATAAATCCAATTGTACAAGAAACCCCATGATACAGGAGTAACTTAGCATCATAATGGCATCTTGATCGGGAATGCTTACCTGGCAACTTCAGCTCGCCTCTTAGCTTGCTCAGCAATTTCTGAAAGCTCTCTGTAGCTATTCTTGTCAGCGAAGAGGTTATTTGCTTCTGGTGGTTGTAGTCCATGTAGAGTTCTTTGAGCAAGAGCCCATTGAGCTTCTCTCTCCTCTTTTCCGTAATCCTTCTTGGTAGTGAAGGCAGTCTGTTTTTATACCAAATAAAACGAGAGAATTGTAAGAAGGTATCCCAGATTGCAACTTGCAGTTAAGAAGTAACTTACTACAAAATTCTGAAAAACAAAGGCAAGAGAAAACCAAGAGGGAAGTACCTTGTTTTCAAGGAGGTTGTCCCAAGCCTTTCCACTAAGAACATATCGGATGATGAATTTGAGAATGTCAAGTGGGAAATAGGTAACAAGGCTGAAAAGCCAAACAACCCCAGCCCATCCCCAACCAATACCTCTCATGTTAGCAAATTCCCAATTGGCGTATACGGCAATCAAAGTTGCCACCTGATAACATAGATCACATACGGATGTAGTTAGTAACAAACTTGGTGGAAAACTGGACAGCAAATGAGAAGAAAGAACACCAAGGGAGAGCACAATCTTACCAGCTGAGCAGCAAAGAACGCAAAAACAAGAAGAAATCCAGGTCTTTCAACGAACGACCAGCTGCGAGACCTTGTAACGAAAATGAGGGCCTGGCTCACAATACTGACTTGCAAGTACAAGGCAGCCATCATTTCACGCTTATCATCCCTAATAGGTCTAACACCGAATTTGTCCTGTATTAGGAAGATGAGATACAACGACATCAGAATTGTAGTTAATGAGCAAAAGAGGTAGAACAGGGGTTAACGTGTTAATGTACAAACAGTACTTACAGAGAAGAAATCAGTTTTCCATGCAGCCCAGAAGAATATGACTGTCATCAATGCCAAGTAACTTCCAAGCACAACTCCAGTTGCAAAAATTTCTTTTAGTTTCCAACTGTCGGGAGTTGGAGATGGCTTGACACGATCTTTAGAGATGGTCATGATGGTTCCTGGATATAACAATGTGAGGATCAGACACACAATCATGTCATGGAAGCTTTATATCATTCAGAAGTTCTTTGATAAACTCTTACCATCATTTAGGATGGCGATGATCAAAACCATGAAAGGAGCAAAGTCAAACTTCCAGATCAAAGCAATAAACATGAAACCGAACTGTAAATCAAAAAGTAAAGAAGAAGAAACAGATCAGTACAATAATCACAGTTGACATAGTTATATCTAGGAATTAGACCATGAATATCAAAATGACTCCACTTACCACAATACGGATAGTGATTGAAACAGCATAAATCTGCAAGAGAGGGAAAACAGTGTTGGTCAGGCTAAGTAGGTTAAGATAATGCTAGAAAATCGTGAAAACAAAAAAGAAACACTAAAACAAACTGAACTCACTGTGTAATTCTTCATCCTTTGGAAAATGGCTCTGCTAGTAAGTACTGCACTGATAATAACACTCAATCCAGGTTCTGTGAGCACAATATCGGAAGCACCTCTGGCAGCATCAGTTGCATCAGCAACAGCAATACCAATATCAGCTTTCTTGAGTGCAGGAGCATCATTCACACCATCCCCGGTCATACCACATATGTGTTTTTTCTCTTGCAGCTTCTTTACAATTTCATACTTATGCTCTGTTGTACAAAACAAAAATCTCCCTTTAGGAGGCAAATAAAAAAAAAATCTAAGATTTAGATAAGCACAGAGAATTGAGCAACAGACCTGGGAAAACCCCTGCAAACCCATCGGCCTTCTCGATCAGCTCATCTACAGGGAGAGAAGCAATTGATGCATCCTTGTTGTTGCCAAGGAGTGCAGAAGAGGGGTACATGTTAGTTCCCATTCCTAGCCTTCTTCCGGTTTCCTTAGCAATGGCAAGCTGGTCTCCTGTAATCATCTTTACGTTCACTCCAAGATTGAGAGCTCTTCTGATGGTTTCTGCACTGTCATGCCTGGGAGGATCGAAGAGGGGAAGAAGACCAACAAACTGCCATGGTGCACCTGGACTGTCTTTATTTTTCTCAGGAACTTCCTGCAAACATAAACAAAAAGAGTTATACTATGTAAATATTAAAGTAAAAGGTAAGTGAGGTATCATCGAATAGTCACGGATCATTACCTGTCTTGCGACGGCCAACGATCGCAGACCACGTTCTGCATACTTGTCAATGACGGAATGAACCTTGTTTCTTACATCCTCTTTGCAGTTGCAAAGATCAATAATCTGTTCAGGTGCCCCTTTACTGGCCCTGTGCCATTTGCCGTCATTATCAATATAGGTAAGAGCAGTCCTCTTATCCACAGGGTTGAACGGTAAAAAGTGAACCTCTCTTATACCAGCTCTAGCCTGTCAAGTATAAAAGTGGTCAACGTTCATGCCAAATATTAATAAATGGATATGTAGGACAACGGGTGAAAGATAAAATATAAGAGGAAGTAGAGAAAGACGTATACCTCTTTGGGATCCGCAAGCATACCAACCATGCAAGCATCAATTGCATCCTGATTTTCCACCCTGGATGCCCTTGCAGCAACAAGGAGAACGTGATCTTTCTCAACACCCTTAGCGAACACTTCAACCAAGTTCTTGTCAACACTAAGCTTGTTTAGGGTAAGGGTTCCAGTCTTATCGGAACAGAGAACATCCATACCAGCCATCTCTTCGATGGCAGTCATTCTCTTGGTGATAGCACCTTGTTGAGAGAGCCTGTGGGATCCAATGGCCATGGTGACAGATAACACAGTGGGCATGGCAATTGGGATACCACCAATCAAGAGAACCAATAGGTTATCAATTCCATCTCTGTACTTTCGTTTCTGAATTGGGTACATTACTATGATCTCAATTAACATACCAATTGCGATCGAACAGATACAGAAGTTACCAATAGCAGTAAGAACCTTTTGGAAATGCCCAACCTGGTTGGTACTGTCAACTAAATGTGCAGCCTTGCCAAAGAAAGTGTGCACTCCAGTTGCAATAACAACGGCTTCAAGCTCTCCTTGTTTACAGGTGGAACCAGAGAACACCTCGTCAGATGGGTTCTTAGTAACTGGGAGAGATTCTCCAGTAAGAGCAGATTGATCGATCTTTAAAGGATCACCCTCTAGAAGACGAGCATCAGCTGGGACGATGTCACCCAATTTGATGCTGATGATATCTCCTGGAACAAGAATTGCGGCATCTTGCTCACTCCAACGACCGTCTCTAAGTACCTATATTTGAAGAACATGGACCAAGCAATATAATTACAGTATTTTAAGCACAAATTCATGTAAACCTATATTTCATATTAAAGTTTAGATATAACCGGTGAGGGCTGTACCTTAGTTTTGGGAGCAAGACCAGCCATGAGAGCTTGTGCGGCGTTACCGGCATTATTTTCTTCAATGAAACTGATTGTGGAATTGATAACAAGCAAAACCATGATACCAACGAAATCTTGCCAATCTGGGGGCCTACCACCACCATTAGCCAGGGCAATAGCCATTATTGCAGCAATCTCCATGACCCATGACAATGGATTCCACATGAATCCCAAAAACTTGAGAAGTTTGCTCTCCTTTTTCTCTTCAAGCTTATTGGGTCCAAAGATCTCAAGCCTGTTGGTTCCTTCTTCCGTACTCAGACCCTCCTTCGAACATTTCAATTGTTCGAAAACTTCATCCATGGGGATTCGTTCCTACAAAACATAAACATTGGATAACATTTGTCAAATATTTATATACACATTTCCAGACTACCTTCACATAACTGCAAAATCGTCTTAAGGTCTCAGCTGGTAGTAAGGGAAGGTCTATGTGAAAAGGAGTCATTGTCTAGCGCGGATATTATGCAACATTTCGAAATCTAAGCTTTACAAGCTTTCAAATATAACTGTGTAAAAGACATGAGTATATTGTTACATCTCAAGTGTTCACTATGTCATTGATATCATAAAATTAAACAACATATGAATCGAATAATTAACTGAACATAGCCTATAACTGTTCCTAGTTGACTTAGAAGAAAAAGAGGTGTCACGAGAACAAAAACAAACTACATAACGAATAGTGGTAAAGCATAACTATTGAAATTTGTCAATTTTCAATATTAGGGGGAGAAAATCTAAGAAAGGCAAGATATGTTAATTATTTTTTCAGAAGAGTAAAACTTCTAAGGAGAAAAACACAATAATTTGGCAAATTTAGGCGTATCTTGGGTCGGTGTGTCGGTGTATTCATCAAAGGCAACACAAATATTGACAACATTCTGGGTCCACAGTTTAGCAAGTTTTTTGGGGGACCTATACCCATGTGTGGCCAACTCTACTAGGGCACAGAATTAAGGTACAAGGTGCATGTTATCATTTTCATTATCTTGGGAAGAAAAAAGAACTGATTGGCACAAATTAGGCCTTTAACTAAGGTCCTAAATTTTAGTTTAATATATAAAAAAATATTCTAACAAAAACACAATTATTAGTGTTAAAAATAAAATATTTCATACCAAACCCACTAAGGATTTAGGTTTTCTGCGGAAAACAAAATCTAAGGCGTCGAGATGCCTGGATCAATCAATCTCACGTATCTAGATAGATTTAACCTGTTTAACAGACTTAACGGTAACGATGGCCAACACATCGTTACATCCGTACTAAGAAAAATATGAGGTACCACGGATGTACTCAAATCCCAAAATAGGTAAATCAAAAAAAAAAACAGTACAAAAATAAACTGCAGTAATAGTGGAATTATTAGAATTATTATCACAGAAAAGGACGAAATAAATATATTAATTTTTAAGGGTCTTACTTGTTAGGGGGAAGAAAAAACACTAGTATCAAAAATAATAAATCGAAAAGATTTCGTTTTCTATGCGGAATAAGAAATATATAATGAAAAAAATCGCAACAGATTTTTATTCATTATAGAAATTCTTGATTACTTTAATTTTTGGTTATTAAAAATTAGACTAGACAATTAACCATAATTAGCGGAAAATGGAATTCTAAGTCGCAGGAGGAGATGAGGTTATCTAGGAAATTGTGCTGAAAATTTTTTGACTGAAAATTTAAGAAAGAAAAGAAATAACTTTCCTTACAAAAGCTGAAGCAAAAAAGTTATGAAAAAGATTAAAGAAAAAAAATCTAAAACATAAAAAGTGAAGAAATTCCAATAGGTGAAAATCACAGATCCATTTTCATTTTTAGATCAGGAAAAAAAAAGAGGGTTCTTAATTATGAATCCTTCATTAAAGGACCTCAAAATCCCACAATGAAATTCCTTGGAAGTAACTATAATATTCTCTTTTTCATGGCTGAATCAAAATCAATTGAATTTTGATTTTGATTATGATGAAAATTAGATAAAAGAAAAAATCCTCGATCACTTTAAAGTAAGAACAAGAGATTTAAGTGGTAAAATTAGTTACCAGATCAACAGCTTCATTCTTAATCTCCTCCAAACTAATAGATTTATTATCGCCACCCATCTTCTCAAATCACCAAAAGAACACACACCAGAGGACTCTTTTTGTTGATCAAATACTCAGAGAAGTTTTTACAATCTTCCGACCATGAAAAGTTGCTCTCTCTTGCAGGAAAAAACCCCCCAAAAAATATCAGTAGTAGTGTTTTGTTTTCTGGAAAGGGTTTTCCTTCTCTCTAAAATGTCTGCTTAACCTCTCCCTTTATACTATGCTTTCAGTGGGACCCTGCTAACATTTACATGGGACCCACACTCCCCTTCTTACCACTGGTTTTGGACTTTGAACTTTCAATCTCCCCAGGCCGTCCGAAATGCGGTGTTCCATTTCGTCTTGCTGAGCTTTTCTTGGGTCCCACTTAAATAAAAGCCCTAAACTCTTCGTTTTAGTCAAACTGTTGGGAAATTTCCTTTGATTAATCAAGAGACAGTGAGTCTCACTTCTCGTTTTAGCTTGCTATCATCACCTAATTTTTCATTAGCATAAAATTTTCTTTTTTGAAGCATAATTTATTATTATTAGCTTAAATTGATTCAACGGCTGTTCTTTTTCGCATAAATTTCTCCGTTGTGCGAGATTCTTCGCATCAATTTTTCAGAGGCAAGCAACATGAACAGCAATACATTTGCCTAATTTACACAGGATAATATGTTATTATTGCAATTGCAGACCTTCTTCTGCATTGGAATTAATCTATGCCTTCCCTTTCTGGATGATTTATGTTAATTAATTTGTGCAGAATCATTAGTTGTCATGCAAAATCGACCCTCAATGGCATATAATCTATCAAATTTAATGTTCAGCGTTAAACATAAATTGAACATTAAAAGTCGATAACCAGATGCCGTTAGATGACAACCAATATGTTTTCATCCTCTTCGATTCTCTAGTAAAATATGTTCCAATGCGTGGAGCTTGCCGCTTGAGCCAGGGGAAAGTCCAGCTTGTCCGGCGCTCCTTGTTATGGCATTCACGTTATTGTCTCTCTTTCTAGGCTTAAGTAGTGTTTTTGAGATATTGTTCTTTACCAATTACTTAAGGAAGTTTAATAAGCGGTCATTGTTTTACCCTGTAAGTAAGAAGCACATAAACACATTTCAACCATAAAAAGAATTGGTTTTACCTAAATACCACCCATGTTTTTCCTAATACCGCTCACAATAAAATATAAAACAATTTTCTACCAAATTTGATGTGGGTAATAAAAACTCACCTTTCTCCATAGCTATCAGCTAGTACGGTTACAACTATCACCAATATAAACCCGCCACTTTACCACCATTACAAACGTAACAGAACCATGTATAACAACAAGATCTTAATTTCATTGCGACTTAAGTTTTAGTTTTTAGTTTAATTCCAACAATCTTAATCTTTATAACGATTTTGATTTTAGAAATAGGCTTTAATCCATTTTATTTTGATAGATTAGGTTTTAGTCAAATCAATTTTTGATTTGAATCTTAATCACGATTGCAAACTCGAGAAACTCTCATGTAAGTTTCACTTTTTTTTTTAATTTATAACACAGAGCATATCCAATTTGACGTAACATTACTTAAGAAATTCGTTGCTAAAATCCATGGATAGTTACATACAAGTACTATGAAGAGCGATGGAAATGCCCGTGACTGTGTTCGCTACAAGCGTTAGTGATAATGTATTTCTTTGTTAGGGTGGTCGTAGAGAAAGTGAGTTTTCATTACCCAATCTAAATTAGGTCTACATTTATTCTGTATTTGGGATGTGGGAGGTACATATAAAAAGTGTAAGTGGTATTCAGGTAAAACCAAAGAATTTCATAAAGTAAAAGATTTGTTTCTATGAAATCGGCGTTATTTATGGGTACGGAATACGTACGAGCTAAAGTTAACTAACTCCGCCGTTGAATTATTTTTGTTAAGACCAGTGGGGACCACAAAACTCACTAATCACACAACTAATACTGTAAGAATATTGAACAGTAAGTAATGACCATTAGATTTTAACTTTACGAACCTCATGTTCATCTAACAGCAAAGATTCTTGATTTGCCCAATCTGAACGCTATATCGCATATCACACAAAATACTCTCACAGAGTCGTTGTTCAATTCAATGTAGTTAATATCGGATATCGGTTCATCTCGGCCGGGACCGATACACTGGTACGATTTTATATCGGGAATATTATCGTTGAAATATCGGTATAATATCGGTTCTAGATTTAGAGACTATAATTTTATATTAAACATTTTCTCCACACATTTTCGGATAAGATATAATAGATAACATCAATTTTATCAAAAAAACAAAAGAGTAACTTTAATAACTTGCTTCGAGAGCTACATGCACCTCTACTACCACCTGGAAGACTTTCTTCGTCAAAATTACCCTTAAACTTTATAGAAAACGACCAATACCGTCTCATATCGGGAAATGTAGGAAAATTTCGTATCGACCGATACGGCCGATATTTGACCGAAACGGCCGATATTCGACCGATACGGCCGATATTATCGGGAGAATATCGTATCCCCGATATCCTTCTTATCGTATCGTTCTGGGCCGATATCCGATATATCGGCCGATACGGCCGATATTGACTACATTGGTTCAATTACCGGCCGATACCGTTTCGAAAACGGACGGAACGATTCAAGGCAATATGCAAATCTTGTGTATAGAGCTGGCAAACGGGCGGGACGGGGATGGCTTGTGACCAACCCGCGGGTTACGGATTAATACAAGACTAAGTTTGCGGGTTGAAATTCTTCACGGGTGGTCATTTATCCGACCCGTGCCCGTCCCGGGTAAAGCTTGCGGGTTCACGGGTGCTCACGGGTTAACTAGAAATGAAGAAAACCATAAATTCTCAAAATCGAGAAACGGGTGCTCCTTCTTCTTCTTCTTCTTCTCTGCGAGTTTGAGAGAAATCTAGGTTCTGAGATTGACCATCGTAGGGGTTATGTTAAGGATTGACGGTTGGTGGTGGTGTTGATGTTTATCGAGTTCGGGAAGGAAGAAGCTGATGATGTTACTCAGTTAATTAGGGTTTTTAGATTGGAGTTGGGAACTGAATGAAATTGATAGTAATCGAGTGATGATAGATGAAGAACAAAGGGGTTCTCATTTAATTGATGTTTTGGTGTTAGTAGGATTACGAATTTGAAGACTAGGGTTTCTGCTATTTTTGAGTTAATCACAGATCGGGAGGAAGGGTTGTTTTAGATGGTGCAGTTGCTTATTATGGATGTGTATTGAGTAGGTTGAATGAATTAGGTTAGAATTGCTGATGAAGTCAAGTTTCAAGTGAAGAAATTTATGGTGGTGATCGATTTCAAGATTTGAGATGATAATTCTAGGGTTCAGTGGAGATGAATTAGGGAAATAGCAATTCAGAGGACGCTAATGCTTGGGTAAGCCTCTAAGTTGATTTAATTTTAGTTTCTGAATCGAGTTGTTTCAATTATCGAGTTTTGTTGGTACTAATGGAACTAAGGCTTGAGTTTGGGATGGAGTGGAGCTGCATGTATTTGCAGTTAGAGTTATGTTGATGTTCAGTGATGGGTTCATTTGTATGTGAAATTGAAAGATGGGTCTGAGGTAATTTTATATGTTACGATTGTTTCTGAGATATGAAATTCAGAGAAGAAGAAGCCATAGGAATTGTGGGTTTGAATCAAGAGTTCAGGGAAGAATCAAGATGGGTTCATAGTCATTGTCAAGGAATTGAAGGAGTTGTCGATGCTGTGAAGATGAAATGGGTTTAGTCGGTTGCAGAAGGAGATTCGATTGGTGGTGATGTTGATACTGCAGCTCAGTTCAAGAACGAGATTTCAGAGAATCAAATTAGTGGTGTTGATATAAGGAACTCAGTGGGAAGAAGAACAATGGATGGGGGAGGTAGTGATTGATTGCTGCTGTCGAAGAAGTGGCTGAAGCCTGGATCTGTTGCTCTTTCACAGTACGGGAATGAAATTACGGGTTTACGGGCCAGCCGCGAGTTTCACAGTACGGGCCGGATTAACCCGTTTCTTCACAAGCCACTAATTATACAACCCGTGCCCGTCTTATTTAGTTACCATCCGGGACGGGTGCGGGTTTTCACGGGACGGGACGGGCCAACCCGCGGATTTTGGCTTGGTTTGCCAGCTCTACTTGTGTACTTTACCTAGCGTGTCTGAATCGAACGATCTCGGGTTCGGACACTGTAACATTTCCGGTATTTGTAAGATCTTTCTTAAGAATTTTTTTGCAGTTTTGCACGTGTTCGACTTGTTTCTGCGACTGCGCTTGAAACTAAATGCATCGGCCATCTAACGGACAAAATCTGCATCGATATCCACACTCCCGTTCACATAGGAGTTTTACATTTTTTTTTAGGTATTGACTTTAGGTTTGGACTGGTCCCACCAGTTTAGGGCTAAAGTAAGAAATTTGTATATAACACCTCGGTGCTATATCATAAACTAATATTTCTTTCTTGCGGGACCCACTTCATAAGGAGGTGAAGCTGTGAGGGCAAATAATAGAGCCATGGCCTGTCCTGGCCCTAATGAAACTCCAAATCACATGAAACTCTATTGGAGAAAAAACTATAAATTTTCAGACCGTTAAATTATTCCAAACCCTATTTTGACAGTTATCCTGTTATGGTCTTAAGATATTTTCTCCCGCCGGATACATCGCAGAGCTTTTAGGGTTAAGATAATTCGGATGAAATAATACTATTATTAATTGAATTAGAGAAACAAAAAAGGGAAAAATATTTAAGATGGTTCTTTTTTTTATTTCCTTTGGTACGTTGAATCACAACAAAAAAGAAAACACCACCAATTTGCTGACACAGTTAATAAGTGGATTAAAAGAATCCTAGTAAAGTATTTTTCCAATAATTGAAAATGAATGAGTTGTCGGGAATTACATCTTTGATGAAATAACATCTACCATTAAATTTTGTTAAATACTCCTACTAATTAAAAAACTTACACCCCATAGTGTTCATATTAGCAAAAGAATGATGAAATTATGAACAATGGCTTCTGTTCTGAATTGCGTTTCTGATTAAGCATGATTTTAGTTGGATCAATATTGGTAACTTCATGGCATGTTTGGACGGTAGGAAGAGAATCAATTATATTTCCTAAAATGGGAATCCTAAAACTAACCTTTGATATGATTTTAAATTCCTTTACTTTTTGGAAATCTTATCCTTAACGACATTCGTATTTACCAAACATATAAATAGAATAGTATTCTCAGGAAATTAATTCGATTTCCCCCAACCGACCACACCATACAAGAGTAATTGAGTGTGAATTAATAAGAATTTGATTTTACTTCCATCTTTTTGTGATGACATTTTAGCTTTAAATTTTTACCAATTTTGAAAAAATACAAAGATTATAAACTTTATTAAATTTACATTTTTAGGTCACACTACGGAAGATAACATCCAGTTTGTTGATTTTGACCCCCACTATGGACTCAACAAACACGAAAAAACCGAAATAGCCATATGGTGTGGGATACACGAAATAGCCATACAAAAGGCGGTTAGCCATATTTGTGTAAGAACCATTCTAGAAGACCGCAAGTCCGAACATGGAAAAAACCGACACTCACAGTTTAGCTTGTGGGTCACGCCATGTCCTCCGTGACAAACATGAGTTCCATTTAAATGTGTCCCTGTCGGTTTTTGCAATGTTCAAAAACGTGGTCTTTGAAAAATATTTATTTGCCTAATTCTCCGGATACTTGTAGGGTTGCTGCGAAATTACCAAATTAATTAGGATTGGAAATGGATCTATGTTTTGTATTGGTTATCCCATGTAGCGTCCATGGATAATTGCGGGCATGGTTAATCGCATAGGTTGATACACCAGTAATTGTTGACACGAATTCAAGATCGCCATTTTCTTGTAGTCATTTGGTGAATAATGGCATATTCTTTCTTAAGTAACTTGAATGAACTAGGAAAAGTTAACTACAAAGCTTGCTTACCAGCCTACAATATATACTTACGACAGTGGTGAAGATTGCTGCAATACTTCCAGAAATCCCCAACATGTGTTGTTTCTGCAGAAAAAAATATTCATCTTACCCTTCAATGTCCTTTCTCAAGGGAGGCTTGGGTCCATATTCCTAGGAGCTCAAAAATTACGCAAAATGTAAGGAAATATCTCAAACTTTGGATGAAGTCTTAGTAGTTAAATGAAGGTCGGAATTTCAATAGTGGAGGGGAATGGAAGTCAACTACAATATTATGGAAAATATGGATTTCTAGATGCAGGATCTCAGATCGACAATCTGAATTCTAAGCCAGAAGACATATTCTCGGAAGCTTTTAAAGCCATGTTTAAGCTAACTTCAGATTTTCGACCAAGAAACTCGAAAACCATCATGAAGTCATAGAACCCTCTATCATACATCATAGCCATGAGGAATCTTATGATAATACTATCTTTTGTGATGTTTTTTATTGATAAAACTAACTATGCTTGTGGTATTGGATTGTTTGTAGACGGTACAACAGGAAGGAACAGCAGAGGAAAAACAACTTTCACAACCTGCAGAGATGAAGAGCAAGCAGAATGCTTAGCTTTACTTGAAGAAATTAAATAAGTCAGAAATCTCCAATGAAGTTCAGTAAGGTTCATTAGCGACGCAGCAAACGTAGTAAATTTTCAATAAATAAGAACGTTAACCAGGTTAGCCAGTGCAATAGTAGTATTTTAAATGATTGTAAACTTATACTTTCTTCTTGTTTTAATTCTTATAAATGCTCCCATGTTAAGAAGACAGGAAATTCTGTAGCGTAAGCATTCCAAAAATGATGGCTCTTGGTCGTAAAAGTCGATGTTATCTTTGATGTATTCCTCTTGATATTTTAATATATTGGTCGTTCATCAAGAAAAAAACAGCCTACAAAACCTTTTAGAATAAGATCTTAAAGTCATTGTTAACTAAAAATTTGGAGTTTTGCTTCGCATGCTTGCTAGCCTTTAAAATACAATTCCACAAGTTAGATCTAACAAATTTAGAGTAAATATATCGAAGGAAAAAGTCAAAGTTATCTCCAAATTTTTGCTAGATAATCTGCCTCAATGGAGCCTTTTTTCATTCCCATAATGCTATATTCATTTGGAATGAAAAGCGTGATTGACAAGGTTGAGTTTTTTTTTAATACCAATAGAGGCTATACATGAACCTAATTCTCTTTTAACTAAAACTCTAGGTTTTAAATATTTCAAGTCTATGTCTCCTCTAAGGGAAAAAAACGCCTGACAAATTTTCATAGATCTGGAAATGCCTTTATCAGGGTATGAAGCTAATTAACCAGTATAGTATTTGGGAAGTCGATAATTGACTAAGTATAAGTATCTAGAATGATGATTGGGTACCATGATTAGATTGCAAATTATCTTCTTACCATAATGCTTCAAACAATTCCTTCCCAGCTAAAGTGGCAACAAAGATATGTAGGATATGTTTGTTTTTTGACAACCTGAACTCGCAAAAAAAAGGATAACCTTATATAGAACTAAACATAGTATATAAAGTTTTTTTTTCCTTTTTTTTATTTATATATTAAGAAAAATTTCATTGAGAAATTTATGAAAGGGCTACATATGTTTTATCCTTCATTAATCTTGCCAATAGGAAGGCTGGAGGATTGTAGTTCCAAGTATTACAGACTACATACTTTCTGGCATGTTTTGCCAACATATTTGCAGGCTTATTATACACTCTCTAACGACATTTCTACATTGCCAATCACTAACACAACTTAAATAAAATTTAATATCCTGAATAATAATGTGGTTCTGCCGATACAAGCTAGAGCAGTCATCATTTATTGCTGAAATAACATTTTGCGAATCTGTTTCTAATATGATATGCTGCAGTTGAAGGGCCATTTTACTCCTTCAAGAACAACATGACACTCCGCTTCCTCGGCATTCAGGTCGCCGTATCTGTGGATGCATCTTGAATGTCGATGAACACCTGCAACATCACAAATTAGTAAGTCGGTTCCACTTTTCCTTAAATTTAATTTAAACGAGGCATTACAGTTTATAGTAATGTAAGGGAAAGATGGTGGTTCCAATTTCTGTTGTCTATTAACAGAAATTTTCTTATTCCTTCGCAAGTGTCTTTTACTCTGAATAACAGAGTTGTCCAGTTTCTGAATTCTTCTTATTATGGAGATTGGGTTTGGATTGATCTTATCAAACACACATATTTCCCATACTGCACAAGCCATATTTATCAATCAGTCTTCACCAAACAGATGATCAATGGAAGTATGTTGAAACCGACTTCTTATCCAGTCACCAATATTTGTATGTGTCATCATAGATCTGTTGCTACCTGGTAATGAAGTAAGTACTGCTCTTGTAAAGCTACAACTCATTATTGTAAAGTCCATGTATGATAAACTGAATGGAGTAGAAATCAATACCTCGAGTCTCTCTTTAAATGAATCCATCTGGAGGTTATTATGGAAGTTAGCAAAGAATTAAACTTTTCTTATAGAAATGGTTATAGGGTGCATTATCTACCAACTCTAAACTCTATGGGGGGAGTAATCCTTCCTATAATTTGTGCAGAGAGGAAGAATAAACAGTAAAACATATTTTTTTTCACTGCTCCTATGCAAGGTTGTCCAGGAATAAGGGCCTAATCCAATATGTCTTCGACTTGATTATTCTTTTAAGCTCCTAGATGTGCATAAAGTTAGGATGCAAAACTCAAATAGTGGAATTTATATAGAACTGGATTTAACTAAGATGTGTTCATATAGAAAGAAAGATGTAAAGTATTTCAGGAAAATATAAAATCTCCTCTTCAGTTGTCCTTTGAAATCCAGAGATATATTTACTATTGGTCCAAAAAAACTCCATTAAAGAAAGATTATCAACATACAACAAAGAAGTCCAACATACCATGGAATACACTAAAAAGATATTCCTTTAAAACTAATTTAGATGCAGGTTCATTCTCGGAACATCTACCTCAAGTTTTGCTCTAATTCTTAAAGATGATGCAAGTAGCTTTGGAAAAGGAAGAACATGACCATCAACATGCTCATATCCATAAAAGGCATAAGTTGTAGGCGTTCTTCAAACAACAATTTAGGCTAAGGAGAAAAGCACTACCAATTTTAGCATAAAAGGTGACTGTGAAAGCTCAATCAAATCTCAACAGAAAACATTCAGAGATCTCATGGTGTAGCGAAGCTCTTTTGGACGAAGCAGACAAGGTGGCAAATTCTTGCAAAAAAAAATTGGGTTTTTATTTTGTGCCTAGAACTGAAAATTCAGTGACAGATTCATTAGATAAACATGCAAAATCCTTAATTTTAGGCTTAGTTTGGTATTGCTGCGGCTTTTATAAAAGCACTTTTTTGATGTGCGTTGATGTGTTGTGTTGTGAGAAAAAAGCAGTTAGATGTTTGGTAAAATATTAATTAAAATTAAAGGTGATTAAAAAAGCAATCAAAGTGTGTTTGGTAAAATATGAGATTTAACCATTATTGTCGTGGCAAATAACAAAAATGGACATATCTCTTAAAATAGTTTTATTTAATTTTATTGGGTTTAAAAATAATTAATTTTTTACTATTAAATATAAATATATTACTCCCTCCGTTCTTTTTTAATAGGCCAGTTTTGTTTTTAGCGAAATTTAAGGAAATTAAGAGAATTAATCATTGAAAGTGATTCTCATGACACTTGTCAATAAAAGAAGTGAAGTGAAATGGTCCCCATGACACTTGTTAGCAAAAGAAGTAAAGTGAAGTGGTCCACATGACACTTGTCATCAAAAGAAGTTAAGAGAAAAGTGGTCCCAAAAAATAAAATAACATTTGACTTTCCCAATTAGGAAACTGGCCTATTTTTTTGAAACTTTTATTTATAGAAACTGGCCTATTAAAAAAGAACAGAGGGAGTAAATATTAAATTTACTAATTGTTTTTATTATTATTATGATTGTTAAAAATTTTATTTTACTTAATCATTTTTTAATATGTATATATATATATTTCAAACAAAAAAATTAAACCAAAATTAAGTAATTATTTAGTATTTGTTTTTATTTTTATTTTTGACAAACTAAATGAAATGGTATCATAAAATAGTTTGAAAATAAATATAAGAAATAAAAAAATTCTGCTTATCAGTTGGCTCTTCAGAACTTTATCCTACCTTCGACTTACTGCATCAATGATACTTCCCCCTTCTATGCATTCCCTCGTAGTTACCTATTTCGATGCAGTTAAGAAGCAAATCCCCAACCAATTTTCAATGTCTGCAAGAGATTCCATTTTGTGGCAGCGCAACCGTGTCAAGCATGCACATGATTATTTATTGGTTGTACCAAATAGTGGACTTAATCGATGCCTTGGGCCAAGACAGTTCAGAGTTGTTCTTTGTTATCGCCTGGGCATCATATTGTTTGTTGAGAATGGTTTGTGCTCAAGCTGTAACAGATCTATGAATATATTTGGGGATCACGCGCTTCATTGTGCTAAGGATGTTGGAATTAATTTTCGACACGACCTTGTACGAGATGTAATCACTGACATCTGTTATAAAGCTGGTGTGCCTGCGCGTAAGGAAGTTTCTCTTGGTTTTCTGTCAGGTGATGACAAGGATTTACGACTTGTTGATATCCTTGTTTTTAACTGGGAGAATGGACAGGATGTTTGTATGGATGCCACAGGTGTCTCGCCCTTCACTGGTGAAGGTACCTGTTCTTTCGTCCAAGCAAAAGCCATTTCGGGTGTTGTTTCGCGTAAACGCACTAAATACTTTGACAAATGTGTTTCACATCGTCACGGTTTGGGTGTTTTAGCTTTCTCTGCTTTAGGGGAGCTTGGTGATGATACTTTATGTTTTTTTAAGCTTCTGAAAAATTGTTTACTTAGTAATGATGCTAGTAGTGGTTTGGGCAGTTTTATTTTTTACAGGCTAGGTATTGCTATTCAAAAAGGTGTTGGATCCCAGCTTGTTGCTAGGTTACCAACCAAAGGCTTGTACGAGTCTTAATTATTAAATTTTTAATAAAAAATTAATTGCATATATATTTAAGAGCAATTTTTGTCATTTACAAAACAAAATAGGGACAAAAAGGATAAATCAACATTAAATTTTGGTGGGACCAAAACTCATGCTTTTGTAGCTTTTAAAAGCTGCTTCTCCCCAACTTTTAAAAATTGAGGAATTTGGGAAGTGTTTTGGATAAAAAGTATTTTTTTTTACCAAACACAAATTTCAAAAATCATTAACATATATAGGTTTTGAAAGTGCTTTTGAAAAAATAAAAGCATTATCAAACCCACGCCCAGCATTAATTTTGATTTGATTGGGAAGGTACCCACCCCTCTCTTATATACTCTACACAAACTCTCAACAAATAAATCTAATATTAGGAGATGTACACAGCATTATCCTACATTGGACGGCTCTACTAATGTCGTAAATTTATAATCCATATTTATCCTGAATCGTAATTTTATATTGAAATCTTATTCACAAAAAAAAGAAAAAAAATCTTCAAACAGGCAATATTTTCAACCCCACCGCTACCGGCTAAAACTTTTACTGTCTTTTGTAATCCCTTCCATCCTGGAGATCCGGCTAATAATGACATTTAGCTTCAAAGCTTGTTACATTAACGTGAAAAGCAATCAAGCCAAAATGGAATTTTGATTTTTACTCTTAGGGAGAAACTTGAAATGTCTCGCTTTCAACGAAGATCACTTTTCTTTTCATTTTTTATAATTGATTAGCAAACAGAGAAGATCACTTACGATCCTAACTTTTTATCCATGGATCACAGCATAGATACACTTTAATTTGGTTTTTGTCATTTTGAGATAGTGTACGATTAAAAGTTAAACTTGTACGTACAATAGGTTACACGATAAACAAAAAATATTAACTAATACAGATTAGGAAAATTAATGACTGTATACTACTAACAAAGCTTTTATTTTATTTTATTTGGTCTCACACTTACAGATAATATGCGTTGTGACCCATGTGGAAAACATCTGATTAGATAAAAAAAAAGAATCATTTTTGAGTAATTTGTCACTAGCTTTGATTCCTAATAATAAATGTGTTAACATGATAAGTACAGAATCAACTGATAATCTAAGTGTGCCACTTATCTAATACACCAAAAATTAAGTTGATCTGAGAGTACTTGATGAACCACTTTAATTAGGTTTTCAGATATATTAAGAGGTACAAAAGAAAGGGGTTAAAGTATAAGATCGAATCATACGTAGGTCCACTTGAAAAATCTTCAATGTTTCAAATCTTTGAACCACCAGTAGATGTCGGACAGACTTACAGCGGGTGCGGAATGGAACCGGATAATATAGACTTCAGGGTTCAATAAAGTTGCCATTTCTTTTAGAGAAAGATTAAGTTGCTAATCGCTATTGTGGTAGGCTTTTGTGTTGACAGATTAGTAACTTTGGTAGTATTAAGTTGTACTCTTTTGACAAATATGGTCAATTTTATATTTGACAGATTCCAGTTAATAATCATCATGCTGTGTTTGTGTATAAAGTTTTCCTTACCTCGTGCATGTTGTTTAATTCAAAGTCCTGGTAATTTTTCATATTTGGTGAACACACTGGAAGAACCTTCTAAACCTTCACAAAAAGAACCTACAAGGAAACTAATAATCCTGAATAAACATGCAACTCTTTGGTGTGTATTGGATTTTCTGGAATCACATGTAATATTAGGTACAAACTCTCGTCTAATGTTTAGATCTTTTTAAAAAATATTCTTCATCTTCATAAAATAAATAAACCTATAAAACTTCTAATTAAATTCTCAAAAATTATAAGAAGAGATTCAATATGGAAAAGCTTAGTATTCCCAAAAAAATGCACAAATCCTAGGATTTTAATCAGGTGACGCAGGATTTTGATCACACTATATCCCCTATCCACTCACACTTCTAAAAATTTAACTTTTACACGGCCTACGGTCAGTTGAGGACAGTTCACTAACCGTTGTGAACTGAATTTTGAAGTCGGTATAATAGGCTAGCAGTTGGCGGACCAGGTTTACGAACCATGATCAACTGAGTTCGGTAGTCTTGTAGGATTTGCGAATCCGGTTCACGAACCGTAGCACCCTGAATTCACGATCTGGTTAGCGGTTCACGAATCGTTTCACAAACCATCCCAGTGAATATTGGCAGATGCTAAAAGACTTATTTTTAAATATATTTAGCATCAATATGGCTCTCATAAACACCTCTAAGATATCTATGATCACTAAGACATCTTGTGTATGTGCATCATGATTAAAGTCTTAAGTGTTTATATGAACACGGTATTGCTTATTAGTTGGAAAGACAAATTTTCCAATAACTATCAATATATACGGTTCACGTACCTGGATCACTGTGTAAACACTTCTATGTGATTTCAATACAAACCTCTCACATGCTTACTTGAAACCCTAATTTGAGTTTCATCTAAACATAGAAATTGTTTGCTTGAGTCTCAAGTTATCTTAGCTTGAAATCTAAGCAACCCTTAGTCTTAAATGTCTATAAATAGAGACACAAATTCAACTGGGAAACTAAATCTCTGACACTTTATGTCCTAGCTGGTTGCTAGAGTCGTCCTTTATTGACCTAGGTTTCCTCCGAGAAACATAATTAGATCTACGACTGAAATACTTCACTTAGGGATTCGTGAAGTCATGTCCGATTATCTTTACCTCGATAGCCTGTGTATCTTGATCTTGCTCTTTCTGTTATCGAGGTTTTCCTAATATCACAAAGTTCTATTCGTATCAGACTTTGTGACTTCTCAAGATAGATATATGAAAGCTATTATTAGATTAGTTCACGATTGTTATTGAGAGGTGGTTAAGAATCCAGGCTTCTCGGCTGGTGTAAGTGACATTCAGGTTTCCGAACATAAAAGTCAGTGGTGTACTTGGTACTCTCTCCTTTTCAATTGAAGCTTATAAATAAGTGAAATGACGAGGGTACCAAGTACACCACAATCTTTTCGATATCCACCTATTTAAGACACACCTTGTGTATTCTAATTCAAACAACCACAGTCAAGGAGATTACTTTTCTATAAGGTAACACTGGGTACACAGAATAGGTACCGATACCAAACCTATTAGGATCCAACCCAAGTGTTGGATTTACGTACTAGTGCATTTACTTAATTATAAATAAAATAATAATTATACTGTAATACAAAAAGTAAAGTAAAAGCACACAAAAATATTTTGTTGACAAGGAAACCGCAAATGCAAAAAAAACCCTGAACTTAGTCCAGTTTTCAATACTCTTAGAATTAAGTCGTTATACAAAGATGAAAACCAACTTCGTATAGTTGATACCAAGTAAAATAATTCCAAGTTTACTCAATTCCTCTAATATCCCTGCGCCAACTACCAATCTGGTTTACGCACGTGAATCCTAAAATAGAGTCCACCATTTTAAATCGTTTCATATGTTGTGAAGACTTCTAGCACTCAGCCCATTTGGATCGTATTCCGAAATAGTAAAGGACTAATATGTTTCATTAACCATTCTTTAAATCTCCCGGGTCAACAAGTTAATCAGAGATTGGTTGAGTTACAAAGGTTCTTCCGTTTTATCAATAAACTCCTTTGTATCGATTTAGATCAACCACGATTAGGATTACCGAAATAATTAAAACTTAGTTCACAGTATATCAAATTTGGTTCCTAAATAGAAACACCAAGTGATATATTGTTGATCCGTACAACAATCTATAAAATATCTATGTAAGATAAACGAGCTTGTCGGATCCCAATAAATTAAGTATGCACGGAGTATCACAAAGATCATAATACAAAAAGTGAATCTTTTAGTCTTAAAATCATCAGGATTCAAAGTACCTGCACAAATAACTTAATTACCTTATGATTGATCATGCACAAACCAGAATCTGTTCATTATGGATATCACAAGCCCTATCTTCAGATCTTGAATCAATAAAGCAGATCTGAAATCGTCGATGTTTAATCTAATTCGAGTGACCTTATATTATAAGAGAAGGATCACAAAATAAACAAACTAGGTAATATCTAGGTTCGCGTTTACCTTTAGTCAACCAAATTGATAACTGAAAACTAAAATAACAATACGATTCTAGTTTCCCATCAACGGTACTACTAGATGCTTCTTGATCATAAATAAATCTTTAAATGAAGCACATGTAAGAGATTTCATCTAATTAGGATAATTTCCTATCCAGTAAGTTTTACGAGAATACTGCAGGTGGGCTTCCTCATACCGACTACTAAATGAAGTATGTATGCCACTGGATAAGTTTGCAAGAAAGACAAACTTCACTATTGTTTGGGTAAAAACGGTTTATAGGTTAAAGCGTAAATTAATGGAGTAGGCAGATGATAGATGAAACAAATCGTCTAAACCTTTAAACAGATGCACTGCATGGGCATGCTTTGAGATCGAGATACCAATCTGTAAGACTCTAGCCTAAACCAAGGAATGGTCGTTCCAGATTCAATTCGGTCACAATGAAAGAAAAATAGTCGATATGTGGGGAGAGAAGCTGAGAAGGTGTTAAGATCAACGGAAATTGATTGTGAATGTGTTGAACTACTTTGAAGATGGTTTCTCTGTGTTAGACCAAGAGAAATATTATGTGTGATTTTTGGGATATGGTTGTCGTATGACTGATATGTTTTGTTGATATGTTGAAAACCTATTTGTAGTAGAAGTAGTTAACACATTGATCTCATGTAAGTGGTGGTAGTTGCAAAGAAGTGAAAGAGTATACAAATGGAAATCATGGTGCAATCAGTTCCGCTTTGTTAGAGGGACTTGGTGGTTTTCAGACCACTACCCATTTACTCATTCAACTGCCAGCACAAATGACCCACTTTCTCATCGCGGGTGCATTGCTGCATCGCACGTGCTTAGGCTATCAGACCAAACCCTAGCGAATATCCCCCATGTGATTATTTGTGTCTCGAGCATGGTTAAGTCTATTATATATACGTGTATTTAACTGGTGAATTGTTGACCTAGATGCTAGTCTTAGCATATTTATGAGTCTAGCATGTTTCTTAATGATGAGTTTGTTATGCTTTATAGAGACTCTTTATTCTGATGAATGAAGAATATAAAGTGTCTGCTGAGACAAGTAGTGATGCTTTGCATATAATAATGCTAGTTGAGGCAGATACTTAGACGATTTGAATCAACTGGTATAGGTCTGATGAGATTGTTGGATCAAGCATAGATGAATAAAATATTGAGCAATATTGAGAAACTTTGCTATCCAGACAAATATTGCTAGTCAGAGTAATATTGATAGTCAGAATAATTAAATATTGATCAAAATAATATTTCTAACTAGAGCAATATTGTTAAACACAACAATTTAATATGAGCAAATATCACCACAATTAGATATTGCTAGTCGAACCAAATATTGCTAAGCAATTAAATATGGCTAGCTAGAAAAATATTGCTAATTGTTAGCTAGAGCAATATTGCTAGTCAGAGGAAATATTGCTAAGCAATCTAGCTATGGCTAGTCCGAGAGAATATTGTTAATTGCTAAATTTCTAGCTGGAACAATATTGCTAGTCGGAGCAAATATTACTAAGCAATTAAATATTTCTATTTAGAACAATATTGCTAGTCGAAGAAAATATTTCTAGTTGGATGTATATTGCTATCCATAATATAAAGACTATAAAAGAGAGTTTGCTAGAAAGAGAAAGTCCTCGATAAATGAAACAACAATAATAAAATAAGAGGTGGGGATTGGCCAACCAGACCGACGCCGGTCTCGCCAAATATTTTTCCATTCCTCTTTCTTCCGCTAATCCTCTTTAGACCATATTTTTCTCTTTAGATCTACGTACATCCGCGCCATTTTCTTGGGGTTAACCGGTGGTAGACCATATGTCTGAAAGGCGAATATTCTCAATTAATTAATGGAATTTTACTAAGAAAAGCTGACAAATTGTAATAATAATATATTTTGGGGAAAGTAAAATATTTTTTAGGAATTCAATTGGAGAATATAGCACTAGAATTAGTTTTCGCTCTATACTAGTATGAAATCAATCTAGGAGCATTATATTGGATCGATAACGAAGTACAGGATGGTAGAAGTACTATCTTCGTCCTGGATGCATATTCTATACAGTTATGAAACATCTAGGAAGTATCGCAACAAGCACCAATAACGTTTTAGAGTCTCAACCGAATGAGTTTTGAGTACTTAAGCAAATACTGAGTCGCATGGTATATATAACAAAATACATAGAATATTGAAAGCTCAGTCGGGCGAAACTCTAATATTGCCTGTGCATTTATGATTTGAAGAGATTACATGGTCAGTTGGAGATGCCTGTAATAAGGATTTTATTTTAATTCTCTTGCGGAATATGAAAATATGAATCTCATACTTCTGAAGCGGTGTCAAAAACATACAAAATTTCGATGTTTCTAGGAGATTTTACTATTTTAACTTTCGTTAAAAATCCACAATAAACAACTATTAATAATGACAATGGTAGTTTGGATACCAAGGAATTTCAAAATTCGAAAATACTAAAGATATGCAATAAATTCTTATTTTCGATTTTGTATAATTCCAACTGCAATCCAACTAATATATCAAAATCTCTCTTGGATGACAATCAAATATTAGCTAGCATACAAGTATACTTTACTAATATAGTTACAAAATATATGTTTTAATTACTGGGAAATTAAAGATATACAAATTTATGATATCAAAGAAGATATTTTAGAGTGGAAAACATGGAATTTCCATAACCGAAAATATCAAAAGATATCATATAAATACCAATTTTCGGTTTTGTCTAATTCCAACTAATATACTGAAATCTCTCATGGATGAAAACTCAATATTATCTAGCATACAAGTATACTTTACTAATATATCTTCCAGGGATATGTTTTACTTACTGGGAAAGTAAAGATATGTAAATTCGAAAACCCTAAAAAAGGCTCTCAAATATTTTGGTTTGGGATATCACCTACAAGAAAAATACTTGAACATTAAGTAATAAGAGTTTAGCACATGGTTAAAATGTTATGTCCACATTGTAAATTTTCCATATTGACCAAATTGTATTTCCGAAAGCTATCCAAAACCTAATCTTATAGTCGGATCGGAAAAACGTTTAACTGGCTAAGGATCGGTACCGCTATACATCTCCAAGCAAGAGATTGGTTATGTTATAGATCCCTGGTAAGGATTGGTCTTGCTACACATCTATGTGGGACCGTTTCAAGTATAGCTCCCTGTTTAAGGGATCAGTCCAACAAGGGTGTGTTAGAGCATAGATCGGTTGAACCCACCAAGCGTTGGTATGCCAAGTTTGATTGTCATATTTTAGTGAACCAAAACTCATTTAAGAGTCGCTTGATTAAACGTACTAGAGTCAACTTCGTATAGGTTAGCTTAAAAGTATTAGGATATGAGACATTACAAGTATTGCGAAGACTTGAAGAAGTGAAGAAGTAAGGAGCTACAACCACAAAATCATCCTTCCACTTGAGGTTGGTGATATTTGACTTGAACTGTTTCATTCCTTATGTATCTTTCAAGTCGTGCATACTGAAAACAAAACTGCGAACCATGAACACTCTAGATAGACATAGTATTAAGGAATACAATACGAGGTTTATTGCTTAACCATTAAACTTTGTAGATAAGACATCGACATAATCGTTTGAATGCTATTATGATTATGTATGGGTATGAGGTGAGGATTTCATCTTAGGAAACAATGTTTTACATGTTTTTTAAGGAAGTAAGTTCATGAACTTGGTTTGTGAATCGAAAAGGAAACCGTCAGGCGTTATTGGGATTGTTATTCATTGCATATCTTATGAACAACCAATATGTGTGATTAGTACAACCGCTCATGACTTGTTTGTGTTCTTGGTAAAACTATTCACATAAGGCATGACTTATGTATTGGTATGACTTTTATTAGTGAAACTGATCTTAAGTAATCACCTGATGGTATGATCGAGTTTGTGTAGTTTGTAAGACCTAACTCTGGGTAAAGGCGAACCGATCCTAGTAAGAGGTGCAACACATCACAAAGGGGAATCGATCCTTGTATGAGGTGCATCAAGGTTTATAGCAGAAAGGGGAACCGATCCTATGGACATGTGCGACACGTTTTTAGGCAAAGGGGAACTGATCCTATGGACATGTGCAACACATATAAGTTAGATACCATATATATGCGGGGAACCGATCCTAGTACCTAGTCAACCGTATTTTGGGAAGCTAGTGTGACTATGCACAGTACTCACATGGAGGTAGAACCGAAACTTGTTTTGGTAGAACTGTTAAACCCATGATTTGTTAATGAGTGGTCTTGATCAATCACATAGCTCTTGAAAGTCAGATGAACCAATTCTAAACTTGTTTGGAAGCGTGGTAAATCGGTTTCAAGTGTATAAGTATGAAAGAGGACTTACAAAGTAAGGATGTCGACACACTTTGAACACGTGCATTAATGCTATCTTTTATTGTTCAAAGATATTCCTTAACAGTTAAAAAGAAGAAAATCCCAGGATCGAAATTAAATAAGTTAAGAATCTTTTAATTAAGGTTTTTAATTATATATACGGAAAATAAGAATTAGTAATGTGCATTTACTAGTTAAATATTTTCCAAGGATATTTTCGATCAATATTTTGGACAGAGCATTCCTAGGAATTATGAAAACCGAATTTGGAAATTATAATTGAATATCTTGAGAATATTTTCGGTTTTGGAAATTCCTTGGTGTCCAAACTTCCTTGTCTATAAATACTTGAAGTTTGCATTTCTAGAAAACTAATCCTTCGTGACAGTAAACTTCCTCTGTTGTACTGTTACTGGTGAAGCCGCCTATTCGGAGAAGAGAGTAACCTAATTAGGCGAAATCTCTTACGGCCGCTCAGTTTAAAGTCTTCTTTGGGATTGAGAAGCTCTATTAGTATCGTTGGTGGGAAACTAGATAATTGTGGTTTATCTTTTGTTTTCGATTGATTTGATTGACTAACTGTGGTTGAACTTTGATTGCACCTAGTTTGTGTATGCTTGAGAATCTTCTCTTCTGATATAAGATTCACTCAAACTAGTTCAAAGTTTCGATAGGGATCTTTAGAATGTTGTTAGTTCTAAAGACGATCTTGTGATAATCCGTTGTTAACATACTTCATTTTGTGTGTGATTTATCACAAGAGATTCGTGTGCAGGTGTTTATTGAAGATCTAAGAAGATTTGAAGACAAAAAAGAGATAGAAGATTTCTGACTTGGTTATATAAATCTTTGGTATGCACAATACTTGTTTCGGTAAAAAGAGGATCCAACTATAATCGTTTCATCCTTGTGGTAGATTGGATTGATTAGTTGAGTAGATCGACATCAATACGGTTCTTTGTGATTAAGTATTGATTGCAAAATCTTACGATTACCTTGGGTAATTGAACATAAGATAGATCTAAGGACCTGACGAAGGAGTTTATTGAGATAAACAGAAGAGTCTTTGTCCGACTCATATCACTTGGTTGAAGAGAGTTGATACCAAACATATTTGTTGTTCTTTTACTGTTTGGAATACGAACCAAAGGAATTGTTCCAAGTACGTGATTTATTCATGAGTTGGAGTTGTGGGAATATAGACGGAACTAGGTGAACTACAGGTTTAGTTGCTTGGTCTCAACTATACGAAGTTGGTTTATTTTGTATAGTGGCTTAATCCTGAGAGTATTCAATTCTGGACAAGGTCCCGGGGTTTTTCTGCATTTGCAGTTTTCCTCGTTAATAAAATATTGCTGTGTCATTTACTTTATATTTCCGCATTATAATTGTTTTATTATAATTAAAGTAAATTACACTAACGTTAATTCATATTTACTTGATAAGCAATCCTATTGTGTTTGGTTAAGTCCGAACCTTTGTATCAAGTAAACATACTTCGTTGTTGTATTGTCTCGATCTTGAATCCGTAGACGATCACACGAAGTGTGAACCGATTAGTTGTATTGTCTCGACTCAGTCCATAAACAATCACTTTCAGAGAAAGGACATATAGGAAGGAAAAAATTTAGCTTGAGGTATATTTGGGTACCCTCGCCTTTTCAAATGGTATCAGAGCAGGCAAACACGAAAAGATTTAACAATTTATGTTTGACGCGATCCAACCTATAAGACACGAGTCAAAAGAAAGTTAAGCGAGAGCGAAAACTTAAGAGACTCAGTTAACATATCACAATAATTTGGAAGTTTTGATTTTAAAAAATGCTTAAAAGGGACATCCTCATCGATTTCTACGAGCTCAGTTGAAAATACTTCTGAATATTCTCAAGATGAGATTAAGTTAATCCCTGTATTGATGATCAAGGACCTCGAGTCTGAAAAATATTTTGTAGGAGATGAAAAGGTCGATCATGTGAGTGTAAAAACTTCCGAGATACAAGAGTTAAAATAATATTTTGACACTTGTGCAACTGAACTCACTCTTGGGATAAAAAGAAAAGGAAAACTTCTAGAAGAATTAGGTTGTTTGCAAGATGAAAATGAAAAACTTGTTCATGATATTTCCTCCTTGACAGTGGAATTAGATTCTCTCAAGAATACATCTTCCTTGGAGATTCAATCCTTGGAAGAGAAACTTGCTGAATCTAAAGCAAGGATTAACTCTCAACAAAAGAGTTTTGAAGAGAAGCAAGGTACATATCTCTCACGAGAAAAATGCCTTGAGGCTGATCTAGCTAGTGCTCTTGATAAAATCAAGACGTTGGAAGAAGAAATTTTGGACCTTAAAAAGTTCAATGTTAGCTCAAACAATTTAACCTCAATGTTAGAAGTAAGTAGAAATCATCGTGATACACGAGGATTGGGCTATAAGGGAATAGATGCTTCAAATATTAGCAAAGAGGTAAAATTTGTTAAAGCTAAAAATTCTTCTAAACCAGAGGCTTCCACTAATGACAAAGATATTTCTTGTAAAGAAGAAAAGTCAATCAAGCCTAAGAATAGTGTTCAACCAGCAGTAATCAAAGAAGGCATTTATGGTAATGTCAAGAAAGCAACAACGCTGAACAAAGACAAGAAGAAGAAGAAGAAGAAGAATAAGAAAACTCGTCGAGCTCCAATGCAAGAGGATCCACAAAAAGGTAACATCAAAACTCATACTTCGTATATTTATACTAAGCATTGTTATTATTGTGGTAATAAAGGACACTTGCAATGGGGATGCAAAGTTCGTAAGATGCAAGATACACTTTCTTGTGTATCAAACGAATTGGCTAAGTTTGCTCCTCATAAGAACTCATATCGATATTGTCCTAAGTTTAGGCAAAAGAATTATTATAATGATAGTTCAAATTTTTCATATCGATTGACAAGGTCATCTCATAGAAGACTCGAATATAGAAAGAGAGATAACTTTTTATATGCAAAGACAAAATCTAATGTTCCAAATTGGAGAAAGGGTGTTTCGCAAAATATTCAAAAGGACAATGATCCTAATGGTATGAAGAAGAAAGTTGCTCCTGCGAAACCCAAATCTAAATGGGTCTCGAAGTCCTCCATAGCAAGAAGGGACCAAACGTTAGTCACAAGAATGACTCTCAACTGTTAATTGTTGGTGACAATAATTATAAGAGTATTCTTGAAAGACCAAAGAAAGACATCATGTCTGAAATCTCTTGTACTAGTGAAGGTTGTGATAATGACACTCTTCATCACAAGTCAAAGAAGAAAAACAAGAGATGGAACAAGAGAAAACAAACCAAGCAAGAGGTAAAGAATGATGATTTTGTCTTAGTCACTCGTGACGAACAAGACAAGTATCAACTCAACACAACCTAGTTGTGTTAGAATGTGCATGCCCACCTTGATGCTCAATTTTTTGAAAGGTGAGGAAGCACATGAAACTGAGCACATGATCTCTCGGTTATTATATGACTAATTAACATCTTTAGGGAGATTTCTTTTCTTCTATACTCATAATTTATCTATCTATATTTGAGGTTTTGATAGAAACGGTAATTTTGAGTTTATGATGTTGATATCTACTGATCATATATGTGTAGCTCTTGTTTTTACGGTTAAAACAAACCAAAAATCACTGAATTCGGACATCGTATGCAAAAGTTATATCAAAAATAGTTTAGTGTTGTGATCTGTCACAAGTAACTCTTGGGAACCGATCCTAGTACCCTTTCCTAGTGAGGGAACCGATCCTAGTACCATGTCATAGTGTGGGAACCGATCCTAGTGAGAGGTCCCCATATGAAGGAGTGTAAAACTGTTTTTCCCATAACTTCTTCGTCCGAACTCGGAATGACCTCATTCTTTTTGCGTTGGTTTCGCAATTCAATTCCCTACAAGATAGAGGTAATTGAAATACTTGATTATTTTTTTATAATTTATGGTGTATTGCATTTGAGTTTATGGGATGTTTGATTTCGGTTTTCATAACCTTAATATTCAATCTCATAATGTTGTGAACCCTTATGGTTTGGGTGAATTTTTGATTTAGCAGGATTAAGTTCTAGCCCATGTTGGTAGGCTTTATCAAAGGATCATGAGGGGTTCTGGTAGAAACAATGTGAAAAAATCACAATATGTTGAATCGGTTTTGGTTTAGCATAAAAGCATATGTGTTTCGTGGGTTTTCAACTTTTGCTTGCAATAGTTAAAAACTGGTTTTCAACCTTTCTATGGTAAAGGCTGGTTGTTCTTTTGTTTTGCATAAGGATGACAACATAATGGTATTTCGATATCAATTCTCCCTGGAAGAAGAAGATGTGATCATATTGGAGAAGTAGATGCGAAATTGAGGTAACAATCTTGTTAGTTAATTATTTTCCTGTTTAAGAAAAGCCTAATTTTATTGCTTATATCTTTTTGCTTTTGCTTAACAAAATTTCGGTACAATTGATGTATTATTCCATTATGTGTGTATGGATGTGTGTGTGATTCAATTGGTTCCGGTTAAGAAAAACTATTGTTATCTTGCTTTGTTGTGTGGTATCAATTGTTTAGGCTTACAAAATTTTCGGTGCAATTGCAGTGCTTTAATGTTTATGTTGTTTCAACTGCTTCCGGTTGAGGTGAATAATTATGCAAGTTGATTTGTTTTGGTTTGTATGAATTATTTATGGCTTGACAAAAGAATATGTTTACTGGATGAATTGTTTAGTCCAATTCGATTCCGAATAAGAGAAACTAAGTTAATTCTGATCTTATTTAGACTTATCAAAGTGGAGGTTTCGGTTATTCAAGTCTAATTGAATACCTTAACAAGAAATGCTAGTTAATTAACTTAGTATTTGGTTTGTTTAAAACTTAAAGGTATAAGTTATATGGATAATTAGAACTTGATGAGAAAAATAGAGTTATCTTTATTTTGTTCTTATCGAATGAAGCGACTGTATTTGTACAATAGGTTTAGCAAAGGAACTAATGTGATTAGTTGATTTTTGGTTTGCTAAACTAGTTGGGAAAATTTCTTCGGGCAATTATTTCCATGATAACATATCAAAACATAATTACTTTATAGTTTCGGTTTTGATATTAGTTATCAAAAATGATGTGTGGAACCCTCGTGCTTGACTCAACAGGTTGCAAGTCTATTTTGAGATTTGTAAGATCCTTTTCGTGTTGTCCTTTATTTTTTCGTTTCTTTGTCATTTTGTGACAAAAAGGGGGAGAAATATATGGAGTAAACAAGTGATATTGGTGTCAATTTTATATTGATTGGTGTCACTAGGGAAGAAGGACATTGGTGCTTGAACGTTTATCTAACGAAAGAGAAAAAGCATAGACTAAGGAAGAGTAACATATCATATGATTTGGTATAACAAAGACGTGAGGATTGAAAATCTACCTATCTCACCTTTAGGGGGAGTATGAGCTTTGTTATTATAATGTCGTTGTTGCATTTTTAAGGATTGAATGTATACACGTTATGTGTTGTTGAATTCGGGAATCAAGCGTATGTGTAATGAATTCTTGTAATTTGTTTATCCATATGATGTAAGAGTTTTGTCACTAAAATTGACAAAGGGGGAGATTGTTAGAGCATAGCTCGGTTGAACCCACCAAGCGTTGGTATGTCAAGTTTGGTTGTCATATTTTAGTAAACCAAAACTCATTTAAGAGTCGCTTGATTAAATGTACTAGAATCAACTTCGTATAGGTTAGCTTGAAAGTATTAGGATATGAGCCATTACAAGTATTGTGAAAACTTGAAGAAGTGAAGAAGTAAGGAGATACAACCACAAGATCATCCTTCCACTTGAGGTTAGTGATATTTGACTTGAACTGTTTCATTCCCTAACGTATCTTTCAAGTCGTGCATATTGAAAACAAAATTGTGGAGCATGAACACTCTAGATAGACATGGTATTAAGGAATACAATACGAGGTTTATTGCTTAACCATTAAACTTTGTAGATAAGACATCTACATAATCGTTTGAATGTTATTGTGATTATATATGGGTATGAGGTGAGGATTTCATCTTAGGAAACAATATTTTACATGTGTTTTAAGGAAGTAAGTTCATGAACTTGGTTTGTGAATCTAAAAGGAAATCGTCATGCGTTATTGGTATTGTTATTCATTGCATATCTTATGAACAACCAATATGTGTGATTAGTACAACCCTCATGACTTGTTTGTGTTCTTGGTAAAACTATTCACATGAGGCCTGACTTATGTATTTGTATGACTTTTATTAGTGAAACTGATCTTAAGTAATCACCTGATAGTATGATCGAGTTTGTGTAGTTTGTAAGACCTAAATCTGGGTAAAGGGGAACCGATCCTAGTAAGAGGTGCAACACATCACAAAGGGGAATCGATCCTTGTATGAGGTGCATCAAGGTTTATAGCAGAAAGGGGAACCGATCCTATGGACATGTGCAACACGTTTTTAGGAAAAGGGGAACCGATCCTATGGACATGTGCAACACATATAAGTTAGATACCATATATATGTGGGGAACCGATCCTAGTACCTAGTCAACCGAATTTTGGGAAGCTAGTGTGACTATGCACAATACTCACATGGAGGTAGTCCGAAACTTGTTTTGGTAGAACCGTTAAACCCATGATTAGTGATTGAGTGTTCTTGATCAATCACATAGCTCTTGAAAGTCAGATGAACCAATTCTAAACTTATTTGGAAGCGTGGTAAATCGGTTTCAAGTGTGTAAGTATGAAAGAGGACTTACAAAGTAAGGATGTCGACACACTTTGAACACGTGCATTAATGCGTATCTTTTATTGTTCAAAGATATTCCTTAACAACTAAAAGGAAGAAAATCCCAGGATCGAAATTAAATAAGTTAAGAATCTTTTAATTAAGGTTTTTAATTATATATATGGAAAATAAGAATTAGTAATGTGCATTTACTAGTTAAAGATTTTCCAAAGGATATTTTCGATCAATATGTTGGACAGAGCATTCTCAGGAATTATGAAAACCGAATTTGGAAATTATTATTGAATATCTTGAGAATATTTTCGTTTTTGGAAATTCCTTGGTGTCCAAACTTCCTTGTCTATAAATACTTGAAGTTTGCATTTCTAGCAAACTAATTCTTCGTGACAGTAAACTTCCTCTGTTGTACTGTTACTGGTGAAGCCGCCTATTCGGAGAGGAGAATAACCTAATTAGGAGAAATGTCTTACGGCCGCTCAGTTTAAAGTCTTCTTTGGTATTGAGAAGCTCTATTAGTACCGTTGGTGGGAAACTTGATAATTGCGTTTTATCTTTTGTTTTTGATTGATATGATTGACTAACGGTGGCTGAACTTTGATTGCACCTAGTTTGTTTATGCTTGAGAATCTTCTCATCTGATATAAGATTCACTCAAACTAGTTCAAAGTTTCGACAGGGATCTTTAGACTGTTGTTAGTTCTAAAGACGATCTTGTGATAATCCATTGTTAACAGACTCCGTTCTCTGTGAGATTGATCACAAGAGATTCAAGTAGTTGTCTGCAGGTGTTTATTGAAGATCTAAGAAGATTTGAAGACAAAGAAGAGATAAAGATTTATGACTTGGTTATATAAATCTTTGGTGTGCACAATACTTGTTTCGGTAAAAAGAGGATTCAACTATAATCGGTTTATCCTTGTGGTAGATTGGATTGATTAGTTGAGTATATTGGCATCAATAAGGTTCTTTGTGATTAAAAGTATTGATTACAAAATCTTACGATTACCTTGGTAATTGAACATAAGATAGATCTAAGGACCCGACGAAGGAGTTTATTGAGATAAACAGAAGAGAGTTGATACCAAACAGATTTGTTGTTCCTTTACTGTTTGGAATACTAACCAAAGGAATTGTTCCAAGTACGTGACTTACTACAGGTCGGAGGCATGGGAATACAGACGGAACTAGGTGAACTATAGATTTAGTTGCTTGGTCTCAACTATACGAAGTTGGTTTATTTTGTATAGCGGCTTAATCCTGAGAGTATTCAATTCTGGACAAGGTCCCGGGGTTTTTCTGCATTTGCGGTTTTCCTCGTTAACAAAATATTGTTGTGTCATTTACTTTATATTTCAGCATTATAATTATTTTATTATAATTAAAGTAAATTACACTAACGTTAATTCATATTTACTTGATAAGCAATCCTATTGTGTTTGGTTAAGTCCGAACCTTTGTATCAAGTAAACATACTTCGTTGTTGTATTATCTCAATCTCGTATCCATAGACGATCACACGAAGTGTGAACCGATTAGTTGTATTGTCTCGACTCAGTCCATAGACAATCACTTTCGGAGAAAGGACTTATAGGAAGGAAAAGTTTTAGCTTGAGGTATATTTGGGTACCCTCGCCTTTTCAGGGTGCTTCTGTAAAATGTAGTAAGATCGTTTTCTTCAGTGATTACATGTTTCTTAGACTCGTATCGAGCTGGTAAAGATCTCAGAATTTTAATCACAATAACCCGTTTAAGATTAGTTTTTCCTAATGAATGACAAACGTTCATTATTTCCGATAATTTGTGATTAAATTCTTCAACCGAATCTTCTTTAGTCATACGAAGGTTTTCCCAGTCAGAAGTTAGGTTATGAAGTCGTGCTTCCTTCTATGTGGAATTACCTTAAAATACAGTTTCTATGATATCCCAAGCATCGTTTGATCTAGTGCATGTAGACACATGATGTTGACGATCTTGGGTTATGGGGTGGATAATAGCATTGAGTCCATCAGAGTTGTATTTAGCAGCACTAATTTCAATCTCGATATATGTTTCAATGCCTTAGGGACATCATTGTCTCCTTCCCCGACCATTGGAATATTGTATCCTCTTACAACAAGAACGCATGTCTGACATTCACGAGCTTGTAAGAAGGAACGCATAACAGATTTCCTCCATAAGTAATTTGTGTCATTGAAGGCTGGTGGTACGTTAATAGAGATTGCACTGTTTTCCATAACACATAGCGCTTTAAACACATACTTATTAGGTCTAGCAGTGTTCACCTGCTCTGATACCAGTTGAAAACACAAGGACACCAAGTACACCACCAACTTTTTCGTCCGACAACCTGTATGGACAAAACCTACTATAAATGCAAGTAGACCAACTGAATGATCCTTGAAAATATGTATATATAATTTATATCTATACCTATTCTCAATCAGTATGAATAGACAAGGAATCCTTGAACTTGATTGTTAAGAAGAGTACTTGGGAGATCTCAAAAATCAATATCCAAGATCAATCTAGTCGTATCCAAATAATACAATCGGAATTCTGCCAAGTAATTAAACTTGTTACCTATCTTTTAAGATACGAATTTTATAAGAAACGAGTCTCATAATTGGTTACAATTATATGGACGTATCTATTAAAATTTAATACGTAAAACTTGCGTAAATCCAGTTATAATGATAAACAATATAATGCGGAAAAGGAAAAACAGAAGACACCAGAAGTTTTGTTAACGAGGAAACCGCAACTGCAGAAAAACCCCGGGACCTCGTCCAGATTTGAACACCAAATTGTATCAAGCCGCTACATACACTAGCCTACTATCAGACTTCAGACGGTAATGTAGTTGAGACCGAATCCATCCTCCATGTGATTCAGTTATACTCGCGTTTCTTACGTCTCTTGAACCTGGTAAAGCTCTACACAATTGATTCTCTTAGCTGACGTCCTTTACAGCCTAAGAGTTGTTTCAACCTAAGTGAAGACTTTTGATACTGTTAGAGCATAGTTTTGTTGAACTCACCAGACATTGGTATGTCAAGTTTGGTTGTCAAATTTTAGTATCAAAACTCATTTAGAGTCGCATGATTTAATATTAGAGTCAACTTCGTTTAGGTTAGACTAGAAAGTCTAGGAATGTTGAGACATACAAGTATTACCTCGAAGACCTGAAGAATGAGAAGAAGTAACGACTTCAACAAATACATCATCCTTCCATTTGAGGTTAGTAATACTGACTTGACTTGTTTCCATTCCTAACATATCTTTCAAGCCATATTATATATATATATATAATACTCTAGAGATTAGACTTAGTTATATCATTATGATCAAAGTGTCAAGGAATTTATTGAATTACGAAGTATAACGCTTATCTTTTGAACTTCGTAAATATGACATCAACATAATCTATGTATTTAGTTACTTGATTATGTACAAGATATAGTTATAATTTCATCTTAGAAAACTATGTATTATTACATTAGTTTAAGGAAGTAGATGTATGAACATGTTTCATAATCGGAAGGGAAATTATAAGTGCGTTGGTCTGTTTCTTTATTGAATATATTTTGGATGACCAATACAAGATGAAAAGGTAGAAGCTATCTTAACTTATGTTGAGAATTGAGGTATAACCGGTCATAGCCAATAATGTGTAGCATGTTGCAATCGATCACAAGCTACTCTGTGAAGCAAGGTGTAATCGGTCACAAGCTACATTGGGAAGTTAGTTGTAATCGGTCACAAGATACTTTTGGAAGAAAGGTGTAACCGATCACAAGCTAATTTGGGAAGTAAGGTGTAACCAATCACAATCTACTTTGGGACGCATGATGTAACCGGTCACAACCTAATTTGGGAAGTAAGGTGTAACCAATCACAAGCCTACTGTTAGAGCACTACTCGGTCGAACTCGCAAGCGTTTCTATCTCAAGCTTGTTTGTCAAGTTTAGTTTCCAAAACTATAAGTTTTTATTTCTAGTCTATTTATAGCTAAGTCTCGGATTAGTATAAAAAGTGTAGTTGAGCATTAGATTTCACGGCGTTCATCGATTGAAGACGAAGAACTACTAAGAGGAGCTTGTGGAACTTCATCAACAAAAGGTATGTGGAGCCTTGAACTCATCTATCACTAAAAAGTCTATCTACTCTATCTCCTATTTGAGACAAAAGTCGTATAGCTATATAGACTTCAATTATGCACATTTGATATTTCGAGCTGAGTTTAACTTGCTTACATATTTCTCGAAATATGTGTTGGTAAGCTTTCGCTTTAACCAAGTTAATCTTATATTCTTGACGAAAGTAAAAAGATGATCATGTGAAAATCGCCTTGTAACATCTTACATGATTTGTGTGAGACAGTCATTTGATGTAGACTCGGAATGTTTCGTATTGATCATTCGATCACTTGAAAATTTCTTTGAAGCTAATAGTTTGTGTGAGACAGCTATTGTCGTCTTCCGAGAATGTTTCAATGATTGAAATGGAGTTTAGAATAATTGGATATAAGCATAGTATGCATACTTACATATATGTAATCCAAGTCCGGGAACCATAGTATGCATACCCGTATATGTACTAGTTGGTTTAGTGAAAGTCTGGGAACCTTGTACGCATACCGGCGTGAGGTTCAGGTCCGGGAATTTCTGTTGAGTTTGGAAGGTATGCGTACCCGTTCGCATACTGGCGAACACAAACTTAGTCCGGGTACTTAGGTATGCGTACCCGTATGCATACCTGAGTAAGTTAAGTTCTAAAATCGATTTGTTCATGAACTAATACATTTATATAATAAGGAATGCAATATTTTGCAAATCGTGGCTACAATGTTCATGACTTGATTCGAGTGAATCAAAATCGATTTTGCTTCAATTATGTCTTGTATACATACCCGTATGAGAATATAAACAGTTGAACAACTCTAGAACTAGGTTCGTTTGAGTCATTTGAACTAGTTATGGTTAAATGAATGAGGTTGATATGAAAGTGTTCATATGGCTAACTTTGGTTAACTATTGTTGAGCCAACAAGGTGTACACGTTTAGGTATGGTTACTCATATCTAAATGAAGTTACTTTTCATTTGTGTATAACAAGCTAAGTTCGATCTAACGGTTGAAACATATTAGCTTGAATCTAATCAGGTTTTCATCTAACAGTGAATATTGAATGCTTTGTTACCAAGGTAGCATTGATTGCAAACCCTGATTTGAAGACTATACGAATGAGAACTCTAGGAACTGGGAAACTTAATCCCCACACCTCCTGTGTGATAATAGTTGCGACTAGAGTCGATTCTCCTTTAACCTTAGGTTTTTCACGAAACCCTATAGGTTAACGACTTGAAGACTTCATTGGTATTGTCAAGCCAGACCCAACTATTTTCTTTGTAGTTGCTGTTCTGATCTTGCTGTTTTCTATCGTGATTGAGTACTATCTTCTTTAAGATTTTCTCGAGATTTAATCTACGATAGTAAAGATAAAAATTAGTCACAAACATCTTCGTCTCATCGTTTGTGATTCCACAATATCTTGTTTCGCTACCATAAGATTAAGATTATTGTGAGGTGATTGATATTTCTAGGCTGTTCTTCGGGAATATAAGTCTGGTATATCAATTGGTTCATGTTCACCTTGATTTATCAAAAGACGAAACAAAACTCATAGGTTTATCCGTGAGAGACAGATTTATCTATTCAATAGACTTTTCAGTGTGAGACAGATTGGTCAAGTTTTCGACTTTGGGTCATAGCAACTCATAGTTGTGGGTGAGATCAGCTAAGAGAATCAAGTGCGCAGAATCCGGCGTGGTTATAGAGGCATAAGGAATGCGAATGTACCTTGATCAGTGTGAGATTGGTTAGGGCTCGACTACATTCCAGTCTGAAGTTAACTTGGAGTAGGCTAGTGTCTGTAGCGGCTTAATACAGTGTGGTGTTCAAATCTGGACTAGGTCCCGGGGTTTTTCTGCACTTGTAGTTTCCTCGTTAAAAAAACTTCTAGTGTTTGTGTTATTTCTTTTCCGCATTATATGTGTTTATATAATTGAAATATCACAGGTTGTGCATAAGTTCAATCAATTGTGAATCCAACCTTTGGTTTTTCATTAAATTGATTGACACTTGGATATTGGTTTTTGATACCGTCCAAGTTATTTCTTATATTCAATCAAGCTGGCAAATTCCTATTTGTTTGATTGCGGATTGAATTGAGAAATAGAGATATAAGTCTTTGATATACTTTTCTAAAGATTGAGTATGACTGTCCAGTTGATTCTCTTGAAAGTATATTGGAGTTAGTCCATACAGATTGCTAAGCGAAATATTAGGTGTGGTTGTTAGACCCCCGCTTTTTCAATTGGTATCAGAGCAGGCAAACACATTTAAGACCTTATAAGTCTGTGTTTGTCCTTAAGCCACTCAGCCATCCCTCCAAGTTTTGTTGATCGGAATTGGATTGCCAGGTTGGATGCTCTCTCAGTTAAAGTTCGGTACTCTTAAGATAAAACGATCCACTATAGGGAATTCTACCTGCTCTCTCAGTTCAAGTGTTCTTAAGATAAATCATTTCTTTCTATACGAGTTTATTCCCGCTACGAACTAGATACAGAACAGATGTGATCTAGTAGAGACAGCTTCGAGCTATAGCTTTCATTAGAGAGGCCTTCTAAATGAAGAGAAAGAGTTCAACTTTCTGGCGAGTCAATCTGGAGTAAAAGGATTCGAACCTTTGCATGCCGGTATCAAAACCCGGTGCCTTGCCACTTGGCTAAACTCCAAGGTAAGTTCTGAATTCCATGAATCTTTCGGGATCGTGGAACTGGATTGCGAGACTCTTCTATTATATGACATTACTTCTATGGGCTATCTATCTATGTAATTTCTATCTATTCATGTAATTTCCAATATAGAACTTGAAGACGAGCGCTCGTCTCTATTTATCTCTCTCCAGAAGTCACAATGTACGAGAAGAGAGTGATCTTCTGTTTCTGCTCCTACTCTTCTATAGCAGGATTTTCCATATTCCATTCTTCGTGACAAACAAGTAAGTAAACAACCTGATCGGAGCTAGATCTTTGGATCATCTGGTAACTTTCAGTTAGTTAGAGTCACTATATAAACAAATAGAACACAAGCTCTACCGTCCACTTTTGGCTCTCGGTAGAGCATAGCTTTCTTGCCCGTAGAGGTACTGAAAGTACTCGAAGCATATGGACCTATCCAACCTAATCTAACATAAGACCATGCTCCACTTTGAGTCTTCTTTAACACTTTACCCATCTCCTTGAGAGACAGATTCCATTAAACCAACTGTGAGATACGCCTCTACTAGATCAACTGCTTCAATTAAATCAACTGCGAGTCGTCATTCATATCGAGAGGACTTATAATCAAGTTGACCAGTGCTAGTTCCTCTGCTCTATCACACCCAACTGTGACCTGAATTCTTCTATGTATAGCTTTCAGTTAGCTATAGAAATTATATAAAAACATAGACCAAGCAAATAGAGACAATTTCCTTCTTGAACTCATTTTACTTTGTCGACTTATTTCATTATTCAATCCCATCTGAGACCACTCGACCGATCTTATCACTTGAAAGTGTCAAAGTTAGTGATTCTGCTGGGGCGCGAGCTGCTCTGGGAGAAAATACCTTAATTCATTGAATATAGTACGGGGAGAGATCTAATTGACTAATGGACTAAGAAGGAGATATATAAAAAAATATATCAGGCGCAAGGGTGCTTACTAACTTTCTTATCTGGGCAACACTAAGAGCTAAACCTCGCTCAAGATATACAGGGTGTATGCTACATAGAGACCTTTTTTTTGAGATCAGTGCCCGTTAAATTCTATGCTATATAAAAAATTTAGGTACAAAGAAAGTCACTTATTTCTAGTTGCTTTCTCTCCACTCCTCTTCCATTCGGTCGAGTCTCTTCCTTTCCGAACAAGAAAGTAGCTTTCATTCTCCTTCTTTTATAAAAGACAGTTCCTTCGGACCTGACTCTAGCAAGTAAGCAATTAAACTACCTTTTTTCGACGCTCAATTTGACTTCTGGCATGAGAACTTGAGATGAAGTAACAACAATTGAGATGGAGTAACAACTATACCTATATATGAAATTAGTGAACAAGGCGGACGAATGCCCTGCTCGAGATATCCTTTGACTATCTTTCTGACCCACTTCGAGCAGTTGAAATTTAATCAAGAATCGAGTTTACTCTACAGCAGATGAGAGAAGAAAAGTCTTCTATTTTGAGCTCTTTTTATAGCTTAGCAACAACAGTTAAAAGATACTATTGAGAGCCTCTCTTCATGGTCATGCTTGTGAAAAAGAAGAAAATCGCGAACATTCCACCGATCAATCAAAAGTTCTGCTAGGTTCTTAGTAGCACTACCTTCTTCTTTACTTCATTTATCTTTTAGTCTCGTTTCTACTTCATTTAGTTTTTAGTCTCCTTAATTGCAGGAAGTTCTCCAAAAGTATGAAAGTTGAAGGACTTTGGACCATCCATTCCAGTGTGGGTGAATTCTCTTTAACAACCCAATTTAGTTCACTTGGAGCAGATTTTTTGTCACTGCTTAAAGTGATTGCGACGACCACGAAGAAACAACAAATCCCAACTACAAATATATAAGATCCAGAACTGCTAATGGCATTCCATCCAACATAAGCATCTGGATAATCTGGAATACGACGTGGCATACCTGAAAGACCTAAGAAATGCATTGGAAAGAAGGTCGAATTAACCCCGAAAGAAGTGATCCAAAAATGGATTTGGCCTAAAGTTTCAGGATAGGTTTGCCCAGAGATTTTTCCAACCCAATAGTAGAATCATGAGTCCTCTCACTACCAACCAGCAGACATCATCTGGTTGGGTCTTGCCGATATCAACAACGAGAAAAAAGAAGCAAACGAGCAGGGGGAAGAATACGATAAGTAGATACATCATTAAAATTGGGCTTATTTAAATGGTTAACCGGAGTTAAGTGTTATCTATATAAACGTACTGCCAGTTTTCGATGGCTCGAATTACTTATGGTGAAAAATTGCTATGCGTTCCTTTCTTCAAGCGCTTGATTTTCAATCATGAGTTTACGTTGTTAATGGCTATGGTCCTCCGGTTGCTACAATAGGCATTATAACTATTCCAAAGGATATTGGTGATTATGATGCTTTCGAGATTCTTGCTGCAAAGCAAAATTCTGACGGATTGAATGCAATCATCCATGCTATTACCCCATATCTTCAGCACCATATGACTACGTGCACTCAGTCTAAAGATGCTTGGGATATCTTAGAAATCGTATTTGAAGGGAATACCTGAGAAAAAGAAGCTAGGCTTCAAAACCTAAATTCTTATTGGTAAAACCTTCGTATGGAAGATGAAGATTCATTTGATGATTTTAATCCACAAAGTGTCTGAAATTGTTAATGCATCTTTTGCGTTGGGTAAGACTATTCCTGAAAAGGACATTGTGATGAAAATTCTCAGATCATTATCATCTAGATAAGATTCTAAGAAACATGCCATCGTTGAAGGAAATAACCTTGATGTGCTTTCCAGAAATACTCTCGTTCGGAAGTTAAAAATCTTTGATCATGAGCATGTATCCAAATCTGGAAAGGATATTGCTTTCAAAGCACAAAAGAACACTAAATTACTTGACAAAAGTAAAAGTGTTGGCATCTCTGAAGATGATCCTTCTGAGACTGACTCATCAGATGAAGATCTTGACAAGTCAGTCTCTTTGATCACAAGACAGTTTAGAGATCTTCTTTTGAAGAGAAGTAAACGGTTCACTAGAGATAAACCCAAGTCATCAGTTAAACCCCATAATCGTGTTTCCCCTAAAAACATGGATACTGACGATACTGATGATGAGGATATGCCACAGTGCTTCAAGTGTAAAGGTTTTGGTCCTTTTGCAAATGAGTTTCCAAATCGTAGAAAGTACACTGGAAACAAAGGTCTTGCTGCAACTCTTGATGAAATGTCTGATCATTATGATTCTAATGAAGAAGAAGAATTAAGTGTTGCACTCCTCTGTGAAAATATGATTTTGATAGTTGTAGCAATATGTACATCAATCTCGATATTCTTCCGGGAAAAACTTCAACCACCTTGGAGGATAAAATGGAGTTCTCTTTGTCTACTGAAAATTCAATTTCTAATCTTTCAGGTTCTACCATTTGTCTAGCAGCCTGCACAACCATGACGTCTGAACCATCCTCAACATTGACATGTTCTTATTGTACTCTCAAGGGTTATGAACTCTCCAAATGTTTCAAGTACAAACATAAGATAAGATATGTCAACAAACTTCAACGAAGAGTAAATCGATTAGCAAACAAGCTCAAACTTGTTCAGAAATCGTCTGAGGTATGTAATCTCATCTCTTCCCCGAAGAAGTTAATTTCCAAAGAAAAAATTAGACTACTAGAGAAAAGAATTCGGTCTAAACAATATGTGAAACAAGGTTCTAAGAATTCCATTCAAGAAGGTTATGGTGGATAGATTATTGTTCACCCCAGCACAACTTAATTATGTTGACTGTGTATCTTGTCTCATGTGCCTGGTTCAAAAAAAGAGACAAGAGTTTGCACACTTCGGGCTTTAGGAAAAGAGAAAAAGTTTTTTTTTCCTTCTTTTTGGTCTTGTTTTTCACCTTTTTGGAATTGGTCCATCTTTTCATATCTAATTTATATTGAAAGGACTTTACTCTGTTTGAGCAATAAAAAGAGGGTTAAAATCGACAATTCTGCCTTCTTTAGGGCTGTGAGTTGTGCGTACGTGAATCCTTTAGTGTATAAAGGTTCCGTAACCCGACATTCCTTTTTTCCTTCTCTGAAAACTCTTTTTATCACGAGATTGCTCGTTGAGTCTGATTTGTGAATTCCTCTCACAATCTCATTCTGGTATGGAAAATCCAAGCATTATGTCTTATGAGAGCAAGGGCTATGGGATAGACTGTTTTAGAGTTTATCCCTATCAAAGTGAAAGAGAGTCTCGGCGAAGAAGTACAAATGTGACAGTGGGATAGAGACTTAAAGTCTATACGACAAACAAATATCCATTTGAGAGAAAAAACGAAAGAAAAGAAGAAAACATTTAGAATTGCAGTTATACAGCTGGCATGATGTAACTGGATAGAGCAATAGTTGGCAATGAATCGCGTGATACAAGGAAGGAACATATGAGTGAGACATTTTATTTACTTTATCTGTAAATCAGATATGGCAAACCAACATCCGTTTGTTTTGCTTTCAACTTTATACGGCAAACTAAGGGCCGTTTTTCCTATATTATTTTGCATGGAAAATTGTTAGCCGTATAGGGAAGACTTTCATGCACTCTTTCGATCGAACGAGAAGATGATTGAGTTTGGGGTGAAAGGGTGTTACCCTCTACCCATAGTATGACCTTATTTGATCAAATTTGATCAATTCTTTCATTTTGAAAGAGACTCTCAACCCCCATATCCCCTGCTCTGATGGAAAAGATGTTAATATGATTGTTAAGCCATCAATCATGAAAGAAAAAGATAAATCTCATGTACCTTCAACTTTGAAAAGAAAAAGGAGGATGTGAGGAAATCTAGAGCTGTTCCTTCTAATCTACAGAAGTTCTATGGGGTTCTTGAAGAGTTGAAGGAAACAAGAAAGGATATTCAACAAATAAAGGTTATTGTTTGACTCTCAAAATTCAGAAGGACCTAGTTCGGCATCAGTCTAGAAGGTTTGTTGGAATTGACTCCTTTCTTCATGAACCTTATGTTACCATGGCTGTTGACGAAAAGGAGTTCGGGGACGATAAAGAATTTTTCAGAGGCCTTAATGTCTAGGAAACTTCTTTTGACAATTTATTCTTGTTTTTTAAGAAGGATAACTAGGGTTTTGAATAGAATTTATTGTGAGTACGCATAGCTATTTCCAACGTTTTTCATCTTGCAATGTTTTCAGATTTATTTATTTAAATTCTAAAGTTTATTTGGAAGATGATTTTGCAGTATTAATCTTTATGGTTTTATATATTGCAACTTGTTATGGGATATGTGTGTTTGCGTCCGTGAACTATGATTATCCCATATTTGCTCAAAAGTTAAGTCTATCATATGTCTTTATTGATAAAAGATAGTGAAAAACGGGGGTCTAAATACCACACCCAACAATTCGTTTGGAAATCTGAGAGGACTTACTCCAATACACTTTCTAGAGAATCAACTAGATAGTCAGACTCAATCTAGAGTAAAGTATATCAAAGAGCTTAATATCTCTAACTCTTAATTCAATCCGCAATCAGCAAATAGAAATCTGCGAGCCTGATTGAATATAAGAGTTACTTGAACGGTACCGAAGACCAATGTTCAAGTGTCAATCAATGTAAATCAACAACCAAAGGTTGGATATTCTAATTGATTGATCTTAACGCACAACCTGTGATATTTCAATTATATAACAAAATGTAATGCGGAAAAGAAATAACACAGACACCAGAATTTTGTTAACGAGGAAACCGTAAATGCATAAAAACCCCAGGACCTAGTCCAGATTGAATACCACACTGTATTAAGCCGCTACAGACTCTAGCCTACTACCAATTAACTTCGGACTGGACTCTAGTTGAACAGTAATCAATCTCACCCTGATTCAAGGTACAATTGCGTTCCTTACGTCTCTGATCCCAGCAGGATACTACGCACTTGATTCCCTTAGTTTATCTCACCCACAACCAAGAGTTGCTACGGCCCAAAGTCGAAGACTTGATAAAAAAATCTGTCTCACACAGAAAAGTCTATAGATTAAATAAATCTGTCTCCCATAAAAATACCCAAGATTTTTTGTTCCGTCTTTTGATAAATCAAGGTGAACATGAACCAATTGATAAAACAGACTTATACTCCCGAAGAACAGCCTAGTATTATCAATCACCTCACAATAATCTTAATCGACTAGCGAAACAAGATATTGTGGAATCATAAACGATGAGACGAAGATGTTTGTGATTACTTTTATCTTGCCTATCAGAGAAATTAATCTCGAGTCAATTATTTCAATTGTACTCAATAAGATAGAATCGGGCAAGATCAGAACACGCAACTACAAAGAAAATAGTTGGGTCTGGCTTCACAATCCCAATGAAGTCTTTGAAGTCGTTAACCTACAGGGTCTCGATAGAAACCTAAGGTTAAAGGAGAATCGACTCTAGTTATGGAGCTAGTAACACACAGGAGGTGTGGGGATTAGTTTTTCCAGTTGCTAGAGTTCTCCTTTATATAGTTTTCAAATCAGGGTTTGCAATCAATGTTAGCTTAGTAACAAAGCATTCAATATTCACCGTTAGATGAAAACCTGATTAAATACAAGCTAATATCTTTCAACCGTTAGATCGAACTTAGCTTGTTACACACAAATGAAATGTACCCTCATTTAGGTTCATGTAACCATACCTAAACGTGTACACCATGTTGGTTCACAAATAGTTAACCGAGGTTAGCCATATGATTACTCTCATATCAACCCTATTCATCTTAACCATAACTAGTTCAAATGACTCAAATGAAACTAGTTAAAGAGTTGTTCAATTGTTATATTCTCATAGAATTATACAAGAACACAATTGAGGCAAAATCGATTTGATTCACTCGAATCAGTCATGAACATTATAGCCACGGTTTGCAAAGATTGCATTCCTTATTATATAAATGTTTATGTTCATGTTTAAAACCAATTTTAGAACTTTAACCTTCAAGTATGCAAACGGGTACGCATAATTGAAATACCCAGACTAAGATTGAGTTACGCCAGTACGGAAACGGTTACGCAAACTTCAAATCCCAACAGAAATTCTCGTACAGGAACCTGCACGCTAGTACGCAAATGGGTACGCATACTTAGGTTCCCGGATTTCTCAAACCAACAGGTACGCAAACGGGTGCGCATACTATGGTTCCCGGACATGGATTACATATGTGCAAGAGTGCACAACATGACATATCCGATAATGGTTAAGTGTTCTAAACTCTTATTTCAATCACTGAAACTTTCTTAGAGGATGGAAATAGCCGTTTTCACACATTATTAGCATCAAAGCAATTTTCAAGTTATTGAAATAATCATTACGAAACATTCCAAGACAACACCAAATGATTGTATCACACAAACCATGTAATATGTTACTCGGAAATTTTCACATGATATAAGATGAACTTGGTCGAAGCGAAAGCTTTCCAACACATATTTCGAGAAATATGTCAGCTCGAAATCTCAAATATGTATAGAAAACTATATCGTAATACGACTTATGTCTCAATATAGGAGATAGAGTAGAAATAGACTTTCCAAGTGATAGATGAGTTTAAGTCTCCACATACCTTTTGCCGATGAAGTTTCACAAGCTCCCCTTAGTAGTTCTTCGTTTTCAAATGATGAACGTCGTGAAAACTAAGCTCAACTACACAATCTATGTCCTAGTCCGAGACATCTATAAATAGGCTAGAAATCAAGACTTGTAGTTTTGATCACTAACATTGACAAACATGTTTGATATAGCAACGCATGCGAGTTCGACCGAGCAGTGCTCTAACAATCTCCCCCTTTGTCATTTTTAGTGACAAAACTATCAATACACATGGATTACAAAATAAATAAAAATTTGTAGCTTCTCATCCAAATGCTTGATCTCCTTGGCGTCTTCAACACGACTCGAAAACTTCGTCACTTCCAAGTACTCCGTGATTCTAAACGTGTTCAACTCAGCATCATAGTTGTTGAAGATCCATAGCGATAACAATACGAAAACAAATGCTCTCAATCATTGTTATACAATGTCATAGTATTATTACACAGTATCAAAGTTCAATTGTATCACAACTTTGACAACAATACTATGGTGATATGTATCACTTCCCTTAGTCAATACTTCATCTCAACATGAAAACCAGTCCCCCTTATATAATGATCTGTAAACCATATGTATTTGTAGTACGAAACTACACATTAATTCTCCCCCTTTTTGTCAATATAAATTGGCAAAGGTACGAAAACTAGTGGGATCCTCATGAAATTTTCATAGAGATACTTCATGACCAAAAGAAAATAACATACCAACTAATTTAGATGCAATCATAAAGCCGAAGTTAAATGCATTCATCAAGGAGTTTATAAAGATACAAGATAACCCCTATAATATTCCACAACAGCACTCCCCACAAAGATTTGGCAATTAAGCACAAGTTCAAAAACAACTCTCCCCCATAAAATGTCATTCCCGAAAGAACAACAAAGACGACCTTGCTTTTTCAAGAAAAGAATGATTTCTTTGGATATAACCAAATCACATGAAAACATGATTTTGTATCCAAAAATCTCAATTGAATCAACCACAAAAATGATCAACTCAATTGGTCATGCTCGACATAAGAGAACTTACAGAGCAACACAGTATGTGCACAAAAATGTGGATCGGAGGTCGACCAATACTGCGGAATACACAAGGATTTGTTCTATTTTCCATCACTATTTGGACAATGACATACAATAGATATAATCCTTGTAAACAAAAGTTTTATCCTTTATTCCATCAAATAATGACATAAAAGGCTTTAACTTTTGTAAGTCAGAAGTTCATTCTATCTTTTATCAATACTTTCATACCGACATAATAGAGATAACTTTTGAACAAGTATGGGACAGTCACAAGTTCACGGACGTAAACAACATATCCCATAACAATTTGCAATACATAAAATCATAAAGATTAAATTTGCAAAAATCATCTTCCAAAAACTTAGAATTTAAATAAATAAATCTAAAACATGAAGATGAAAATGTTGGACATAGCTATGTGTACTCACAATAATGGCTATTCCAAACCCTAGTAATCCTTCTAAAAACACAAGAAACAAATTCTCATAAGAAGTTTCCTAGACAAAATAAATCAAAACAAAACGAACTCTAAAGACCAATCATGAACACAAGCACTAATTAGAGTTCAGGTATGGAAGCTTCACTGGTTCCACAATCTTCAAGCTTCTGACAGACTGTATCAACTGCATCTTCGGAGAAGATATCCTCATTGAGAAGATTCTTAACATGTGACTTCATGAGAAGAAGGTCAGACTTAACCTTTTTCAACTCAGTTCGTAACATGTTAGATCTTTTACTGAGTTCTCAAGCTTCAGTTGGGTCTTCCCAAGGTCAGTGAGAAAACCATGAACTACTTCAGCAGAGACCATCTCAGCATTTTCTCGATCTTGATGAGAAAACGCATAATAGCATGAGGCACATGATTCGAGTTCGTCAGCTTTAACCAGGGTTCTTTTCTTCTTTAAAACAAATTCCAAGTAAACCGAATCATCAATTGAATTAGTTGGTAACTTCCAAGGGTTTGAAGGAGACCCCATTCTTTAAAACCAGGAAGAGAGAGTTTGTGTACTCAAGAGAAACTTTGGAATTTATAAGGTTTCACAAGAAACAAAATTTAGGGTTTCCTAAGTTGGTCCGTGACAAATAAACTGGATACCTGTACGAACACAACCTTGGCCCATAAAAAAGTAAAATACCCAAGGAGGAATCAAACAACCAAGCACGTTGTTTCTTCATCAAGATTTTTTGCTACGTGAATAAATTCACAGGCTCACTAAACATTATATTCTCACAAGAGAAGAATTCAGAGCAAATAAAAGTAGCAATATTTGGTCACAACAAGGTTTCAAGAAGAAATTAATAGAAACCTGACTCCTATTAGAACAAACAAATACTTATGCATGACTGTTTATGAATGATAATCCAGCTAAGAACGAAGAAATTAGCATAGAGAATCAGAAAACATTTTGACATAAGTATACCTGAATACATCTCACTCTGTCAGGATTTTTATTGAGAGTGAGGTTTCAACCTTGTGATTAATTATCACAAGTATGAGCCTTGAGCTCATTAAATGAACGTTGTTTCCGGTTAACCCTCTTTTTCCTGATCTTTGGAGGAAAACCGTTATGATGTGAAAAGTTATCATAAAATTTACTATCATTAAAATATGACGCATAATGTTGATTCTTACCTGAATAATTTTGGCCAGAGGGAATTGACATCCTGTAGATAATTTCTTTATATCCTTCAATTATCCTTTCTAGGTTGATTTCCGTTTCTCCATTGCATCCTTCTTATGGTACCTTTTTCACGTCATTGACAACAGAATCTCCCTTTTTAATTGAAGAAAACCCATGAGTTCTTTTTGAACAGAATGGTTTAGAAAGACTGTTTCTCACTTGAGGAACACATCGAACTGACTTTCCTGGTGGGGTACATAGGGTGAGTACTAAAACCGATAGGTTTAGTCATATGAATGTCAGTTACTCCTTTCAGAATTAAATATAAGGTGTGTTGGAGACGAATAATAGAATTGTCATTCAACCTCGAATTCTTCTTTTGTTCACCAAGCCCTTTTGAGTTACAAAAGAGACACACTTTCTGATCACATGAGTGATTAGACAGAACAATATTAACACCATTGTTGGGAGACTTTCTTCCGTGTGATGTGGATATTCCTTGGTTAGAGGAAGACACAGGCACATTTTTTTCAACAGGAAGGGATTTCAATTTTGCTTCTGAAACAGAAATTTTTCCAGTTAAGACAGAAGCAATTGGTATAGTGGACTCTTTGGAACATTCTTGAATAAAGAGTTTACTCAAAATAAGTTCAGTTTCCAAAGTATCCTTTTTGAGTTTTCCCTCATGCAAGGTCTGTGAAAGACAAACAGAGGCGTTTTCCTCACGAAGGACTTTTAGAAGAGAGTCACGTTCATTTACCATACCAATAAGAACATTGACTTTGTGCTTCAACCAATTGACACTATCATCCTGGATTCTAGCAAGTTTTAAAATCACTGCACTCTCTTTGGCTGCATTCCTTTCAACTTCAGAGTCAGACTCGTCAGTAAGGTAGTCAGGAAAACACTTGTCAATGCACGTCTATTTCCTTGGAACACAAGGTTCTTCTATATTTGAGATTGACAAATCTTTCTCTTTAATATACTTTATAGAAACAAATCTTTTATTTCTGGCGATGAGTTTATCAGAGACAGTATCGTCCATCCTCAGATCACCACAAACACAGACTTATGAGGTCTTTAATGTATTTGCCTGCTCTGATACCAATTGAAAATGCGGGGGTCTAACAACCACACCCAATTATTCGTTTTCCAATATGAGATGAATTACTCCAATACACTTTCTAGAGAATCAACTAGACTCAATCTAGAGTAAAGTATATCAAAGAGCTTAATATCTCTAACTCTTAATTCAATCCGCAATCAGCAAATAGAAATCTGAGAGCCCGAATGAATATAAGAGGAGTTACTTGAACGGTACCAAAGACCAATGTTCAAGTGTCAATCAATGTAAATCAACAACCAAAGGTTGGATATTCTAATTGAGTGATCCTAACGCACAATCTGTGATATTTCAATTATATAACAAAATATAATGCGGAAAAGAAATAACACAGACACCAGAATTTTGTTAACGAGGAAACCCCAAATGCAGAAAAACCCCGGGACCTAGTCCAGATTGAACACCACACTATATTAAGCCGCTACAGACTCTAGCCTACTACCAATAAACTTCGGACTGGACTGTAGCTGAACCCTAATCAATCTCACACTGATTCAAGGTACAGTTGCATTCCTTACGTATATGATCCCAGCAGGGTACTACGCACTTGATTCCCTTAGTTGATCTCACCCACAACCAAGAGTTTCTACGACCCAAAGTCGAAGACTTGATAAACAAATCTGTCTCACTCAGAAAAGTCTATAGATTGAATAAATCTGTCTCCCACAGAAATACCCAAGAGTTTTTGTTCCGTCTTTTGATAAATCAAGGTGAACAGGAACCAATTGATAAACCATACTTATATTCCCGAAGAACAGCCTAGTATTATCAATCACCTCACAATAATCTTAATCGACTAGCGAAACAAGATATTGTGGAATCACAAACAATGAGACGAAGATGTTTGTGATTACTTTTATCTTTCCTATCTGAGAAATTAATCTCGAGTCAATTATTTCAATTGTACTCAATACGATAGAATCGGGCAAGATCAGAACACGCAACTATAAAGAAAATAGTTGGGTCTGGCTTCACAATCCCAATGAAGTCTTTGAAGTCGTTAACCTACAGGGTCTCGATAGAAACCTAAGGTTAAAGGAGAATCGACTATATTTATGCAACTAGTAACACACATGAGGTGTTGGGATTAGGTTCCCAGTTGCTAGAGTTTACCTTTATATAGTTTTCAAATCAGGGTTTGCAATCCAAGTTACCTTGGTAACAAAGCATTCAATATTCACCGTTAGATGGAAAACCTGATTCAACCAAGCTAATATCTTTCAACCGTTATATCGAACTTAGCTTGTTACACACAAATGAAATGTACCCTCATTTAGGTTTATGTAACCGTACCTAAACATGTACACCATGTTGGTTCACAAATAGTTAACCGAGGTTAGCCATATGATTACTCTCATATCAACCTTATTCATCTTAACCATAACTAGTTCAAATGACTCAAACGAAACTAGTTAAAGAGTTGTTCAATTGCTATATTCTCATAGAATTATACAAGAACACAATTGAAGGAAAACCGGTTTGATTCACTCGAATCAATCATGAAAATTATAGCCAAGGTTTGCAAAGATTGCATTACTTATTATATAAATGTTTATGTTCATGTTTAAAACCGATTTTAGAACTCTAACCTTCAAGTATGCAAACGGGTACGCATACTTGAAATACCAGGACTAAGATTGAGTTACGCCAGTACGCAAACTTCAAATCCCAGCAGAAATTCTCGGACATGAACCTGTACGCCAGTACGTAAACGGGTACGCATACTTAGGTTCCCAGATTTCTCAAACCAACAGGTACGCAAACGGGTGCGCATACTATGGTTCTCGGACATGGATTACATATGTGCAAGAGTGCACAACATGACATATCCAATAATGGCTAAGTGTTCTAAACTCTTATTTCAATCATTGAAACTTTCTTAGATGATGGCAATAGCCGTTCTTCACACACTATTAGCATCAAAGCAATTTTCAAGTTATTGAAATAATCATTACGAAACATTCCAAGACAACACCAAATGATTGTATCACGCAAACCATGTAAGATGTTACTCGGCAATATATTGTGGAATCACAAACGATGATACGAAAATGTTTGTGATTACTATTATCGCATTAGAAAAGAAGCAGTGCAAAAAATTAGGAACATATTCTGGGTTATCCAAAGAAAAAAAAGGAAAGAAAATAGATAAATAAAACAGGTTCAGTAAACTTCTATCTTTCCATTGCAATAAAACCACTCGATGAAAAAATGGAAAATATACTTCGAAAACCCATGATTAAATAAATCAATACAGGTTTTAAATAAATTTGTATCTTTCTATTGCAATATCCATGTCTAATTGTGCGCAAATGTTGTTTATTGAATTACTTATAAAAATCTTTCTGAGACTCATCGGGGAAATTATTTATAGATTTTCATTGGAATTGAAATAATAAAATTGTACTAGGAAAGAAAATGAGAGTCTACCGACGACTTTTTGGAGGACCACCCGCTTTCCCCACCAATTTCCTATGGACACTACCATGTCCAAAAGTAAAGCTTTTCTTGTGGAAAGCACTTAACGAGGGTCTACCAACCTTCCAATTCTCAACCGCATCCACCTTACTAACTCAAACATGTGTCCTCAGTGTAATTCTGATCCTGAAACTGCAACGCACATTCTTCTACATTTTCCAATTGCTACAACTTCATGGAACCTCCTGCTTCTCCATATATACACTCCACAAAACACCCATCAAAGAATTCCTCAAACAATTGTATCCCAACTCCTTCAAACAAAAATCAGTGACGAAGCCACTACAACTTTTTGCTTCTTATTTTGGTCCCTTTGGTTAGCCAGAAATGATGTAGTTTATAACCAAAAGCAAAAAAATCCAACAAGCATAATACAAATGGCTACCAAACTTCAACAGGAATATATATGGGCTAGATACAACCTCCCACCGGTGCTACCTGGAATCCAATTATCTACAAACCTTGCACAAAGGATTCCCAATTCAGCCACAATCTTAGTAGGATGGAGCAAACCTCACTTGGAATGAACCAAAATCAACACGAAAGGGCAGTTAGAGGTTATCCGGGACTAGCGGAAGCGGGTATTATATGCAAACATGATGAAGCTATCACAATCTTAGCAATTGCCAACCTCTGGGTATAACCACTGCCCTCATTGCCGAAACTTGGGTCATGCTTATCGCATCAAAAACTGCTACAAATCGAGGATGGCCAAAGGTGCAATTCGAAACCGACTCGGAAAATCTTTTGAGATTTCTAAGCTCGACCATTGAACCACCTTGGTACTTAATCAATATGATCACGAAAATCAAGTTTAGATTAGCCCAAATTCCACACTGCATCATAAAACACAATTATAAAGAAGGAAATCAAGTAATAGACGGTTTGACAAACAAAACAGTGAATGACAGCGTACCTGGAAACCTATCGACAATAATTTGGGACCATAAAACACCCCCGTGTATTAGTCCTATTGCATCGTCTGACTCTATGAATGTATCGAATCTCCGTGTAATCTCGCCCTAATTTTAATAAAGTTCATGTTTCAAGAAAAAGAAAAAAATAAATAAAAATAAATAAATAAATGTATATATATATGAGTGTCCAATTCCCATGCTTCGGGGATTTTCTAACGCCTCCTACATTGGTTTTAATTATGTCCGTCAGACTAATAAAGATATGAGAAGTCTTTTAGCAGAGAGGGCAGTAGTCCCTTTAACATCAACTTTATACATAGCATCTTTATTATACTCCATTAGGGAAGCGCTAGCTAAGGCTGTAGCTACTTTTTAGGGGTCTCAAATCTCAAAACCTTGTAATTTGCACCAAACTTCACAAACTTCCAAGCCCTTCGCGTCATGATCAAACGAAATTAACTCGACTGATGGAGTCTATAGGCCTATGCCCTAATGCGTTTGGGACTCTAAATTGCAACGCATTAGAGCGTACACAGTGGTGCGAGTATAACCAAAGACCAAAGACTAAAAAAAAAGATCAAATTTGGGTTTAGTCCGTCGTGTGGCGTAGTAGGAAAAGAGTATATTTGGTCGCGCGTTGATAAACATTACGCCTGGGATCAGGCGTTGGTAAAGATAACGCCCGAGTGGGGTGTTGGTAAAGATAACGCGCGAGTGGGGCGTTGGTATAGTATACGCTTCACAAACAGAAAAAAAAAAAAAAAAAGAATGGGGCGGAGGTATAAAGCCCGCCCCATGCAACATTCATAAATTGTGAAAGTGGGGCGTTAAGTATATGAACGCCCCATTTCGCGCGGAGATTATACCAACCCCCCATTTCGCGCGGAGATTATATCAACGCCCCATCGGGCGTACATTATATCAACGCCCCGTTTCAGGCGTACATTATATCAACGCCCGATGTGTAGCGGACATTATATCAACGCCCGATGAATGGCGGAGATTATATCAACGCCCGATGTGTAGCGGACATTATATCAACGCCCGACTATATTTGGATTTGGTCTTGATCGCAGACCAAATTTGGTCTGGATTTTACTCTTTGATCAAATTTTGATCGATGGTCCGTCCCACTACGCCAGCCCACTCGACTGAAAATTTGGATTTACTCGTCCATTGCAGTTGCTCTTAGGAGGTCTCACCCGCGTCTGGGACTTTTATATATCACCCGCGTCTGGGACAAAAAAAAATATCACAATATATTGCTCTTAATTAGTTATAAGCTTTCATGAAATTCTTGGGAAAATTTGTGCACTCAAGTTGTTGGGTGCACAAATTTAGGTTCACCACATAGGTATTTATTTTCTTACAAATTTTATTAGAATGCACAAAGTTAGATTTTCCATATGAATTTAACTTTACTAGGATGCACAAAGTTTTTTTTTTCTTTTGATCAGAAAAGAGAATATATTAACTAGCAAATATAGTACAAAAGGTTTACAATATCAGTTTTATCAAACATACTTGAAAAGATGTTAGTCTTCTGCGCTTTTTGTTGCATTTTGTTGGATAAATGCTGTAATTTTCTTATTCTTGCTTTCTTGGCGATGAAGTCCGCAGCAAAATTATATTTTCTTTTTACAAATTTCACTTGAGCTTGAGGTAGATCTCTTAAGATGCTTTTAGATTCCAACAAGGTGTTCTCAGCCGCCCAAGAAGTTTTTGTACTTACCTGGTTTACGTTGTCTGCTAACTCTTTGCAATCCATTACTAATGAAACGCTGGACAGAATATTCTCCTTTAACCAAGTAACCGTTTTTAGAAGGGCTTTAGTTTCCGCATGGAAAGCTGAGGTAGCCCACTCTGAACCTACTGAAATGTGCATAAAGGTCTCATGATCTACTGAATACAGGATAAAGGCATAACCCATCCATAAATCTTCTTTTTTATAGGAGGCCTCGATGAAGATTATCCAGTCAGAGTGTAATTCAGACCATGATGGGTTATCTGGGATCTCCTTTCTTGGTTTTAATTTCTTATGGACGGTAGTAGGAGTTGAAAGTAGATATCTCTTTATTTGCTCTATTAGGTGGATTGGGTTTGGGGTGATTTTCTCGAAAACCACTGAACATCTATATTTCCAAATAAACCAAAGTATTGTAGATATTTTCACTGTAAGCTGGTATAGATTTGGTTCTGAAATCCAGTCTTTAACCCAAGAAGATATCACATATGTGGTATTTCTAGTATTTACATTATCTAGGGATAAGCCGAACCAAATAGGTTTCGCGAAGGGGCAAGATATAAAAAGATGACGTTCCGTTTCTTGAACCTGAGAATTACACATCTGACAATGAGTGTCAATGTCTGGGTTATGGGCTCCAAGCCTAGAAGAGGTAGGGAGAGTCATTTGAATTAATTTCCATATAAATAGTCTAATTCTTGGAATGGACTGTAATTTCCAAACTTTGCTCCAAGGAAAATCTATCGTGTTTTCAAAGTCTTGGTCCTGTTTAACTATATAATTGTAGACATTTTTGGCCGAAGATTTTCCTGAACGGTGGTGTTTCCATCTGATAATGTCTTGCTCTTGTCTTCTTGGGTTTATGGTTTGAATTTTCTCTACGTCCTTCGGTTGAAAAAATTTATTTTGTTCTTGATCCCATTGATTTTCTTCGATTATGAGCTCTTGAACCATCACAGGGACCGTGTCTTGAACATTAGGATGAATCTGAAGTTTGCCCTCATCAGGAATCCAATGATCTTCCCATATATGCGTTGAAGCTCCATTTTTTATTTTCCAAACAAAGTTGGGGAGGGCTAGGACCTGCATTTGGTAAGTTGGGAAGGCTTGAAGAATGGATTTTATCAATATTGTCCTTCCTGCCTGGGATAAGAGTTTAGATTTCCAACCTTGAAGGGTGGGATAGTACCTTTGGAGAAGGGGTTAAAAATTTGCTTTTATATTCTTGTCAAAAAAAGAGGGGAGTACCTAGGTATCTATCCTTTTGGTCATCAATGGGACCTTAAGGATTCTAGCAATAATTTTTTCGTGTCTCGGGTGAATGCGGGGGCTAAAGTACACACTGGATTTTTGAAGGTCGACCATTTGACCTATAATATTTCCAAAAGAAGATAGGATGTCTAAAAGGTTTTTTTCTTCCCCTAGATCAGCTTTGGTGAATAAGAATCCGTCATATGCAAAAAAACAAGTGTGATATATTCGGGTGCACAAAGTTGGATTTCCTATGAATTTAACTTTACTAGGGCACAAAGTTGGATTTCCACATAATTACTCATTTTCCTATGTATTTAACTTTGGCGCTTATGAGTTACTTTATAATCCTAGCTTATTAGTTTAGTTTGAGGTCTATTATTTTCTTCTCTCAACCTAGAGAAAGGTCGTATGATCCTGGTTTATAGGTTTTATATGGGATGTTTAAATTGTGTTAAATTATCAAATTAAGCTTTACACTAATCTTAATAATTCTAATTATCTAAAAAAAAATAAAAAAACGGAAATCATTTCTATTAACAATTTTTAATCAAAACCTTTTTTTTTTTTGCATTTCCATGATAATCAAAAACTAAAACCTAATCACAAACAAGAATTTTATTTTATTTATTTTTTGGTTTTTCAAACAACACTTTCGGCGACAAACAATTCAAGTGATTGAGTTAAATCTTTTTGGGACGTTTCTTTTAAGAGGGATTCATCAACGATTTAACTATAAACTCCGAAATTTCCTCATCAAATTTTTCTGAAACTCAACTAGAATCGGCAAGTCAATAAAGGGGAAGTGAGTAATTTTTTTGGGTCTATCTTATCTAGTTTTTATGGATCTATAGAATTCGACTAATCAATCACGCATAGAAAGGCCGGAAAGACAACAAACGAGAATGCGAGAAAACGACATCCGAGAGAAGGATGCAGTACTCATCTTTGATAATATGATAAATCGGCCCGAGCCGGCTTACTAATGGGATGCCCTGAAACATTACAAAATTTCGTTTAGCCAACGACCCAGACGCCTACTTCCTTGACTGTCCATATCCAATGCCAAACGCCTGAAAATTCTCTCTGCAAGCTTCGTGGCACCGATCCTCGGAAACATGTTTCAACTCTTGATTTCCAGTGAATCCTTTTCCCTAGAGCATAATTATGCCATCGTTTCTACCTTTGTGAAGATTGATTTAAAACTTTGGGTAGAACTTCTCCTATGAGGTTTCCATATAAGTCCTTGTTTACACTGCTTTGAAAACTGGTAAACCTCTATGAAGAAGTCTCATCTGTTCTTGTAAGCATTAACTGATACAATTGTATCTTTCCTCTTTTGGGAACTTAGCAATCCTCAAGTTATATTGAGGATAGACTTCTACTTTGGGAAGGAATACTGATTTTAGACAGTATTCTTAGCTAAGGAAATATTCCTAAACAAGGTAATATTCCTATATAAGGAATATTCCTAGACAAGGTAATATTTCTAGATAAGGAAATATACCTAGAAAATAAATTATTCCTAGATAAGAGAATAGACTCCTATAAGGTTTGGGAAACCGTTATAAAGTTATAAATCGAGATGTTTAGCTCATAGCTAAGATATCTAGATAGTGTGGTTTGTGTTACAGACACACTTAGAGAGGGAGGTTTGTGAGACAAATCACCTTGAGAGAAGAGGAAATTAATTATTGTAAAAGAAAACTTAGCAAATAGTTTAAGGTTATTTACCTAGAGAAATTGTGAGCGTAACAAAGAGAGAATTGTAATAGTTTTCTTGTTCATAATGTAGAGAAGATATTTTCTTCGAATTACTTCTTTGTGTTTTGTTTTCTAATTTTCGTCTATTGTTATTCTGAATTCTGTTTCTATAATAGTAGTGACCAAGGTACGGAGATCATACATGTCATTAACGTATACCGATTGTTATTGATGTTTATTTAACACGAAGAACATTGCCAAGAATCGGCACATAGGGTACACACACATCAACCGATTACGGGTTGATGTTCTTCGTGTTTGATGGACATCAACAACAATCCGTATACGTTAATACATATATCAACCGATTCATTAACCATGTTTGAATTTTTGCACAAACCCATATATTTTTATCTCTATATTATAGAGCATGAAAATTAAAGTTGAACGATGAGATCATTCCGACATCGTATGAAGAACTTATGAGCAAAACAGTCGAAGAAATGCCCAGATTTACATTCGGTGGATAAGGGCATTTAGTAAATCGATTCTAGCAAAAAAGAAAGTTCACGGAAAAACTCTTGAACTTGAGTTTTTTTACAACCGGTTCATAGGGGAACTATATCAACCAATTATGGACATATTTTTATGTAACAAATTATCAATTTGGATTTTATTTTTTTTATAATTAACACTTGTTGAGGATTATATCAGCTAGCCTACGAGTCTACATCATTGAAATGATGACTTTTACCCAGAATCGGTGGATGTTCATTGACACAACCACCGATTCTCTTTGATGTTCATCGAAATGATGAACTTTGCTCAGAATCGGTTGACGTAAACATTGACATCCACCGATTCGGGTGTTATTTTAGAAAAATATATTACGAAATTTCTAGTAAATGTGGATTTAAATGCTTAAAAAACATAGTTATATACCATTAAGTTCTTTTCATAAAAACCAGGAAATTGATGTTTTGGGTCGATCAGGAATTTTTGACAAAAATCAAAACATTTCGTGTTTTGATGATCACAAAATCCCAAACTATAATCTAACACTAACTATAATTTCATTAATTAACTCACTAATTCAATTAATTAATATTAATTAATCATGAATAAATAAGTCATTAATAAAAATATATGGATAATTTTTCGGAAAATGGGTCATTTGTCCAAATATTTTTAAAACATGGTTCAAATGGACGAGTAAAAATTAGTATGGGTGAAATGGACACAAAAAAAAATAGCAAGAATGAAACTGGATTCATCCTGGCTTAAACTTAAAAAAGAACAAGGATGAAACTGGATGCATCCTGATGTAAATTAAAAATAAGAAAAAGTATTTGAAAATGGGTAGGATGAAACTGTTTACATCCTGGCTATTTTTACATTTTTGTCCATTTAAACAGTATCAAATTTGACACAAGAATTGTTGATTTTGGTCTTTTTAAGAACGCGCAATTGGGGGATATCAAAACTAATTGGGGATAGAGGGAAAAGACAAAAATTGGATCCAAATATCAAATCAGGGTCACTCCTTATCTAAGTATTTTTTAAAATCCTAATTTACTCCTCAGTAATCAGGTTTAGTGGTTAATAAATAATTAGTAGAAATCTTAAGTATTTGTTAAATGATTAGTGTGTATTTGTATTTGGGTGAGTGAGATGAGAGTATAAAGATGGGAAAAAAATTTGAGAGGGAATTTTTTTTGGTGAAAGTGGAGGATGATTGTGAACAGAGAATTGCTGCTAAGAGGTTGAAATTTTGATTTTTTTTTCCTGTGAATCCACCATTGTTGCAGCTGAAATAGCTCGGTGTCGGCATTGTATTCAACCGAAAAAACCATACCGGCATTTGTTGGAAATTTTCATAAATGTTTGCCACTATCCGGGGGGGGGGGGGGGGGGGGTCCGGGTCTCGTAACAAAATTTTCTGGTTTTGATCTTCAAAACCTATTTTTTTTATGTTTTAATCAGTCCACTTCCGGCACAGTTAGTTAATTCTCGAGCATGCCGGTACCTATGCCGGCATAGTATGTTGCTTAAATTTCTATGCCGGCAAATGATGAAAAGTATCTAGAAAATTGATTTTTTTTCGCTTGACAACCGGCATTGATAGATTTATATCGAGCATGCCGGCATTTAGTTCCGGCATTGAATTCATCAATTCCGGCATGGTCTTCATCACTTCCGGCGATGTAAAAAAGTATATTTCCGGCATGGTCTTCATCACTTCCGGCATGACCTTCATCATTTCCGGCATAGTCTTCATCACTTCCAGCATGGTCTTCATCACTTCCGGCATGGTCTTCATCATTTCCGGCGTGGTCTTCATCACTTCCGGCATGACCTTCATCATTTCCGACGTGGTCTTCATCACTTCCGGCGTGGTCTTCATCACTTCCGAATGTGAAAAAAATAAATCGTTTTCAAAGTGAGGAGCCGGCAGAGAAGGAGAAGAAAATTTGAAAAGGAGTGGGGAAAATTTAAAACTTGAAAGGGAATGGGGAACATTTTGGTTTCAAAGCTTTAACCCTAAAAGAGATTAATAAGAAGTGGAGATGGAAATGGGGATATGATTTTGTTTTTTAATTTTAAGTTTTTTGATTTTTATTTTGAGGGAAGGGTACTTTAGTATATTTGCCCCCAAAAACACCCCTTAGCAGACATTGTTGGTTGGGGGAAGTAATTCATTCCCCAATTAGTTTTCATATCCCAATTGTGGGTTCCTTTTTAGCCAATTTTGTGATAATTTTTTTATATTAGCTTATAATAATCTGGTTTGGTCTTCTAGCGTATGCCTCAAATTAGTTAGGTTTATAACTTGTAAGTATTAAATGTTTTTTATTTTGCAGCACAAAACCGATTTCGGTATAAATCCGGAAACAAAAAAAATTATATAAGCCATTTAGATGCCTTAGGTCATGGATTTCTCACCCCACTTTATCATCGGTAGTGGCGGCATCTTGGAACCTCCATTCCTCGATTTCTTCTCCTAGAAACCTTTGTTCAAGCCTGAAATCCCTTTCTTCTCCTAGACGTTTTCGGTAATATTCATAAAAATATCAAAAATCTTAATATCAAAATAGATAACATTCATAAATCCGGAAACATATCATCCAAAATAGATATTCTCAAGAGTCTTCAAACTGAACTGGGGAAATTGTACGAAATTAAAAATGATTATTATCACCAACTCTCAAGGGATAAATTCTTCAAAGAATATGATCAAAATACAGAATACTTCCATGCTTCTGTCACAAATAGGAAGAAAATTAATGTTATACACTCTCTAAGAGAACCATCTGGTCTCTGGCTCTCAGATGGAGATCAAATCAATTCCCTATTAATCAATCATTTTACCAAAATAGGAACTTCGCAAATAAATAACTACAATGTGGACCTCTCAGAAATCATCCAACCTTGCATCTCTGATTCAGAAAATACAGCTCTAACCCAAGTTCCAACAAAAGAAGAAATTTGCTCAATTCTTTCTAACATGAATCCTTGGGGTGCTCCAGGCCCGGACGGTTTCCAGCCGGGTTTTTTCAAAGCAAATTGGGATATATTAGGTCCAGACATTATAGAGGAGACACAAGACTTCATTAAAATGGGAATTATGGAACAAGATTTCAACCACTCATTCATTACTCTCATACCAAAGATATCAACTCCACAAACTCCGGCAGATTTTAGACCTATCATCCTCAGCAAAACAATTTCCAAACTCATATCAAAAATCCTAGCCAACCGAATAAAACCCATTTTAAATAGGTTGATCTCTGCAAATCAATCTGCATTTTTATCAGGGAGGCAAATTACAGATAATATTATCATAGCCCATGAATTGATTCACTCGATGAAAACTTCCAAAAAGAAAAAAGGTTTCTTAGCTCTCAAGATTGACCTTTCCAAAGCCTTTGATAGAATTGAGTGGCCTTTTATTAAAAAGGCTCTATCTTCGTTTGGGTTTAGTGATGATTGGGTAAACCTCATTTCCCAATGCATATCCACCACTTCTTTTTCCATTCTCCTAAATGGTTCTCCGGGCCCAAAATTCTCCAACACAAGGGGCTTAAGACAGGGGGATCCGCTATCTCCATGCTTATTTCTAATTTGCATGGAGATTCTCTCAAGACTCCTCGAAAAGTCTACAAAAGACAACAAGATATCAGGGATTAAAATAAATAAAAATGCTCCGACTATCTCCCACCTCTTTTTTGCCGATGATTGTTTTTTGTTCACCAAAGCAGACCTAGGGGAAGCAAAAAATTTATTGGATATTTTATCAAAGTTTGGCGAAATTACAAGGCAAATGGTAAACTTGCAGAAATCGGGTATTTATTAAAGCCCAAAAATACACCCCAAACATGGTAAAATTATTGCTAGAATCCTTAAAGTTCCGTTGTTGACCAAAAAGGACAGATACCTCGGAACATCTCTCTTCTTTGATAAAAATAGAAGAGAGAATTTCGAACCGCTTCTTCAAAGGTATTATAAAACTTTACAAGGTTAGAAATCAAAGCTTCTATCTCAGGCGGGCAGGACTGTTCTAATTCAATCTATCTTGCAAGCCTACTCGACTTATCGGATGCAAATGATAGCTCTCCCAAAAGAGACATTATATAAATTAGACAAAATTCAAAGAGATTTTTGGTGGAAAAAAGATAAGTCAAAAGGAAAAGGTGGTTATATAAAGGCGTGGTCAGGCATATGTAAACCAAAATCTCAAGGGGGACTAGGAATAAAAAATCCCCATAATTTCAATATAGCCCTCCTAACAAAGTTAGCTAGCAGCGTAATAACAGAAAAAGATCAACTGTGAGTGAAACTTCTTGAAGCAAAATATTTCCAAAGTTCAAACCCATTCGAACCTACGAGAAACTATGAGCTATCTTGGATTTGGACAAGCATTCAAAAAGGTCTCAATATTATAAAGGGAAACTTTGTCTGGCAAGTGAAAAATGGAGCTAATACAAAGATCTGGGAAGACAAAAGGATACCAAATACAGATAGAATAAATGAACCAACGTACAGGGTTGACCCATTACCACAAAAAGTTCAAGAGCTATTAAATACTGAAGGGTCATGGGACATTGGGAAACTAAATGAACTTTTCTTGCCAGAAATAAAGGAAAAAATATTAGCAATAACTCCGAATAAGGGAAAGGGGGACCAAATCAGATGGAAACATCACAGTTCTGGGAATTTCACGGCAAAAAATATTTATAACTACCTCATTGGTCAAAATTCAGATAATGAGGAGGTAAATGAATTCTCGTGGAATAAATTATGGAAGCTTCAAGCAATACCACGAATTAGACTATTTATTTGGAAACTAATCCCAAAAGCGCTTCCAACCAACGGCAGATTAGCAGCTCATAACTCGGAAATCTCGGATGAGTGCCAATTATTTAACAACCAAGCGACGGAAACATAAGATCATCTATTCATAAAGTGTCACTTTGCTAGATCGATTTGGTTTGGTTGCTCCATGGAAGCCGTTAATTCTCAAATTAATGCAGACTCCATCAGCAATTGGGTAGAAAGTTGGATAACGGATCCAAGATTTTCGCAATATTGGGTGCAGATTGCAACAATCCTTTGGTTTATTCGGAAATACAGATGTGAAGTGGTGTTTAGAAAAATACTTCCAGATCCAATTTCTCTGATTCAGCAAATCAAGAAGTTCATCCAATCCTCTCCGGAAAATACCCAGGAAAAAAACAAGAAGATCCACCAGCAAAAGAGTTCTCCTAAATACTATTGGAACAACCTAAACGCGGATTGGATAATATTCACAGATGCTTCCTTCAATATAGATAACCTTTCCATGGGATATGCTTTTATCCTGTACTCGATCGACCAAAAAGCTTTTATGCATCTTTCTGCAGGTTCGGATTGGGCTTCTTCGGCTTTGCACGCAGAAGCAAAGGCTCTACTAAAAGCCCTAACTTGGCTACAAAACAACCTTCTATCTAGTGTTTTTATTGTTACAGATTGTAAAGTGCTAGCGGATTTTATCAACAAAAAAGGATCAAATATTTCATGGACAACAGAGAACACTATAGAAGAAATTTTATCTTATATGGGAAAATTTCCACAAGCTAAGGTAAGATTCATAAACAGAGATCATAATGCAGCAGCAGACTCAATAGCTAAAGAAGCAAGGACCAGAAGACTACAACACATGTCAAAGCACTTGCAACAAAAAGTGCAAAAAAAAAAGCATTATTTCTAATGCTTTTGATAAAAATGAAATTGCAGACCTTCTATATTATATTGATTAATTAATATATTAATTTTTCTATAAAAAAAAAAGCCTCTCTGTCACGTGAATTTACCGTCGGAGAATAATTTCTTTTGTTAATTTGTTTTTTCTTTTCGAGGAATATAAAATCTCGCATGAAAGAAGGGGGGGGGACAGCTGGCTCTGCAATGTGCCCTTAACATTCTGTGTCTCCTATAGCTTACTCTGACTGAACCCTCTGTTTCTTCTTAATTTAATAACCGTTTTTATGACCGTTACTTCTTCAGTACTGTTGTCGGCTCTTCCTTAACTCCAAGGATCCTCTCGGCTCTCGCTTCTACAGTTTCCATTCCTAGCGTCTGTTTGTGATGTTTTTTTATTCGCGATCCTGTAAATTCTAGAATTTGACTTGCGACCAATTCCCTCCCGCATCATGATATATTATGCAGGGGCATAAGATATATGTGTGTGCGACATAAGATATTGAAATCTGCTAAACATTATCTATTATATTAAGTATTTTTGGATATAATAGTTTCTTTCTGTCCGGTAGTTTCTTGTGCAAAAATTCTTAGCGAACCATGGTTCTAAATCACGAGAAAATCGCACAGACACAACAAATTTCATAAACGGGACCCTCTGTATTTCCCTGTAGAGTGGGCCCGACCAATTTTGTGTCTGTACGGTTTTCCCGTCGTCTAAAACCACGGTTTGTTTAGAAGCATTGTTTCTTGTGCTTGTTTTGTTATTCATTTTGTGATATATTTCATTTTTAGTTACACGACAAAAAAAACGAAAAAAAACCTTGGCTTAGTTTGAGGCATATTCCATCTATTTAAGGCCTATTATTTTCTTTACGCAACCATTTTCTTCACTAACTAGGGAAATATTTCACAAAGAGGATTAATTTACAAAAAATATATTTAGGGGCGCTTATTAAGAGGTTCTTCTCTTAATTAGTAAGAATTTTAAAGGATCTTTAATGAAAACAGGGGGCCACCCATAAGCTACTCTTAGCTCCGTCCCTACACGTAATCTAGAAAATAGGAAATTGAGTGTCTAAATTGGTTGAAAATATAAAACTACTCTCAAAGATGAAACACAATTGTTTCTTTTTTCATCTCTAACATTAATTTCTTCGACAAAATCAAAAACAAAAACTTAGTAACTTTTCTATATTCATTCCAATCAAATCACAAATCCCAATACCAAAAAAAAAATCATCTTTTTGTCAACTCATCCATGTACTTTTTTAGAATCGTGTTTGACAAATAAGTTTCTGTATCAAATTATTCCTCTTACTAAGGAAACTTAATGATTTATACATTAAGTTTCAATTGATCTAAAAGAAAATTCCTGAAATTTAACCAGATTCGGCGGCTGTCTTAATACCGCTGAATTGTGCTTGATGTTCACATTAAGAAGAATCGGCTGATGTTTATTGACATATCGACCGATTGTTGCTCAAATTTTTGTAAATTTTTTAGGTCAAAATCGGTTAATATAAACCTATATATATGCCGATCTGGTTTCACAAGGTAAGGATCGGTGTTTATGTGTGTGTCCTTATCGTGTAACGGCCTAGCCCCAATCTATTTAAGGGGTGTTTTTATTTGGGTATCTAGGGTTACATAGTAGCAAAGCAGTTAGAGCTTTATTAATTAGCCGTTTTAGTTAATTAAGTAGTTATTAGTGTGGACAACCATGATTAGAGCATCTCGTCTTCACGAGTTAGGGTTTTGTCTTTCAGTTATATAAGCTTAAGTTGTAATCATTATGTAGGTAAGAAAATAGATAAGTGGAAGGAGGCTGTTCTCTCAGGAATGAAACAGTGAGACGTTCTATCAGGAATGAGACAGTGAAGTTCAATATTTAGAGTTTCATTATTTTTGTGTGTGCGTGTGTGTTTTCTTGTAATACCCGGTATTTTTATTTACGTTTTTGGGTCGGATTTCGTTCAAGTAATTAGCTTACCTTGTGACTCGGGTTTTTTTGTGGAGTCGTTTTGTTTGCCTTAGCCTAGTAGGTTATGCTTTTGAACTTAGATATCTAGAAGACAATCTCTTATCACTTAGTAAAAGGTTAGGGTGTAAGTATAATCACCTAATATATATATATATATATATTAAAAAAAAGAGAATTACAGATTTAAAGGATTAGCAACCGGTAAGAAACTAGTTGGAAGCCTAGCAACAAGCTGAGCTCCAACTCCTTTTTGGGATAATTAATATTAATTATATAGGATTTATAATAAAGTAAAAAAGAAAGGGAATGAGAGAAGTTAAGAGAAAAACAAAAAAAAAAGCTAGAGAGAAAGAGAAGGAGATGGATCTAGGATTTATATAGAAGAAGACTATGGGAAATTAGCAAAGGATTATTGAATTAAAGGTAGAATGTGAAACCCTTTTCTCGTTTGGCGTTTTCTTTGGATGTTTATTTTGTATGATTTTGTATTGTTGCGTTTTAGTAATTTAATCATACAAATATATATCTCCTAGTGATAATTAGGCTTTCTAAATTTTTAGATAACATGATTAGGTACCCATGGTTAAATTTTGAGAACAATACACCACGAATTTACTGTTGAATGCGTGTTTGAATTTGGATGATAGTTTCTGAAATTCTGGACAGTTCCAGTTTGCTGTGTTTTTGATAATCTTAGGAAGTCTTAATGATGCTAAAACGATTTGAGTCCTTAACAAAAGTTATAGATTTGTGATTTATCTATCACTGTGCTTTGGATTGAATCAATTTTATATCTCTATGAATTTATCATGAATTGTTTGGTAATGACATGTAATCTTCCAAGTTTTTAGGATGTTCTTGTAAATTCGATAATTTTTTTTGAACCGTTGGTTTTATGTGAAATTTGGTTATGTGGTTGTTTATGAAGATATGTATGTTCTCTAAAAATTTCAGGAATATCAGATGAATAAATCACCCAAATATGTATGATGCAAAATGGATGCAGTTATCTAGTTTGTAGAAATGCTTGAAAGAAAATTATGTTCTTACGCCATGGTTGCTTGTGTTGTGTGTAAAAATGTTTTATAAAAGGAAATGAGTTCATGTTTATCCGTTATATGGAATATCGTTTCATGCTAACGGAGGGTAATGATCCCCGAGAGTTAAATGTGTAATGATCCCCATGGGAACTTGTGTTTCCCGACCATCGATGGCGGCTGTCCGTGCCGGTAAACGATAGGTGGTGTACGAACCAAGTTTTTTGTACTGTGAATGAAACGGGTAATGATCCCCTAGAGCATATGGGTATGATCCCCATAGGAGCTTTTGTTCCTGACCATCGATGGAGGTTGTCCGTGCCGATAAACGATAGATGGGTGTACGAACCAAGGTTTTCGTACCGTGAACTCATGGTTTGAGGTGACTTATAAATATGTGAGTGAGAATATTGATATGTAACTTATGTTTTGAAACTTAAAATGATGGGTTGTTAGAAACATTATTGATGAATTGTGAATTGTGAATTAATGTGTTAAATTCCAAATGGATGATTAGTGGACTCATGGTTTCTTTGTGACGATATTAATACGTGAATAGATGTGTTGAATCATTGATGATTGACTTGTTGGCAATTATTTTGGTATTATAAATTCATGGTTTGTTGGTTAATATGTGAATGATGTGTAGAAACCTTAAATGGATGAATTGTTGATAATAATATTAATAGTGTTGTGAACTTATGGTTTGTTGGTGACTATATTAACTTGTGAATCATGTGTTGGAATCTAGGTAAGATAATTTATTAGAAACATTATTGGTGATGTGATTGTTGAACATACCCTCAATTCGTTGAAGTTGTACTATGTTTCTTGTCATATGCTTTTTCTTGACATAATGATTATGTTTCCGCATCTTTAGAGAACGAGGTGCATTCTATTGAGCTGTCATCTCACCCAAATTGACATCCTTGCAGATTTATTAGAGTCGCGCAACGGAAGCTAGGATTGAGTAGCTTAGTGATTTGAATCTTTTCATTGTATTGATTGAAATGTAATTTGAAATAATAAGTTTGCTGGAAATGTTGTTACAAATGATTAGCAAATTCATATGTTTAAATTCATATTAGAAAAGTTAATTATATTTTTTTGTAATTAAAAAAAAATAACTAAGAGAAATATATATGCATAAGTCTCTTTCCGACCCGTAACACTTCGAGTTCGGATCTCCATATGGGTTTGACCCTGGTCCGGAACTCGGGGTGTTACAAGTTGGTATCAGAGCTCTAGGCTTTAGATCTTGAATGGGAGCGTAAAGAAATTGTTTCGTATATGAATAAATTTTTTAAGTCTCTATTCCGACCCGTAACGCTTCGAGTTCAGATCTCCATATGGGTTTGACCCTGGTCCGGAACTCGGGGTGTTACATTTCTCATATTAACTTGTTATACCATAACAATTGGTATCAAGAGCAGGTTAGATATATCATGACAGGGCCATCAATTAAGGAGTTAGATAAATTTTTTGAAAACTACTCTAAAGAGATGAGATATCTGTTTTCAAAGTTGATAGAAAACTTACCAATGATCTCAGAACGTGAATCTTCTCAAAGAAGAACGCTCAGATAAACAAATAAGTTATTATCAGTAATTGAGAGGTTGCTTGTTCAGTCAGCAGAAACACAGAAGAGTATTGAAGCAGCTATAAATGAGCTTGCGTCACAATCCAAACATTAAGAAGTAGATAACTAATCAAGAGATAATGGGTTCTCTGAAACACATCATGTGGATGGTACACCAGCTTTTAGCAACTCCAACTATCCCTCTCATACACCATCAAAGTTGGATTTCCCTAGATTTGATGGAGATAACCCAAGAGGATGGATCTGTATATGTGAAATATTCTTCTACTTTAATAAAAATATTGAAGAAAAGGATTATATGGGTATAACTTATTTATACATGGAGGGTAAAGCAGATTTGTGGTTCTCGGACTATCAGATTGGTAAGGGTTCTATTTCTTGGTCTCATTTCTCTCTTGAAGTCTGTACTCGTTTTGAGGATATATCAAATGATAATTATGTGGGTATGTTTAATAATTTTATACAAATTTCTATTGTGGAAGAGTGTTTTGAAAGATTTGAGACACTCAAAGCTATCATGTTAAGAAAGAATCCTCATATGACTGAAGCCTATTTTGTACTTAGCTTTTTAGTGGGTTATAAAGATGAACTCAAAAGTACTATCCAGATGTTTAAACACTCCATCTTATCTGAAGCATTTCAGTTGGCCAAATTACAAGAGCTCCATGTAGATGGACAACCAAAGAAGTTGAAAACCACTTACAAATCTCAACACCGCTTCTTATTTTCTCTCTACTTTCACCAAACTTCAATAAGCACCACAATACCCACATAGTCAAAAACCATTCCTAAACCTCCTTTCCAACCTAGAAATTTTAACTCAAAACCTAACTACCCTTATGTTAAAAAGTTAACGTATGAAAAACTAAAAGAGAGGAATGATAAAGGCTTGTGTTACAACTGTGATGAAAAGTTTTTATTTGTCCATAAATGTAAACATCAACAATTATTTATGTTTTTTCTAGATGAGATAGAAGAGAGAGAGAGAGATGGGAAAGAAGGATTAAATGAGGGAGCATAGGAAAATGGTGATTATCCAATAGAAACAGACATGGAAATATCTCTCCATGCTCTCACAGGATGTAAAAGCAGCGACACTATCAGAATACCAGGTTATGTTAAGAGGAAGTTCATCCTCATCCTGATTGACACAGGAAGTACTCACAGTTTTATTAACAAGGATTTAGCTCAACGGTTAGATTGCTCAATGGAACAAACAGCTCAACTCCTGGTTACAGTGACAAATGGTGATAAAACAATTAGTTATGTTATGTGTAAATAGATTCCATGGTCATTGCAAGGGGGAAAGTTCAGCGGTGACTTCAGATTACTACCACTTGGAGGGTGTGATATGGTTCTCGGAGCAGATTGGCTTAGGACTCTAGGGGATGTTGTGTTTAATTTTGAAAAAATATGCATCAGCTTTGTCCATCAGGGGAAAAAGATTACTCTTTTTGGGGCTAGGGAGAATCATTCTTTAAAGATGATTAGTACCAGTGTTGTTACAAGGTTTTTCCAGAAAAATTTTCATGGCATAATCGAGCATTTCTTTTCCATTTCAACTGACATATCTAAGCAAGAAATACCAAAACCAGTACAGTTGTTATTACAAGAATATGTTGATGTGTTTGAGGAGCCAACATCCCTACGGCCACCAAGAATATTAGACCACAAAATACCACTTAAACCCAATTCAATACCCACAAATCAAAGACCCTATAGATGCCCCTATCTGGAAAAATCTGTTATTGAATCATTGGTCAAGGAAATGTTGTGATCTGGAATATTCAAGCTAGTCACAGCCCATTTGCAGCTTCAATCCTTTTAGTAAAGGAAAAAGACAATTCTTGGAGATTTTATATTGACTACAGACAGTTAAATAACATTACCATCAAATACAAGTTTCCAATACCAGTGATTAATGATCTATTGGATGAACCAAATGGTTCAATGGTGTTTACTAAGATGGATCTCAGGTCAGGCTACCACCGAATCCTAATGCATGAAGATGATATTCATAAAACAGCTCTTAGAACACATGAAGGTCACTATGAGTTCAAGGTTATGCCTTTTGGTTTGATTAATGCTCCAAAAAGATTTCAAGCACTCATGAATAAAGTGTTCAAACCTCACTTGAGGAAGTTTATATGGTATTTTTTTGATGATATTTTGGTGTACATTCCTTCACATGCTAAACATGTTGAACAATTAAAGATAATGTTGAGTCTTCTAAGACAACATAAATTATATGCTAAGCAATCCAAGTGATATTTGCACAAGAAGAGTTAGAGAATTTAGGGCACATTATCACAGCTAGGGGAGTTGTAGTTGATCCTTCTAAAGTATCCAACATCCTTCTAAACCCAAAAGGAATTGATGGGTTTTCTAAGATTAACAAGTTATTATATGAAGTTTGTCAAAGGGTATGAGACTATTGTCATGTTGTTATCTATCCCCAATCTGTTTTAGGGGTGTGTTTATTTGGATGTCTAGGATTACGTAGTAGTAAAGCAGTTAGAGATTAATTAATACTTAATTAGTCATTTTAGTTAATAAAGTAGCTATTAGTGTGGACGGACAAGATTAGAGCATCTCGTCTTCACGAGTTAGTGTTTTGTCTTTCAGCTATATAAGCTTAACTATAGTCATTTTGTAGGTAAGAAAATAGATAAATGAAAGGAGGTTATTCTCTTAGGAATGAAACAGTGAGCTGTTGTCTCAAGAATGAGATAGTGAAGTTCAATATTTAGGGTTTCATTATCAGTGCGTGTGTTTTCTCATATTAACTTGTTATACCGTAACTGTTCTCTCTGTCGAACGTTTCTATTTGAAATGCCAATTATTTTGGATATTTTTTAGGTTGTACCCTACATGTACCGATTTTGGTTTTGAGACTTTATATACGCCAATTTTTAGTATGATTCTCGCAAAAATTGAAATCATACTCGAGCTTTGCGTATAATTCCATACGCATTTTCAAATCGAATATGCGTTCATACTCAATCTCAAAATGCGTATGTTCAAAATGAGTACGAGTTCATATTCATTCTCAAAATGCGATATGTGTACCTGAAATGAATACACAATCTACAATATTATCATTGGTTAATATGGATATCCATATTAATAAAGAATATCAACCCATAATAAGCCTACATGGGCATGAACAACCATCGATTTAAATAGCTTCATGTTTTGGTGGTCAATTAACATTATTTGAAATTTGAGTTAACAAAATTAAATGATCGAACTAACACTAATCAATCAGGGATAGATTAGTCATTATTAAATATAGTTTGTTAAAAGGCTTTTGAGTTTACTTCATAATGACTTACTTTTGTCTTCAAGTGGTAGGCGGCCTCAAACTAGCCCCACAAATTAAAAAAATTTCTATTTGATTTTACCGAAACCGAGAATAACCTCCACAATTTCCTTATCTTTCGAATTTTTTGTCCAGTTTAACAAAACTTATTATCTTTTTCTGTTTACGATTTAATATCCAAGCAAGTTTTGGAATTTTTTCTTCAAAACATAAGTTTTACTGGGCGATGTACAATATTTTTTAGTATTAACAAATCTAGGAATATTTTAATTTAATTTTATATTAATGTATGAGGCTTTTCCTATTATCGTTCTTATGATTAATTTTCGAGAAAAAAACATGTGCTTACAGAAATATTTTTTCTCGATTCATCCCTGGTTATGCACAAAAATTAAAAAAACCAAAATGGTAGATGCCAGCCTATTTTTTTTCTTTTTTACTCTTACGTCAGTAGAAGGCATGTGCCTTGCATGCTGATTAACTCAAAATACCAAGTTAAATGTGTATATTTTTCTACTTAGGCTGGTTCCTATAGATGTGGCATATCAATTGATTTGTCACTTTTGCATCTATTACAAACTGTTCTAAGTGGCAGATTTTCAACTTGGCTCATCGAGGTAGAGTGTTTAACAAGCAGTAGAATCTCGACCGCTAGGTAGTGACTAAATCGAGCGGTTAACTCTATGTCGCCATCTACATAGTTGGTCGCTAAATGGTATATAGCATGCTTAGTCTTTTACCATCTAACGGTCCAAATTTACTCCCAATAAATAATCAATTCCAACCTCAATTCTATGCACATCTTCTATATGCTTTCCAATTTTTTATCCATATTATTTTAATCCAAATCAAAATCCACCATTTTTACATGTACGTTTTCTAACCATTTTCAAATTTATTGTAATATGGCTTCTCAAACGCAACCTCAATCTGGCAGAAGTAACAGAGTTCGGGGTATGAAATTTAACGTAGTAGGAGGTGTATGCATTTGCACGAATGATGTTGTTTATACAGTAGATTCTATCAGTGGTGCACATCAACAAGGAAACCTCTTTTGGTCAAACATATTCAGAATTTACTGAAAAATAATGAACTTGGGAAATCGTGATGCACAACGGTTGGCAGCTCGTTTTTGTGTGATTAACAAAGATATGATGAAATTTATAGCTTTAACCATCCGATTCAATCAAGTAAGAATGATTGGTGAAATCAATGAGAATATGATAAGCATATTGCTTGTGGGATGGCAAAGACTTCATGGAATTTTTTTCTATTTCTTAAGTTTTTTCGCATCCTTATGGTGTTTCAAAAATACAATCCAGTTTTGTTTTTCGCTCCTCCACTGGTTGTAGCTCAGTAAAGACGTATAGTTAAAATATTTTAGTTTTAATTACAACTGTTAATCATATGTTTCATTTCCTAATTTCAACTTACTGAATTAAACATAAATTTTAAATTAAATATAATCGATAAATTAAAAATGAAAGTTTAATTTACAACTTTTCTTCTTATTTTAAGTCTAATTTTTGAATTAATTAACGAATTGCGTCATTTTACAGTGTGTAATTCGTACATCTCTGCCAACTTTATACCAAGCGTCCAAACTTAAGCTGATGATGACTAATTAATCTGACGACCATAAATGCGTCCCTTATATATTCTATTATATCGCGTTTCAAAACTACACCTTTCTAAACCCATAATCTCTGACTAATCTCTTCTAATTTTACTTTAGTATTTTCCCTGTGAAATTCTTAAGTTCTCTCATCAGCTTAAGTGAAGTCGTGGTTACGATGGTTGGGTAGTTGTAAGCTACGATCTTGAACTTAGTTTTTGGCTTACTTCTGTAACAACATTCGTCAGTTGATTGTTGGGGGTTAAAGAAGTATTTAAGGGGGCACTTGTTTCCATGAGTATCACTACAACGCCTTTCCTCTCTCTTGAAGGGTTGATTTTATTGAATAGATCAAGTGTTAAGGTAATAGATTGTTATGCCGCTTCTTGTAGTTTTGAAAAGTTCCAAAGAAAAATATTATCCCACACAGCTTGGTAGCCATAAAATATATTGTTTATGTACATCTCCACCGTGTGCTCCCTTTCATGCTCTGGTCATGACAATCTAGGATTTGAGTTCTCCGGGAAAGAGCGATATGTTGTATTACAATTGGATAAGGTGGTCTATGGCGGTAGAGTGCATATGCAGTGTTGTCTCTGTCATGAGATCAGCAGAGTCACTCCAAATCACAAAGGGTGGTGATGTCGGTCAACTGCATCGGACGTGTTGGATCTAACACTACTAGCCATTCGGCGAGCGTCTTCGAACGAGTCTGGATGTTGATATGAGTCATTTGAATCTCATCTTGGTTATTGGTGTTAGAGCATCCATGGTCAAATTCACAAGGTTGATAAATCAAGCTTCGTATTCAAATTTAGTAGATCAAAGTTATATCTTGATTTATATAGTCTACTCTCAGTCTTGGACTTGGAATAAATCGTTATAGTTGAGTATCAGAATTTACCAATCGACCTTGAAGAGTGAAGACCGATTATCTTATTTCCTTATATAATCAACCATTCTATCTACTGAGATATGTCGTGTGACTTTAGTATTATGATGAACATTACAAAGAAGAACTCAAGCAACAAGGAGTAGTTAAGTTAGTCTTTATGTTCACTAACAAAACTTATAAATTAAAGACTTGGTAAATTAAATCTCAATTAACTTGCATACAGAAATTGGTTTTGTCATTTCGGGAACGGGTCGATTTTGAGATATTCTTGGATACTATTTTTGTTTCAAATAATACACAAACTGATTTGTGCAGTTCGTGAAGTGGTTGATTGTGAAAGTTTCCTAGATACCTGATGAAGGGATATTTATGGAAAACAAATATATTCTTTTATTATTATTGTTTATATTTTATTAATGATATTTTTAGTAGAAAAATAATTAATTTTCGGATTTATTGTTTAGGGAAATTTTAGAAGAGTCTAGAAGTTTTTTTAAGAGTTTTAATAAGTTAGAGAAGTTGCCTAAAGATATTAGATACCATGGGAAATAAGTTTTTTGTATTTTTGTTAATTTTAGGGTTTGTTTAGGGGGAATTATCTATATAAGGACCTCAAAAAACAAAAATTGAGAGACTATTTTGTTTAATTAAATTATGTTTTTGATGTTAAACTTTGTTTAATTTTATTTTGATTTTTTTTTATAGTCGGGTTCATCTTGAGGTTTAGATAATAATCTTATCCATAGTTATGATTCTTCACAGTTGCGAGGACTGGATCATTCGTTCATAGTCGTTATTCATAAGACCTATAGTTATGATTCTTCCATAGTTTAGGGCTGAGCTGGTCTGGATGACCCAAGTCTACTAGATAAGACCTATTATGACTCTTTTATCCTTAATTTTCGTGTCAAAATCAACATCCACAATCATAGATCAGAATAATCGTGATGTCGATACGTCATTATCAGAGATTTTCATTGATATAAGGAGTATGAAATTATCTCCATCTAGATAGGAAAAATTATACCCCCAACGTTATTTTTTTTATATATATGGCCTCATTAATGTTGCATGTGTATCACACAATAACACTAGTTATTCATTAATCGTAGAAGAAGATTAATATCCTAAAATTAAGCTGGGATTAGGATAAAGGAAAAAAATACGAAAACTTCAGGACTTTTTTAAAATCCATTTTTCTAAATAGAAAATAAAATATTTAATTACAACTCAGAAAGGATATCTTCTGGTAAGAAATTGGTCGGAAGCCTAGCAACAAGCTGAGCTCCAACACATTTTTGAATAACTAGATCTAACCTATGAAAAATAAATTCTCCGACTCGAACATTAGCATCATGGCTAGCAATATAATTGCGCAAGCGCTTCAGAAAGTCTATGGTATCATCAACCAACTCCCCTATGGTGGTAAAAGCAAGTGTCCCAAAACCATAATCATGAGACGTGCACTTCTCTAAATATTTTGCATTCTTGCGAGTAACAACATTCTTAATGGCGAGACCCGAAGTAAAGGTACAAACTCCACCACCGGTAAAAGGCGAAACACCAGTCACATCCAAGCACACATCACGTCCATTATCCAAGTTATGCACAAGTATGTTAGCCGGTCTCAGAACAGTGCCATTATTCGCAAGAAGTCCCAAGTCAGCCTTCTTCCTAGCCTGCACACCCACATGTAATTTTTTTTAACTACGATATTTCTTCTCTACGCCTATATAATTTGGACCAAAGATACTACATGACAACCATAAGTGTTGGTATATGTTGGTTATATGAATAAGAGTTGTGGGTTTTGAACGAGCAATGGCCTGGAGTCATTTTGGTTTGGTCGTGCCTCTCCCCAAGGGTTTGAATCTAATGACTAAAGACACCCATTTCCTTGTGACCATTGTAAAGGGGCGCCACTTCAAACGTCACGAACGAAAGGGAAACTTCAGTCGAAAACCAAGAGACGCAAATAACTGCATAAAAACCCATCTCGTTTTTTGTTTTTATTCACTGAAAAATTTTCATTGTAAAACCATCTTCTTGAAATTCTGAGAGTTTGTTCTTCATCTTGCGTTCGCTGCTTTCGAAGTATTCAAGTGTTGTGTTACTTAGAAAGGAACCGTTGTATCCTGGGAAACCATCACCGTGAACTGTCAACATAGTATACAGGGTGAATTGCGTTTTAAGGAAAGAGCGATCCTCGCCTCGGTTATTTGAGTTTGATTCTATTCGCCTCTCTTACCTTCTGTTGATTCAATTTCTTGTTTATTGAATTTTGTTCCATAGAATTAACCTTGTGTGCAGAATTCTTATTTGCAATATTGGCTGATTAATTGATATTGGTTGCTAGTTTAATCTGAGTTTCTTTTGTGTTCATGGTATGCAAACTGATCACAAGATTGGGTCATCTGGATTTTGAAGTTATTATATCAAGAGGATATTTGGATCAGGCTCACAAGGTATTTGTCTTATTGTCTCTTAATAATAATTCATAAAATTGCTTTTGTGCCTGTAGCAAATTTAGTATGTACACTGTATGCTAGAATTGCATTGAACAATTAAGATTCACTATCATCTACTGATTGTGAAACTTAGAGATTTGGTTAGAGGCACAATAACTTCTGTAAGGAATATCTCGTTAGTGTTAATTTTCTTGTATTGCCTTTGATTAGATTAGTACAAGTTCTATACATACAGTAACTAAAAAACAACAATCTTAAAACTCAATTACTAGTTTGTCTTGTTACTGTAGTATCTTGATTGGTGCAGTATTTTCATCTTGAATATTTGTGTAATAGTCAACTATGAATTCTGATTGTTGTAGTTTACTACCTATAATTTATGTTGTATCAGAAGTTAATATGGTGAGTAACCCACATGAGTGGTGGGTTGATACCTGAGCAACCCGTCATGTGTGCTTTGATCAGTCTATGTTTTCTACCTATGAAACCATTGAAAATGGTGAACATGTATACATGGGTAATGCTGCGACTTCAGTAGTGCAAGGCAAGGGGAACATAGTGCTAGAGTTTACGTCGGGAAAGAAAGTTACTTTGAAAGAAGTGCTACATGTTCCTGACGTTCGCAAAAACTTGATTTCTGGCGATTTGCTTGTGAAGCATGGTTTCAAACTAGTATTTGAAGGAAGTAACTTCGTAATATCAAAAAAAGACATGTATGTAGGGAAGGGGGTATTTAGATGGGGGCATGTTTAAGGCTAATGTAGTGTCTGTTACGCCTACAATTAATAAAGTCTTACCTTCTGCGTACATTGTCGACTCATGCTCTGTTTGGCATGAAAGGTTAGGCCATGTCCATTATAATTCTTTAAGAAAATTAATGAGTATGGAGCACTTGTCTAAGTTTGACATAGATACAACACAAAAATGTGAAGTTTGTGTTGGATCTAAATTTACAAGGCCCCGATTCTCCGTTGTTGAAAGAAACACGAAACCATTAGACTTAGTTCACATAGATTTGTGTGATTTGAAAATGGTTCCAAGTAGAGGTGGTAAAAATTATTTTATCACGTTCATCGATGATAGTACTAGGTACTGTCATGTTTAATTGTTAAGAAGTAAAGATGAAGCAGTTGAGAAATTTCAACTTTTTAAAAATGAAGTTGAAAATCAATTGAACAAGAAGATTAAGATTCTTAAGAGCGATAGGGGGACTGAGTATAAATCTCATTATATGAGATTTGTGCACAAAGTGGGATCATTCATCAAACAACTCCTCCTTATTCACCACAGTCAAATGGTATTGCAGAACGCAAGAACCGTACATTGAAAGAGATGGTGAACGCTCTTTTAATAAATTCTGGTGTACCTAACAACTTGTGGGGGGAGGCTTTGCTTACCGCAAATTACATTTTGAATAAGCTGCCTCACAAGAAAAAAGAGAAAACCCCATATGAATTATGGAAAGGTAGAAAACCTTCGTATAAATTCATCAAAGTGTGGGGGTTTTTGGAAAAAGTTATAATACCGTTACCTAAAAGAGTTAAAATAGGTCCAAAGACGGTTGATTGTATCTTCATTGGGTATGCTGAAAACAGTAATGCCAACAGATTTCTTGTATATAAATCTGAAATTGAAGATATTCATGTAAACACTGTTCTGGAATCAAGGGAGGTTGAATTCTTTGAAAATGTGTTCCTATGGAAACGAGACAACAATGTAAATCCCTTAAAAAGGAAAACAATTGTTGAAGAAGGTAACGTAGATACTAACACTTCACAGGAAACTGTTGAAGAACCACGTAGAAGTAAGAGGTCTAGAGTTGCTAAAACTTTTGGCTCTGACTTCGTAACGTTTATGTTAGTAGACGAGCCTCGAACATATGCAGAAGCAATATCCACTTCGGAAGCACCATTCTGGAAAGAGGCTTCAAACAATGAGATAGATTCCGTCATGCAAAACCACACATGGGAGTTCGTTGACTTGCCTAACGGTTTTAAACCATTGGGTTGTAAATAGGTTTTCAAACGAAAACTCAGAATTGATGGAACTATTGAAAAGTATAAAGCCAGATTAGTTGCTAAAGGCTTTAAGCAAAAACAAGGGTTAGACTATTTCGATGCATATTCTCCCGTTACTAGGATCAGTTCCATTTGAATGCTTATAGCAATATCAGCATTATATAACTTGGAAATACATCAAATGGATGTAAAGACTGCATTCTTAAACGGAGAATTGGATGAAGAAATATATATGGAACAACCGGAAGGATTTGTGGTGCCCGGTAAAGAAAAGAAAGTGTGTAAATTGGTTAGGTCCCTTTATGGGTTAAAACAGGCGCCTAAACAATGGCATGAAAATTTTGATAAAACAATGTTATCAAATGGATTTAAGATTAATAAGTGTGACAAATGTGTCTACACGAAAACCACAACGAAAGGTTGTGTAATTCTATGTCTGTATGTGGATGATATGCTAATAATGGGTAATGACCTAGAAGCTATAAAATCTACAAAGAAAATGTTGTCTAAAAATTTCGACATGAAAGATTTAGGCAAAGCAGATGTCATTCTTGGAATTAAAGTTACAAGAACTTTGAACGACATAAAATTATCTCAAGAACATTATGTTGAGAAAATTTTGGATAAATTCAATAAGAATGACAATAGAGTTGTTAGTACACCTATAGATTCTACTACTCATCTTGTTAAGAATAGAGGTGAATCAACGGGTCAATAAGAATACTCTAGAATCATTGGGAGTCTAATGTATCTAATGAATTGTACTAGACCAGACATAGCATGTGCAGTGAGTAGATTAAGTAGATTTACAAGTAATCCAAATAATACTCACTGGAAAGCCCTAGTACGAGTTCTGAGATATCTAAGGAAAACAAAAGATTATGGTTTGCATTATACAACTTATCCAGCGGTGCTTGAAGGATATGTTGATGCAAATTGGATCTCAGGTTCTGATGATACTAAGTCGACAAGCGACTATGTATTTACTATGGGTCGGTCTGCGGTATCATGGAAATCATCAAACAAACTTTGACTGCTAGATCGACAATGGAATCTGAATTGATTGCATTGGATAAAGCAACGGAAGAAGCAGAGTGGCTTCAGAATTTCCTAGAGGATATATCGTTATGGCATAAACCTGTGTCTGCAATAAATATACATTGTGACAATCAAGCAGCGATTGCTAAGGCACAGAGTAAGATGTATAATGGTAAGTATATACACATTCGTCGTAAACATGATACCATAAGGGAATTGCTCTCCAGTGGAGTTATAACAGTGAGTTATATACGATCAAAAGATAATCTAGCGGATCCGTTTACAAAAGGATTATCTAAAGAGCAAGTATTTTCCTCATCAAGGGGAATGGGATTGATGCCTATAAAAGAGTAAGTTGCAGCGGTAACCCAACCTAGCGATTGGAGATCCCAAGGTCTAGGTTCAAAAGGGACAACTAAGTTGTGAGTTACTCGCCGGATAACACTGAAAGATATTTTCTCTACTCCCATTTCCAGGATGAAACAGTCAGTGTTGCCTGTCAAGAGAGAGGTTAGGAATTTCTTTTAATGATTCCTATGGCTTAGGATTAATTAAAACGAAGTATGGCAGGATACTTCTAATAGGAGATCACCTATATGAGTGTGAAGTGGGGCCGCTTCCGTGAGAACTATAAGGCTATGTTACTCTAGAGCACTCATGAAAACTGGGATTATTCAGGGCCGAAATGAACACAACCGAGAACAAAAGATGAAAGGAGAATAAACTGTGTGATATCTACTGCATCGGTGTACACTATACAGTTGAATAGTTCAAGACATCGCATTCACTAATCAACTAGTGCACCCGGTAGATAATCACTATGGAAGATTCAAATCCAAAAGCTATCTTTCCAAAAGCAGTGATTTTCCGTATACATACTCTCTAGTGTCTGCATCAAAATTTTAATTTTGTTTTTTGTTATGCGTCTCTGTAAACAAATTTTCATTCATATGTGGGGATTGTTGGTTATATGAATGAGAATTGTGGGTTTTGAACGAGCAATGGCCTGGAGTCATTTTGGTTTGGTCGTGCCTTTTCCCAAGGGTTTGAATCTAATGACTAAAAACACCCATTTCCTTGTGACCATTGTGAAGGGGTACCACTTCAAACGTCACGCACGAAAGGGAAACTTCAGTCCAAAACCAAGAGACGCAAATAACTGCATAAAAACCCATCTCATTTTTTGTTTTTATTCACTGAAAAAATTTCATTGTAAAACCATCTTCTTAAAATTCGGAGAGTTTGTTCTTCATCTTGCGTTCGCTGCTTTCGAAGTATTCAAGTGTTGTGCTACTTAGAAAGGAACCTTTGTATCCTGGGAAACCATCACCGTTAACTGTTCAACATAGTATACAGGGTGAATTGCGTTTTAAGGAAAGAGCGATCCTCGCCTCGGTTATTTGAGTTTGATTCTATTCGCCTCTCTTACCTTCTGTTGATTCAATTTCTTGTTTATTGAATTTTGTTCCATAGAATTAACCTTGTGTGCAGAATTCTTATTTGCAATATTGGCTGATTAATTGATATTGGTTGCTAGTTTAATCTGAGTTTCTTTTGTGTTCATGGTATGCAAACTGATCACAAGATTGGGTCATCTGGATTTTGAAGTTATTATATCAAGAGGATATTTGGATCAGGCTCACAAGATATTTGTCTTATTGTCTCTAAATAATAATTCATAAAATTGCTTTTGTGCCTGTAGCAAATTTAGTATGTACACTGTATGCTAGAATTGCATTGAACAATTAAGATTCACTATCATCTACTGATTGTGAAACTTAGAGATTTGGTTAGCGGCACAATAACTTCTGTAAGGAATATCTCGTTAGTGTTAATTTTCTTGTATTGCCTTTGATTAGATTAGTACAAGTTCTATACATGCAGCAACTAAGAAACAACAGTATATGACACTACAGAACACCTCTACACAACCTTGATAATTATGATTCAAACACGCTAAGGCTCTCTGCGGGTGAAAATCAATTATTTGTTTATGGTTGTGTACGCTAAGCAAACAATTTTCAATTAAGATATTCTTCTAACCTAGAAAGTCATTATTTTGCAATTCAAAAATTTGCCCCCGTCTTGAAATGTGTTTTACTTGTGCACTTTAAGCAGGCAAGTCTCAGTTCCACAGAGTCTTAAAGAGACAATCAACACTTCCATTAGTCAAACTTTGCTACCCACATGATGGCCAAGAACAGGTTTTGCCAAAGAAGGATCCCAAGTTGTTTTTTTAGGATAAATTCACACTTGTAGTTTTATTTGATAATTGAGGTAATCAATTAATTAGTTCTTTAATTGAATAAATTTATAAAATGAAAACATCATCATTTAACTTATTATTAGTGCATCAACGTATTAGTTGTTGGGAGTTGTCACTGTTTGCATCTTTTTTCTGTCATTTCCTATAAGAAAACCAAATTATATTATCCTAATCTATTTCTACTCCTATTGGTTTTAGCCACATTATCAACTTTCAACGGGAAAATTTTGTATTAGTGAAAACACAACAACTATTGGGTAAACAATGTATGTAACGTGCACGGAACGCTCCGATAATCACAATTTCATCGGTGAATATCTATCTATTGTATTTTAATATAACTGTATTATTTGATCAGTGTTTGAGTCCAATCTAACAAAATTAAATAACACTGGAAAAATATAATACTGGCCAAATATCGAAGGTTGTATGTGGGATTTCGGTGAGGAAGATGCCTCAATAGCTCAATTATACATCTTCTATATGTACTACTAGTTGACAATAATTTTAAGTCACATAATATAATAAAAATCATAGAAGGCCTTGTTTGTGATAGTGATTAAGTTGATTCATGTTTAATGCAGCTAGTGGGAATTAGTGACACCATGTTGATCCTTGGTTTAGTTTAGATATGTATGTAGGGTTGGATGCTTAAGGTTGTGTCACAGTCACACCATGATACTTGTCAATTATTTTTGTTTTGTTAATCTAGTTCTAAATTTTATTTTAATCAGGGTTTGAGATGTGCAACATGACATGCACTTCTTTTATCATTTAGTGATGAGATTTTGATCAAATTTCCCCGGAATAGAAATTTGTAACCATGTGGACCCATTGTTATTACGGTGTGTCTTTCAAGTTTGCGACGTTTGCCAAAAATCAAAACAGTTCGCTGTCTAAACTCGGAAAATTGAAAATCCAAAAAGAAAAGAAAAAAAGAAGAAAAAAGAAAAAGAAGTGAATATTTATTTGTTCACGGATCCTAAATGCCTCGACCCCAACCTTAGTGACCTATCAAAACCTGAAATGGTATAAAATCCACCTGCTAAGTCATTTTCCACCACCATTTTGTTATATCAATGAAAGTCTAATTATATTTGAATCTGAAATTATATCTTTTTAATGAAAATGAAAAATGAGTTATTTGTCCAAATATTTTTAAATCACGGTTCAAATGGACGAGTAAAAAATAGTTTGGGTGAAATGACCAAAAAAAAATAGCAAGGATGAAACTGGATTCATCCTAGCTTAAATTTAAAAAATAGCAAGGATGAAACTGGATACATCCTGTGTAAATTAAAAATAAGAAAAAATATTTGAAAATGGGCACGATGAAACTGGTTACATCCTGCCTATTTTTACATTTTTGTCCATTTAAACAGTATCAAAATCTAACTGTCCATTTCACCTAGGAATTGTTTATTTTGATCTTTTTAACCAATTTTGTGTAATGAAAAAGGATATACAATAGATCTGAAATTTATCAATGGGATTTTTGATCAATCTCATCAAAAAATTAGTGTCGAACTTGGATATTGTTTCTGCAAAATCTCCAACCGTAGATTCGGTACAGAATCTGTCGTTCTTTGTTGAATGGTCGAAAATACCTCGCAATATTTTGAGACCCCATGATTCTCGCGGAAAGAAAAAGTAAATTTGTTTACTGATGATTCAAATTTGAATTTATCTCCAGTGCTAACGATAAGAGGTCAAATTTTATTAGCTCACGAGCCGTTAAGATATCTCTAGTAATTTTAAAAGTTCTTATTTTATACATGGACATTCAAAGGTCTAAAGTCTTAACTTAACTATACTTTCGGTTAAATCTTTATCGATGTCAAAAAATTTATTTAAAATTCATAATAAATACACAATCATGTTAAGATTGTTTTTTCATATTTATCATAACCTAAAAATTATAATGTGAGACCTTAATTACTGGATACATTACCAGATATTAGAAGATGGATCCATCAAACATTAGCTATTTTCAGTGTAAAATCACTTTATAGTAAACTAGTTTTAACTGATGGTCTTGAAAATTTCCCTGCAACCTTCATCTGGAAACCTGAAATTCCTCCTAAAGCAAAGTTTCTTGTTTGGTGTTTGGTTCACGAAAAACTCAACACAATAGATACTTTGAATCATAAAGGTATGTCATTATACAACTCTTGCTCTATGTGTGGAAATATAGAAGAATCAAAAGACCATTTGTTTCTCCACTGTAAAATTGCTTCCAAGGTTTGGCATTCTCTTTTTCCGAGTGGTGATTGGGCATGGATATTTCCTAGCACAATGCTCTCTTTAGCTCATGGTTGGGATTCTACTCACTTTTCTAGTTCAGGTAATTTCATTTGGGGTTTGATTCCGGCAGCAGTTATATGGGTTATTTGGCGTGAACGGAACTGCAGAAAATTTGAAAATCATTACACTTTCAAGACTGATCTAGACCTGATTATTGATATCAAATCTTTGGTGCTAAGTTGGGCAGCTGCAGCGGGAAAAAAAGTTCACATGAATGTTGCAAGTTCCCTGCATAATACATGGGAATCTATTTTTATGTAATTTAGAAATTTTCTGTTTTTCTATCTGTGCTATCTCTGGTAGCTATTTGTACATTCTCCTTTTCTAATAATATTCTCTCTTTCGATCAAAAAAAGACCTTCATTACTGGAGTTATGTTTTAAGGCAAATGATATTATTTAGGCCATGCCTAAAAACTCTAATACTGGAGGCCTAATAATCCTAATAACGACCTCCACAAAAGAAAAATCTACCTACCGCTGGAAAAACTACAAGCGGTAGTTAAAAAAGAAAAAACAGGAAAAACTCTATCACACTTTTATTCTCACACCATCTCACACTTTGAACGCCGTCTATTCTAATTTTTGGGATACATTCTTCTTATCAGCTCTAGGTTTCTACCAAAAATAAACGTGTTTCAAGACATATAATACCACCATAGCCACTTATGAAGGTTTTAAACTATTAAAATAAAGATAGTGAGGTTTAGTATTTTGGAAAGCAAGGTATATAGAGTTTTGTGAAAGGAACATATCCTCAAAATATTAATTTCAAGTCTGATACCATTTGGTTATTATTCACAAAAATCATCTAGAGAATGAAATAGTGTGAGAATAAAAATGTGAAAAAATCCGATAATAATAAAAGAAATACTTACCGATCCTTTAAGAAAATAACGCCAAAAGACGCACGCAAGTTATAGGTTGATTTATTTTCTAGTTAATTAGTCAAGGCCATCCCAATGCTCTGGAAACGGACAGATATCGGTAAATAAAGTCATCAAATGGAAAATGACTCTCCTTGTAAGTTTTCTTCAAAATGGCTTAATTGGTGTCAATTTATATTTCATTTTGCAAGTGTCGTCATTATATATATTTTAATTAGCATGGCCATTGTCAAACCTTCTAAAGAGGCAACATGTCTCTAGTTAATATCCCAGCTCTTGTAATAAGAAAAAAAAAAGGTTAATTTTCTGGCCATTATTGAAGCCAGACAACTACTTTGATGTGATTTTCTTATGAACTTGCTCGACTGCAAATAGAAAAATACGTGCCTGGAACAAATTATATGTTCACAATGAAAAATCTTGGTGGAGAGATACGTTTCCGAAGGACTTGGACTTGTGATGTTTCTGCATAAAATCTTGACTATTTCAAAAGCACTTCCATAACCCCAAGTATCTTAAGATTTCAGTTGACATTTCTTTTAGTTTATACGTTCATCTCAAAGTTTTATTATACTTCCTATTGCCATTTCTTTGATGATGTAAAAGCTTGCATCAAAAAATTTTCCGGACACATGAAACATGAGAAAGTTCTCCACGGAAAGGTGACAGTTGGTCTAACAAATCACATGAGCTGAGTAATATCTTGAAGTCTAAAATTAACCATCCAAATATGTTCTATTAAGTTTTTTTTGTTTTTTTTGTTTTGTTTTTCTGTTTTTTTTTTTTTTAATTAGGAATTAGAAGAATAGAAGCAGCAGGGGATACAAATACGTGGGACCCGTAGACATGTGATTGGTTTATCCTCCATGTTAATAACAAGGTACAATACATCTGTACTGCTCAAAATTAATGCGACATAATAGAAGAAACCAGGCGGGCACACTATCCCTCAAACTGGAAAATATGTGATAAAACAAACGAAAATATAGTATTGTTGATTTTCCCCAGAATAATAGCCAAAAAAAAATAAACAACAACAGGATATTTTCTGTTTCTCTCTACAAGAAATGAAAAAAAATAAGTAAAAGCAAACAAAACAGATTTCGTTTGAAACTGTTTACCGAAGAAAGGGAAGTCACTGGTGGTGGCGTGAATGCAATGAGGATTAGGATTTGCCTTTTTTATCTTGTACGTACGTCTGATAGTACCTTCCTTCCTATCTTCCCTTCTTCTCGAGCCTCAACTGTCGCTTTATCCACATCTTTATCTCTCACTTTGTCACTTTATTATGGCAGTAGGCTAATGACAACAGTCATTTGTTTGGTTTCATACTCTTTCCATTTATTTCTGTTTTTGCTGGCAAAGCTGTGATGTCCTAACCATTTTTTGTCCAATGATTTTCCCGCTGTATTATAATAACAACGACAGTTATCGAAGTATCAAATACTATAAGTGTGCGTTAAGATATACAGTATAACTAAGAGATCACATCTAAGTATTTCATTTTGGTAATTGTTCATTTGTAAACTGTTTTGAGACGTAAATATCATAACTGGCCATTTGCAAAATGGTCGAGTCAATGCATGTAAATATATTGTTGGAGAAATTACTAATAATGTAACTGAGAAGAAGATACTTAGCTCAAAATAATGTTGCTGATGTTGCTGTACAGAAAATGTAGAGGCACGTAAACTACGCTGTCCTAAAGGCAATATCGCCTGCCACTCCTCTGAGATGCTACAGCAGTTGGCGAGTCACCTCCAGGATACAACTACCGTTAGTACCCCTCAATGTAGCATACAATGAGGGTACCCTTAGAGCTTGGCAGAACTTAAAAACAGTAGAAGAGATGTTTACAGAAAAACAGAGGAAGAGTAGAAGAGATGTTTCTCTGTGGTGTGTGTTTTCTGAGCTTACAACTACTCTCTTATATAGTGTTTGTGTAGTTACAAACAAGAAAGAAAACCCATGCGTATGACAGTCAAAGAAAACCCATGCGTATGACAGAAATACTGGTAATGTTGGGTTAAAGATAGTGCATGGAGCAGTGTGTTGCTGCCAAGCCAAATACGTACAGACAAGGGAGCCAGGACAAAACACGTACAGCAGACAAAGAAGAGATTCTTCTACTTGTGTGGAAAACACGTACCAAAAATTTCAGCAAAAAGATAGGATCTAATGAACACACACCCACACCCACACCCACACCCGGACCCGAGCCCGAGCCCGACCGACCGCGGCACGCACGTGCGAAGCACCGCGCGTGCGGGAAAGGCAACCTTGCCCTAGTCTAGGCCTTCCCTCAAAGCACAAAAGTCTAATGACCCAAGGGCCATGCCCTTATAGCCAATTCTATGGTATTTAAGTGTAAAACTCTTTAGATTTTAGTCAATGTGGGACTATTGTTTTATCTATTCAAATGAAAAAACAATTAATGGGCAATAGGTGTAGGGATCAAAACATAGTCCATGTAAAAAATTGGTATTTTTTAAAGCGTTTTTTCTAACATATATTACGTAACACAACCACACTCGCAAATTTCTTACAGTATAAAGAACTAATTTATGCTAAAATGTTCAGTAACGGTCGACAAGGGTGGCCGAACGGAACATGCTGATGCGGTGAGAACAAAGTCCACACGACACATAAAACTATTGGAAGATGATTCCCCAACTGTACGGAAGGATAAGTGTCAAGTGAGGCCTTGGCAGTCGTACTTCTAGCTAGTTATGCTTAAATGACCGGCAGTTGGAATATCAAATGGAACGCGGAGAATTCAATGCAGCTCAAAAAATTTAGTTACTGTCCAGAAGAAGATGGTACTTGGTAGGTTACTTGACCATAGGTCCATATTATTTGCCATTAAGTGGCATGAAGAATGGACCCTTGACCTTCAAGTTGTGATGTGAACGTTGTACAGCCGTACTACATGGCTGCTACTCCTGTTTTGCAGCCTTCTGTTTTCAGACGAAGTGTGATCATCGTCTATGCAGTATGTACCTTGTACGCATTTCCCTTCCCTTTAATGTCAAGCAGGTTTCGAGGGAACCCAAGAATCCACTTCGTCAATAAAAGATAAGGATTAATCATTACATTTTTGTGTAAATTTTTTCCTATTTTGTCATTAAAGTTGGGCTAGCTTGATAAGGATGTAAGCTTGAAAATAGTCAAATTGTAAGCTCAAGCTCAAGCGTACGGGGGGCACATGGTGAGGCATGTTTCCACCTAAACTTCATTTTAGATCCACTTTTAACGGTCAATGTTCGCTACAAAGGAATACGAGTACTTAAATTTCTCAATTTTCATACTCACAACCAGGGTTCCAACGGTTTGTTTTAGCTATAACAAAATAAAAGATAAAGTACATGTCTGAATTGTCAACTAAAACAGTAGTAATTCGGTGGAACCAAAATCGGAAAAGATCTTACATATGGTCGGTCTGTAGGGTTCCTCTGGCACTTTAGCTTATGCAGAGAACAATATGCCAGTGTACCTTTGTTGTGTCTTTTTAATGTTAAAAAGAAAATGAAATCTTACTGATAAGCTTGCAGTGTGGCCGGGCACCAATATTTTCCGAGGATATTCCCATTTTGAAAGTTACTGATTTGCATAGAATTTGCTCCTAGGCCATATATATACCTCCATCTATTTATTCTTGACAAAAATATCCCTTGACTGTAGCCATGTGAGAGTAGAAAACCATTAATAAATCCAGTGTCCATAATCCATATGCACATTACCCACATGTGGGGGCCAGTAGGGCATGAATAGACCAAACCATATGAAATATATGAAGGTTCATTGCATGCAAAGGCCTGTCATTTTTGGATGGCATTGTCTTACAAATCTTGTACCTCATATACTTTGAAGACAGAAAAATGTTACATTCCACCAAGACCAAAACCTTTTTCCAGTAAGTACCGTGTAGGCTAGAGATTATCTCATAAATAAATGTAGAACATAGTTTTTAACCCAGTCTGTCAGAGCCTTGCACAACCCGCACTACGGCAGGTAAAAATGTTACATTTCACATCCATCAAAAACTTAAAATCACTCTCATGAAGGCCAGGGGAAAGTTCTAATTTTCGTTTAGTAGCCATTGCAACAATACATTTTTGGTTAAATTCTTATATGTGCACACCTTCACTCACTACTAGGAGTGGTGAATGATCACCACTGGCATTGCCATAACAAAAACCAACTTGCAACATGGGAGTTGATGGAAAGCTGCTTAATAAATACCAGTATACGTGGTTTCAAGATTCAGGTTCCTTACGGTCCACTCTCTCATTCATTGGTTTAAAACATCATTTAATATTTATATAGAAAATATTCAAAAAATATTTTAAGATTCTACTAATAATAAGAGGAAATAATAACAAAAAAGAAGCAGGAAGAGAGATTCTCGAGATGAGTTATTGACATTAAAGAAGCACACATCTGAACACTAGCTACTTGGGGGAGTGCACAACACAAGTGACGGTACCCTTTGTTTGTGAACCAATGCTTTTCCTTTTCTCTCAAGTGACTTGTACATAAAATATTTTTGTCACTAATTATTCAAACAATACTCCAAAAAGTGCCAAAATTATTGGCTACAAATGTTTTAGATTAGTAGAAAATTCATCCAATCAAAATCTCACAAGTGAGCTAATTGTTGATGTACCATGTAACTGTAGCATAACGGAAGTGTTACGAATCTCATGAGTTGTCCCGACAGACACAATGGAATGGGACCCTTCCAACCCGATGGTTTAGCATGGATGGATATTGTGTCTGGCCGGGACAATCTGCGAGATTCAACCCGTGGGATATAATTATTTAGATATTTTGGTTAACTAGTGGTCCGGGGATGATGACAAATACTTAAGAGTATGAGTTTCCTCCCGGAGCCCCATCCTATTACTATTGACAGTCTTTACACAACCCATTGTTCCATCTTTTGTGATGCACCATGTGGGTGTGGGATTTACAGAAAGACGATATGCTCATTTTCTCCTTCAAAATTATTTTATTTCCGTAACTTGTTTATTCATCGTTTGGATACAGAGCTGCACTGTCTTGAGTTTTCCTGGGGTATATCTATTACATTGACATTACTTGCAACAAAAAATCAGTTATTGACTTGTACGCTTTGAAGCTCAAAATCAGCTCATTTGGATTGTGCAACTTGTAGACAATACATCATGTATAGTTCAAAGCATTTTGGAACCAAACAAAATTTGCAGTTATCAAGCTTTAGAATTTTAAAGCGCCAGATGACAAGAAGTAGTCAAGATAACCTGCCAACACCTTTACTCAATAGACAACATGTCTTGGAGACCATTTTTATTTGCCCCATACACTATGTTCTCTCAATGGCTTGTTCTTTTTCTTCTTTTACGATAAAAACTAGAAAAAAACCAAATAATTGATTACCAAGTCATCGGAATGATCTTGATACGAGAAATTCAGATATGCTATTCTATTTGTACTGGGAAATTAATAATGTACACCTAAACCACAAAACACCTGTTTGGATGATGATCATTTTTAGGGCTGTTCATGGTCGGTTTTGGTTCGGTTTCTAGCCAAACCAAAACAGAAACCAATACTATTGGTTTCTAAAAATCTAAACCAAACCAATCCATTAACCATTGGTTCGGTTTCCAAATGGTTCCAGTTGGTTTCGGTTTGTCCCAGTGGTTTTTGGTTAACCAATAATTATATCAAACCAAAAAAAATATACAAATTTACAGATAAAAAAATCGTAGTTGCCGATAGTATTGGTTTACACAAATATACAGACAAAAAAAATAAAAAATAAAAAATATCAAGAATAGTTAAAGCTTACTCTAATTCTAGAGATCAAAAGAAGATATATAATATATCTTAATTTAGTTATTGACAAATAAAAAAGAAGGAAGACGGGAAGAAAAAAGTCGAGTAGCAGCAGCTGTAGTTAGGGGTGGAGAAGGGAGGCGGCTGAGAGAAAGAAGAAGAGTATCATAATGAAATATTAGATTTAGAGTTTCTATTTATCCTCTAAATCAATGGGTAGAATCTAATACTTGTAAATCGACGGTAGAAACTAAGTTTAAAAATTAATCGGTTTTCCAATGGTTTTTGGTTCGGTTTTAGAGGTCAAACCAAGCCAAAACCAACACTATCGGTTTTCCACTTTTTACACCGTAACCAATCCATTAGTAAATGGTTCGGTTTGGTTTTTTCCTAATTGGTCTGGTTTGGTCCGGTTCCAGCGGAAAACCGAAACGATGTTCAACCCTAATCATTTCTAATTTGTTGCTGTTTTTGTTGAGAACTGTCAAGAAGATAACATTTTTTTCTTTAGCTATTTTAGAGTTATTAGCTTTTCAGTTATCAGAAGGAACAATAGTTGACATTTTTACAAAAACTAATTCACATTATTTCAACTTAAGAGGTATTATCATCCTTAAAAATCATTTACATTAAATTAAGTTTTCTCATTATCTTTTATTCTTTTGGCTTACACTAATTCTTGCTTTAGTTATTGCCTTTTGCTAATAATGACTTCACCAATAAAACATGTAATCCCTGTGACCTAAAACTCCCTTTATTTCAGGGTTGTTAGCTCCATGGCATGCACACATCAATTCATCAAAGCCAAAAAAGTTCATCATTTTGCTTTGCCCACCATCATACTATATGTTTAGTAGTCATCTTAGGATATATAATCATCATCAATCTCCTAGCTTTATCTAAAACCTACTTCACTAACTTATTTTGAAAACAAACCTTTTTTTTTTTTTTTTTTTGCTTGATGTCTCATCTTTATAATCTATGTTAGATGGATAGTTTTGTTTTTTTGATCAATAATAGAAAATTCCACCCTGACAGTTTTTCTCATATGGAATTTACCAACATGGAAATGCTTTAGATTTTTTTTGGCCAAATGCATGTATTATCACAAGCTAAGGAGATTATAAAGGAAAAAAAAAGAGAGGCAAAGGGTTGTATTTGAATATATAGATGAAGTGAAAAGTGACTCTAATGGTGGAGGATGACTCTCATGTGTTACCTTTTGTAAAGGACTCTAAACTGCCCATGCTTCATGACAAGGGTCTATTATCTCTCACTCACTCACTCGCTCACTCACTCACTCACTCACTCACTCTCTCAGCTTGTGAAAGCATTCATTCACTTTTCTATCATTAAAGAATCTAAACAAGTAAGAACTTGTTGTATTTGAATGAAGGGGGGGAAATCATCAAGTACATAAATTTTGCAGGACTCTTTTAACACCACCCACTTGGCCTAGAGGGAGAGAACAAAAGCAGAAGCTTTGCTCAACTTTACTGTTTGGCCCCATCTCTTTTTATGGATTCCATGTTTATATATACATATATGTATGCCTACCCTTTTTTTTGTGTTTATATGAAGATTATATGCTGAACAGAGAGTGGTGAAGATTGGACGGAATGGTTTTAGTAGTGACTACGATCAAAACCCTAGAAATATATGGAAAATTGCCATCTCAAAAGTAGGAGGAAGATTGATTCATGGGTTTCTTTCTTTACATGTGAGTACCCATTTGGATAGGTAGTGTCTTTGTCTTCCATATTGGGTTTGTGGGCCTATCAAAACAAAAGATTCAATACTATTAATTTCATATATATTGCCCTGTCATAATTTCCACACACAGACATATATATATCTAATATATATATATATATTATATATATATATATATATTCGGCTATACATGTATAGCCTTATTCTAAATGAAATCAATACATAAACCAATATATTCTAAAGCAGTATTGATGAAGTGGACCCTTGCTTTTGATACATGGAATATATGAGAAATTATTAGCCATCGAAGGGGCTTCTAGCCAGTAGCTAGTGTATAGTAGTAGTGCATACTTGTTTGAAGATTCTTCAAGCTTTGGTTCCATGTTTCTACCAAGCTATTCAACTTTTAATTTTGCACATCATTGACAAAGAAATAATTGTGATAGAGCAAGGCATTTAATCTTTCACCCTTAATCTTGGAAGACTAGTTCATAGCTTGCCCATTCTTGATATAGTATCTAGGATGATAAATGCTTGAAAATGGTAGTTGCCAATGACCCTTTCGAGAATCTCAACCTCGAAAAATAAAACCGACGTACAAGGAAAAAGAATGCTCAATGACTCATAACTCTACAGATGTTATGTCCCATGATCATTAAAATCATTGTTGTAACCTTTCGGCGATTAATTTTTTCATTCCGGGACTAACGCATACTTAGAAACTAACTTTTAAGCATGAAAAGGTTGATTGAATTTGAAGCACCCCTAATGCACAAACGTCTCTTCTGAGACATGGTAAGAAAACAAGTGCCTATACACTCTTTTTAGTGTTCGAAGTCACTTTTGAACTTTTTTGTACGAAGATGCATCTCTAGTCAAGTGGTGGGTTAATACAGCGATTTGAGTTAGCAGGAAAAGACCAAGTTTGATAATTTCATTTTTGACAATGTTATTTTTTATCGGAGTAGTAGGTGTAGAATTCTTTTATTATGAAATTTTACCACGTGTTTGATCTCTATTGTGATGATATAAAGATAGAATGTAAGAAAATAACAAGATTCTAGGATCCATAACAGTACTAACTATAGGCAAGTGGTGATATTGGCAGGATAATAGTACTGCCATATGATGATGATTCATGATAGATGATGATAAAATCACTGGGCCTAGCTAGAAGACCGTTTACCGGTACGGCCATCCATGCACAGTTAAGGGTAAATTGAAACGGTCCCCCTGGAATCTCATTCTAGTATAGTGCAACACTAGGAAGATAGCACAAGAATGGTCCCCTAGAACCAAGAACAACCATTCATGATCCATCTCATAAGGCCATAACCAACGTCCTTGTGTAATCAAGTAAATAACAAAAAGACCCTTGGAAGCATTCTTCATGAAAAAAATTTAGGTTACCTTTTTGTAGGCTGCCTGCCATTTCCAGAGGAAACGTTCCAAATTCTAGAGGAAATGTTCCAAAAAAATCTTATTTTTGAAAGTTTTAATACTTAGGAATGAAGATAGTTGGCATTCAAAAGCTAGAAGACTGTTAGATAACATTTTGGCATGGCGGTGACTTTAGAGACCCAGTGCCACCAAGTTCTTTAGTCAAGAGCCCTAGTTTCATATTTGAGACTTAAGAAACAAACGGCAACTAGACTTGGCCAATGTAGTCCATAATTTTGGTGGGTCTAAGATTAAATGAGTCAACCTTATTTGGTGGCATGGGGTTTACCTTCGCAATCTAGCCACTTTGTTTGATTAGTTGGTAGTTGCGCTGGCTGCGAAATTACACTCAAGGGTTAAATGGATTATTAGCTTTGTGAATACTACTCCATGGTTGTTGGTGAGGGCAATTGAGATCCATAATGAGTAGTCAACGGATAATCTCTTGGTTCGTTCAGTCCTGTAAGTATGTTAAATGCGTTCAACAGTTGGATGATCCATATCATTGTCAAACAAATTCATGATATATACTACTACTACCCAATCAGACTTGAAACTCATGAGCTGCAACCATAATTTCAAGTCACATCAATAGTCAAAAGAAGCTACAAATTTTTTCTCTAAATTCCTTCACAATCTTCTCTTTATGATCATTCATGTTTGACTTACTTGCTACTTATTTTTCAAACGTCTTTAGAAACTTTCAAAAGATTGATTCACCAGACACTAATGATGAAGATGGGTGAAAAGGACCCATTTTGGCATACATGTGAATTAGGCCTTAAGATCTGGGCCTCAGACAGAGCCCAAGACAGTGAATTGAGATTTTATGTCAAGATTGCTGAGTAGCACTACTATGATTGCTTATGAGTCTTGGTTTCATACCCAGAATTATTGTCAGTGACACAAAATATGTCGAAACAGAGAGTTTTGGAAGTACTAATGAGTCATTTCAATTCTGAAACTATAGTTGGTGACACAGGATCGCAAAATAAACAATTCGAAATTCAATTTGGAATTACTTGATCCGGTTTCTACGAGCAATTGTACATACAGCCTAGTCTTTCTGACTAATCTAGTGGTACATATAGGCTCTACATGCTTACAGCTTAGCACAAAATGAGCATAAATATGAACCCAGGTCAATAATAGTAATACATCAATACTAGCCTCTAGTCACCTTTATGTATGTACCTTTACTTGCTGATTTGCATCCATTGGAATGAAAACACCAAGCTTAGCAAATATGGAGATCTATGGAGTAGTTTTCTGGTTCAAAGTTTTCACCTCACTAGTGGAATGAGCAAGTACTCCGCGTAAAAGAGCTGACAACAGAAAACCAGAGAGATAGAGGGATGTTAGAGCCTTTGGCTGAAACACTTCAAAATGGATTAGACAAAAAATGACATGGGAAGATTGTAATTACCTGCCATATAAACATGTAAAAGGATGTTATTGCAGTTTTACTCTTTAGATCGATAGATTTGGCACGTAACCAGAGAATCGAAGCTAAGATAATGTGGCCCAAAACCTGTGACAACAAAGAAAATTTGGAGTTAAAACTCATAATTACGATTCTATACCAGCCTATGTAGGGTGCGATACAAGAAACATCGAGACTCAACCTAGTCCACAAGCCTAGACCAAAAAAAAAAACAGGTCGTCTTCTTAAAGTTGCCAACTCAAGTCTTATTCAACTTTAAAGCCCAAGTGTGATCACATAAATAATATTTTTGGAAAAGGAAAAGTTGAACAAATTACAGTCACTAGTTTACTCCAAGGGCTTGAAGAAGATGCTCCAACCAATATAGCCACAGCATAAGCCATCTCAAGGAGGTATACACAAATCCAGAATACCTGTTCAGGGATATGACCCATAAATCATCAAGTTCTTTTAAGAAGAGAAAAGAACAAACGTGAGAAGGTGTTTAATGACAACTCACACGCTCTTGACCAAGGCGTACAGTGAAAGAACGAATTCCAAATATCTTGTCTCCAACAATATCGGGTATGTCCTACTCAACAACAAATTAAAAACTGATTAGAAGCCCTTCAAAATTAAAAAGCCTATGAATGTTGAGGAATTGCATCTTCATCTCAAGTTTCAACCATCTAGTTTATGAAATGTTTTCAAGAAAACAGAAAATCTCACTGAAAAACTAGAGACTGTACCTTGAATAAGGCTATCACAACCGAGAAGAAGCTCATGAATGCAGTCGCAAATATCAAAGGCCTTGTAAAGAAAACAGGTCTTCTATAAACAAATGTCTGCATATTTTTCAAAAGTCAAGATCTACTACCAACAGTTTGGTTAAAACCGTTCCATAAACTCCTTTTCTTTTTATTCAGTTTGGAAATGAACCTGCATGTGCAAGAAAAATGCAAGTTGTACAATCACAGCTCGAACAGCTAGGATGCACATTGCTGCAACCAACGCAAATCTCTTCCATCGCAAGAATGGCAGCTGCAAACACAAAGAACTGAAATTGTTCACACCATCGGCATCATATCACATTCCTATTGTCTCGTACATGTAAAGTCGATCAGACATACAATTGATGGCCTAATATTGTTCATTGAGTTTAAGCCAAGACGCCTTTCACTTGAAATTTTAATGCAAGGACACATCAACATGAAAATTAGCGCTTCAGTGCGTGTACTTGCTTCAACTATCCAACGACTCATTGCATGTTCAAAATAAAAATCTATGGTCTACTGGCATGTTATTTTAGTACTCTTCATACCATGATCAATTCGGATTTCATATTCTTAGCATCTAAATTTTTCCTTCAAAGTGGGTTTGAATATTTTGAATAAGCATGATGCAATTAGGAGAGGCCAAGGGGAACAAATACCCCAGATGATTATGATAAGAAATCCCCAATTACTTAGATTCCTAATTAAAATTAGGGTTAGGGTTAGAAATCCCTAAATTCTCTTGTTTTAGGCATTAGTTTATTTTTGGAAATTGTTCTATTTTAAGAATTTTATTTTAGATTCCTAGTTATAGAAATAGTTTCCTTTCTAGGTTACCTTTCCTTAATTTTATAGTTCAGTGGCCTATATAAGAAGGTCTAGTGTTATTAGTTTGATTATCTATGAGAATTATAAGTTTGTTCTAAGTTTCTGTGTTCTTTTAAAGTCTACTCTGCTGGCCGTGGGTAAGAACTATTAAGTTCTTATCAATTGGTATCAGAGCAGGCGTATCCTGTTTATGACCAAAACTCGAAAATTAAAACAAATAATTACGGAGAAGCAATTAGGTGAGCTAACGGAGAAGCTGGTGAGATCACATCAAATCAAGCTTTGTTAATTGAGAGGATCGGCCAGCTTGTGGAAAGCAAAGCAGTTGGGAATAATGAGGGACAAAACCAATCAAAAAGAGGAGGTGAGCGATTATATTTTTCTAAGTTTGATGGATCTGATGTAGAAGGTTGGCTCTTTAAGGCTGCACAATATTTTGAGTATTATGAAACACCTGCTAATCAGAAAATCAAGTTGGCAACATGTAATTTAGATGGTAAAGCTTTACAATGGTATAGGTGGTTGAAGAGAACTAAACCTGTAGTTATTTGGGGAGAATTTGAGAAAGCCATTATTAGCCGTTTCGGTATTACTTCATATGAAGATGCAGGAGCAAAATTCGCTAAAATTAAGCAGTCAAACTCATATGTAGAATATTGTGAAGAATTTTAGTGAGCTGTTTTCTAAGTGGATTAAAAGACGAGGTAAGACTAGAAACTCAATCCCACACTCCTATTAATTTACATGATGCAATGGCAATTGGAAGGTTACAAGATGAGAAGGTAACATTGCGAAAACAATCATATAGAATAGCACCAAAGACACATAGTGTTGTTAATATTAGTAGACCTTTTAATTCTAGAGCACCTATATCATCTTCAAAACCCATGACAGAAACTCCAGTTGTTAGAAGATTAACTCAGGCTGAAACTGAAGAAAGAAGAAAGCAACAACTACGTTATAACTGTGATGAAAAGTGGCACCGAGGTCATCGCTGTAAAACTCAGACATTGTTCTTAATTGATAGATATGACAATCAGGATGAAGATGAAGGTACATATGAAGTTGCTATAGAAGAAGAATCTGAAAAAGAAACCGTCGAGATTTCTATGCATGCACTGGATGGATCATTAGCTCCACAAACCATGCGGGTACAAGGAGAAATTAAGAAGGCTAAAGTTACCATACTTATCGATTCTGGAAGTACCCATAATTTTGTTGATTCTGCGATACCTAAAAGAATGGGAATTAAGACAATTAAAGATGAGACTTTTGAGGTGTTGGTAGCTAATGATGCTAGAATGACTTGTGAAGGAAGATGCTTGGATCTGGATTATAAGTTAAATAAATATGGGTTCAAAGGAACTTTTTATGTATTGCCACTTGGGGGATGCGATGTGGTTCTGGGAGTCCAATGGTTAGAAACGTTGGGTCCCATAACTTGGAATTTCAAACATTTAACCATGGATTTTAAGAGGGATGGTGAACGTATTCGACTAGAAGGAGATAAGAAAAATAAAGTAAAGTTAGCCAACATCAACAGCATCCAGAAACTCTTAAATAAGGGATCAACTGGGTTCTTTTGCAAAATCAACCAATGTTCAGAAGCACAAATTAGTCAAGAAACACCAGGGGAGATACAAGAATTAATTGAAGAGTTTGGTGAGGTGTTCTCGGTACCCACAATGCTGCCACTTGTGAGAAGCCATGATCACCGCATAACGTTACAACCTGGGAGTGCTCCAATCAATGTACGACCTTACAAGTACGCACATTACCAGAAAGGTGAGATCGAAAAGATTGTTAAAGAGTTGGTAGACTCAGGATTAGTTAGGCCAAGCACGAGTCCTTTCTCTTCTCCTGTTTTGTTAGTTAAGAAAAAAAATGGCACTTGGCGTATGTGTGTTGATTATAGAGCTTTAAACCAGGCTACTGTCAAGGATAAGTTTCCTATTCCAGTCATTGATGAGTTATTAGATGAACTACATGGAGCTTTATTCTTTTCGAAGCTAGATTTAAGATTGGGTTATCATCATATTAGGATGTATGAACAAGATATCTACAAAACAGCTTTTCGAACCCATGACGGACACTATGAATTCCTAGTGATGCCGTTTGGATTAACTAATGCTCCATCTACATTTCAACATCTTATGAATGATGTGTTCAGAAATCAATTAAGAAAATCTGTCTTGGTTTTCTTTGATGATATTCTGATCTATAGTCCTACCTGAGAAGCACATTTATTGCACCTTCGTGAAGTATTCCTTATATTAAAAAGCCATCAACTTAAGGTCAAATTAAGTAAATGTTCTTTTGGTACTGAGAGGGTTGAGTACTTGGGTCATATCATCTCAAGAGGAGGAGTGGAAGCTGATCCTAGCAAGATACAGGATATGTTGGACTGGCCGTTACCAAGAACTGTCAAGGCATTACGAGGATTCCTAGGTTTGACAGGATATTATAGGAAATTTGTACAAGGTTATGCTAATATTGCAGCACCACTTACAAAATTGCTAAAAAAAGACGGTTTTTTGTGGAAAAATGAAGCAACAAACGCATTTGTTAAATTGAAAAGTGTAATGACATCCACACCCGTGCTAGCATTACCTGACTTTACAAAGACCTTCATTATTGAAAGTGATGCTTGTGGAGTAGGAATAGGTGCGGTTTTGATGCAAGAAGGTAGGCCAATTGCTTTCACAAGTAAGCCACTTGGACCTCGTCATATGGCTTTGTCCACTTATGAGAAAGAGTTGTTAGCAGTAGTTCATGCGGTTACTAAATGACGACCTTATCTAATTGGGAGAAGATTTCTTATTCGAGTAGACCAACAAAGTTTGAAGTATTTTTTGGATGCTAGAGCTGTAACACCGGCACAACAAAAATGGTTAACAAAATTATTAGGCTATGACTACGCGATTGAGTACAAGAAGGGGTCGTCTAACAAGGTTGCTGATGCACTTTCTCGAAAATTTGAAAACGGTGAAATTTTTTCCGTAATTTATGTTAGTTGTGCTTGGATGGAAGACCTATTGGCTGAACTAAAAACAGATCCGTGGATCACAAATTTCATCTTTAAAGTGAGTCAGCCTTCTTTCGGCAAGAATAACTTTACCGTACGAGATGGTTTAGTTTACTATAAACAACATCAACTAGTGATAAGTCCTACTTCAAGGTGGAAGGCACAACTACTAGCTAAGTTTCATGACTCTCCAATTGCTGGTCATGCCGGAGATTTGAAGACAGTAAAACGTTTATCTAAGTTGTTCTACTGGTCTAGAATGCATAAAGAGGTGAGAGACTACATTGCTTGCTGTGATGTTTGCCAAAGGAATAAATATAGTACTCTTTCTCCAGCAGGATATCTTCAACCATTGCCGATTCCTACTACAATAGGGACAGATATATCCATGGATTTTGTTGAAGGGTTGCCAAAGTCTAAAGGGATCATTGTGATTCTTGTAGTGGTGGATCGACTAACTAAATAAGCCCATTTTCTTGCATTAAAACATCCATATACAGCCACATCGGTAGCCCAGAAGTTTTTAGAAACAACCATCAAACTTCATGGATTTCTTCAATCTATAGTTCTGATAGGGATGTTGAATTTACAAGTAATTTTTGGCAAGAGTTGTTTCGCCTACATGGAACTCAGTTAAGAATGAGTTCCTCCTATCATCCGCAAACCGACGGTCAAATTAAAGTGGTTAACAGATGTTTGGAAGGTTACTTACGGTGTTTCGCTGGAAATAAACCAAAAGGATGGTCATCTTGGTTACCATGGGCAGTGTATTGGTATAATACATCCTATCATACTTCAACTAATACTACACTGTTTGATGCTTTGTATGGCATTCCTCCTCCGGTATTAGCAACTTATTTACCAGGAGAAGCGAAAACCACAACTTTGGATGAGGCAATAACCAAGAGGAATGAAGTTTTATCAATGCTTAAGGATCAACTTCAAGTGGTGCAGAATAAAATGAAGCTAAGGGCAGATGAAGGACGTCGGGACGTTGTATATCAAGTTGGGGATTATGTGTATCTGAAGTTGCAGCCATATCGGCAAAATTCTAATGAGCAAAGGAAGAACCAAAAATTATCTCCATGATATTTTGGACCTTATAAGATTTTGGAGCGTATAAGACCTGTGGCTTATCGATTGGACTTGCCTAAGGAGTCAAAGATACATTCGGTATTTCATGTATCGTTTCTGAAGAAGGCTTTGTTTCCTAACACAGCTGTTGGGGATAATCTACCAGAAGAAGAAGATGAGGTTGATCCAGTAATCTCCATGATTGAACTGATCCTTGAGGTCAAGGAAAATCTTAAGGGGGAGGGAATGATAAGAAATCCCCAATTATTTAGAATTCTTAATTAAAATTAGGGTTAGGGTTAGAAATCCCTAAATTCTCTTGTTTTAGGCATTAGTTTATTTTTGGAAATTGTTCTGTTTTAAGAATTTCATTTTAGATTCCTAGTTATAGAAGTAGTTCCTTTCTAGGTTACCTTTCCTTAATTTTATAGTTCAGTGGCCTATATAAGAAGGTCTAGTGTTATTAGTTTGATTATCTATGAGAATTATAAGTTTGTTCTAAGTTTCTGTGTTCTTTTAAAGTTTACTCTGCTGGCCGTGGGTAAGAACTATTAAGTTCTTATCAGATTATTGTGAGAGTTAGTCCAAGAAAAATGCAAATAAACTCACATCGATTGAATATGCTGTTCCAAGTATAAAACTGACAAAAAGTGCCCAAAATAATGGCCACGAACCAATAACCCATCCAAGACCAAAGCTCTGAAAACAAAAAAGTAGATTCATTAATGTTGCCATTAGAATCATTGAAAACCTCTCTAATTTAAGAGATCATTTGACCACTTTACCCATTATGTATTTTTAAATAATAAAAATAATTCAAAAATATTTCTAACTGCAACATCAAATACCATGGCGGCGAAAGATGTAACAATCATGATCCCTGTTCTAACAGAATACTCTCCCGACGCAAGAGGAAGATATGGTTTGTTAACCTGAAACATAAAACACACTCTTAAAGTAACATTCAAAACTACTAAATATGAAGGCTCATACGTAATCCTTAAGCACAACAATTTTAACATCCTTAAAAAGAAGAAACTAAATATAAATTTGTGGTCCTTCTTTATGCAACGGTAACGAATCCTTGGATAGCTTGTCAGAATTAGCACCATTAACCAATAACACCAGGTAGACATGACGCATACACAAAATTTAACCTTTCAAAAACCAATGATTTAGGAGCCTCAGGTGATTCCTACATTAAAATCACTTTCGGCAGAACAGTTTAACATGGCAAACTTCGTTGAAACTTGCAATTAGTATCTTATCAAAGCACATCATAATTCAACTTAATGATGAACAAAGTGAGGACAGACTGACGTGGATAGGCAACAAATTGGCAGGTAATTTACTGCAAAGTTATATTACAATTAGCTTCGTTATGAAAATAAAGGTCCTGCTAGATTTATACATCATAAAAGGGTATGGTCAACCTTATCACCTATAAAGGTTAGTTTCTTCATCATATGCTAAGCTGGTTCTGGAAAGATAGTTACTCAAGATGTGATTCATATAAAGGGGTGAAAGATCCCATGGGTAAATCACTACTATCTGTGTATAAATGGGGCAGAATTTGGACACCTTTTAATACATTGCGTTCAGGCTTGGAAGGTGTGGACACACTTTCTGAATGAATCTGGGTTCATATGGGTTGTTCCTAATGACATTATAATTTTGTTCTCTAACTGGCCAGTAACTAGAAATGGGGATACAAGGTCTGTTGTATTGCTATTGTTTTTTGCCTTTGGTTACAGCAGAATCAAATAGCCTTCCACGGAATCAGCCATGGAGAGGAGGATACGATAAAGGTGATCAACAAGACGGTGCCTTGTTGAATTTATAATAAGTCTGCATTTAGTGGTAGTTCTATGGATGATATTGTTATTTGATGGAAGGAGGCGATTCTCCAACCTTCTTATGTGGGGTGGGTTTGTGATGCCATTTTGTGGTGAGGATCTGTATTTTGTTATTGCGGGAGGTTTTGATGTTTTAAATTCTGGTGGCTTTCTTTAACTTCTCTGTTGAAGGGAAGGTCTAAGTTCATAATCATGTACTTGAGATCCTTTCATAGCATCAATTACCTTGTCTATCTCGATGTCAGACAACTGATTTAATCCCACAATGTAGATATTCATCAATAGTGCGGGAACAATGGCCTGGCAAATAGAGATTCAAAAGAAAACAAGAAAAATAGATTAATTAAACACGTCCAGTTATGTGATGGAAGGCTTTACTAAATGAGCAAATGTAATGGAATTACCTCCAATACCCCAGTTAAGAACAAAGGTGAAACATCTGACAACCTCTCCACAGCAAGCAGAGAAACTGAGATTATACTCAATGTCTGCGCAATATATAATAAAAATAAAAATTTAGCAGTTTTTTCCGTTTATTGTTGCAGAACAGCTACAAAAGGGAACTTCAGTGATCTAGAACTGAAGTTTTGAATATTTAAGGTATTCAGTTGAAATAAAAACTTAACTGTGCCTATAACCGTGTGAGGCCGTGAAAATCGATAGAAAATATCGATGGCAGTTTGTAAGGGCTTCTGGGTGCTCTTGCTATTACCAGATTTTTCAGGCTCTGATTCTAAAGACTGTCCAGAAGCTGCATTCACGAGACCATTCTTGCAAGATCTCCCATTAAATTCATCACTGCTTTTCAAAAAATGACTAATAGGATATCTTTGAGAACTTCCACTACTATAGTTAGTTAAGACGTTCCGTGCTCTTGAGCATGAAATTTGTACTGGTGCAACACCTATTAGTAATAATGGTTGGGTGCTGTTAGATTATGATCAGGGGAAACCAAAGCAATCTATGTTAAATGCTAAGCAGTCAAATAGAGCTTGGTAATGAACTCGGATATTCGTAAATGCTAAATGGAAAATAGGTTTCTGTAGATTCAGAATCATCACATGCTATAAAGATGTAAACAACAGTAAGCACTGTAAAGAGTTCTGGACTCAAACTAAATGTGAACACATTTGAAACTCACTTGGATACTGAACAGCCTTGAATGCATCGCATCTCCAACTCTTTGTAGCTATAAATCGAGAAGATAGTTAGAAATTCCAATGGAAACTGAAATCTCAAGCCCCATAAAGTTCAAAACCAAAATAAATAGTTGCTTGAATCAGATAAAGTTGATTTTGATTTATTTTTTTTTCTGTTTTTTAGGGTTAATTAAACAATGATAAGAATTCATCAGAAATGTAAGTGAAAAGTTAAAAGATTATACCTTTAGAGAACAAAAATGAAGTTAGAAATGGATTGGGATAGAAAAGATTATACCTTTAGAGAAGTCGAAAGAGTTAACAATTCTACATGAGAGATGTGAAGAAGGTTTTGAATGCGCTCCCAGAAGTAAAGAATCCATTGGGGCTTCTTTTAATCTGATGATGGTGATGAGGAAAAAATTTAAGAACTAATTATTTATTAAATCTTGTAGATTTCTAATGATTTGGGTTCATGGAAGTGTTTATTCACTTTCACCTGTGAGTGTGGAACCCGCGCACTCTGAGATAGAGAGTGAGAACACTGTTTCAGCTATGGTGAAATGTGCCAGCGCGGCATATTCTCTTCTCTTGTTTTTCACTTCAAAAGAAAGAGAGTGATTCTAGGCTTACCGAACGGAAATCCGAATGATAAAGTAATTAGCAAGGGCATTGTTTGGGACTCGTTTTATCTTGCTCACGAAATTATCAAGACTTCCCTTCGATGTGTTTGTCGTTTGCGAAAGAAAAACTAAGTGAGCTATAAAGGTTGCGACTAAATACGAAATGCAATTTCTCATTTTTTTTTTTATTGTTGTTTGTAATTTTCCATGACAGTGATTGATTTATTCTTTTTTTTTTTGAAGGATTATCCTTGTCTCTTTTTATGTTTCGAGTTGGAACAAATTACTATAATTCGTCCCCGCTGGCAAATCAGTCGATATTTTTCACAAATTTTACGAACAGAGACTCTTATTTTCATATTTGTCATTCCTTACCTTAATTCCAAATCTACTCCTTAAAATGATTTTGGATATGAATGCACACAATAATAATAAAACCAAATCTACTCCTTAGAATGATTTTGGATATGAATGCACACAATAATAATAAAACCCTTTTTTAAATATAAACTCCCTAAAATATCTAACTATGACTATTATTAAACAACTTTCGATCGGTAACTAAAACTTCTTTTTAACAACAAATAGAAATATGAGCTGGATTGCGTGGCCAAAAATTATGTTGCCAAAAGCTAGAGGTGGTATTGATATAAAAAATTAAAACTTATAAACTGGGCTTTACATTGTAAATGGATATGGAGGTATCGTGAAGAGAAGAAGGCTCTCTACAGACAGATGGTGCTGGAAAAATATGATGGTAATTTTTCTTTTTTTTTTCCTAGTATTTCTAAAAAGTTTATGGGTACGAGTTTTTGGTATGGCATTCTAAAATGCAGACAATTTGTGAAAGATAATACCAATCTTGTTCTCAAAATTGATAAGTGAATTAGTTTCTGGTCTGATAAATGGGTGGGTCAAGTCATATTGAAGAAAGACGCCAATCACTTTATAGAATTTCAACTGCATAATCGGCAACTGTAAAAGATATGATGTCTGCAAATGGAGCTTGGAACTTTAACTTCAAAAGGAGTTTAAACGAACAAGAAATAAGACAAATTGTTGATATGTTACAGGTTCTATGAGATTTTGCACCTAATGTTGATGATGGGGATCACATAAAGTGAGGTTTTAGAGGAGACTTTCTGTCGCAAACTGTTATGCAGCACTAAATGTAGATGGTTTACTTGTTTTCCCACGTTAGCAAATTTGAAATCTTAAAGTCCCTTTAAAGTCTTTTTTTCAAGCATGGACTTTGTGTCATGGGAGTGCTCCAACTCTTAATATGCTTTACAGAGATGGGAGGGTGCAGTATAATCTTTGTGTTCTATGTGGTGCTGAACCTGGAACTCAAGAGCAGATATTTTTGCATTATGTGGAAACTAGGAAGTTGTGGAATTTATTTTAGATAGCTTTCAGGTCGGCTGGGTTTCCTCCGATACTGTCAAAAGAAATGTGTTGGAATGGAAAGATATAAGAGTAAAACTCTTATGCGGAAAATTTGGAGTTTACTGCCATTTGCCATCTGGTGGACAATGTGGAATGAACGAAATAGAAGAGTATACAAAAATCATAGAAGGAATCTGGACCAGATGATAATTTCCTCAAAATGCTCTTTGTTTAGTTGGTCTTTAAATTCAAACTTGTTTCACGGTTACTCCTTGACTACCTTAATTTGTAATTGGTACGCTGTATTTTACATGTAGCTTTAGCTATCTCTTGATGAAGTTATACCTATAATAAAACTTTCCCCTTTTTAAACATTCAAAAAAAAAAAGAAACAAACAAACTTATCATCATCATTATTATATTATGTGTCTTTCTTCGTCATATAACTAAAGAACTATTCATTCAATAATAAACGAAAATTAGAATCATAAACCTTTTGATTTCAGTATTCCCAAGTATGGTCACTTTGTGGTTAAATCTAATCACATAACTTAAGTACTATTTTGGTTATCATTAAGATTATCTTATATGCTTCAATTAAGATCATAAATCTCAACTTAAGTACTACCCTAATTAGGATAGTGAAAAAAATATTCAAAGTTTAGGTCTTCTTGGATCTGCAATACAAACAAATATTGTTACTAGTTTTTATCTAAGTTAAGATTAAGACGATCTTCACACAATTCAAAACAAAAGAAAAAATGAAAAAAGGTCACTAAATGAGTTTTGAAACTTTGATTGTACCTAGTTTGATTATTCATGGGAGCTCTCTCTTCTGATATAAGGTCACTAAAACTAGATCAAAGTAATGACGGAATCTTCATAACTATTTTTAGATCTAAAGACAACTTTTGATCATCCATTGTTAACAGACTTCGTTCTGTGTGTGATCGTTCATAAGTGGATTCAAGTTTGTGTTGTACAGGTACAATAAAAGGCAACTGAAGATTTGAAGACGGGAAGATTTTTCTTATTGGTTTTCATATCTCGTGATTTGTGCACACATCTTGATCGGTCGGGATCTGACTAAGATCTGATTTATCATTGATAGATTCGATAAAATAGTCGTATAGATCGGCAACTATCATTTGGTCGTATTCTTTAAACGAAAGATCCTTTTTCAAAAATCAACGAATTTTTTCTTAAAATATTATTGGAGTAGTTACTGTTAGAGCACTGCTCGGTCGAACTCGCAAGCGTTGCTATCTCAAGATTATTTGTCAATGTTAGTGATCAAAACTACAAGTCTTGATTTCTAGTCTACTTATACTGATGTCTCGAACTAGGATAGATTGTGTAGTTGAGCATTAGAATTCACGGTGTTCATCAATTGAAGACGAAGAACTACTAAGGAGAGCTTGTGGAACTTCATCAACAAAAGGTATGTGGAGACTAAAACTAATCTATCACTTGGAAAGTCTATTTCTACTCTATCTCCTATATTGAGACAAAAGTCGTATTACTATATAGTATTCGATTATACACATTTCAGAATTCGAGCTGAGTTTAACTCGCTTACATATTTCTCGAAATATGTGTTGGTAAGATTTCGCTTCAACCAAGTTCATCTTATATTCTTGACGAAAGTCAAAAGATGTCCATGTGAAAATCGTCGAGTAACATCATACATGGTTTGTGTGATACAATCATTTGGTATAGACTGGGAATGTTTCGTTATGATTATTTCAATAACTTGAAAATTGCTTTGATGATAATAGTGTGTGAAAACGGCTATTGTCATCCTCTAAGAAAGTTTCAATGATTGAAATAGAGTTTAGAACTATTGGATTATGAACATAGTATGCATTCTTGCATGTAGGTGATCCATGACCGGAACTATAGTATGCATACCCGTATGCGTACTTCTAGTTGTGGAATTCTGGGTACCAAGTACACATACCGGTAGCATACTTGCGTAAGGTATAGGTCCGAGAATTTCTGCTGGGTTTTGGAAGTGTACTACGATATGCGTACCCGTTCGCATACTGGAAAACCCAAACTCAGACCGGCTACTTAGGTATACGTACCCGTATGCATACTTGAGTAGTTAAAGTGAATCGGTTTGTTCACGAACTAATATATTTATATATTAAGGAATGCATTCTTTGCAAACCGTGACTATAATGTTCATGAATTGATTCGAGTGAATTAAACCGATTTTGCTTCAATTGTGTTCTTTTATACTTCTATGAGAATATAGCAATTGAACAACTCTATAACTAGTTTCATTTGAGTCATTTGAACTAGTTGTGGTCAAGATGAATAAGGTTGATATGAGAGTGTTCATATAGCTAACCTCGGTTAACTACTGTTGAGACAACATGGTGTACACGTTTAGGTACAATTACTCAAACCTAAATGAGGGTACATTTTATTTGTGTATAACAAGCTAAGTTCGATCTAACGGTTGAAATATATTATCTTGAGTCTAATCAAGTTTTCATCTAAGTGAATATTGAATGCTTTGTTACCAAGGTAACTTAGATTGCAAACCCTGATTTGAAAACTATATAAGGGAGAACTCTAGCAACTGGGAAACCTAATCCCCACACCTCATGTGTGATACTAGTTGCGACTAGAGTCGATTCTCCTTTAACCTTAGGTTTTTCACGAAACCCTGTAGGTTAACGACTTAAAGACTTCATTGGGATTGTGAAGCCAGACCCAACTATTTTCTCTGTAGTTGCGTGTTCTGATCTTGCCATGTTCTATCGTATTGAGTACTATCTTCTCTAAGATTTGCTCGAGATTGATTCTCCGATAGGCAAGATAAAAAGTAGTCACAAACATCTTCGTCTCGTCGTTTGTGATTCCACAATATCTTGTTTCGCTACCATATGATTAAGATTATTGTGAGGTGATTGATAATACTAGGTTGTTCTTCAGGAATATAAGTCCGGGTTATCAATTGGTTCCTGTGCACCTTGATTTATCAAAAGACGAAACAAAACTCGTAGGTGTTTCTGTGGGAGACAGATTTATCTATTCCAATAGACTTTTCTGTGTGAGACAGATTTGTTTATCATGTCTTCGACTTTGGGTTGTATCAACTCTTGGTTGTGGGTAAGATCAGCTATGGGAATCAAGTGCGTAGAATCCTGCTGGGGTTCAGAGACGTAAGGAGCACAACTGTACCTTGATCAGTGTGAAATTGATTAGGGCTCAAATACATTCCAGTCCGAAGTTCATTGGTAGTAGGATAGTGTCTGTAGCGTCTTAATACATTGTGGTGTTCAAAGCTGGACTAGGTCCCGGGGTTTTTCTGCATTTGCGGTTTTCCTCGTTAACAAAATTCTGGTGTCTGTGTTATTTCTTTTCCGCAATATATTTTGTTATATAATAGAAATATCACAGGTTCTGCGTTGAGATCAGTCAATTAGATAATCCAACCTTTGGTTTTTGATATAAATTGATTGACACTTGAACATTGGTCTTTGGTACCGTTCAAGTTATTTCTCTTATTCAATCGTGCTCGCAGATTCCTATTTTCTGATTGCAGATTGAATTGAGAAATTGAGATATAAACTCTTTAATATACTTTTCTCTAGATTGAGTCTGACTGTCTAGTTGATTCTCTTGAAAGTATATTGGAGTTTGTCTATTCATATTGCCAAACGAAATATTGGGTGTGGTTGTTAGACCCCCGCTTTTTCAGTTACCAAACAACTTTGTTCGTTTATGTTTGGAAAACGATTAAAAGGAGTTGAGTGCTTAAGACTTTACATCGGTAAAACAATTCAAGATAATGATTTCTGTCTTGGGATTCATGTGGATTCGCCAGACGGTTGTGGGCACAGGGATAATGAGAAAACTAAGTAACCAGGGGTAGATTACTTGGTCTCAACTATAAGAAGTTGCCTTTTTTTGTATAGCGGCTTAATTCTGAGAGTATTCAAACTGGACTAGGTCCGGGGTTTTTTCTGCATTTGCGGTTTCCTTGATAACAAAATCTTGTTGTATAATTTACTTTACTTCCGTACTATAATTTTTTTATTATAATAAAGTAAATAACACGTGTCCGTTAATCCTAATCACTTGATATTGACCGTATAGTAAATCGGTTTTGGACCGCAACTATTATCAAGTGAATATCTTGAAGTTGTATTGTCTCGACTTTTCCAATAGACGATCACTTAAGATATCGGACTTACAGGTTGAAACGAAAAGATTGTGGTGTACTTGGGTACCCTCATCATTTCAATTGGTATCAGAGCAGGCCAGCACAAAAAGATCTAACAATCTGTGTTTGGTGCGATCCAACCTATAAGACATGAGTCAGGATAAAGGTAAAAGAAAACCTAAAAAGAAATCAGTTAACGTATCACAATACTTTGGAAGTTTTGATTTTAAAAAATGCTTAAAAGGGACATCCTCATCGAGATCTACCAGCTCATTTGATAATATTTCTGAATATTCTCAAGATGAGATTAAGTTAAGTCCTGTACTAATGATCACCGAACTTGATAAGCACGAAAGTGCTACATTTTATACCCATATTTATATTAGCTAGGACTCAATATTTTGATAATGACACTATTTTAGTGCTTTTGCAGAAAGTACAAGTGAATTCGATCATCCAGCGAATAAACATCAAAATGTGAGACTTAATGGTGAAGCGAGTCGATGTTAGCACACTAATGCCACCTAAGATTGGTCAAGAGTGACTTTATTATTGTTAGCATAAGAATGGAAGAATATCACCTCCATGACCACGTGCAAATGAAGAAAAAAGAAAGATTAATATATCTTGTCCTTATATAAGTTCTCTTGCTATATTTATATAAAGAATCTGAAGGAATATTTGAAGCCAACTGACGTCATTTTGCAAATACAGTTAAGGTGGGACCCAGCACATGCAAGAAAATATCATGTTTTCTAAATGAAATTCATATAATATGGAAAGTGGAGATTCGGTGATACTTTACAATGTCTCGTCATATTATGACACGCGTCACAACATCATTGGGTGAATTTATATTTTCATGACATGTGGCAGACTTCTATTGGGAGGTGATGTGGCGACGAAGAAGAAAAACGTGAATTCATTTGTGAGCTATATTTATGTGTTGTTTCAAAATATACTAGGGGGTCCCGGCAACAGAGCTGGAAGAGAAAGAGGAGAAGGATTTTGGAGTTTTGTTTTCGATTCTTCGTTTTTCTTTAGCTAAAGTTTGATTTTAATATGTTTATGGTTTTTGAGAAAGCCATGTCTAGCTAGAGTTATGTTAGGGTTTGGGTAGAAACCAATTTAATTGTGTAAACTCTACATTTATATGCTCAATAATGATTTAAATGACTTTCATATAGCTTGGTATTTTATTGTTCATGTAATTTTCTTGATTATTTATGCTTTTGAATTGATATTTCGTGCTTCGGTTAAATCCCTAGACGTGGTATGCAAGGATAGATAGGTAATGCTTTAGAATCACTATTCATGAAGCGAAGAAAACTAGAGCGGAGAAACAATATTTGAAAATGCATGGAATAGATTTTTAAAGATTAGTAGAGTTTGCATAATTAATTGGTGGAAACCGAAAATCCTAACAACCTTCTATCATTCTGTTTTTCGTTAAAATTATTTATCGTTTCATTTTGTTTCAAATTTCTGAAAACTCATTAAACATTATCTATTTGATTATTTGGTCTTGGTATTAGTTAGAAGTAGTATTTTCACACTCCTCGTGGGAACGACCTGTACTTGCCATTATTCTACTAGTGAGACATTGTGCACTTGCAGTATTGTTATTGTAGGTTTTCGAACCTACTAGAGGCCTTGGGTATCAAAGCTCCACCGATCTTCCCTCGCCTCAATTCAACTTACTTTAAATCGGATTGATTCCAGAGGGGTTTGCTCAAATTGTAACGAATTCCCTTTCGAAGGATTAGAAGTTGATCTAGAAACAATCTAAGGGAGCCATCATGCTTTTTGTTTGCTAGATAAAATAGGTTTGTTGTGGTCGAGTCAGCCTTGTTTGTGCTTGTGTAGAATTCCCTTGCAGTTAGGATGTCAAACTGGTATTATAATAGCCATCACAATGAATATGATTATCCAACTGAACAATATGGACATTACTCTTACCATAGTGTGAATAGTGGTTGGGAACGCCAACCTTTGGAAGGATATGGGTCATACCCTGGTGAGACCAATTACTATCCACACATGCATCAGCCTTACGAGCAAGAAGATTATAGTACTAGTTCTTCGTCTCTAGAGGATACAATCAAACTATTGAAAAGTAGTCCTTTTTATGATCCCTCTGTTCCTATTCCTCCTTTAGAAGAGTCCCTCAGGAAGTTAGCTGAGTCGACGCGTAAGTTAGCTGAGATGAATAGTATAATTATAGACGAAAGAACTACAATAATGAGTGAACCTTCTTTAGAAGACCACCTCAAGCGGATAGTTGAGACGAACGAAAGAATTACTCGAAATTATATGAAGTTCCAACACAGTGTGCCCAGTTTTACCCTTGAAAATGAGGATAGTTACTATTCACCTAATCAAGATGACGATGATAGAATTGGAGACACTATTTTAGATGAGGTTCGATCTCTTTCATGTTATTATGATGAGGATAGTGTTGATGGAGAATCATACTTATGTAGGAATAGTGATCAGGAAATGGTTACTCCAATTGAGCTTTACAATGATAATATTATTTTTAGTTCAAATCCAAATAATTTTAATAATTATTCACGTATTCAAAAGGACGAGGATTTGACTAGAGATACCCTCGTTTTAGACGATGTAGTATTTCCTGTTTACAAACCCGATAATGATTTAGAGGAACGATTTTATTATGAGAATAATGTTTTAGAGTCTAGCGATTAGAAATAATAGTCTTAGACGAAGAAGATGAACTCGTAGAGCTTTTAAATATGAGTGAGGATGCATCACCTGAGTATAACCTAAAAGAAGCAATTGACCATTTTCAGGATTCCGATAATCTAGAAATTAGGGAAATTGTAGTTAGTCTATCTAGAGACACCCAAAACTCTAAGTTTGGGGGTGATTATCATTCTCCCTGTGCTTTACCTTTAACTCTTAGAAAGTTCCCTCGTGTAGGACTTGACATTTGTGCCTCAACCATATTACAAGATTATCTTCATACTCTTTTTCCTGAACCTAGTTGTGTCCGTAAAAGAGCTCAGTTGTTAGAAACCCATCCTCTGGTTGATGTGGTTAACCCAGGCTATGATACCAAAATTGACTTTGTTTTCCCACCAAAAACTTTCCTTCCAATTGTGGCAAAATATAAGTTTCATATGTGTCAATTACTAAGTTTTGAGACTAAACCTAATTACTTTAGGATATTAGGGTCGACACATTTTCTTAAGAATGACCATTATTATGGTCAACAGTGTGAGTCAAATCTGATTGACTTAGAGGATCCCCAATTATTCAGGTTATTATTATGTGCTTCTAAGTTCTTAGTTGAGTATTTTCAGACTCTACAACCTGATCTTCAGGATCCTGCCTTTAAGGAACTCCAGCCCATGAAAATATTTTATCTAGACCCAGTTACAGAACGTGAACCTGAACCACAACTAGATGTAGTTGTCTTAAACAAGAAACTAGACAAGGGTGTGCTTTATTTGCTAATTTTCTTGGAATGTTGCAGATTCTTTTTACTTGTGATAGCCCTATTTGGTTTTGGTGATCCGCAGTTATTCCGGCTATTACTCTATGATTCCATAAGGTGACTAATCCTTTCTTAGTCTGGCTGAAGACTTTAAACTTAGCACTTATTGGGAGGTAACCCAATACTCATGCAACACGGTAATATCTTTCCTTGACTCTTTTGCTTCAAGTGGTAACAGTTTCTCCTTGTTCATACTTTTAATTTTATCTTTAGAACATTGAGGACAATGTTAGATTTAAGTTTGGGGGTATGGGAGAAACTTTTTAGTTGCAGTATAAATAAACTCCAGAGCCTAGAAATTTATGCCTATTAAGGATAGCACTAACCTATCTAAGTGGATGGAAACATCTTAATTGTAGGAGTTGAAGAACCAATCTGATTAGATGGAAACATCTAAAGAGTCTATTCATAAAAGCACAGAGCTCAGGTGTTAGAATTAAAAAAAAAACATGGTAGTTTCGCCATATCTCGTTGAATCCTAATCCTTCTGTTTTTATTTTTTAAGTGATTTGGTGGGGCACACGATTCAAGTTGTTACCTTTGCTAGGGTGAAATACGGTGATTGAGATACCAAAAAAAAAAAAATTAAGACCAGACCATCAGACCAACCGGAATAAATTCAATAAAGTCGACCACTGGTTCCCTTGTATATGCCAGTTGTGCTGACCTAGAGTTAGGTTTATCGACCACTGGTCCCCTTGTATATGCCAGTTGTGTTGATATTAGTCAGACCAGTATCTCAGTCCATTAGGATAGGTCCATCTTGGCAGAGGCCTTCAGACAGATATGGGAAACACTGTTCACTTTAAACCATCTATCTTTTCTCTTTATCCATCTTCTTAATCTTTCCATGTGATTGGTTGACTCCGGTTATGATGTACAGAAACTATCTGAGTAGAGCTCTGTCACTTTATATGAATTTTAGTATGCTTGAGTGCAAACTCGTGTACATCAATTGGAATTTCGCATCAGGGTACTTCCTCCTGTAGTCAATAGGTATGCCAACCAAGGAGATTCTTTAGTGCCTTCCAAGGTTCTGCGTAGATAACTAGGGTCTAGAGTTAAGGTTTTTGTGGGTACACCTCTGTTAAACCCACCCGAGATTATAACTCGGTCACTAGGGACACCTAGTGAGTTTTTATTTTCTAGAATAAATTTGCTCGAGGACTAGAAAATAATAAGTTTGGGGGTATTTGATAGACGCATTTATGTGTGTGTCCTCAATGTTCCGTATTGTTTGTATTCGATTTCTTACTTATTATGGTGTTTTATGTGTTTGTATGGGAAATAAACATTTTTGAAAAATTCGGCTCGAAAAGTTGCTCGGGACACCTCCGGAGAACATTTGTTATACAGATCCCAGATTTGGATAAGGGGCACCCATGCTTATGTGTAGCCCAAATTCATCTTCAGCACCCAGGGCTATATGTAGCCCAAAATTTTCCACAGCACCCATTTGTTATTGGCACCCAAGCAGCTGGTTAAGGGGCACCTTTATCCCCTTCGTTTGAACTGAATTTTGGCGGGAAAAAAAGATTTCTTCGACTGCAGATTAGGGTTCGAATTTTGATCAAGTTCCAGTGAGACTCAACATCTGAAATTGTTTGGGAAGATTTGTTTGGGCATCACAGGCATAGTATGGTCGTCAGAATTGATTCAGTTTGGATGAAAAATCGTGTGGAAGCAACACAAGGCAGTGCAGCTTTTAAAACCCGATAATCCCTGTTTTGGATTTGGAGGATTTATAGGAAGATTCAAGTGATAAAATCGATTGGATTGGGCTTGTTGCAGCTAAACAGGACCGGTAATTGCATCAGATTCGAAAAAGTTTGGTTGAATACGTGGATTTGGTGAAACAACGTGTATGGAGTTATTCACGGGATAACATGACTCACTGTGAGTTACAGATGTACATTGCTCGAGTTTGAAGGACTAGGACACTGTCTGGAGCATGCAATAGATAAAAAGGAGGGTTTTCTGCGTGTTTGGAGTGAGTTAGCCGCAGTCTGGTGCATGGGAAGATAAATCATGGAAGAAAATATTCCCGTGAGTATTGTTTTCACTGCCGAATGAATGGAGATCACTGTGAGTTATTAGGGAGGATTTTGTTCGCTTGTTGAGTATAAATAAGGTTATGGGATGTCTGAGAAAGGGATGGAGTGTGAGGGGTTTGAACAGAGGCTGAGGATTGGGAGTTGCAGAGCTTAAAGAAGAAGAACACGAAACAGCAGTTAAAAGCAGTCGCAGAAAACCGTTACCTATAGTTTCAAATTCAATATCTTTGTAACAGTTTTTGTAACAACTATTTCGAATTCGCAACAGTCTGTTAAGTGTTTCTCTGTAATAGTGGGTTATGTAACAATTATAACTGTTACAAACACATTGCTTTGTACCTTTTCTCCTTGCAAACACCTTTTTGAGAAATGAAAGATTCCTTTGAGCGTGTTTTCACCATGAGGAGCTAGAACCCATCACTGGGACGACGGAGGAAGCTGTTTTTCACCCATGTGGTAATTCTATTTAATTCCTTTATGACTATTTGCACTATTATAATTGATTTATGATTTTTCTTGATTATTTATGATTTCGTTAGATGTCGCATGCTTATAGGTACTTTAGATGCGTCATGCTTGTGATTTACATATAATTCTTTATAAAATCTACCTTGGCAAAGATTTAGAGTCGATGTTTGTTATTTTATGAGCTTTAATTGTCTGGAATTAATAGTTGAATCACATGAATGTGAGAATTGGTGGAATCCCGAGTCCCAGTCATCTCTTCATCCCGTCACAAAATTTGTATATATATATATCCTTATTTTTGAGTATGTTTTATATTTAAGCCTAAAATCAATCCAACAAAGTCCGAGTGAACGACAAATATATTTACCACTATCTAAAATACGATCAGAGTCTTTGTCGACGACAGAGCGTGTTGAAAGCTTTGAAATTACCCTTCCAGCATGAATCCAAGTTCTTCCAAGGATCATATCATATCCAGGATCTTCTCGAACTATGTAAAACTTGGTCTCAGTGCAGACCAAATTCTTTGTGACTTTGAGAATGATGAAGCCGTATCCATCTCTGAAGATTCCTTCGTGGTCCCTGATTGCTATGGGAGCATGAGTAGCCTCTTGTCGAGTAACGCCAGCAGCTCTGAGAGTTTTCAAAGGGATGACGTTGATGGAGGTGCCGACATCAACGAATGCTCTTTTGAATTCATTTCCTTTAATATGCACGGTGGTGAGCAGTCCTCAGTCATACATTTCTTTGTCGGTGGCTGATGTTCAGGAGGTGCTTCTGGAATCAATAGGCGTTTCCCAGACACTATGTGGTTCAAAGTTGTGAACATGTTTCCTCTTTATGCTTTTCATAAATAGAGCAATTCGCAAACATGCTCTATCAATGACTGAACTGCTTCCTTGACTGGTGCTTCATAAATGGAGAAAGTCCTGACAGGAAGAGGATATCTGTGTACTCCTTCGGCTCCAAGGTTAAGTTCTCCTGACTCAACCTTTTCTCTGAATATGCGTTTCAAAACTTTGCAGCTACTTGTAGGGTGATTGACGAACCTGTGTAATCGGCAGTAACGAGGATTTTCCATGTCTTCCTTAGTTGGGTCTCTCCTGACGTATGGCAATTTGATTGCACCATCTTGGATCCAGGAGTCTAATAGTTCGAGCACTTCTTCAATGGGGAGAAGAAAATCAGGTGCATCATCAGGAGTATCTGTGCATTGGCCAGGAGCCTGTGTCTCTGGTTTGTCCTTCTTTTGCGTTTTTGGAGGAGTTGCAGCATGCTTGTTCGAGGATTCAGACTTGCGCTTGCTCCCTTATGCAACAACGTTTGTAGAGGACTGCAAGTTTTACTGCTTATTTATCAGGCGTATGCTTCCTCGAGTGTCACGTGATTCCTCAGTCTTTGTGGACTTTGCTCTTTCTAACAGAGTAGGTGCAGTGGTTGCTGATCTATTCGCGACTTCGTGAAGTTCTGAAAAAGTCTGGAATCGAAGATTCTCCAGTAGAGTTCTGTATACCGGGAGCATGCCGTTGATACACAAATCTACCAGCTGCTGCTCTGTGACATTTGGTTCATGACAGTCCAGGGCCTGGACTCTAAATATTTTCACGTAATCATTGGGATTCTCACTGACCCTCTGGAACATTCTTTCAAGATCAGAGAGAGTGACTTGCTCTGAAACGAAAAATACTTTCTGTAGAAGGCGTTGATCATTTCTCCCCAATTGTTGATAGTCCCCGGTGCGGTGTTGTTGTACCAGGTGTATGCTCTGCCTTTCAAGGATTTTGAAAACTCCTTGAGGAGAACAACATGGTTATGTTCATGCTCTCCCAAGGCTTCGAGGAAACGAGAGACATGTTCTCGAGCATTGCCAGTTCCGTCATATAGAGTGAAAGTTGGAGAAATGTAACCTTTTGGAAGGGGAATCCTCTGCGTAGCGGCAGGATAAGGAGGTTGGTGACGATGGAATGTGATGTCTTGTCTTTTCCACGGTTCTCCAGAAGGCGCTCCACGTCTTCCCGAGTAATGAAATTTGATGGTTCCTTTGCTGATGAATCTGCAGCTTTGCCAGTTTCATCATCATCCACTGTATGGATTGGGATTACTTCAGGATCAACAACCTCTGAGGATTTCTCCTTCTCTTTTCCCTTTTCTTGAGTCTTCTCTGTCATCTTATCAGTAAGAGTTTTGAGATAATTACACAGCTCCTTCTGTGTAGCAGCCATGTCAGTCTGATTCTTTGCGAGAGTCTCTTGCACTTTGATAAGATCAACAATGGTAGGTGGTAGATTTCCTCTGACTTCTTCAGGGTGTCGAACGAACATGGGATGACCTTCAGCGTGAGGAGGAGTAATGTCACTACCGTCAGTGTTGGAGGCCGGAATCGTTTCCGGGATATTCTGATTGTCATTGTTGTTGTTGATAGTACTAGCATCGTTTGTGTTGGAACCTGTAACTAACCCAGACCTAAGACCAGCCATCTTGTGAAATCTTGAGATTGCAACCGAGAGATCAATTTCCCACTGTGGTCGCCAATCTGTGAGAGCGAAAAAACGATTTGCTGGTTTTTACGGAATTGAAGAGTCGACCGTGTGGAGACCCCTTGAACCGAGCGAAATGTTGAACCTCACACAGATGCACTGTAAAAAGGGAGTGCTTTAAGTTCGAGAGATCAATCTGTAAGACCCCGGCCTAAACCAAGAACAATGGCCGTTCCAGAGTCAATTCGGTCACAAGAGAGGATGGGTTGATCTGTAGGAGGGAAGCTGAGAAATGCGTGAGATCAATGGTGATCTGAGATTGTAGGTGTGTTGTGAATTCAGCGTGAAAATGCTCTGAATGATTGAATTTTTGCTCAATTGAGAGTAATTTCTGTGAGTTCGTGTAGACGAAAGATTGTCTGTATGAACTTTGATGAGAAATTGCTCGTCTTGGCGAATGTCGTTCGAATGTTCGAAAACTTCTCTGTCTTTTCAATTAGGATTCAGAGACATTTTATAATGCCGTAGTTGAAAACACCATGATCCCATGAAGTGTGACAGTTGCTGGACTCAGAGAATGGGAAATGGGGAAATCATGTTAAAACCAATTACTCATCGTGCAGAGACTTGGTTAACTTTCCACCCACTACTTTGCTGACTCTTCCAACTGATTGCACGACTTGCTCACATTCTCATCGTGGGTGAACACACATGCCGTAGACCGCCAGACCAAAACCCTAGTTAATATCCCCCATGTGACACGATTGAAATCTCGTGATTGTGGAGTCAGTTGCTGACTGTATGGGACGATGAGTCCATGTAGCGCTGAGTTGAACATGATTAGCAAATGTTTCGAAGCTCATGAATTTAATGTGTCTGCTGAGACGAGGTATCATTATAACCTAAGACGAGCAAAACTGTGTTGCTAAATTGTTGAATATTGATAGTTGAACCAATATTCTTTTATTTGAGCAAATATTGCTAGTCTGAGCGAATATTGCTAATTGAGTAAATATTTCCGGTTCGAGCGAATATTGCTAGTTTAAGCAAATATTGCTACTTTGAACAAATATTGTTCTTTTGATGAATTGTTGGTAGCTGGACCAAATAAAATGTTAATTTAAGTTACTGACTGCTGAGTCGAGCAAAATAAATATGAATATCAATCATGGAATCAACATAAAATTATCAGAGTGTTCGAATCTGCACAGAATCACGTTTCTGCAGAGCTCTGGATTCAAAACCTTAATTTTACCGAAATGATGATTTATTGCAAATCAACACGGGACCGTCTACATGGGATGACGGGTTCACCATATAACGCCCAAATGCTCGAATGAGCAAAAATACCAAAGTCTCTTGAGGTGAAAGAATGATTAAATGTTGATTTAATCATTTACTGAAATAATGCTCGTGTGAGCAACAAATCATAAAACTTGATGTAGAAAATATGAGGGTCCGACCAAGAGGTCATGAGATCGGCTCTTGATGGTCATGGGACCAGTAGATGGTCGTTTGAGCGAACTTCCAATTGTTTGGAAAGAGTTCGAACCTAATATGAGCAACTGAGCAAATTAGGTTAAAATCATTAAAACATGCGGGACCAGCTGTTTGCAAGCTTCAGGGTCACCCTTGGTCGGTCAAGGGGATGTGCCCGTGTCACCCTAGTGTCCGTGCTTCAGTCCTGAGAATTTTGATATTTTCTGATGCACGTTTGAGCAACATTTGGAGAAAATATGCAAAATCCATGGTTTTGTTGAAACCGACAAAAATACATGAGATGATGAAAATAATAAATAAAACAAGAAATTACAAGGTGTGGGACCGGCCACGGCTAGGGTATGGCCGGCCGGCTGACACGCGGTCCCACATGTTTTTCCCAGCTTTATGTGATTTTATTTATTTTTCTCTGATTTAAGGGAAATTCCATGAAACTGGAGAGTTGGCGAAATTAGGGAACTTCCATGAGATGAGAGACATAAATTAAAATATAAAAATAGGGAATGGGAGTGTGGGACCGACAATGGCCGTGGCATGGCCGGCCGGTCAATGGGCGCGGGTCCCAAGGTATTCTTCCCAATTTTATGTAATTTTAATGACTTTAGATAATTTTCATAAAATCAAAGGGATTTGTTGAAAACCAAGATATTTTGTTGAAATCAGGGAGTTTACATGAAATTAGGAAAAAAAACACCAAATAATAATAAAATAATGGGCCTGTGGGACCGGCTAGGGCATGGCCGGCCTGCTAGAGCTCGGTCCCACAAGTTTTCCTAATTTTTTAATATTTTCCATAATTTTAGAGAAAATACATGAAATTAGGTAATTTTAGGGAAAATTCATAAAATCAAGGAATATTCATAATTTGAGAAGGAATAATAAAATAATGGGAAGTGAGGTGTGGGACCGGCCACGACTAAGGCATGACCGGCCGACCGGCGGTCCCGCGACACCTTTCCCTAATTTTATTATTTTTTGATAAAATCATGTGATTTAGATAAAAATACATGAAATTAGGTAATTTTCATGATTTTAGGAAAAATTCATAAAATCAAGGAATTTTCATAATTTGAGAGAAAGAATAAAATAATGGAGACGTGAGGTGTGGGACCGGCCACGGCCAAGGCATGACCGGATGGTGCTCGGTCCCTCGACACCTTTCCCTAATTTTATTATTTTTTGATAAAATCATGTGATTTAGATAATTTCTTTGAAATAAAGGAAATTTGCTCGAACGAGAGGATTTTTATGAGATCGGGAAAATAGTAAAAATATGGTAAAATATAAAATTGGGCGCGGGACTAGTCATGACATGACTGGACGGCTGGTGAGCCTAGTCCCCTGGCGCTTTTGTTTAATATTTTATTATTATTATTTTCCCTTCCTATTTTGCATAGGTTCCTCATTCGTTCGTATTTTTGAAATGCTCGTTCGTGCATTCAAAATGCTGGTCTGTGCAATATCTGCTAATTACACTTGTACCATTTTTGTCAGGGCTTATTCGATGCTCAGATGCCTGTTCCGTTGAATATTTATTACTAACCTGTGGAATTCTGCTGGGAAGAACCACAGATTGAAGTAACGAAATATAACGAGGAATCGTAGAATATTTCTGAATATTCAGGCGATTAATTGACGACTCGTAGAATATTGCTGGATATTCAGACGATGGCTCGTAGAATATTGCTGGATATTCAGACGATTTAAGATAATTGATTGCTGGCTCTATACTAGAAAGGCTTCATGTCTAGGAGCATTAATTATCTGAGGGTTGAGCAATATGAACTTGATGGAGTGTCATATTCCTCTTGCATAGTCGGGGAAAATCTGGTTACATCCCGAAGACGTTGTCGCTCTATACTAGCAGACATGCTGTCTAGGAGCCGCCCAATCTTTCGATTCTATACAGTATGAGATGTGTCGTGGCCTCAGCTGAGAGACTGCACATCTTCATCTTCTCTGAGAGACTTTCTCCATCAGAGGTGGCATGATCTTTCATGCATAGAGACATGAGTCTCGATACTCATCCGATTGCCGGATCCGGAGTAATTACTGAAATTGCTCAGTATTCATGAGATGTGTCGTGGCCTCAGCCGAGAGACTACACATCTACACATACTCTGAGAGACAGCCTTCTCATTCAGAGATTTATGACATGAGCTTTCATGCTTTAATGAGAGACATGAGTCTCAATACTCATCCGGTTGCCGAATCTGGAGTATAGTTTTACAATACTACCCTTTGTCGTAAATCCACCATCTACACCTTTGCAGGATGTCAGCGTATAAATTTGGTTTTACAATTTTAGCCCTAAACTAAAATCCACCATCAACATTAAGTCCCCAACCTAGCATATAATGGTTGCATCATTGTGGGGTAGGCATGAGATGGTGACGAATATAATTGTATAAAGACAAGATAAAGGAAGTTTACCTGGAGGGACTCTGGCAGGCCATGTTGGCAATCATCCGCGTGAGTACGCCAGGCGTGACCACGGACCTTGGTGGGACCAGCTTCCTCCTTCGGGTATTTGAGCCAAGAAGGGAATCCTTCTTCTACCAGAGTTCTCCAATTACTTGTGTATAAAAGAGGACCGACCCTTTTTCTCTTTTTTTTTGTTCGAACAACTTTTCCTGTTCGTGACTTTGGCTCGACGAGCATTGCTGCCGCTGCCACCGCTGCGGACGCCGCCGGAGCTTGCTGCCGTTGCTATTGTTCGTCCATAGAAAACTGTATCACGTCGCATGCATGAGCGAATGTGGGCCCCACCTGTGCATACTCCGACCAAGTGTGGGATTTGTTGTGCCTGCCTTGCTCGAACGTGGGACCCACCGCGTTCCTGCTTTGATTGGGGCCGGCTGTGCCTGCTTCGACCAATCTGGGGCTAGTTGTGCCTGATCAACGTGGGACCCGCCACGTGCCTGCTTTGATTGGGGGCGATTGTGCCTGCTTCGACCAATCTGGGGCTAGCCGTGCCTGATCAACGTGGGACCTGTCGCGTGCCTGCTTTTCCTGGGCCGGATGTGCCTGCTTCGACCAATCTGGGGCTTGCTATGCCTCATCAAGTGGGACCCACCGCGTTCCTGCTTTGCTTGGGGATGACTGTGCCTGTTTTTCCTGGGGCCGGCTGTGCCTGCTTCGACCAATATGGGGCTGGCTGTGCCTGATCAAGTAGGACCCGACACATGCCTTCTTTGTTTGGGCCGGTTGTTCCTGCTTCGACCAGACACCAAACCTGTTGCCTCACCCAACACCAGATTTTCCCCTTGACCAACACCGGCCTTGCCTTGACCAACACCGGCCTTGCTGATTTGACGAACCCCGACCTTGCTGACGGACATCGTTGCCTCGACCGACACCGGCCTTGCTGTCTTGTTTCGTTCGAACACCGGCCTTGTCCCGCACACCAACTTTGTTACTTCTACAAACACCGACCTTGCTGTTGTGACCAACACCGGTCTTGCTGACTAACACCGGTCTTGCTAACCAACATCGGTCTACCCTTTGCTCGAACGTGGGACCCAGGTGTGCTTGCTTTGCCTAAACATGAACCTTGTATGTTCGAACGTGGTGTTGGTCCCGCTGTGTTCATGTCCTCCTACGACCAAGGGAGCATGTTTCACTGATAATAATGTCGATGCCAAGTCAGGAGGTGTTGACAGCTTCAAAGACATGCCAAACATAAATGATGAGTTGTTCACCACGCCCTTTCAACTATCTGAAAACATCTGTCCCACAAGATAACCCTTCTCCTATACACTCAAGGTTTTTTATGCTCCGCTGATCCCTTATAAAGGATGGATGAGACACATGTCGAGAAATGAGTACATCAAAGATAACTTGACCAAAGCGCAAATTATTGATGTAGCTTGCATGTTGAAACGACTCGAGAGGATGTTAAAGTGGCTTCTGGTACGAACGTTGAGGTGGATCCTGGAGAGAGCGTTGAGAGCGCTGAAGCAGATTCTTCTGGAGCGAACATCGAACCGGATCCTGGAGAGAGTGTTGAAGCGGCTTTTCCTGGACACGCGTTGGAGCGTCTTCCTCTGAAGAGAGCATTGAAGAGGCTTCTTATTTAGTTTGATTCTCCCTCGCGAATTGCATGCTTCTTGATTTACCATCTCTCCTGTATTGAAGAAATCCATTAATATGTCGGTAGTGGTTGTTGCTATGATGAAGCTCGGGCACTGGTATCGACAAACGAACAACGGTTCTTAGCAGCAGCTGTGATCAGAGGAGACTGGCAGGAAGAGGCGTGATAGCTTCCTTGATGTTGCCTCACGGAATGAAAAATAGGGAGACAGTCCCCTGCCCACGAGCATCCACTGAGCGTTCAACTTGATAGACGTTGTCACGCTGGGTTCATGAGGCCATCTTTTCGTCTGCGTTGCGTTTCATAGACATCCAGGAATATCGCTGAAAATACGTCTGCTCTCTTGCGTATATCCTCGTCTTTGGACATCTTGGAATATAGCGTTCTTGCGTCTCTCACCATCTTTGAGATGGGTAGTGCTAAGCAGTCCTCAGTCACACTCCTTGAGAGACGAAATTCTGAACGCGTCTCTCATCGATGTGGTTGCTGTCGAGCCAGATATGGAATATCTTGGACGTTGTTTCATCATTGTGGGAGTCGTGCATGTGGTACTGGAGTTGGAGTTGGCAGACGCGCAGGATGTTGTATCTCGGTGGTTTTCCTCTTGCTGCTTCAGGGAAACTACTTACAGAAGGATGAAGGTTGTATCGCCTGTTGGTGAGATATATGATCCCACGAACATTATGAGGCTCTTCATTACCGGAAGGCCTGATTCTTTCTATCAGGGCAGATGTTGTTGTATATGAGTGTTCAACAGCTTCACGAAGTCTTCCAACATGGAACGATAGACAAGAGTGATTCTCCCGGATTCTTTCTCGTGCGTGGACATTGTTATCTTCTTGAGGCTGCTCCCTTAAGGTGTCAGCTCCAGTAGAAGATTGTCGTCATAGCTCATTGATACGTTACACCGGCATTCTTTAAACCAAATGGCATTACAACATAATAAAATTTCCGAGAGGAGTTCGAAAGGCAGTCTTACTTGCATCATGCTCGTACATCCTTATCTGATTGTAGCCGATGTATCCATCCATAAAAGAGAACATGCCGTGTCCGCTGGTGGTATCCACTAACATGTCGATGTTAGGTAAAGGAAAATCATCATTGGGGCATCATCTATTCAAGTCTCTGAAATCCACGCAGCACCTGATCTGTCCATTCTTCTTCTTTACCGGCACCACATTAGCCAGCCAGGTCGGATGATGGATGGGTTTGATGAAGCCAACAACCGGCAACTTCTGAATCTCAGTCTTGATTTGTTCTTCTACCTCATGCCTGAATTGCCTCGGGAATTGCTTGATCGGTTCGGATCCGGGTATGACATGTAAGTGGTGGGTGACCAGTTTTTCATCTAGGCCAGGCATTTCTTCATATGTCCGGGAAAATATGTCCTGGTATTCCTTGAGAAGTTGCACAAGTATCGTGTGTTCCACCGCAGACAAGGTCGAATTAATGGAGATAGGCCTGGGATATTCCTCATCCTCGATGTTGACCACTTCGAGCTCATCAGTTGTGGAGTTGGTATCGTCCTGCAGCTGTCGTGGAGCATCTGACACTTCCTCTTGTGGCTCATCGTTGTTGTAGCATTCCATTGGGTGGAGAGACTGGGGGACAGTCTGCCCTGCTAGTTGCTAACAGCGGCGTTGGTACACCATTTTTCCTTTATGATCACGGCTCGCCACGAAAGTCCGCTCCCTGTTCGTGTGAATGTGGTTCGCGGCTTCACAGGATGGAGAAGATTACTTCGTCAACAAAGATGCATCGTGGGTTTTAGCCCTCAATGATGCAAGTCGGTCTTACTCCTGAATTGACACCCACGTGGGGAGTGGGATGCAACAAACTTTGTCTGATTCTTTCCGCGGAGCTTCCGTACGTGTTGGTTTGGTTTCCCTCGAAGTCCGTCATTGTGCTAGGCTTCTGTACGACCATGCCTGGGCGAACCTTGGATGTCCTGAGAGTCTTGAGAGTAATCACATTCGAAGACGCTCCTGTGTCGATAAGGCCCTCTTGAACTCTGAATCCTTGATGCATGCGGTGACATGTAAGGCACGGTTGTGACCTTCCTCTGGTTGATTGCAGCAAAACGTCTCCGCCCGCTGATTCTTCGAGAGGTGTAAAAGTTCGCATAAACTTTTCACTAGAGAAACCGCTTCCTGATCCGCCGGCCTCTGGTTCATAATGAAACTATTGACTTGAGGAGGATCGTTGTGAGGATCAGTCCCCAGTGTAGGAGTCTCCATGACAGGACCGCTCATATCTGATGTCGCTTCTTTGATTAGGTCCATGTAGGCCCGCGCAGCTGAAGTACCTTCTCCGAGTGAGTTGAATGCATTCCTTGTTGGCTCCAGGGGCTGTCGCGGCTCTTGTGGAAATCGATAAGTTAATGTCTTAAGAAAAGTTAGTACCCTTTTCTGAGTTGTAGCCATGTACGTTTGTTACCTTGCGAGAACTTCTTGTCTCTCCATCAAATCCACCATGTTAATAGGGGGTTGTCCTCCTCTGGATCCCCTAGCTCCTCGTCCCGATGGAGGAGTGGCAGTTGCTCTGGTGACGGCTGGAGGCGTTACACTTGAAGAGATGCTAGGGTTTGTGGCTGCTCTGGCTCTGGTGATAGGAGGTGTCACGCCCAATGGAATATCTCCTCTTGCTCCGCTGGTGCTGGTAGTAGAGGAAGTACTTCCACGAGATACATTGATGGTATTGACTGGCTGCACGGTGACACCTGGGATATCAACACCGAGAGTGTTGTCAGCGCTAGTCCCGTCAGGATTGGTTGCTGAACCAGACCTAAGATCCACCATTTCTAAATCAATAAAATTGAATTGGTATTGATGAAATTGACTTCACAACCGAGAGATTAATCTCCCATTGTGGTCGCCAATTGTTTATGGGTGAAAACTATTTCTGCCGGTTTTAGTAATTTGGGGTGTGTGGATGAGAAATGAATATAAACCCTAAACAAATGCACTGCACGGGAGTGCTTGTGATTCGAGAAATCAATCTGTACAATTTTGGCCTAAACCAAGAAATGGACGTTCCACACTTGCTTCGGTCACAAAGTAAAGGAGATGGGGTTGATCTTAGGAAGGGAAGCAAAGAAGGTGTTGAGATTGTGAAGGTGTTGGTTGTTTTATGACTTGTATCAGAAAGATGAACTGGCTTGCAAGATGTAAGCTATCAGTTCTGGTGTTTGAATACGATTGTATCAACACTTGGTTTCTGTCTTGTCTGTTTCTTGGAAATAGGGAGGAGAACCTATTTATACAAGTCATTGAGCCTAACCCACGTCTCTCATGGGAAGTGGAGGAAGTGGAGTTAGGGAGTAGTGGAGTTGTGTGTTAGTGTCACACGACCAGTCTTGCCCACTTCTCCCATCATCACTAACCGTCCATGTCTTCCTGACACGTTCTTGTGATGGCGCGTTGAACGTTGTAAACCGCCATACCAATACCCCAGTATGTATCCTCCAGTTTGTGACATGCTTGATGTCTCGAAAGTGTGGATTTGGGACCCACAGAAAGTAGCATGTGATGCTAGATTAAATAACTAAGTTATTTAGGAAGTCGATATTTATGAAATATCGTGTGTATTCTATGCAGGTAATGCATCGAATATATTCAGCATGTATGAAGCATCGCTATTTTAAGGCTTAACGGAGTAAGTCACGAATTTAAGCGTCTTAAAATAGCATCACGTCCAGCCATCTTCGAGTGATCGTTTGGAGGCTATACAGGCAAGCCCTGATTTGGCCGATCACCCCATGTGGAAGAGTGGTGGACGGTGATCGTGGTGATGCCTCACTGGTTGCCTAACTCTTGTCTTAGGTTTTCCGTCCAAGCTGGCGAAGTTGGATGGACGAGATGACTTGCGACCCACATCTGCGACCGTCAGATTAGGGTTTAGGAGGTGCGCAAGTACATTCTTTCAGCTTGGTCGAATCCATGCATGGGAGATGTTTTTGGCAAGACCGACCGGGCATGCGTGTAGACGGCTTGCCCATGGAGATGTGATCTAAGCCATGGAGATTGAGATGTGATCTAAGCCACCTGATTTGTCCGGCAAAGTTGAGTGGTCGAGATCGGTTTTCAATTGGAACTGCGCGACCATGCCTAGTTTGGGTGCACGAATCGAGGCATCTAGCCATGGTTGGCCTTGGCCGATTGGTCACGCATGTAGACGGGCCCACAGTGATTGTGTTGACATGCTTGGGACCCTTTGAGTCTACATATACACCCTCCATCTATGCCTGCGAAGATGGATGGTCGCGACTGATTTGCGACACATGTGATATGCCGCAAACCCTAATTAGGGTTTCATGTCCACGCTACTTTGGCTGGACGAATTGGCAAGCTACGCTCCTCTTTTGGGGAGGCCGACCATGTGGGGCTCACATTGGGCCGGTGTTGAACATGCCAATACCTGCCTGACGACTATGGGTCTGATCTAAGCCATCCAAACATGCTGGTGAGGTTGAATGGTCGTGATCAATTTAAGACCTTTAGTGGAATTTCCTGCGACCCTTAAAGCATCACGCCGGCCGAACTTTGGGCGAGCGTTTGCTTCTCCCTGGCTAGGTCGTGAGGTGGTCTTTTATGCAGGCGTGAAGGGGGCCCGCCGGTGTGCAGCACAACGCTTGTCCAACCGGCCATGGGACGATCTATGCCATCCAACCATGTCGGTGAAGTTGGACGTCCGCGATCTGTTTGAGATCGACGTTGGAAGTCTTGTGCGTACATGTTTTCCAAGCTGCTCCATACCAGCCCAACCATCCTACTCTAGGCTGGTGTTCGATGGTTGTTTGGGAGGCGTGGTATGTATTCGACCGACCAGGGCATAAACGGGCCCACTGGTGGTCATTAAGATGGTAGCTTGCTCCTGCTGAGGATCGTCTAGGCTGGTTAAATTATGCGGCCAACTTGCGTGGTCGTGATTGTTTCTGAGACTGCCAGTCCAGATTCAAATATGCTCAATCGGGCTAGTATAACACACCGAGAGATGTATGCTCAATCGGGCTAATATAACACACCGAGAGAGGTGGGCTCAATCGGGCTAGTATAACACACCGAGAGATGTGGCATGTACGGGTATTTCGTGCATGCCTCACTATTAACACTTGGAGATTCGTCTTACTCTGCTGAGAGCAACACTCAGTCGTCATGCCGCACTAATAATGAGAGTTCTGCGGGAACAATACATGAAATACAAGGCTAGTCATGCATTAATTAATAATGTTGTAAATTCACAGGGTATATGGCATTGTTACTACATGCTCCAACCTGGATGAATTTTGTGTATTTAATTCACAGAATACTGGGATTGTTGCCACATGCTCCATTCTAGGTGAATTATTAAAGTGAAGAAGTATTCATCACTTATCAGTGGCTTTATCCTTTGCAGGATGTCAGCGTATAAATTTGGTTTTACAATTTTAACCCTGAACTAAAATCCACCATCAACAGATAGAAAGTGTATTTGAGCATTAGACTTCACGACGTTCATCGATTGAAGACTAAGAACTACTAAGGGGAGCTTGTGGAACTTCATCAACAAAAGGTAGGTGGAGACTTGAACTCATCTATCACTGAAAAGTCTATCTGAAAAGTCGTATAGCTATATAGACTTCGATTATACATATTTGATATTTCGAGTTGAGTTTAACTCACTTACATGTTTCTCGAAATATATGTTGGTAAGCTTTAGCTTTAACCAAGTCCATCTTATACTCTTGACGAAAGCCAAAAGATGATCATGTGAAAATCACCTGGTAACATCTTACATGATTTGTGTGAGACAGTCATTTGATGTAGACTCAGAATATTTCGTATTGATCATTCTATCACTTGAAAATCGCTTTGAAGCTAATAGTTTGTGTGAGACAGCTATCGTCGTCTTTTAAGAATGTTTCAATGATTGAAATGAGAGTTTAGAACACTTAATCATAATTGGATTATGTGCACAGTATGCGTACTCGCATATGTGTTGATCCAAGACCGGAATGTATTATGCATACCCGTATGCGTACTTGCGAGGTCAGGTAAAGTCCGGGAACTAAAGTATGTGTACTGGTACGCGTACTGGCAAAGTCAGTTGAAGTCCGGGTACTATAGTATGCGTACCAGTACGCGTACTGGATTCAACTGAAACTTGGAAGTGTACGACAGTATGCGTACCCGTTTGCATACTGGCGAACACAGTCCAAGTCCGGCTACTTAGGTATGCGTACCCGTTTGCATACTTGAGTGGGTTATGTTCTAAAATTTATTTGTTCATGAACTAATACATTTGTATAATAAGGAATGCAATCTTTTGCAAATCGTGGCTATAATGTTCATGAATTGATCGATTTTTCTTCAATTGTGTCTTGTGTACTTCTATGAGAATATAAACAATTGAACAACTCTAGAACTAGTTTCATTTGAGTCATTTGAACTAGTTATGGTTAAGATGAATATGGTTGATATGACAGTGTTCATATGGCTAACTTCGGTTAACTATTGTTGAGCCAACAAAGTTGCACACGTTTAGGTACCTTTACTCATATCTAAATGAAGTCACTTTTCATTTGTGTGTAACAAGTTAAGTTCGATATAACGGTTGAAAGATATTAGCTTAATTCTAATCAGGTTTTCATCTGACGGTGAATATTGAATGTTTTGTTACCAAGGTAATATTGATTGCAAACCCTGATTTGAAGACTATATAAGGGAGAACTATAGCAACTGGGAAACCTAATCGCCACACCTCCTGTGTGATACTAGTTGCGACTAGAGTCTATTCTTCTTTAACATTAGGTTTTTCTAAAACCCTGTAGGTTAACGACTTGAAGACTTCATTGGGATTGTGAAGCCAGACCCAACTATTTTCTTTGTAGTTGCGCGTACTGATCTTGTTGTTTTCTATCGTGATTGAGTACTATCTTCTCTTAGATTTTATCGAGATTTAATCTCCGATAGGCAAGATAAAAAGTAGTCACAAACATCTTCGTCTCATCGTTTGTGATTCCACAATATCATGTTTCGTTACCATACGATTAAGATTATTGTGAGGTGATTGATATTTCTAGGCTGTTCTTCGGAAATATAAGTCTGGTATATCAATTGGTTCTTGTTCATCTTGATTTATCAAAATACAGAACAAAACTCATAGGTATATATCTGTGGGAGACAGATTTATCTATTCAATAGGCTTTTCTGTGTGAGACAGATTGGTTTATCAAGTCTTTGACTTTGGGTCGTAGAAACTTTTAGTTGTGGGTGAGATCAGCTAAGGGAATCAAGTGCGCAGAGTCCTGCTGGGATTCAGAGGCGTAAGGAACACGACTGTACCTTGATCAGTGTGAGATTGGTTAGGGCTCAACTACATTCCAGTCCGAAGTTAACTTGGAGTAGGCTAGTGTCTTTAGCGGCTTAATACAGTGTGGTGTTCAAATCTGGACTAGGTCCCGGGGTTTTTCTGCATTTGCGGTTTTCTCGTTAACAAAACTTCTAGTGTCTGTGTCATTTGTTTTCCGCATTATATTTTTTTATATAATTGAAATATCACAGGTTGTGCGTAAGTTCAATCAATTGTGAATCCAACCTTTGGGTTATTGATTAAATTGATTGACACTTGGATATTGGTTTTTGATACCGTCCAAGTTATTTCTTATATTCAATCAGGCTCACAAATTCCTAACTGTTTGGTTGCAGATTGAATTGAGAAATTGAGATATAACTCTTTGATATACTTTTCTTAAGATTGAGACTGTCTGTCTAGTTGATTCTTTTGAAAATATATTGGAGTTAGTCCATACAGATTGCTAAGCGAAATATTGGGTGTGGTAGTTAGACCCCACTTTTTTAGCTTATAAGTTAATAGTTTGTGTGAGACAGCTATTTCGTATTATACTTGGAGTAATCGTAGAAGTTGTGATTCCTTAATCTTAGAAAGGTTGGATAGAGCTTTTGTAAACATTCCTTGGCGTGTTTATTTCCCAACTGATGTAGTCCATCACTTGAACAATGTGGGTAGTGATCATGTCCCTATACTGCTTGTTAGTTCTATGGAGGATAATCCCACAAGAAAGCCGCATAGGTTTAATAGGTGTTGGTTGAGTAATAGCTCATGTAAAGAGGTCATTTCTAGTAATTGAATGACTGATGAAAACGGTTCTAAGGCTTTCAAACATGCAAAATGTTTATACTATGTGAAGGTAGCTTTGAGGAAATGGAACTTAAATGTTTTTGGTAATTTTCAGATTCATATTAATGATATTCATCACCAAATTAATGTTGTTAGAATGAATTTGAATGTGGATAGTGCTACTGATCAACTTGTTAGACTAGAGGAGCCTCCAAAACATTGGTATTCTGTTAAATAAGACTATTACAAGCAAAGGGCTAAAGAAAACATCCTGACTTTTGCTGATAATAACACAAAATACTTTCATGATAAAGTTAAGTTTAGGAGAGAAAAAACACAAATTAAGTGCTTGCAAAATAGTATGGGTATCTGGTTGGCAGATAGAGACATGATTGTTACAGAACTTGGAGACCTTTTTGGAAAAATAAGTAGAACCACTAATCCTCCTAGGTGCAATGACTTTTTTAAAGTCTTAACACCTTGTATCTCTGAAGAGGAGAATGATATCCTTGTCACTAACCCTACTGATGAAGAAATTAAAAATATCCTTTGGCAAATGCAGCCTTGGACATCTCCTGGTCCGGATGGATAACCACCTGGTTTCTACCAACAGATGTGGGATATAGTGGGGACTGATACAATAGCTATGGTTAAGAGCTTATTTAACTCAGGGTATCTTCTGAAATAATTGAATCATAACTTTATGTCTTTAATTCCTAAAAAGACGAGGGTACCCAAATATACCTCAAACTAAAACTTTTCTATCTATAAGTCCTTTCTCCGAAAGTGATTGTCTATGGACTGAGTCGAGACAATAAAATAAATCGGTTCACACTTCGTGTGATCGTCTATGGATACGAGATCGAGACAATATGACAACAAGATAACTTGTGTGATTGACTATGGATACAAGATCGAGACAATGCAACAACGGAGTTTGTTTACTTGATAAAAGGTTCAGACTTAACCAAACACAATAGGATTACTTATCAAGTAAATAGGAATTAATGTTTGTGTAATTTACTTTAAATTATAATAACAACAATTATAATTGCGGAAAATAAAAGTGTTAGAGCATAGCTCGGTTGAACCCACCAAGCGTTGGTATATCAAGTTTGGTAGTCATATTTTAGTGAGCTAAAACTCATTTTAAGAGTCGCTTGATTATGTACTAGAGTCAACTTCGTATAGGTTAGCTTGAAAGTATTAGGATATGAGACATTACAAGTATTGCGAAGACTCGAAGAAGTGAAGAAGTAAGGAGCTACAACGACAACATCATCCTTCCACTTGAGGTTAGTGATATTTGACTTGAACTGTTTCATTCCCTAACGTATCTTACAAGTCGTGCATATTGAAAACAAAACTGCGAAGCATGAATTATTATACTCTAGTTAGACATAGTATTAAGGAATACAATACGAGGTTATTGCTTAACCATTAAACTTTGTAGATAAGACACCGACATAATCGTTTGAATGCTATTGTGGTTATGTATGGGTATAAGGTGAAGATTTCATACTAGGAAACAATGTTTTACATTTGTTTTAAGGAAGTAAATTCATGAACTTGTTTTGTGAGTCGAAAGAGAAATCGCCAAGCATTATTGGTATTGTTATTCATTGAAAGTAGTTCTTGAAAGTCATATGAACCAATTCTAAACTTGTTTGGAAGTGTGGCAAATCGTTTTCAAGATTGTAAGTATGAAATAGGACTTACAAAGTAAGGATGTCGACATACTTTGAACATGTGCAGTAACGCTTATCTTTAATTGTTCAAAGTTATTCCTTAATAGCTAAAAATAAGAAAATCCCGGATCGAATAAAATAAATTGAGAATCTTTTATTTAATGTTTTTAATTTTATTTTTGGAAAATGAAAATTAGTAATGTGCATTTACTAGTTGGAGATTTTCTAAGAGATTTTCGGTCATTCTTTGGACAAAGCATTTCCAGGAATTATGGAAACCGAATCTGGAATATATTGCATATCTTGAGAATATTTTCGGTTTTGGAAATTCCTTGGTGTCCAAACTTCCTTGGTCTATAAATATGAAAGTTTGCATTTCGAGCAAACTAATCCTCAGAGACAGCAAAATTATCTCAGTTGTGCTGCTACTGGTGAAGCCACCTATTCGGAGAGGAGAGTAACCTAATTAGGCGAAATCTCTTACGCCGCTCAGTTTAAAGACTTCTTTGGGATTGAGAAGCTCTATTAGTATCGTTGGTGGGAAACTAGATAATTGTGGTTTATCTTTTGTTTTCGATTTTTTGGATTGACTAACGGTGGTTGAACTTTGATTGCACCTAGTTTTTTTATTCTTGAGAATCTTCTCTTATGATATAAGATTCACTCAAACTATATCGAAGTTTCGACGGGGATCTTTAGACTGTTTGTAGATCTAAAGACGTCTTGTGATAATCCATTGTTAACAGACTCCGTTTTGTGTGTGATTGATTACAAGAGATTCAAGTTGATTGTGTGCATGTGTTTATTGAATATCTAAGAAGACTTTGAAGATTTCTGATTTGGGTTCATAATCCTTGGTGTGCATAATACTTGTTTCGGTAAAAGAGGATCCAACTATAATCGGTTTATCCTTGTGGTAGATTAGATTGATTAGTTGTCTAGATCGGCATCAATACAATTCTTTGTGATTAAAAGTATTGATTGCAAAATCTTAACAATTACTTTGGTAGTTGATAATAAGATAGATCTAAGAACCTGACAAATGAGTTTATTGAGATAGACAGAAGATCCTTTTGTCGAACTCACATAACTTGGTTGAAAAGAGTTGATGCCAAACAGATTTGTTGTTCCTTTACTGTTTGGAATACGAACCAAAGGAATTGTTCCAAGTACGTGACTTATTACTGGTTGGAGGCGTGGGAATACAGACGTAACTAGGTGAACTATAGGTTTAGTAGCTTGGTCTCAACTATACGAAGTTGGTTTGATTTTGTATAACGGCTTAATCCTGAGAGTATTCAATTTTGGACAAGGTCCCGGGTTTTTTCTGCATTTGCGGTTTCCTCTTTAACAAAATCTTGCTGTGTCATTTACTTTTATTTTTCGCAATTATAATTGTTGTTATTATAATTTAAAGTAAATTACACAAACTTTAATTCCTATTTACTTGATAAGTAATCCTATTGTGTTTGGTTAAGTCTGAACCTTTTATCAAGTAAACTTACTTCGTTGTTGCATTGTATCGATCTTGTATCCATAGTCAATCACACAAGTTATCTTGTTGTTGTATTCTCTCGATCTCGTATCCATAGACGATCACACGAAGTGTGAACCGATTTGTTGTATTGTCTCGACTCAGTCCATAGACAATCACTTCTGGAGAAAATACTTATAGGTGGAAAAGTTTTAGTTTGAGGTATATTTGGGTACCCTCGTCTTTTCAATTGGTATCAGAGAAGGAAAACACGAAAAGATCTAACAATCTGAGTTTGGTGCGATCCAACCTATAAGAAATGAGTCCTAAGATAGACTCGGTTAACGTATCTCGAGATTTGCATAAAACTCTTCCTGGGTTTAACTTTCAAAAATTCTTAGAAGGGATGTCTTCTACAAGCTCTACCTACTCTTCTGATAATATGTCCCAGTGTTCTCAAGAAGAGGTTAACTTAAGCCTCGTGCTTACAATCATTGGTTCTGATTCTAAATCACTTGATGATAAAGATGATGTTGATTATGTAACATCTCAACTGGATGAACTAATCAAAGAGTTCCTTTCTTGTGCAACTGAGCTTACACTTGCATTAAAAAGAGAAGGAAAACTCCTTGAAGACTTATGTCATATGAAAGCTGAAAATGATCAACTCAAACGTGATCTTTCATCATGTAAAACTGATCTAGACTCCTTCAAGATCATTTCTTCCTCGAAGATCCAATCCTTAGAAGAAAAACTAAGGAAAAGTATTGATAAAGAAAAGAAAACTGAGCGGTTAAGAAAAACTGCAACTGATGATTACAACGCCTTAAAAATATCATATGTTTCTGAGACAAAGACAGTTTCCGAACATGTCAAGAGACTAAAGAATGATATGTGCTCTTTAATGTCTGAACACCAGTTGGACACATCCCTTCCAGGAAGGTAGAAAGAATCCGGTTCAATATGTTATTTGAAAGAAAAAAGGAGTATCGACAATAAGAACACTAATAAGGGGTATTCATCTTGTAAAACGAAATTTGTAGGGAATCACAAGATGAACCACTCACATCAGAATTCTTCATATCATCAGGGTCATCGTAATCGATGTTTTCTGTGGAAATAAAGGTCATGTTATTAAGAATTGTGAACGGCTTTCTTATTTGAACTCTGAAAAAACTTTCTCAGGCTAAAGTATAACATGAGATCATCTTCTAAAGAAAGCATGCGTAAACCTTATCCTTCTAAATCAAAGGATTCTCAAAAGAACTCAACTTGTGTAGTTCATCATAAAAGGATGAAGGATCAGAAGACTAAGAAGTGGATACCAAAGAATACCGAGGTAGCTGACAACGACTCCAGATTATCGACGCTTAAGGTAATTCCTAAATATCTTGATGATAGTAATTTCTATGATAAATTTGGTTCATCGTCAGAAAAGATTAGGGTTCTTAATAAATCAGGTAAGAAGAAATTCTCTGATAACCGTGGAAAACTTAATCTGTCTCATTCAGATACTTAGTATCTGGGAGAAATACACTGACTCATGAAGTGCTCCAACTTAGTTTGATGAGCTCAGTGTATATTGTAAAATAGTTCAAAACTTGCGAGAATTTTGAATATATTCACATGAATGCACTTTCCTAAAATCCTTAATATTAAAAATTTTCGTTCTTTTTCTATTAAGGGAGAATATTTGATTTCCATAATCAATAAATGAGTTTTTAGTAACTTGATGGTTATTTTCAATGATATTGTAGTAAAAGGTTCATTGAGACTTTGAAGGAAGATTTTTTTAGACTTAATTTTTATAAATAAAAATAACAAACTCAATTAAAAAGTGTTGTAAAAATTATGGAGAGACCGGGGCTAGGATTCCACCATTGGTCGATATTAGTGATTTAATAAAACAATAATTATGCGACTCAACATTCAAATTGATTCTAATAGTATTGCCTAGACATGTAGATTTTCAAAAGAATAGATGTTAATCCAAGCATAGAATATCAAAACCCTAAAGCAAGCATATTCTATCAAGAGAAAATACACCTAACTAATAAAAATCATATAATCAAGTTTTAATTCAAAGCAAAAATCATAATAGAGTTGTTATAATTAATTAAAAATAGAAATGTATCACTTTTACCGAAACGACGGCTTCCTCCATAGCCCCAAGGATTGGATCTAGCTCCGCACGGTGAAAACACACTCAAAGGAATTTTTCATTGCTCAAAAAGGTGTTTACAAGGAGAAAAGGTATAAAACAGGGCCTTTGTAACAGTTATAATTGTTACAGATACAACAATAAATTGTTACTGACGTTGTAGCTTCTACGACTATCACTATGTGTCGCAACCACTGTAGTTATACGACCCACGGCTAAGTGTCGTTGTTCACTGTTGGAAAACGACTGTCCTGGTAAGTCTGTTCTTCGTGTTCTTCAGCTTTGCAGCAGCAGAAATGGAGTTTCTGCAGCTTGATTTTTCGACTCTGTGGTGCTCTATTCCTCTCCCAAACTCTCCATCCCACTTCTGATTCTCTAGACTCCTTTTTATAGCCAAAGCAACCAAAAATATCCCCGCAATCAATAAAAGATATTCTCCGTTTAAGCTGCGGGATTTCTTTCCTGGTTTATCTCCGGCACGCTGATGATTGTTGCTGGCACACTCCATACTTCGGAAAACTCGACTAGGATTGATAGAAACTCGTCCAGTAAAAGACTAACACACAGAAGACACGACGCAGCACAAAGCCAAACCCGATATTCTTATGTCCCAGTTTCAATGAAAGTCCACGCATCATCCCTAATTTCTCGAATCCAGTTGACCTACCATACCTATTTATACTCAACAAGATAATATGGTTCCAATCCCGTGTCAAACTCCGGTTAAATCTCCTTCCAATCCTTACCAGAACACCCGAGAAAACTACCCTGCCGTGTTTTCTTCTCTACGATTATTTAGTCATTTGCATCCGAACCAAAGACCCGAACCAAGCCTGTTACAACCAATCAAGTCATCACAAATATTTTTAGCCATTGAGTCTTCTTAATTCCAGTCTAGAAAGCGAACCCTACTTCTGCTGTAGCATGTGAAGCTTCTTCCCGCCATTTTCTGAATTTGAAGTTGGGAAGAAGATGTCCTCTCCCTAATACATTACGGGTATCCCTTTAGCACTTGCCTTGTGGGGTGCAAATAGTGAAGAAGGTTCCCCTTAGTAATTGAGTGCCCCTTAACCAACAGTGAGAATCCGAATAACACTTGGCCTCCGGGTGGCCTTTAACAACTTTTCGAGCCGATTTTTCCCAAAAAATGTTTATTTCCCAAAAACACCTACAAAGACATAAAATACCAAAATTAGTACAAAATCGAGTGCCAACAATATATAGTATTGAGATCAAATTAGACACAAAAATGTGTCTGTCAAATACCCCCAAACTTATTATTTGCTAGTCCTCGAGCAAATTTATTCTAGAAAAGAAAATTCAAACTCACTAGGTGGCCTAGTGACCGAGTTATAGTCTCGGGAGGGTTTACCAGAGGTGTATCCACAAAAACATTACTCCAGACCCTAGCTATCTACGTAGAACCTTGGAAGGCACTAAAGAATCTCCTTGGTTGGCATACAATCACTGACTACATGAGGAAGTACCCTGATGCGAAATTCCAATTGATGTACACGAGTTTGCACTCAAGCATACTAAAATTCATATAAAGTGACAGAGCTCTACTCAGATAGTTTCTAGAAATCATAAACCGGAGTCAACCAATCACATGGAAAGATTAAGAAGATGGATAAAGAGAAAAAAATCGATGGTTTAAAGTGAACAGTGTTTCCCATATCTGTCTGAAGGCATCTGCCAAGATGAACCTATCCTAATGGACTGAGATACCGGTCTGACTAATATCAACACAACTGGCATATACAAGGGGACCAGTGGTCGATAAACCTAACTCTAGGTCAACACAACTGGCATATACAAGGGCACCAGTGGTCGACTTTATTGAATTTATTCCGGTAGGTCTGATGGTCTGGTCTTAATTTTTTTTTGTGGTATCTCAATCACCCTATTTCATCATAGCAAAGGTAACAACTTGAATCGTGTGCCCCACCAAATCACTTAAAAAATAAAAATAGAAGGATTAGGATTCAACGAGATATGGCGAAACTACCATGTTTTTTTTTTTAATTCTAACATCTGAGCTCTGTGCTTTTATGAATAGACTCTTTAGATGTTTCCATCTAATCAGATTGGTTCCTCAACTCCTACAACCAAGATGTTTCCATCCACTTTAGATAGGTTAGTGTTATCTTTAATAGGCATAAATTTATAGGCTCTGGAGTTTATTTATTGCAGCAAAAAGTTTCTCCACCCCCAAACTTAAATCTAACATTGTCCTCAATGTTCTAAAGATAAAATTAAAAACATGAACAAGGAGAAACTATTTCCACTTGAGGGAAAATAAATAAGGAAAAATATTACCATGTCGCATGAGCGCGGGTGCCTCCCAGTAAATGCTAAATTTAAAGTCTCTAGCTAGACATCAAAAACCTCAAAAAGGATTGCAACCTCCCAAAGTCGTTACCAATAATCGAAACAATTGTGGGTCCACAAGACCAAATAGAGCTAACACAAATATGAGACAACAACACTGGTTCAGAAAAATGAAAAGAAGGAGCACATCCTCGTCTAAGGTTTCTGTCAAGACAACTGGGTTTATCTGGGTAGCATAATTGAGCTTCTTATGTGTATCTTGATAAATAGATTCATCCGAAAAACGGGTCTCTAATACCTGAGTTACCTCCTGGACAGTATCAGGTGGATCGGGTTGCGGAGTCTGAATAGACTCAAGTGATATCTCAGATGCACAAAGCTCGAGTCCCAAGTTAGGGACTATAATTAGGGATACGTGACAATCATAAGAACCATCACTACCCCCAAACTTAGGGTTTTCACTACTCACAGACAAACCTCTAACTATTGCTTGAATTTCCGGATCTTCAGAGTCCTTAAAATACTCAAGAGATTCTTCCAATTCTCCACCCCCAATCTTATGGTTATCATTACTATTAGAAAGACCTAACACTATTGCCTGAATTTCAGGGTCCGTAGAGTCTTTAAAATACTCAAGGGCTTCTTCTAAAGATTGATCACACATCTGGTATAAGAGAATGGTTTCCTCAAATTCATCTAAAGAATCTCCCAATAGAGTATCATGCCAATTATCCTGAACTAAATCCTGAACTAAAGTGCTAATCATATTCACTTCTTCTAATTCATCATTCTCAGAAGGTTGTCTAGTAACATTAAATACATTTAGTTCAGTGGTCATATTACCAAAGGATATGTTCATAAGTCCGGTTCTACAGTTGATGACAACTTAGTTGTGGCTAAAAATGAGCGACCTAAAATCACCAGGATTTGAGCACTTGGGTCCTGAACTGGCTGGGTGTCTAAAACAACAAAATCCACTGGATAAATAAACTTATCAACCTCAATCAGAACGTCCTCTATGACACCACGAGGGACTTTGACATACCTATCAGCTAATTGTAGTGTCATTTTGGTCAGTTTCAACTTACCAAGACCTAGCTGGGTGTATACATGATACGGGAGTAAGTTAACACTAGCTCCTAAGTCAAGTAATGCCTTATCGACAGTGTGGTTACCAATTGCGCAAGATATGGTAGGGCATCCAGGGTCCTTATACTTAGGGGGTGTTTGTTTTAGAAGAATTAAACTTACTTGACCAACTAAAAAGGCTTTCTTATGAACATTAAGCTTACGCTTTCTTGTACAAAGATCTTTAAGGAACTTGGCATAAGCAGGCATCTGCCTAATTTCTTCTAATAAAGGAATGTTGATGTTCACCTGCTTAAATATTTCCATTATCTCGTTAAAATTTGACTCCTTCTTTGTTGGGTTAACAACTGAGGATATGGGTCTCTAGGCACAAAGATAGTCCTATCAGGAATTTCTTGGGACTCCTTAGAAATTGTTTCAGTTTCCTCAGTTATGGGTTCCTCTTGGGAACTAGAGGGTGGAACTACAATATGTTCACTAGGCATGGATACCTTATTGTCTACTGTTTTACCGCTCCTGAGGGTTTTTATTGAGTTCACAAGGTTTGATGATTCTTCACCAACTAAAGATATTTGATGGACCCCCCTAGGATTGGCTTGAGTTTGACTAGGAAACTTACCTTCTTCTCTCTTACTTAAATACTTAGCTATTTGGCCGACTTGAAGTTCTAATTTAGCAAGAGTCTGGGAATTATCCTTATGGTTCTGCATGGTTTCTTGTTGAAAGCTAAGGTGGTTATCCGATAACATATCATGGTTATTTACTAACATAGTAAGAGCTTCTTCTAAGGTAGAGATCTTTTTATCAGAAGTGTTCTGAAACTGGGTTTGACCTGAAGGGTTCTGAGTATAACCAAAACCTGGGGGAGGCTGAGTATTACTAGGCTGACCTTGATTCTGGCCCTTGGACCAAGAAAAATTAGGATGGTTTCTCCAACCAGGGTTGTAGGTCTCTGAGTATGGGTCAAACTTCTGACGGTTCTCGAACCTAGCATTGTTATAGACAGCATGGGCTCGCTCTTCATTAACATGACCTTCCCAAAACGAGTTATTGGGTTCTACTCCACAACTAGAGACTTGAGAGGCTCTAATACTATCATCAGTTTCAACAATAGACCTATGTTTAGGCTGATTCAATTCCAAAGCTTCTAACCTTCTAGACAAAGCAGCAAACTTAGCATCTGACTCGAAGCTTGTATCTACCACATTGGTGCTACTTCTATTGACCAAGAGTCTTTTAGGGGGTTCAACAAAAGACTCCCACTGTTGGGATTTTTCAGCAATAGCTCCTAAGAAGGTAAAAGCATCATCAACATTTTTATTAGTGAACTCACCAGCGCACATAGACTCGACCATGGCTTTGGTAGAATAGTCTAAACTATTATAAATAATCTCTACAAGTTTCATCTTATCAAATTCATGGTGAGGACACTGGGATAGGAGATCATTGAATCTCTCTAAAAACCTATAGAGAGACTCTCCCTCTTGTTGCACACTTGCACTAATTTTCTGCCTAACAACTGCAGTTTTATGCTAAGGGTAGAATTTCATATAGAAAGCAGCAATAAGTTCCTGCCATGTTTCAATGGATTCATATGGTAGGTTTTTCAGCCAGGTCTTGGCTTTATCTCTCAAGGAAAAAGGGAACATCTTAAGTTTCAAAACTTCATCAATAAGGTCTTTTATTCTAACTGTCCCAAGAATTTCCTCAAAGTCCCTAATATGAAAATAAGGGTTCTCATCATCTTTTCCTAAGAATATAGGGATCATCTGAAGAATACTAGGTTTTATCTCGAAATTAGCTGTATTGGCTGGAAATTTAATGCACGAAGCTCGGTTGGTCCTAGTTGGGAACATGTAATCTTTCAAAGTTGTCATCGCTGGCACAGCTGAAGTACTAGGGGTACTTTCTTCACAGAGAGACAGATTCTCAAAACTGAAGTTTCCAAAAATGGGGCTCTCAAAATAAGAGTCTTCGAGCTCCCCGCCTTCACAAGAAGAACTACTAGGTTTATCACTAATCAAACGACCTAGAGTGTTTCTTTTCCAAGCCCGCTCTCTAATAACCTCGGACATACACTAGAAAAACAAAAGAAAAAGAAAAGTCCTAAAAGGAAGGGAAATTCTATGCAAACACAAACAAGGCTGACTTCACCACAACAAACCTACTGAGTTCTAGCAAACAAAAAGCATGATGGCTCCACTTAGATTGTTTCTAGACCAGCTTCTAATCCTTCGAAAGGTAATTCGTTACAATTTAAGCAAACCCCTCTGGAATGAATCCGAGTAAAATTAAGTTGAATAGAGGCGAGGGAAGCTGCGTGGAACTTTGATACCCAAGGCCTCACCGCATTACAAGGCGGCGCAGTCACGCATTCAACTCACAGAAACCATCATGAACTTCGAAGTATGCTTAAAAGAGTAACCAATATTTTTCGAACGACTTTCCTATTAAGCTCGTTACCCTATAGGTCTCGTTCTAATCAGTATTTTAAGCTTAGTTTCGCATTTGGTATCGTTTTCCTAAGGCGGGCAAGAAGAGAACGGTGATGAAATCCGAACCCTTATCTTATATGGCCAGTCCTTGCCCTTTACTAGGAAATTAAAGCAGTCGTATTCAGTTCCTCGACATATATTCACACGAAGGAAACAGTAACTCGCTGACAGGGGATTCGCGAGTGTTTCGACAAACTTACCTCCCGTTCCAGACGGGGGATCAACCGCTGAAGTCGACTCAGGCCACGACTCCTATGTCATGTACGAACCCGACGGCCGAGGAGATATCGCAATCGCCGTCCTTCTCTGCAAACAGTTTAATATTTAATACTACCCTTCCGTAGGGTTTTAAAAAAAAAGAATGTCCAAAGTCCAAAAAAAAATAATGTGCAAAAGAAAAAGAAAAGTCTAAAAAAAAAATATCTAAAAAAATAAAAATGTCTCTTTTTTTTTCTCTCTTTTTTTATTAAATAAAAAAAAATCTTCTTCTTTCGCTTTGGCTTTTACTCCAAGTCTTTAAGTATTCACCAAAAGCTGTGGCAAAATATTCTTTCGCTCCAATTCCAAATTCTGTAAGGAAAAGACAAAAACCCAAAAACATAAAGAAGAACAAATAAAATAAAACAAATAAAAACCTAAAAAAGAAAAAAAATCTAAAAACTCTAGCCTAAAGACAAGTCCGCGTCGGCGGCGCCAAAAATTGATGGTTATTTTCAATGATGTTGTAGTAAAAGGTTCGTTGAGACTTGTGAAGGAAGATTTTTTTAGACTTAAAAATAACAAACTCAATTAAAAAGTGTTGTAAAAATTATGGAGAGACCGGGGCTAGGATTCCACCATTGGTCGATATTAGTGATTTAATAAAACAATAATTATGCGACTCAACATTCAAAATGATTCTAATAGTATTGCCTAGACATGTAGATTTTCAAAAGAATAGATGTTAATCCAAGCATAGAATATCAAAACCCTAAAGCAAGCATATTCTATCAAGAGAAAATACACCTAACTAATTAAAATCATATAATCAATCAAGATTTAATTCAAAGCAAAAATCATAATAGATTTGTTATAATTAATTAAAAATAGAAATGTATCACTTTTACCGTAACAACGGCTTCCTCCATAGCCCCAAGAATTGGATCTAGCTCCGCATGGTGAAAACACACTCAAAGGAATTTTTCATTGCTCAAAAAGGTGTTTACAAAGAGAAAAGGTATAAAACAGGGTCTTTGTAACAGTTATAATTGTTACAGATACAACAATAAACTGTTACTGACGTTGTAGTTTCTATGACTGTCACTATGTGTCGCAACCACTGTAGCTATACGACCCACGGCTAAGTATCGTTGTTCACTGTTGGAAAACGACTGTCTTGGTAAGTCTGTTCTTCGTGTTCTTCAGCTTTGCAGCAGCAGAAATGGAGTTTCTGCAGCTTGATTTTTCGACTCTGTGGTGCTCTATTCCTCTCCCAAACTCTCCATACCCCTTCGGATTCTCTAGACTCCTTTTTATAGCCAAAGCAACCCAAAATATCCCCGCAATCAATAAAAGATATTATCCGTTTAAGCTGCGGGATTTCTTTCCTGGTTTATCTCCGGCACGCTGATGATTGTTGCTGGCACACTCCATACTTCGGAAAACTCGACTAGGATTGATAGAAACTCGTCCAGTAAAAGACTAACACACAGAAGACACGACGCAACACAAAGCCAAACCCGATATTCTTATGTCCCAGTTTCAATGAAAGTCCACGCATCATCCCTAATTTCTCGAATCCAGTTGACCTACCATACCTGTTTATACTCAACAAGATAATATGGTTCCAATCCCGTGTCAAACTCCGGTTAAATCTCCTTCCAATCCTTACCAGAACACCCGAGAAAACTACCCTGCCGTGTTTTCTTCTCTACGATTATTTAGTCATTTGCATCCGAACCAAAGACCCGAACCAAGCCTGTTACGCCCAATCAAGTCATCACAAATATTTTTAGCCATTGAAGTCTTCTTAATTCCAGTCTAGAAAGCGAACCCTACTTCTGCTGTAGCATGTGAAGCTTCTTCCCACCATTTTCTGAATTTGAAGTTGGGAAGAAGATGTCCTCCCCCTAATCCAATACGGGTATCCCTTTAGCACTTGGCTTGTGGGGTGCAAATAGTGAATAAGGTGCCCCTTAGTAATTGAGCGTCCCTTAACGAACAGTGAGAGTCTGAGTAACACTTGGCCTCTGGGCGCCTTTAACAACTTTTCGAGCCGATTTTTCCCAAAAAATGTTTATTGCCCAAACACACCTACAAAGACATAAAATACCAAAATTAGTACAAAATCGAGTGCCAACAATATATAGTATTGAGATCAAATTAGACACAAAAATGTGTTTGTCATAACTATTAATATATAAGTGTTTCAGTTTTCAGTCTGAAACCAGTAATCATGGACAAATCAGATTATTATGCAAAGCTTTCTTCAAAAGTTTCCGAAAGGTATGCTGAAAGAATGGCTAGTGACTCTTTCGATCATCACAGCTTCAATGGAAACATATTCGCTTCCTATATGAATATGAATCATTCTCCGTGTATGATCGATTATGAAAAAGAGTTTTACAAGATGGCTCGAACTTGTGCCGAAACCAAGTTGGAAGTTTTGATGCTAAAACGTAGCCTTGAAAAATCCTTACTAGTTCAAGCTCAAATTCTCAAGGAACTAGATTTACTCTCCAAAAGAGTAAACGAGGGGGAACCTAACTTCCCCAAGATTGAGGAATTAGTCTTCAATCAAGGATCTCTTCAGGGAATTCGGAGAATCACTCCTATCAAGCGCAAGAGAACTCAAGACTATGAAGGGTTCTGAACCCATAAAAAATAGACATCAATGTTTGATTTCTTTCAATGATTGTATTAGGTCTATTATGAATAAAACTATCTTATTATAAATAAAATTATTTGATTTATAACTTTTCTCGTGATAGTTTTTGATTTACATAGCCTTTTCTTGAATGCTTTATATTACTGCTATGTATGTTTATGGGATGTTTGATTTCGGTTTTCTAACCTTGATATTCGATCTCATAACGTTATGAACCCTTATGGTCTAGGTGACTTTTTGGTTTAGCAGGATTAAGTTCTATCCCATGTTGGTAGGCTTTATCAAAAGGATCATGAGGGGTTCTGATAGAAACAATATGTGAAAAAGTCAGAATATGTTGAATATTTTGGTTTAGCATAAAAGCATATGTGTTTCGAGGTTTTCAACTTTTTCTTGCAATAGTTAAAAACCGGTTTTCAACCTTTCTCTGGTAAAGGTTGGTTGTTTTTATTCTTTTGTTTTGCATAAGGATGACAACATAATGATATTTCGATATCAATTCTCCCTGAAAGAAGATGCAAACATATTGGAGAAGTGGATGCGAAATTTGAGGTAACAATCTTGTTAGTTAATTGTTTTCCTTTTTAAGAAAAGCCTGATTTTATTTCATATATTTATTGCTTTTGCTTAACAAAATTTCGGTACAATTGATGTCTTATGCCATTATTTGTGTATGGATGTGTGTGTAATTCAATTGGTTTCGATTAATAAAAACTATTGTTATCTTGTTTTATTGTGTGGTATCAATCATTTAGGCTTACAAAATTTCGGTGCAATTGCGGTGCTTTAATGTCTATGTTGTTTCAATTTCTTCCGGTTGAGGTGAATAATTATGGAAGTTGATTTATTTGGTTTGTATGAATTGTTTATGGCTTAACGAAAGAAAATGTTTACGGGATGAATTGTTTAGTCCAATTCGATTCCGGATAAGAGAAACTAAGTTAATTCTGATCTTAGTTAGACTTATCAAAGTAGAGATTTCGGTTATTCAAGTCTAATCGAATGCCTTAACAAGAAATGCTAGTTAACTAACCCAGTACTTGTCTTGTTTAAAGTTTAAAGGTCTAAGTTATATGGATAATTAGAACCTGATGAGAAAAATGGAGTTATCTGTATTTTGGTCTTATCGAACAAGCGATTGTATTTGTACAATCGGTTTAGCAAAGGAACTAAGGTGCTTAGTTGATTTTTGGTTTGCTAAACTATTAGGGAAAATTGCTTCGGGCAATTGTTTTCTTGGTAACATATCAAAATAAAATTACTTTGTAGTTTCGGTTTTGATATTGGTTATCAAAAATGGTGTGTGGAACCCTCGTGCTTAACTCTATAGGTTGCATGTCTATTAAGATTTATAAGATCCTTTCGGTTTGTCCTTTATTTTTTCGTTTCTTTGTCATTTTGTGACAAAAAGGGGGAGAAATATATGGAGTAAACAAGTGATACTTGTATTGATTTATATTGATTGGTATCACAAAGGGAAAGGACATTGGTGCTTAAACGTTTATCTAACGAAAGAGTAGAAGCATAGACTAAGGGGGAGTAGCATATCATATGATACTTGTAGTTATATGGACTACAAAGGGAATACCAAAGACGTGCGGATTGATAAAATCTATCTATCTTACCTTTAGGAGAGTATTAGCTTTATTATTATAATGTCAACAACGACATTTATGGATTGAATGTATACATGTTATTGTGTTGTTGAATTCGGGAATCAATCGTTTGTGTAATGAATTCTTGTAATTTGTTTATCCATATGATGTAAGAGTTCTGTCACTAAAATTGATAAAGGGGGAGATTGTTAGAGCATAGATCGGTTGAACCCACCAAGCGTTGGTATGTCAAGTTTGGTTGTCATATTTTAGTGAGCCAAAACTCATTTTAAGAGTCGCTTGATTATGTACTAGAGTCAACTTCGTATAGGTTAGCTTGAAAGTATTAGGATATGAGACATTACAAGTATTGAGAAGACTTGAAGAGGTGAAGAATTAAGGAGCTACAACGACAACATCATCCTTCCACTTCAGGTTAGTGATATTTGACTTGAACTGTTTCATTCCCTAACCTATCTTTCAAGTCGTTAGTACAATAAATTGAGAATCTTTTATTTAAGGTTTTTAATTTTATTTTTTGGAAAATGAGAATTGGTAATGTGCATTTACTAGTTGGAGATTTTCTAAGATATTTTCGGTCATTATTTGGATAAAGAATTTCCATGAATTATGGAAACCGAATCTGGAATATATTGCATATCTTGAGAATATTTTCGGTTTTGGAAATTCCTTAGTGTCCAAACTTCCTTGGTCTATAAATATCAAAATTTGCATTTCGAGCAAACTAATCCTCAGAGACAGCAAAACTATCTCAGTTGTGTTGCTACTGGTGAAGCCGCCTATTCGGAGAGGAGAGTAATCTATTAGGCGAAATCTCTTACGACCGCTCAGTTTAAAGACTTCTTTGGGATTGAGAATCTCTATTAGTACCTGTAGATGGTGGATTTTCGACAAAGGGTAAAATTGTAAAAGTATACTCCGGATTCGGCAATCTGATGAGTATTGAGACCCACGTCTCTCATTAAAGCGTGAAAGCTCATAAAACCTCTGATTGAGAAAGTTCTCTCAGAGAAGATGTGGATGTGTAGTCTCTCAGCTGAGACCACGGCACATCTCATGAATACTGAGCAATTTCAGTAATTACTCCGGATCCGGTAATCGGATGAGTATTGAGGCTCATGTCTCTCAATAAAGCATGAAAGCTCATGCCATAAAACCTCTGATCGAGAAAGTCTCTCAGGGAAGGTGTAGATGTGTAGTCTTCCGGCTGAGGCCACGACACATCTCATGAATACTGAGCAATTTTAGTAATTACTCTGGATCCGACAATCGGATGAGTATTGAGACTCATGTCTCTCATTAAATCATGAAAGCTCATGTCATAAATCTCTGACTGAGAAGGCTGTCTTTCAGAGTACGTGTAGATGTGTAGTCTCTCAGCTGTGGCCACGACACATCTCATGAATACTGAGCAATTTCAGTAATTACTCTGGATTCGGCAATCGGATGAGTATCGAGACTCATGTCTGTGTGCATGAAAGGCTCATGCCACCTCTGATGGAGAAAGTCTCTCAGAGAAGATGAAGATGTGCAGTCTCTCAGCTGAGGCCACGACACATCTCATACTGTATAGAATTGAAAGATTGGGCGGCTCCTAGACAACATGTCTGCTAGTATAGAGCGACAACGTCTTCGGGATGTAACCAGATTTTCCCCAACTATGCAAGAGAAATATGACACTCCAGCAAGTTCATATTGCTTAACCCTCAGATAATTAAGGCTCCTAGACAGGAAGCCCTTCTAGTATAGAGCCAACAATTAATTATCTTAAATCATCTGAATATCCAACAACATTCTATGAGCCATCTTCTGAATATCCAGCAATATTCTACGACTCGTCAATTAATCGCCTGAATATACAGCAATTCTCTACGATTCCTCGTTATATTTCGTTACTTCCCAGCAGAATTCCACAGGTTAGTAATAAATATTCAATGAAACAGGCATCTGAGCATCGAATAAGCCCTGAAAAAATGGTGCAGGTGTAATTAGCAAATAATGCACAAACCAGCATTTTGAATGCACGAACGAGCATTTCAAAAACGAACGAACGAGGAACCTATGCAAAATATGAAGGGAAAATAATAATAATAAAATATTAAGCAAAAGCGCCAGGGGACTAGGCTCACCAGCCGGCTAGTCATGCCGTGACTAGTCCCGCGCCCAATTTTATATCTTATCATATTTTCACGATCTCATGAAAATCCTCTTGTTCGAGCAAATTTCCTTTATTTCAAAGAAATTATCTAAATCACATGATTTTATCAAAAATAATAAAATTAGGGAAAGGTGTCGCGGGACCGAGCACCAGCCGACCATGCCTTGGCCGTGGCCGGTCCCACACCTCATGTCTCCATTATTTTATTATTTCTCTCAAATTATGAAAATTCTTTGATTTTATGAATTTTCCCTAAAATCATGAAAATTACCTAATTTCATGTATTTTTTATCTAAATCACATGATTTATCAAAAAATAATAATAAAATTAGGGAAAGGTGTCGCGGGACTGCTGGCCGGCCGGTCATGCCTTGGCCGTGGCCGGTCCCACACCTCACGTCCCATTATTTTATTATTCCTTCTCAAATTATGAAAATTCCTTGATTTTATGAATTTTCCCTAAAATCACCTAATTTCATGTATTTTCTCTAAAATCATGGAAAATATTAAAAAATTATGAAAACTTGTGGGACCGGGCTGTAGCCGGCCGGCCATGCCCTAGCCGGTCCCACACGCCCATTATTTTATTATTATTGGGTGTTTTGTTTCCTGATTTCATGTAAACTCCCTGATTTCAACAAATCCCTTTGATTTTATGAAAATTATCTAAAATCATCAAAATTACATAAAATTGGGAAGAGTGCCTTGGGACCCGCGCCCATTTGCTGTCCGGCCATGCCACGGCCATTGCCAGTCCCACACTCCCATTCCCTATTTTATATTTTAATTTATGTCTCTCATCTCATGGAAGTTCCCTAATTTCGCCAAATTCTCCGGTTTCATGGAATTTCCCTTAAATCAGAGAAAAATACATAAAATCACATAAAACTGGGAAAAGCATGTGGGACCGCGTGTTAGACGGCCGGCCATGCCCTAGCCGTGGCCGGTCCCACACCTTGTGATTCCTTGTTTATTTATTATTTTCATCATCTCATGTATTTTTGCCGGTTTCTGCAAAACCATGGATTTTGCATATTTTCTCCAAATGTTGCTCAAACGTGCATTAGAAAATATCAAAATTCCCAGGACTGAAGCATGGACACTATAGTGACACGGGAACATCCCCTTGACCGACCAAGGGTGACCCTGAGGCTTGCAAACAGCTGGTTCCGCATGTTTTAATTATTTTAACCTAATTTGCTCAGTTGCTCATATTAGGTTCGAACTCTTTCCAAACAATTGGAAGTTCGCTCAAACGACCATTTACTGGTCCCATGACCATCAAGAGCCGGTCTCATGACCTCTTGGTCGGCCCCTCTTATTTTCTACATCAGGTTTTATGATTTGTTGCTTACACGAGCATTATTTCAGTAAATGATTAAACCAGCATTTAATCATTCTTTCACCAACTGGTCCTCAAGAGACTTTGGTATTTTTTGCTCATTCGAGCATCTAGGCGTTATATGGCGAACCCGTCATCCCATGTAGCCGGTCCCGTGTTGATTTGCAATAAATCATCATTTCGGTTAGGGTTTTGAATCCAGAGCTCTGCAGAAACGTGATTCTGTGCAGATTCGAACACTCTGATAATTTTATGTTGATTCCATGATTGATATTCATATTTATTTTGCTCGACCCAGCAGTCAGTAACTTAAATTAATATTTTATTTGGTCCAGCTACCAACAATTCATCAAAAGAACAATATTTGTTCAAACTAGCAATATTTGCTCAAACTAGCAATATTCGCTCGAACCGGCAATATTTACTCAATTAGAAATATTCTCTCAGACTAGCAATATTTGCTCAAATCAAAGAATGTTGGTTCAACTATCAATATTCAACAATTTAGCAACACAGTTTTGCTCGTCTTAGGTTATATGATACCTCGTCTCAGCAGACACATTAAATTCATGAGTTTCGAAATATTTGCTAATCATGTTCAACTCAGCGCTACATGGACTCATCGTCCCATAAAGTCAGCAACTGACTCCACAATCACGAGATTTCAATCGTGTCACATGGGGGATACTAACTAGAGTTTTGGTCTGGCGGTCTACGAGACGTGTGTTCACCCAAGATGAGAATGTGAGCAAGTCGTGCAATCAGTTGGAAGAGTCAGCAAAGTAGTGGGTGGAAAGTTAACCAAGTCTCCGCACGATGAGTAATTGGTTTTAACATGATCTCCCCATTTCCCATTCTCTGATTCCAGCAACTGTCACACTTCATGGGATCATGGTGTTTTCAATTACGACATTATAAAATGTCTCTGAATCCTGATTGAAAAGACAGAGAAATTTTCGAACATTCGAACGACATTCGCCAAGACGAGCAATTTCTCATCAAAGTTCATACATACAATCTTTCATCTACACGAACTCACAGAAATTACTCTCAATTGAGCAAAATTCAACCATTCAGAGCATTTTCACGCTAAATTCACAACACACCTACAATCTCAGATCACCATTGATCTCACGCATTTCCCAGCTTCCCTCTTACAGATCAACACATCCTCTCTTGTGACCGAATTGACTCTGGAACGGCCATTGTTCTTGGTTTAGGCTGGGGTCTTACATATTGATCTCTCTAACTTAAAGCACTACCTTCTTGCAGTGCATCTGTGTGAGGTTCAACATTCCACTCGGTTCAAGGAGTCTCCACACGGTCGACTCTTCAATCCCGTAAAAACCAACAAATCGTTTTTCCCCATCCACAGATTGGCGACCACAGTGGGAGATTAATCTTTCGGTTGCAATATTTCATTTTCACAAGATGGTTGATCGTAGGTCAGGTTCAGTTACAAATCCTAATGCAAACCGTGCTAGCACTAGCAACACTAACAATCAGAATATCACGGAAACGATTCCGGCCTCCAACACTGATGGTGGTGACATTACTCCTCCTCACGCTGAAGGTCATCCCCTGTTCAGTCGACACCCTGAAGAAGTCACAGGAAATCCACCACCTACCATTGTTGATCTTATCAAAGTGCAGGAGACTCTCTCAAAGAATCAGACTGACATGGATGCTACACAGAAGGAGTTGTGTAATTATCTCAAAACTCTTACTGATAAGATGACTGAGAAGACTCAAGAAAAGGGAAAAGAGAAGGAGAAATCCTCAGATGTTGCTGATCCTGAGGTAAACCCAATCCATACAGTGGATGATGATGAAATCGGCAAAGCTGCAGACTCATCAACAAAGGAACCGTCAAATTTCATTACTCGAGGAGACGTGGAGCGCCTTCTGGAGAACTGTAGAAAAGACAAGACATCACATTACCATCGTCACCAGTCTCCGTACCCTGCTGCTATGCAAAGGATTCCTCTTCCAAAATGTTATACCTCTCCAACCTTCATTTTGTATGACGGAACATGCAATGCTCGGGAACATGTTTCTCGGTTCCTGGAAGCCTTGGGTGAACACGAGCATAACCATGTTGTTCTCCTCAAAGAATTTTCAAAATCCTTGAAAGGCAGGGCATACACCTGGTACAACAACATCGCACCAGGAACTATCAACAATTAGGGAGAAATGATTAATCCCTTCTACAGAAAGTACTTCTTTGTGTCAGAGAAAATTACTCTATCTGATCTTGAAAGAATGTTTCAGAGGAACAATGAACATCCCAATGACTACGTGAAAAGATTCAGAGTCCAGGCCCTGGACTGTCCTGATACAAACGTCACGGAGTAGCAACTGGTAGACTTGTGTATCAACGGCATGATCCCGGTCTACAGAGCTTTATTGGAAAATCTTCGTTTCCAGACCTTATCAGATCTTCATGAAGCGGCGAAGAGATCGGCAACTACTACGCCAGCTTTTCTGGAAAGAACAAAAGCTATAAAAGCTGAAGAACCGCGAGACACTCGAGGTAGAAGACGTCTGATCAAGAAGCAGTAAAACCTCCATCCTTCCAGAAACACTGTTGCAAAAGGGAGCAAACAGAAAGCCAAACCGTCGCGCAAGCATACTTCAGCTCCTTCAAAAGCACAAAGGAAGGATAAGCAAGATGCACAAGCCTCTGACCAACGCACAAGAGTTCCTGATAAAGAAGCACCTGACTTTCCTTTTTTCCATTGAAGTGGTGACTTCCACAGGTTCGTCAATCATCCCACAAGAGAATGCGGAGTTTTTGAAGAACATTTTCAAAGAGAAGGTTGATCCACAATAGATTCAACTGGGGACTGAAGTAGTACACAAGAATCCTCTCCCAGTCAGAACCTTTACACTCTCTGAACAACCTATCAAAAAGGCAGTTCAATCCTTGGTCGAAAGTGAATTGCGTTATCTGTCGAAGACACAAAGGGGAGACATGTTCACAGTACTGAACCACATAGTGTCAAGAAGTCCATTCCGAAAGATACTTCTTGAGCCTCCAGCCACAGATCAAGAGATGTACGACTGAGGACTGCTTACCACAGTCAATCTCAGAAGAAACGAATTTGGAAGAACGTTGACCGATGCTGACACCGCCATCGACAACATTCCACTGAAAATCATCAGATCCGCAGGCATCACTTGACAATAAGTTACTCATGCTCCCATCTCAATCAGAGACCTTGAAGGAGCGCTCGGAAATACTTATGGCTACATCACTATCAAATTGAACATGAGTTCAACCTGAACAGAAACCAATTTTCATATAATCAGGAAGATCCAGGATATGCCATGTCCTTCAGACGAGCGTGGATCCACGCTGAAAAGATGGGTATTTATAAAGCGCCTTTGGTTACACGTCTCTCCAACGAAGAAATTTCTAATCCAGAAGATTTGACGGACATTCCATCATCAGAGTACTTTGAGGAATTTCAAACTTTGACGAGGTTGAAGCAAGAACCTGCAAAAGATGCATAGAAATTCATCAATAGGTTCCGCACTCAGGCAAGTCTCATTATATGTCTATGTCATTTATTTACCCACATGTTATCCTAGCATGGGGACTTAATTATGCTAGCAACTCTACAAGACGTTATGAATGGTAGCTTCACCGTATTAGTATTTTACCAAGTGGTTGAATCTGACGTTTCTCCGGATCAAGCACTGAAACATTCATTACTGACGTCCAAGCATGGAAAAGAACACTTTGGGCATTTCTCCTGCAAGTCCATGTGTTCCACAAAATCAGAAAGCTCTGATGTCTGCACAAGTGTCGAATCCCACTACTGCAACAAAAGGTATGCTGAATCAATAGAAGATACTCCAGGGCCGAGATGATCAAACCCCTAAGACATTCGATGCTTAAGGAATATATGCCTCAACTCTCAAGCATCTATGGAGCCATCAAATTGTACTCCCAATCAAAGAGTACATATTCAGCACAAATATCTCAATGATGATACATTGATTCAACACCAGCACGATCAAAGTAAACTACAATCGATAATTCTTCATTATCCTGTGATAAGACTTTTGAAGCAGATGTAACATCATTCATACATGGATGGAACTAACTCCTTCAACATATACTGGGCAACCTGAGGTGATTCCATGAATCTTCATCAATGAGATTTCTCTACATCACAAGTCCCTACATGATTGAGGAACTTCTTCTCTTTACAAATCACGTCCAGTATGAAAACTACTGATGTTATCTACCGCAACAACGTCGAATTACTGACAAAGCTAGTTCATGATAAAGTTGAACTCTCAGGTTACCTTCATCTTAGGGATGCTCAACTCATCAACTAATTCGTGAATGTAAAAGGCTCACTGGATGAAGGAGCAAAGATTATATCTATAATCATGATTCTAGCCTTTTCGGTCTTTGGAGCAACTTCAACCATGGTATCAGCATCAACAATAATCTCTAGAGGAACACAATCCATGATCTCAGCATCGAAAAAGATCTCTGGAGTGTAACCATTCATGGTTTCAGCACCAACAACGGTCTCAGGAGCAACATCCTCAGGGCTTCATCAACTAATCATTCTCTGAAGTGTTACATATGAAGCGGACTTCTCTAAGAACCAATGATTCATATCAAGATATGTAGACCTAATAACATGCTCACATGAAATTCTTCCCAAAGCTGGCACGACTGGTGGGCATAATCCAGAGTCTTCTACAAGATGTTCTCATCACCTGTACAAATGAGATACAACACACTTCAGGCCATGGGTTTGCAAAAACGTACCAATGGGTGAGGAATGGGACAATGTTTCCTCAACAAAAGATGTTCGTCTATGTCTCTTCTACAATATACCAAAAGGGTGCATCAATCGGACATATGAGCTGAAAGATATGGCCTTTACCGTCAGGTCTACGAAATCTGAAAAATTTGTACGGGATTACAAATTACAAATGTGCACGCTTCGTTGGATGACCTGTACAACTCCAAATTGAGTGATTATTGTTTCATTAGACAACTCAGTCTCTTAGCTTCAAAAGTTAGGGTCAAGCATCAAATTATGACGTCGTATGAGGTTCCTACAGCTTCCAGAGCGTACAACATGCATGCAGCAATTCTTAGACGGGATTCATAACTTCCACAGTCGATCGGTGCCCACCAGGTCTTTTCGCTAAGTCCTTCATCAAGGTACCTCCAAATTCGAACACCTGGGTCTTTACATCAATTTTTCTACCTGGGTCCTCTATCCAAGTCTTTCCAGAAGAAGAGGAAACGAAAAGGAGAGATTTAACAAAATACTGGGGACTGACGATCCACTGATCATGACGATCAGTTTTACAGTCCAAGACTCGTGACACCAGACTCTCATGTGCTAATCATTCATCATAAAATCAATGCTACCACCGGGACATGAAACCATGGTCATTACATCATCATGTCTCCAGAGAAACCTCAGCTACGGTCTCGTGACCAGGGTTTCAAAAGTGATTTTTTACGACTGACAGAAGCAAGATGGCGCTGAAAGCACCATGCTCATGTATCAATCAAAGGGTCCTTATCTCAAAGGAATCAATGACATTAAAAGCCTTCACCAACCGTTCAATACACAAGTGAATGGTCTAAAGACACAACATGAATGTTTTACAACAAGCTCGTCTGAGATGATTTTACACTGCCCTGTACAAACCTACGATCTGGGATAAATTGGTGACGAATTTGTGGATGGGTAGTACACCATTATCTTCGTATAGATGTCCTCTTCAACATATCCAAAATTCACAGCAATTGAAGAAACGAGCGAAGAGTTGTGGCCAAAACATTGGACCACATGCCAGCTGAAAATTTTCTGAAGGTCTCCTGGAAGTTTACTGTTTCGTCGATTTCGGATCCTAAACATGCTCGGAACCCAAAAAGCTTCTTTGCTAAAGTTTGTAAATTTCCTGGGCATGAGGATACATGGGTAGACCGCGAAATTCCAACATCGAACGAAGATTCTACAACAATTTCAATGAAGACCTAATTTCTGAATTTTCTGATGACGAATTATGGCGAAATTCTTCGTTCATCCACATCTGAATCAGGATCTACACCATCAACACAAATCCGAACTTCATCTTCAGCCGATAATCTCATTTGCTGAAGTCGGCGGTGCTTATGCTGATAAGGGACGACTCACAGATGATCTAGAGACATACAAAGTACCAGCTTTCCAGCGTCTCTGAAAGGTTGATTCATCCCAGGATGAACATCTCTTCAAACGTCTTCATGTTTGAATTGATATTTCTGGAGTGTTCGCCGGAAGATCCAGAAGGGTGGTTGTAACCAGAAGTCACCACTATCTGAGGCGAAATACATGAAGTCATGGATATACCAACAACAAGCACGCGCTGAAACGGTAACAATCCAACTCTTACCTATTTACAATTTCACCAGCTGTAGTGATTATAACGTCAAAATTTCAAAAATTTGCTTGTTCCTTCAAACCTGCAAAGTCGAGAAAAATTCATTATTCAAAATCACGACTTGATTTTCATCAAACCGTGAACAACCCACATGAATTTTAACATTCATTGGTTTTTCAAAAATTGGACAGACGTCCATTTTACAATTGTGAAAACTCACATACAAACATTATTTCATCATATATAATTGTCTACTTTCAACAGTTGTTCAAAATCAAAACATGATTTTACAAAATATATAAATATTTAACGTGAAACTCACGTAAATTTGAAAAAAGATGTCTATATATTTTGTTCCCTCGCACGAGCATTTGTCTTTGAAGCGAGAGTATCTTTTCAAAGATTTCTGAAAGATCGAAGATAAAATTTTCATGAATGCTCATAAACAAAATTTTATTACTAACAGACGCAAGTCTACTAAAAAAAACAAAACTTTTCTCTCGTACGAGCATTCACCTTTGAAACGAGAGTTTATTCCACTTTGTGAAATCTCACATATTTAGAAAAGAATAAAATTTTGTTTTTCGTGAAAGCTCATAGACAAAATTTTATCATTAAACTTAGGTCTATCTTGTTCGTGGATTCCATTTCTTGGTCCCGGACCTGTGAATCCTAAATCGACCAAGGTTCCACCATCGAATCAGCGGTTCAACACCAATTTATGCTCACTGGATGATGCTCTATTACGCCACTGGGGTTCCGCTTAAACCATGGTTTGCTCATTCAGTCGAAATCCGGTAATGTCTTATCTTATGACTAAGTTCAATTGCTTATTTTTGTCTGTACCTGGAAAATCACCATTCAATGCTGACTGAGGAACATGACTGTTCCTCACTAAGCAGGGGACTTAATGTAGATGGTGGATTTTCGACAAAGGGTAAAATTATAAAAGTATACTCCGGATCCCGCAATCGGATGAGTATTGAGACCCACGTCTCTCATTAAAGCGTGAAAGCTCATAAAATCTCTGATTGAGAAAGTTCTCTCAGAGCAGATGTGGATGTGTAGTCTCTCAGCTGAGACCACCGCACATATCATAAATACTGAGCAATTTCAGTAATTACTCCGGATCCGGCAATCAGATGAATATTGAGGCTCATGTCTCTCAATAAAGCATGAAAGCTCATGCCATAAAACCTCTGATCGAGAAAGTCTCTCAGGGAAGGTGTAGATGTGTAGTCTCCCGGCTGAGGCCACGACACATCTCATGAATATTGAGCAATTTCAGTAATTACTCCGGATCCGGAAATCGGATGAGTATTGAGACTCATGTCTCTCATTAAAGCATGAAAACTCATGTCATAAATCTCTGACTGAGAAGGATGTCTCTCAGAGTTGTAGATGGGGAAAAACGATTTGCTGGTTTTTAAGGAATTGAGGAGAAGACCGTACGGAGGAGACTCCTCGAACCGAGCGAAATGTTAAACCTCACACAGATGCACCGCTGCAAAGGGGGTGCTTTAGATTCAAGAGATCAATCTGTAGTACTCCGGCCTAAATCAAGACAATGACCGTTCCAGAGTAAATTCGGTCACAAGAGAGGATGGGTTGATCTGTAGGACGGAAGCTGAGAAATGTGTGGAATCAATGATAACCAAAGATTGTGGGTGTGTGAATTCTGAATACGATAAGCTCTGAGTGATTGAAATTGCTCAATTGAGAGTAGTTTCTCAATTGATGAGTTGATGATCTCGTGTTGTCAGTTTGACGTGAGATTGATGATACTGATGATGCTCCCCCTTCAATCATGATTCAGAGACTTATTTATATTGCTGGAATTTTAGACACCATGATTCCATGAAGTGTGACAGTTGATGGAATCAAGGAGTGGGGAAGTGGAGATCGTGTTTGAAACCAGTTGCTCAACGTGTGGAGACTTGGTCGATTTTCCACCCACTACCTCGTGAATTCCTTCAACTGATTACACGACTTGCTCACATTCCATCGTGTGTTTGAACACACGTGTCGTAGACCTCCAGACCAAAACCTTAAGTGATGTCCCCCCAAAGTGACACGATTGACGTCTCGTGGTTTGTTAGTCAATTGATGACTTCGTGGTTTGATGGGACGATGAGTCCATGTAGTTGCTGAGTTGAACATGATGTTCTGAAACTCATGAATTGAACATGTCATGAGACAGAGATATAGTTCTTACGATGAAGTGAGCAAGTATTGGTCATTCGATGGATCGTTGAATATTGATTGTTGAACCAATATTCCTTGGTTTGATCAAATATTTATCATCTGATCAAGTGTTGCTCATGTGATGAATTGTTGAATATTTGACCGTCTGAGCATGTGTTGCTCATCTGATGGATTATTGGCAGTGTACCCAAAATATTAATTAGAATACTGGTCGTTGAACCGAGCATAATTAATAAATTAATGACCATGAGGCCGTCGTAAAATTATTAAGGTTGGAATCTGGAATGATGATCCTTGGATTCAGAAACCCTAATTTGATCAATTGATGATCAATTCATGGTTCGTCAGAAGTTTAACCATGGGACGAAGGAGGGAGCGACTACATGGGACCGTGGATCAACCATGTAGTGTCCATATGCTCACACGAGCAAATACGAAGAACTCCTGAAGAGTTGACGATTTGTTGGTGGAAGAATGATTAAATGCTGGCTTAATCATTTATTCAAAAATGCTCGTCTGAGCCTTAGGCGAGAAAACCTAATTAATTATGACGAGGTGAGGGACCGACCATGGAGTCATGAAACCTGCCCTGGGTTGTCACGTGACCGCCTGACGATCACTTCATGAAAATCCAAAGTATTTGGAAGAGTTTTGGACCTAATACGAGCAATTGTGCAAATTAGGTCAAAACTGTGAAAATTGATGGGAACGGCTTCCGTGAGCCAAAGAGCCAATCTTGGCCGGTCAAGATAGCGTACTCGTGTCCCCAAGGCGTCCGCGTCACAGTCCTGAGAATTTTTGATATTTTCTGGCACGCAATTGAGCATCCATTCGAGAAAATATGCTAAAATTAGGGTTTCGACGAAACTGAGGAAAACACCATGAGATGATGAAAAATAATTATAAAATAAGGAATGAGGAGGCGTGGGACCGCCGTGGTCAAGGCATGGTCATCCGGTCGTGACCACAGTCCCGTGGTGCCTTTTTCTTAATTTTATAATATTTTGATGATTTTATGAAAAAATCATGAATTTTGAGAAATTTGATGAATTTAGGGAGTTTCCATGAATTGAAGGAGTTTTCATGAGTTCAGCGAAGCAAAAAATATTAAAATAATAAAAACAAAGGATTGTGGGACCATGGAGGCATGGTCGGACGGCTACGAACCGGTCCCACGAGTTTTTCATAATTTTTTAATATTTTTTAGGTATTTTTGATGATTTGAGGGAATTTTTCCTAATTTGAGAGAAATACCATGAAATCAAGGGATTTGATGAATTCAAGGAAAACTAATAATAAAATAATAAAACAAAGGGGCGTGTGGGACCGGCTAGGACATGGCCAGCCGGCCAAGGCCCGGTCCCATAAGTTTTCATAATTTATTTTATTTTATTATTATTATTTGATGATTTGTGCAAAATACCATGAAATCAAAGAGTTTTTTCATGAAATTAGAGAAATAATAATAAAATAATAAGGAACCGTGAGGTGTGGGGACAGTTGGGACCAAGACATGGCCGGTTGGCCAATGGTCACGCCCCACACTCCTTTCCTTAATTTTATATTATTTTTTATGGATTTATGGAAGTACCATGAAACCGAGGAGTTTCCTCGAGACGAAGGAGATTTGATAAAATGAGAGAATTTTCATCAAATCATGGAAAATAATAAAAATGCATTAAAAATATAAAATTGGCGTGGGATTGACCACGACACGGTCGGTCAGTCGTGTGTTCGTACTCCCAGCACCCTGGTTAATATTTTTAATTATTTATTATTTTCTTCCCTATTTTGCATAGGTTCATCGTTTCGTTGTATTTTGAAGTACTCGTTCGTGTGGTGACTGTTAGTGTATCGTCGTTGAATACACCTTCACCATTTGAATCAGGGCTTACTTAGAGGTAGGTCAGACGCCCAGTTGTTGATTATTTATTACTAATTGTGGAATTCAGCGGAGAATAATTCACAAAACTGAGTAATAAGATGTTTATTATTAATTCATAGGATCAGCTGAGGATTCGACTACGAATTCGGAATAATAAAGTGAGCATTACCATTCCATGGGATCGTATATTCGACCATAGAATCGGAGTAGTTAAGATTTATCTATTACCATTTATGAGACCAGTTGTGGATTCGATCATGAAATCGGAGTAATGAGATAATATAGTTATTGCTATTCTATGGGATCAAGTCATGGATTCAATCATAGAATCAGAACAATTGTTATTGCCATGCCATGGGACCAGTCGTGGATTCGACCATGGAATAGGAGCAATTAGGAATAATTAACTTTTTGGCTCTATACTAGCAGAGCAAGATGTCTAGGAGCATTAATTATCCCGATACGAGCTTGTCGGTAAGTCATATCCTTTATATAGTCAGGGTAAACTCGTTGTTTGTTCCTGAAGACGTTATCGCTCTATACTAGCAGAGCAAGCTGTCTAGGAGTCGTCCATCTCGTGATACTATATAGAAATAATCACCGAAAGTATTAAGTATTCATGAGATATGTCGTTGTCCAGTCGTGAGACTACATATCTACATGTACTCTGAGAGAAAGTACTCTTCGTTGAGAGGCCCGTGTCTCGATACTCACGCCTGATTGCTGAATCAGAGCTTCGTATAATTATGAGTTTACGATTTTAGCCTTTGTCGAAAATCCACCATCTACAAGAGTACGTGTAGATGTGTAGTCTCTCAGCTGAGGCCACGACACATCTCATGAATACTGAGCAATTTCAGTAATTACTCCGGATTCGGCAATCGGATGAGTATCGAGACTCATGTCTCTGTGCATGAAAGCTCATGCCACCTCTGATGGAGAAAGTCTCTCAGAGAAGATGAATATGTGCAGTCTCTCAGCTGAGGCCACGGCACATCTCATACTGTATAGAATCGAAAGATTGGGCGGCTCCTAGACAGCATGTCTGCTAGTATAGAGCGACAACGTCTTCGGGATGTAACCAGATTTTCCCCGACTATGCAAGAGGAATATGACACTCCAGCAAGTTCATATTGCTCAACCCTCAGATAATTAATGCTCCTTGACATGAAGCCCTTCTAGTATAGAGCCAACAATTAATTATCTTAAATCATCTGAATATCCAGCAATATTCTACGAGCCATCGTATGAATATCCAGCAATATTCTACGAGTCGTCAATTAATCGCCTGAATGTCCAGCAATACTCTACGATTCCTCGTTATATTTCGTTACTTCAATTTGTGGTTCTTCCCAGCAGAATTCCACAGGTTAGTAATAAATATTTCGTTACATCTTCTTCACCATTTTTAAGAAGGGATTGTAAGAGATTATATCCATAATCGTAACCTTTAAAGAGTTTTCTCATTTTCTTGTTTTCCAGACAGAGAGGGGTCAGAAACTCAGCCAAGCAAGATGTTGACTTCTTTTTCTTTATGAGATGGTCAAAAATCTTGATGTAATGCGAGACTTCCTCATCAACATCATATCCTCGTCAGAATCACTTTCATCCGAAAGATCATCCAACTGTTCATTTAGGCGTGTTTCCCAGCTAGTTATACACAGTTTCAGACAATGGAGAAGATGTGGGAGATTTCTCACGAGAAACAAAGCTTTGAACCAAGTCAAAACGTTTCTGTACTGGTGATGCGTTGTTTGAGATAATACATCGACAATAGAGTCAGATTGCTACAAACACAGACTTATGTGGTCTTAAACGTGTTTGCCTACTTTGATACCAATTGAAAAGGCGGAGGTCAAACAACCACATCCAATATTTCGTTCGCAATCTGTATGGACTAACTCCAATATAATTCCAAGAAAATCAACTAGACAGTCATACTCAATCAAGGAAATATATCCAAGAGTTATATCTCAATTTCTCAACATAATCTGCAATCGAACAGATAGAAATATGTGAGCCCGATAGATATGAGAAATAACTTGAACGATATCAAAAATCAATGTTCATGTGTCAATCAATTTCAATCAACAACCAAAGGTAGGATTTACCAATTAATTGAACTACACACAATCTGTGATATTTCAATTATATAAAAATACAAGTTCAGTAAACCCGCTCAATGGCGCGGGCTAGTTTATTGATAAGATTCACCCAATCGTCGCCTTCTCTTGACCTCTCTAGCTTACACTTATTAGTAGCTTCTTGTCAATAATTTTTCCTAATAGAAATATATATTACAAATTAGATGTGATATCTAGTTATCCTCGTATTGTCTCAAATACTGCTTCTCCCTTATCACGGTTGTGTCACAAATAGTGGAGTTCTGATCAAGATCTGGTAGCCACACTAAGATGACTAACGTGAATCAAACTAAAATAAATATTCATGACTATACGAACAGATTTGAGATACCGTGCAATGCTTCCATTAACCAAAATCAACCAAATATGTTATTCTAAAATATTTCGGATAATTTGTGTGAATCAACTTTTAAGTATTTCTTCACCAATGCCTTGAACCCTTCGAAGCACCAATATGACAATTCTGTGTGCTTATTGATTCTACATTTCTACTACAAAAACAACACCTTTCTGTAAAATAGTTCTTTTAGAAATCCACTTTCTTAACTCACAAAATAATGGAAGTTGTCGACCATTTTGCATACGAAATATGATTCATAACTCGCCGGCAGATTAGGAAAAGCAAGATACATGTGTTTCCTGAATTTTATCAAAAGATATGATGTGCAAGTGCAACAATGAAAAGTGAGAGTGAGAAAAATTGTAGTAGTTTGAAAACAAAACAACGCTGGCATAATTTTATGAGGTCAACATAAACAAAACAAAAGATGGTAATGATTTTAGACGGTAATACCTTTAATGTAGATGGGTTAATGCTATGTGATCGATATCATTCTCTCGTTTGTTATTGATGAAACCACGAGCAATATAAAAATTCAAAAACACCAAATTCCGGATCATGTAGGAGAAAAAAAGAAAGTGGGGTTTTAGTTTTTTCGGGTCGATTATTGAAAATAACTTTAAGTAGTTTACAATGGACGCGTCCGTCAATTAAACTTCTCACAACTTTTTCGGTGTCTCTGTTTCAAACTGTTCTTTCTTGAACTAGTGACCCTTCTTTCCAGAACATGACTCTTTCTTTTCAGTACACGGCATGTGGCGCTCTAATCTTGAACCCCATCACTGAAATACAATGTTTGGTTTAAACTGTTAGAGATGTATCGCTTGGTAAAAGGTTTTTAAACCGTCACAGGGCTTTCTTGGGGCTATATTCTTTTGTGAAACTTCCGTTTCCAAAGGGTGTTTCACATATTGGCGACCTTTCGTTTCAAAAATGCTTCCTTCTTTCAAGGTGTCCTATAAATAATTTTAGTGAGATGATCGGAAGGGTTACATCCACTTAACAAAAACCATAAACTGAAACGACGTGTCTTTCCATGTGTACTGCAAATCATCCCAAATTAACATTACTGGGCCAACGAATGGGTGTGATAATGACTTGGATGTGTCTTTTGAATATGAGTGATGACATGGACGTATAAGATGACGTGGCTTCATACTTTTACAGAAAAGATGAGAGTGAATATGGAGCCGTCACGTCAGCCTCAACATCCTCCTTTATATAAAGAAGTATTGATAATGCGGAAAAGAAATAACACAAACACCAGAAGTTTTGTTAACGAGGAAACCGCAAATGCAGAAAAATCTCGGGACCTAGTCTAATTTTGAACACCATACTGTATTAAGCCGCTACAGACTCTAGCCTACTACAAATTAACTTCGGACTGGAATGTAGTTGAGCCCTAACCAATCTCACACTGATTAAGGTACAGTCGCGTTCCTTACGCCTCTGAATCTCAGCAGGACTTTACACACTTGATTCCATTAGCTGATCTCACCCACAACTAAGAGTTGCTATGACCCAAAGTCGAAGACTTGATAAACAAATTTGTCTCCCACAGAAAATTCTATTCTAATAGATAAATCTGTCTTCCACAGAAATACCTACGAAGTTTTTGTTTCGTCTTTTGATAAATCAAGGTGAACATGAACCAATTGATAATCCGGTCTTATATTCCCGAAGAACAGCCTAGAAATATCAATCACCTCACAATAACTTAACTATATAGTAGTAGAGCAAGTCATTGTGGAATCACAAAGAATGAGACAAAGAGCTTTATGATTACTTTTTATATCTTACCTATCGAAGATAAATCTCGAGCAAATCTTAGAGAAGATAGTACTCAATACAATAGAACAAGTAAGATCAGAACACGCAACTACATAGAAAATAGTTGGGTTTGGCTTCAGAATCCTAATGAAGTCTTCAAGTCGTTAACCTATAATGGTTTAGGAAAAACCTAGGTTAAAGGAGAATCGACTCTAATCGCAACTAGTATCATACAAGAGGTGTGGGGATTAGGTTTTCCAGTTGCTAGAGTTTTCCCTTATATAGTTTTCAAATCAGGGTTTGATAACTTTGAAACAAAGCAATCAATATTCACCGTAAGATGAAAACCTGATTTAGTATTCAAGCTAAGTTTGCTTAAAACCAAAGCAATATCTCTCCGCCGTTAGCTGGTCTTAGCTTGTTACACACAAATGTAATAAACCTTCATTTAGATATGGGTAACAGTACCTAAACGTGTATATTGAGTTGGCTCAACAATAGTTAACCGAAGTTAGCCATATGAACACTTTTGTATTAACCACATTCATCTTAACACTTCTAGATCAAATGATAATCAAATGAATCTAATTGTGTTACTCATACAGTTGTTCAATTGTATATATTCTCATAGAAGTATACAAGACACAATTGAAGCGAAATCGGATTGATTCAAAAGAATCTGATCATGAACACTTTAGCCACGGCTTGCGAAGATTGCATTCCTGAATTTATAAATGTATTTGTTCATGAGTACGAAATCATACTTCATCGATTTTAGAACTTAAACCAACTCAGTTTGCAAACGGGTACGCAAACTAGAGTTCTGGACTTTTGATCTTTTCCGATAGTTCGTAAATGGGTACGCATACTGCCGTTCCAGATCGAAATCAGGTGAAACAGTTTGCAAACGGGTGCAAAAACTTGGTTCCAGGACTTTAACAGTTAAAACCGTTCGCATACGGGTATGCATACTTGGTTCTCGAACCTGAATCATTCTTACAACAGTTTGCATACTGTGCTATATCCAGACAATGGTTAATTGTTTTGAACTCCCATTTCAATCATTGAAACATCCTTAGAAGACGACAATAACTGTCTCACACAAACTATTAGCTTATAAGTAATTTTCAAGTGATCAAATGATCAATATGAAACATTCCGAGTCTATATCAAATGATTGTCTCACACAGATCATGTAAGATATTATAAGGCGATTTTCACATGATCATATTTTGACTTATTGTTAAGTTTCCAAAAAATAATTATTTCCAACTAAACTCGTCAAGAATAATAATGAACGTAGTTAAAGCAAAAAGATTTCCAACACATATTTCGAGAATTATACAGCTATACGACTTAGTCTCAATAGGATATACAATAGAATAGACTTCTGAGTGATAGATGAGTTCAAGTCTCCACATACCTTTTGTTGATGAATTTCCTCCAAGCTCCCTTAGTAGATCTTCGTCTTCAATCAATGAACGCCGTGAAGTCTAAATCTCAACTACACATTCTATCCTAATCCGAGACATAGCTATAAGTAGACTAGAAATCAAGACTTATAGTTTTGATACCTAAACTTGACAAACAAGCTTGAGATAGCAACGCTTGCGAGTTCGACCGAGCAGTGCTCTAACAAATATGTTATCTTTTAGTCATGAATTATCTCTTTGAGAATTTCAGTATGATCCTGCAATTTTCGTACCTTTACCAATTTATATTGACAAAAAGGGGGATAATTGTTTGGTAGTTCACACTACATACATAAGGTTTACGAATCATTATGTAAGGGGGCATGGTTTTTATTGTGAGATGGAAGTATTGACTAAGTGGGAGTGACACATATCAACATAGTATTATTGTCAAAGTTGTGATACAATTGGACTTTGATGTTGTGTAGTAATACTATGACACTGTATAACGATGATTGAGAACAAATATTTTTCATATGTTTTCTTATTGTTATGGCTACGAATCTTCAACAACAATGATGCTGTGTTGAACACGTTCAGAACCACTAGACTACTTGGAGTGGAGAAGCATTCAAGGAATGTTGAAGAACCAAGGAAATCAAGCATGATGGATGAAAATCTATAAAGTTTATTTATTTTGTAATCCGTATGTATTTATAGTTTTGTCACTAAAATTGACAAAGGGGGAGATTGTTAGAGCATTGCTCGGTCGAACTCGCAAGTGTTGCTACCTGAAGCTTGTTTGTCAATTTTAGTTGATCAAAACTATAAGTCTTGATTTCTAGTCTACTTATAGTTATGTCTCGGATTAGGATAGAATGTGTAGTTGAGCTTTAGACTTCACGACATTCATTGATTGAAGACGAAGATCTACTGAGGAGAGCTTGGAGTAACTTCATCAACAAAAGGTATGTGGAGACTAAAACTTATCTATCACTCAGAAGTCTATTTTATTCTATCTCCTAATGAGACTAAGTCGTATAGCTATATAGACTTTTATATTATACACATTTGATATTTTGAGTTGAGTTTAACTCGACTATCTATTTCTCGAAATATATGTTGGAAGCTTTTTGCTATAACAACGTTTATCATATTCTTGACAAGTTTAGTTGGAAACAATTTATTTGTTGGAAACTAAATAATAAGTCAAAAGAAGATCATGTGAAAATCGCCTTGAAACATCTTACATGATTTGTGTGCGACAATCATTTGATGTCGACTCGGAAAGTTTCGTATTGATCATTCGATCACTTGAAAATTACTTATAAGCTAATAGTTTGCGTGAGACAGCTGTTGTCGTCTTCTAAGGATGTTTCAATGATTGAAATGAGATTTATAACAATTAACCTTTGTCTGGATAAAGCATAGTATGCGTACCAGTATGCAAACTGTTGTGGTATGATTCAGGTCCGGAAACCTTGTTTGCATACCAGTATGCGAATGGTTTTAACTGTTAAAGTCCCGGAACCAAGTTTGCGTACCAGTATGCAAACGGTTATATCTGAGTTAAGGTCCGAGACAACAGTATGCATACCAGTTTCCAAACTGCTGGACAATACCAAAGTCTGGAAGCTATAGTCTGCGTACCCGTTTGCAAACTTAGTGGTTAAAGTTCTTGTTGATGGTGGTTTTTAGCTTAGGTTTAAAATCGTAAAACATTGCATAAGATGTGACGTCACTCTGCAAGGAAGCGGTGCTGCGAGTACTAACCTCTCCACCGACATATTTATTGAGCCGCTCAATACACTTTTATCCATAACACTCTGTAAATTTCGGCACCTCGCCAATACGAGACTCACTGAGTACTTTCCTATGCTATGTTCCCCAGCAGAACCCTTAATCGGTATGGCATGACGGATTTATGTTCACTCGCAGCGGAGTAGCTTGAACCTCCAAGTACCAAAGTTAGGGCCATTGCACCAAATGCTCAGACAGAAAGCACACTGCATTCTGTAGATAAAGATTTTGTGTGGCAGCGCACAAAATCCAGCTAATTATTGTGATAACTCGCAAAGAACTCATAAACCCAACTAATTTGCAAATTAGGGTTTCGCGCCCCGCGCAGTATACTGTACTCCGTTGGTCGAAACCATGCTTAAACAAGCTAGGCAACCAAATCCGCCACAGCGCGCTAAAAGTGCGGCCGCGCCCTAGCATGCCGGCCCTCTTCCCGTCGACCAATCAGGTCGCTTCAAACATTCCACGACCTCAAAAAGGTTTCCATACAAAGTTGGCTTCGCAAAACACGCCAACTTCCCAAAAACGCGCTAGCTTCCCAAAAAACGCCAGCATGCCGCGCATGCCAGACGCGCTTACCAGACGCGCATGCCAGACGCGCTTACAAGACGCGCTTACCAGACGCGCATGCCAGACGCGCTTACAAGACGCGCTTACCAGACGCGCTTACAAGACGCGCTTACCAGACGCGCATGCCAGACGCGCTTACCAGACGCGCATGCCAGACGCGCTTACCAGACGCGCATGCCAGACATGCATGCCAGACGCGCTTGATGCACATGCTAGACGCGCTTACCAGACGCGCATGCCAGACGCGCATGCCAGACACGCTTACCAGACGCGCATGCCAGCCACGCTACCACGCCTCTGTCCACCAACGGAAGGTATCCATAATCAATGGCTACCCTTCCTCCTGAGGTGCGGATCTCAGCCGTACAAGTTCGCCACCAAACATGTGGAAACTTTTGGCCGCAATGCCAAATTCCACGGTTTGTGTCAAACCCTAATTTGGCCACGCCAAAGGCATGCACAAGCCATGCCAGCACCACGGCCACGCCACTGGCCGCCAAACGGAAGGTAGCCGCGATCAACGGCTACCCTTCCTCCTAAGATGCAAAATCTCGATCGTCGAAGGTCGTCACAGAACCGGCATGCCTGTCTATCTTAACTTGTCGCACATAGCAATATGCTACACGTTTTCCAATGAAAACACTCGAGACATCAAAACATGTCACAAACTGGGGGATGCTCATCAGGGTATTGGTCTGGCGGTTTACAACGTTCGGCGTGCAATATGCCCGTTACAAGAAAGTGTCATAAGAGTGAGGCGGTTAGTAATGACAAGAAATAAGTGGTGATACGCATCTTCATTATGGAAACATCAATTCCAGGCGTTACCCGTTACCACTTTTCCACCACTCAACCGCTTCCACTTCATACGAGGCCAGGGTACGTTTTATTACGACTTATATAAATAGGTTTCACCTATTTCCACCAAACGACAAGTTTTTGGTCAGGAGAACAATACACATCCAGAAATCGCCTGGTAGCTTTCCATTCAGCTCGCCAGTTCAACTTTCGGATACAAGTCGCAAAACACCCATACTTCCAAAATCAACTATTCTGGCCTCAACACTTTCTTCGCTTCCCTCCCTAGGACCAACCCTTCTCCTTAATTTTGTGACCAAAGCAAGCCTGGAACGACCATTTCTTGGTTTAGGCCAGGATTGTACAGATTGATCTCTCGAATCAAAAGTACTCTCGTGCAGTACATTGTTTTGGGTTTAGATTTGTTTCTCACCCGCACTCACACGAAATTACCGAAATCAGCAGAAACGGTTTTCACCCACAAACAATTGGCGACCACAGTGGGAGATTAATCTCTCGGTTACAATATCAATTTCCGATTCCCGATTTCATTTTTTCAACCCTGATCTCAAGATGGTACAACTCAGGTCAGGATCAGCAACAAACCCCGAGAACACTGGCGTCGAAATTATTCTCGATGTTAACATTTCTCCCAGTGGTGCTAATACACCATCTATCAACACCAGCAACATGGAGAATGTTTCTTCAGGTGTTACACCTCCAATCACAAGAGCCAGAGCCTCTGCCGCGGAAAATGCTCCTTCAGGTGTTACACCTCCAATCACCAGAGCCAGAGATGCTGCCGCCGCTCCCAATGTTTCATCAAGTATAACACCTCCAATTGTTACCAGAAATGCAACTACTTCGCCGTCAGGACGAGAAACTGGAGGATCCATAGGGAGGCGACCCTACATTACTATTGCTGATTTGATGGAAAGGCAGGAGGTTCTCGCCATGGCCCAAACAGACATGACCTCAACCCAGAAGGAGGTGCTTGCTTTTCTCAAGACACTGACAGAGCGGCTACCACAAGAATCACGCCATCCAGAGCCAATGAGGAACACATCCAATACCCCTGGCGCTAGCACCTCAACAGGGCACACTTTTGTAGACGAAGAGACTCGCCCGAGAACTTCAGCTAAAAGAAATAAACCGCCCAATTTTGTCACGAGAGAAGATTTGGAACGACTTCTCCGAAACCGAGACAAAAGCGACTTCATGGACACACATCAGCATTAATCCCCGTATCCTCCTGAAGTACAAAGAATTCCTCTTCCAAAGGGGTACTCTTCCCCTCAATTCTCTTTATACAACGATACCACAAATGTGCGTGAACATGTCTCTCGATTCTTGGAGTCCCTGGGGGAACACGAATATAATCACGTTCTCCGTTTGAGGGAATTTTCGAAATCACTTATTAGAAGAGCATATACATGGTACAACAACATTACGCCAGGCAGCATCTCCAACTGGTCTGACATTGTTGCAGCTTTCTACAAGAAATACTTCTTTATGTCTGAGCAAATTACCTTCTCAGATCTATGAAGGATATTTCAACGAAACAACGAACATCTGAATGATTTTGTCAAAAGGTTCGGAATTCAAGCGCTCGATTGTCATGACCCAAATGTGACCGAACAACAATTGGTGGACTCCAGTATCAATGGCATGATTCCCATATACCACGCCTTACTAGAGAATCTGCGATTCCAGACATTCTCTGAGCTTCATGAAGCCGTAAAACGGTCATCCACAACAACACCAGCATTGTTGGAAAGAACCAGGCCAACTAGAAGCGAGGACACACGCGAAACCCGAGGAAATAGACGCCTCATCAATAAGCAATACAACATTGGTCCCTCCTCTGTGAGCGTGGTAGACGAAGGAGGAAAAAGGAAGGCTCCAACATCAGAACAGCGATCCAAGAGTGCAACGCCAACACGACAGGCAGCTCCATCACGGAAGACCACCGCTAAATCTCCCATGCGACATCAATAGGCTGGAGAAAGTGTCTTGGATTTCCCGTTCCCAATCGAAGAAGTGATTGAACTCTTGAAAGCATGGATCCAAGACGACGCCATCAGGATACCTCCTATCAGGCGCCCACCAACCGAAGCGGAAACGGCGAACCCCAAATATTGCCGCTACCACAGATTTGTACACCACCCGACCAGTGACTGCAACAAGCTGAAGAATATCTTCAAAGAAAAGATAGAAGCAGGGGAGCTTCGACTAGACAATGAAAGAGTTCACAGAGATCCACTTCCACTCAGGAGTTCAATGGTCTCTGGGGACTCCGTACACGAAACTGAGCAATTCATGATGCAACATGTGTACGAAATTCTCTACCTCTCCAAGGCACATCGTCAAGACATCTTCACAGCCCTTAATCGTGTTGTATCGGGCAAACGACTCTTTCCTACTGAAGAAACCACACCAGAACCCCAAACTCTCCCAGGAAGCGATGCTGGAAAATACAACTGGGGACTGCTGACCACGGTTCATCTGAGGAACGCAAAGCTCGATAACACATTCATCGACGTGGCGTCTGACTTCAACATCATTACCATCAAAACTTTGAGAGATGCGGAAGTTTTGAAGCAGGAGGCTACCCATTCCCCAACATGGTCAAAAACTTGGAAGGAGAGGCGATAGACGCGTATGGATACATCAATCTTGAAATCGAGGTGGGAAACACTCTAACACATAGAAAATTCTACATTGTCAGAGAACTCTCAAGCTACGACATGATTCTGGGGCGCACGTGGGTACACAGTAACAAAACGAAGTTAGAGGTATCCCCTCTGCCGATGTCGATACCCGAAAGAATTTCCAACAAGCCGTCCAACTTTGAAGATTACATGTTGCCATATCAACAACTTACCAATGTAACTCAATTGCCTGGATAAAGCCCGTCGACGTTCATCCGCAGATTCCGAACACAAGTAAGTATGGTTAAACAACCCTTTCTGCACCCAGTCACCTCTCCTCTCGGCCAAGCATGGGGACTCGGTCTGATTACCAACCCAGGCGTCATTAAGAGATGTGAATGGGATGTTGGGCCTTTCAAGTACTTTGTCAAAAATTTGGAAGTTGTCACAGCCAAACATGACGAGTTCAATCAAGTGGTTGCGCAACGCTCTAACCCATTTCAAATTGGAGATGCAGTAGTCAAGATGACCTCGTTTCAAGTTGGGAACATAACAGTAAAGATGGACACTAGACCCGGTCCGCCTAAAGAAAAGGAATACGAGCCATATCTAGTGGCAGATGTTATCTTGGGTGGTTACTGCAATCTCATCAATACCAACAAATTGGAAGGTGTCATGATTCACTCGCGATGGCTCAAACCCTTCAGTACCTAAAATGCGGTGCTACCTTCACCTCCAGCGTTCTATTTCAGCATTTCTTTCAGCATTTTCCTTTTCATGCAATATTTGTAACTCCTCAAAAATGATTACACTACTTGCATTCATGAGTAGAATTTTCAATTCCAATTAAAGAACATCTTTCCTTGAAAAGTTTTCCCCTTAAAGGAAAAATACCAAGTAAACCTAAAACTCTCACAGAGTCATTATCCGTCAATTGAAAACCAGAGAAATCAAACCACCATAAAAAATACCTATTCAAAAATACTCAAGAAGGAAATATGCAAGGAAGACGATCATCAGGCGGCAGAACAGATATCTTCTTCAAGAATATTCGGCTCCAAATCTCAGAAACAGTATGAAGGTTTTATTAATTCATTCAAAGATGTGAAACCATAAAGTATGAATGACGGAATGTTACTTGATGAAACCCTAACTCCACCATAAAAGAAAGAAAGTAAAAGCAAACTTCTAGAAAGTCAAAAGAGGCTACACGTTAAGAAGAAATAGAAAAAGTGGAAAAATTGGTCGTTAACGGCAGACGCCTGGATCAATAGCGCCTTCATCAGAGCTTCTTCAAGCACTCTCCCCAGCACGCTTTCTGACAGCAAACGTTCCATAAAAACGCCGCCTCGACATCATCAACCTCGGCGTTCCATCCAGAAGACGCCTCAGCAGCAGCAACAGCAGCGTCCCATCCAGAAGCTACCACAGCAGCAGCTTCCACTTCCTGTCCGGCGTTTGCTTCAACATCAGTCCCAACGTATGTTTCCGTAGCTTCTCCAGTTGCTCCAACATACATTGCCTCCGTCTCCTTATCCGCCTTGACGGTATCCTCAGCGTTTGCATCAACACCCCTGACAGCAGTTTCGGCGTCCACTCCAGAAGATGTTTCAGTTTTGTAAATCGTGTCGACGTCTTCCCCATGAACCTTTCCAACTACTTCTTGAGGATGTTCCGGTTCGTCCGCATAAAAGTCAAGGATTACGATACCATCATGGACAGGTTAATTAAACTGGTCCTCACCTAAAAGTTTCATGGACTCAGTCTTCCGCCGCTTCAACCGAGAGGAGAATCGTTCAGCCCTAGCACTGGGTTGTAGAAAAGCTTTGTTGCTCTGAGATCTCCCGACAAGCCGGGATTCTTCATCGTGACTCCACCTTTCCTCCATGTCCACTGAAGCCAAAAGAGTCTGAACACATATCCGCACTCTGCATAAATAGGCGAGAGACATGTCTCGTATAATCTCGTCAGCCTCACGGAACAAAGAATCAATTCTGTATAATACCTCCTTATGAGAAGAAGACTGGTTTTTGTCGGGTTTAGGATTCCTTTCCGAAGAGGTACGATCATCACTGGAAGATCCCATTATATGCTACAAAAAAAATTTACCACGTTTGTACCAGCAATCTACATGACGAGGAAGACAAAATGGAAATAAGGAAAGAAACACGATACAATACTTGTGGAGAAGATGGACGTGATTTTTATGATGATTTTTATGGGAGAAGGATTCAGGGTCACCTCTTATATTCAACAGAAAATCTTTTACCAGCCGTGAATTAAGGCTTCACACGCGTGATACCAACTGGATTAGATATTTCTTTATACGGAATAATTAAGGTTTGATGTCCGAGTCATTATGACTTAGCCCGCGCCATCCTCCTATCCCAAGTCGCGTCCAAGCCGCGTCCAAGATGCGCCAAGATGAGCCGCTACTTCAGCTAGCCGCCCATCCGCTACTTCAAGCTAGCGGTACCAACGACCCATGGCCAAGATGAATCTATGCAAAATCCGTCAGCAAAAGGATCACGGATTTCTCATGCCTTACACTAAAGGTTAGTTAAATTTCCTTGGCGATCTCTTCACATGTTGCTCTCTCGATTTTTCTCTCGCCTGTCACCATCTCATGCTTACCCCGCAACAATGCCATTGTTACGTGTGAAGCAGGGGACTTAATGTTGATGGTGGTTTTTAGCTTAGGATTAAAATCGTAAAACCTTGCATCAGATGTGGCGTCACTCTGCAAGGAAGCGGTGCTGCGAGTACTAACCTCTCCACCGACATATTTATTGAGCCGCTCAATACACTTTTATCCATAACACTCTGTAAATTTCGGCACCTCGCCAAAACGAGACTCGCTAAGTACTTTCCTGTGCTATGTTCCCCAGCAGAACCCTTAATCGGTATGGCATGACGTATTTATGTTCACTCGCAGCGGAGTAGCATGAACCTCCAAGTACCAAAGTTAAGGTCATTGCACGAAATGCTCAGACAGAAAGCAAACTGCATTCTGTAGATAAAGATTTTGTGTGGCAGCGTACAAAATCCAGCTAATTATTGTGATAACTCGCAAAAAACTCATAAACCAAACTAATTTTCAAATTAGGGTTTCGTGCCCCGCAGTATACTGGACCCCGTTGGTCGAAACCATGCTTAAACAAGCTAGGCAACCAAATCCGCTACAACACGCTAAAAGTGCGGCCGCGCCCTAGCATGCCGGACCTCTTCCCGTCGACCAATCAGGTCGCTTCAAACCTGCCACGACCTCAAAAAGGTCGCCATACTAAGTTGGCTTCCCAAAACACGCCAGCTTCCCAAAAACGCGCTAGCTTCCCAAAAAACGCCAGCATGCCGCACGTGCATGCCACACATGCCAGACGCGCATGCCAGACGCGCTTACGAGACGCGCTTATGAGACGCGCATGCCAGACGCGTTTACCAGACGCGCATGCCAGACGCGCATGCCAGACACGCTTACCAGACGCACATGCCAGACGCACTTACCAGACGCGCATGCCAGACGCGCTTACCAGACGTGCTACCACGCCTCTGGCCACCAACGGAAGGTGGCCATAATAAATGACTACCCTTCCTCCTGAGGTGCGGATCTCAGCCGTACAAGTTCGCCACCAAGCCTGTGGCAACTTTTGTCCGCAGTGCCAAATTCCACGGTTTGTGTCAAACCCTAATTTGGTCACGCCAAAGGCATGCGCAAGCCATGACAGCACCATGGCCACGCCACTGGCCGCCAAACGGAAGGTAGTCGCGATCAACGGCTACCCTTCCTCCTGAGATGCAAAATCTCGGCCGTCGAAGGTCGTCTGTGAACCGGAAAGCCTCTCTATCTTAACTTGCCGCACATAGCAACATGCTACACGTTTTCCAATGAAAACACTCGAGACATCAAAACATGTCACAAACTGGGGGATGCTCATCAGGGTATTGGTCTGGCAGTTTACAGCGTGCGGCGTGCAATACGTCCGTTACAAGAAAGTGTCATAAGAGTGAGGCGGTTAGTAATGGCAAGAAATAAGTGGTGAAACACATCTTCATTATGGAAACATCAATTCCAGGCGTTACCCGTTACCACTTTTCTACCACTCAACCGCTTCCACTTCTTACGAGGACAGGGTACGTTTTATTACGACTTGTATAAATAGGTTTCACCTATTTCCACCAAACGACAAGTTTTTGGTCAGGAGAACAATACACATCCATGAATCACCTGGTAGCTTTCCATTCAGCTCGCCAGTTTAACTTTCGGATACAAGTCGCAAAACACCCACACTTCCAGAATCAACTATTCTGGCCTCAACACTTTCTTCGCTTCCCTCCCTAAGACCAACCTTTCTCCTTCATTTTGTGACCGAAGCAAGCATGGAACGTCCATTTCTTGGTTTAGTCCAGGATTGTACAGATTTATCTCTCGAATCAAAATTACTCCCGTGCAGTACATTATTTTGGGTTTAGATTTGTTTCTCACCCGCACTCACACAAAATTACTGAAATCAGCAGAAACGGTTTTCACCCACAAACAGTTCTAAAATCGGTTATGTATGTCTTCATACTCATAAATAAATTTATGAATTAAGGAATGCAGTCTTTGTAAATCGTGGCTTAATGTTCATGAATTGATTCTCAGGAATCAATCCGATTTTGATTCAATTGGTTCATATATATTTTAGCTAAATAGTGAACAATTAAACAACTTTATTTGAAACACAATTAGATTAATTTGATTATCTTTCATGGTTTATTGATCATCGTAGTTGATCTAGAAGTGTTAGATGAATGTAGTTAGGACAAAAGTGTTCATATGGCTAACTTAGGTTAACTATTATTGAGCCAACTCAATATACACGTTTAGGTACGGTTACCCATATCTAAATGAAAATACATTTCATTTATATGTAACAATCTAAGATCATCTAACGGTGGGGAGATATTGCTTTGGTTTTAAGCAGACTTAGCTTAAATCAGGTTTTCATCTAACTGTGAATATTGAATGCTTTGTTACTAAGCTATCTTAGCTTTGATTGAAATCAAACCCTGATTTGAAAGACTATATAAGGGAGAGCTCTAGCAACTGGAAAAACTAATCCCGACACTTTCCTATGTGATACTAGTTGCGACTAGAGTCGATTCTCCTTTAACCTAGGTTTTCCCAAAACCATTATAAGTTAACGACTTGAAGACTTCATTTGGGATTCGTGAAGCCAAACCCAACTATTTTCTCTATAGTTATGTGATATGATCTTACTTATTCTATCGTATTGAGTATTATCTTCTCTAAGATTAACTCGATATTTATCTCTGATAGGTAAGATATAAAAAGTAATCACAAAGCTCTTCGTCTCATTCTTTGTGATTCCATAATAACTTCTTCTACTACCATATAGTTAAGTTATTGTGAGGTGATTGATATTTCTAGGCTTCTCTTCGAGAGTATAAGACCGGATTACCAATTGGTTCCTGTTCACCTTGATTTATCTAAAGACGAGACAAATCTTCATAGGTACTTCTATCGGAGACATATTTATCTATCAGAATAGACTTATCTGTGGGAGACATATTTGTTTATAAGTATTCGACTTTTGGGTCGTAGCAACTCTTAATTGTGGGTGAGATCATCTAAGGGAATCAAGTGGGCAGAATCAGGCGTGGTTCAAGAGGCGTAAGGAATGCGACTGTACCTTAATCGGTGTGAGACTTGGTTAGGGATCAACTACATTCCAATCCGAAGTTAACTTGTATTAGGCTAGTGTCTATAGCGAATTAATACAATGTGGTGTTCAAATTTGGACTAGGTCTCAGGGTTTTTCTGCATTTGCGGTTTCCTCGTTAACAGAACTTCTGGTGTCTGTGTTATTTATTTTCCGCATTATATTTGTTTATATAATTAAAATATCACAGGTTGTGCGTAGTTCAATCAATTGGAAAATCCGACCTTGTTTGTTGGATAGTAATTGATTAGCACTTGGACATTGGTCTTTGATACCATTCAAGTCATTTCTCATATCAATCGGGCTCACAGATTTCTATTTGTTCGATTGCAGATTGTATTGAGAAATTGGGATATAATTCTTTATTATATTTCTTGATTGGGCTCGCTTTTTAAGTTGGTGCTCTTGGAATTATATTGGAGTTAGTCCATACAGATTGCCGAACGAATTATTGGGTGTGGTTGTTATACCCCCGCTTTTTCACTGGGAATATCTCTCGGAATATCATCCCATTAAATAACACTACTCTTCCTACCGGTGGCACCGAAGATGCTACCAACACTGAAGGGAGAAATGGAGGAACACCCCCGAGCATAGAGGACCTGATGCAAAGACAATAAGATTTGGCAAAGATACGGGAAAAAATGGTGATTACTCAGACAGAAGTACTTACTTGCAGGACCATAACTTTAGCAGCACAGCTGGCTCCGGAGCAACGTCAAATTTGGAAAGAGCAGGACCAAAACGCCGCTGGATCTTCCGTCGGAATCGACAACTTAAGGGAGCAACCTCGAGAGGATGGCATTCGCGCTATTGCACCAGAAAAAAAATCAAAAACCTAATTTCATCACTCGACAAGCTTTGCAGAAACTCCTTCAGAACCGTAGAAAAGAGGAATCATCATTATTCCACCATCACCAACCACCTTATACAGAGGATGTTCAAAGGGAACTTATACCAAGGGGATATGCATCACCTACCTTTTCTCTTTATGAGTACCACCAGGTATTCCGACTCAAAGAATTCTCCAAGCCACTCAATGGAAGGGCATATACTTGGTACAACAATCTCGCCCTGAATAGCACATCAGCTAGTCAGAGTTGGTGAGCGCTTTCTATCGAAATTATTTCTTCGTTTTCGAGCAAATTACGTTCTCGGATCTGGGAAGGATGTTTCAGCGCATCAACGAACATCCCAACGACTACGTCAAAAGGTACTGGATCCAATCCCTCGATTTCCATGACCCAAACATAATAAGGCAACAACTAGTGGAATCGTGTATCAACGGTACGATCCCGGTATATCACGCCTTACTCGAAAATTTACATTTTCAAACTTTCCAGGAATTGCACGAAGCGGCCAAACGTTCAACCACCACCGCCCCAGCATTACTTGATAGGACGAGGCCGGTCAACGAAGAAAGCCGTGACACCCACGGAAATAGGCGTTTAATCAACACACATTACTCTGTTCAGCCGTCCATTGGTGTTGTTACTAATGAAGAACCCAATAGAAAAGACACGCCTCAGCAAGCTGCCCGAGAGAAGTGCGCTTGTCTGTCCCAGCACCTTCCCAATATCCGGCACCACCTACTCAGGGTCCGCACAAAGCTGCACGACAACAACCACCAGTAAAGTCAGATTCAACATTTCCGTATTTCACTTTCCCCGTGGAAGAAGTCCTTGAGTTATTAGAAGTTTGGATACAAGACAGAGCTATCAAGTTACCTCACGTACGGCGCCCTCCTACTGATAAAGATACTGCAGATCCGAAATATTGTTGCTTCTACAGGTTCGTCAATCACCCCACCAGTGAATCGAAATGCGTCTTTAAGGAAAAGATAGACTCGGGATAATTGCGCCTGGGGACTGAAGGAATTCACAAAGATCCACTCCCTGTCAGAAATTTCAATCTTTTTGGGGAATCCATTAATTAAGTGATTTAGAGTCTGATGGAACGTATCTGTGAAGTTCTTTATCTTTCAAACAGGCAACGTAAAGATGTTTGCACGGTTCTTAATCGAGTTTCTTTGGTAAGCGCTTACTCATTGCTGAAAATACGCAACTCCATACAAGCCCGCTCCCAAATTTGAGACTCAGAACGACAAGAAACCGATCTTGGGACTTCTTACAAAGGCTCATATCAGACAGATCGAATTCGAAAAAACGCTTATCGACGTTGGATCAGATGTCAACATCATTACTGTCAAAGCTTTGCGAGCTGCATGAATTTCTAGACATGAAGTCGTGCATGCGTATGCCATGATCCAAGATCCGGAAGAGACATCCAGGAATGTTTGCAGCCACATTACCCTTAAGGTAAACATAGAGGATGTCGAAACAAGTGCCACATTACAGATCACTAGAGAAAATATAGACTATGATATATAGTTCTCTGACGCCCATGAATTCATACCAGTAAAGCCAAATTCGACGCACCCTCATTGTCGAAATCATCATTAAGAGGCCCTCCTGGAGATGTCGATGAATTAAAAGACCCTGCCAGCCGCTCACCTCTAGGAAAAGTTGAACCTGATGTGGTAACAATGCTTGAAGAAAATATGAAGTTATGCACCCTTGGATCACCATCACAAGTAAGTCCTACTCCACATATCTCATCGGAAACAACCATCTCGCGACTCATCAAGACTTGCGGACTTGACCCGGATATCAATCCCATGCTAACTCGAAGATGCGAATGAGAGGATGATCCTTTTCAGAAGTTCATTATATGTTTAGGAGTTGTGTATGCTAAAAACAAAGGAGTTGGCAGCCCAATTATTCCGAAGACGTGTCAATCTGAGGTACCAAAATCTAGCCATTTTCAAGTTGGTGATACAGTTGAGAAAATCGCCACCTCCCCTAGAGAAAAACCTTACCTGGTTACTGAAACTATACTGGGTGGATACTTCAAGATCGTGAACACCGACGCACCCGAAGGGGTAGTCATACATGGAAAGTGGCTTAAGGCTATCACGGCTTAAAACACTTCGCCACTTTTATTTCAATTTCCCTGTTTTCGGCAATATTTGTATTTCCTCCAAAATGTTTGCAATATCTTGCGTTCATACTTAGGATTTAAATTTTACTTAATCAAAAGTATCTACTTTACTTCATCATAAAATCCAATATCTTGCGTTCATACTTAGGATTTAAATTTTACTTAATCAAAAGTATCTACTTTACTTCATCATAAAATCCTTTCCAAATATACCCATTCAAAACCTAGACAAATAAAACCAAAAAAATATATGGTATCTCAGAAAGACCTATAAAACTACTCGGAGAAGAAATTTTTAAAAATTGGATCAGCACCATCGGCATATGCTCTCTCCAACTTATTGAGTTTTTCAATAGCAAGCTTTAACTCCTGAGTCAACCTCTCAACATCAGCCTTTGCCTTCTCGACCGCCTCCGGATTAGAAAAGTTACCTGCTGGATTCAACTTCTTTTGCGCGCTTACAAGGTAATCACGCAACCATCCAACATTCATTCTAGCATTAGATCAGATATATCTCGACAAGGAAGAAGTTTCATTTCCTAAACAGTCGGCAACAACATGGACACCTTTTCTTCCAAAGACTGATACCTGCCGCAGTAACCCACAAAGAAGTGGCTGAATTTCTTCCATATTTTGGAATAAAAATCAGCATAAAGGGAAGGAACGATGAAACCGCCAATATATTCATAATTAGGAAGAATTCGATCGAACTCGAAGTCAAAAGCGATTCCAGCATTTGGACATTCACTATCATTATTTCGCACAATAACTATGTCAGGAGGAATGCTTCCACTATCCAAGGTCAGGGGAGATGTTTCATCGAAGACATCGGTCATGATAATTTCCAAATCGTATTATGTAGATTCTTTTTCCGGTTCCAGACTACATTTCCATCGAGGTGTATAGGCGTCAGAGTTAGCAACAGTGCAAGCAGTGAGTGAGGGCGTTGTCTTCTCAATAGGAATTACCCTTAAATTAGGACGAGATGATAACTGATCATTACGAAGAATACCACGTACAACACCAGGAGTCTCTGACAAAAATCTATGAAGAAAAGAAAGATGAAAATCCCAAAGTGAAAAAGCGGGGGTCTAACAACCACACCCAATATTTCGCTTAGCAATATGTATGGACATACTCCAATATACTTTCAAGAGAATCAACTAGACTGTCAGACTCAATCTTAAGAAAAGTATATCCAAGAGTTATATCTCAATTTCTCAATTCAATCCACAATCAAATAAATAGGAATTTGCAAGCCCGATTGAATACAAGAAATAACTTGGACGATATCAAAAACCAATATCCAAGTGTCAACCAATTTAATCAACAACCAAATGTTGGATTCACAAAGGATTGAACTTATGCACAACCTGTGATATTTCAATTATATAAACAAATATAATGCGGAAAAGAAATAACACAAACACCATAAGTTTTGTTAACGAGGAAACCACAAATGCAAAAAAAAAACCGGGACCTAGTCCAGATTTGAACACCACACTGTATTAAGACGCTACAGACACTAGCCTACTCCAAGTTAACTTCGTACTGGAATGTAGTTGAGCCATAACCAATCTCACACCGATCAAGGTACAGTTGCGCTCCTTACGTCTCTGAATCCCAGCAGGACTCTACGCACTTGATTCCCTTAGCTAAGCTCACCCAGAACTAAGAGTTGCCACGACCCAAAGTCGAAGACTTGATAAACCAACCTCAAGTGCGTAGAAAAGTCTATTGTATAGATAAATCTGTCTCCCACAAATAAACCTATGAGTTTTGTTCCATCTTTTGATAAATCAAGGTGAACAGGAACCAATTGATATACCGACTTATATTCCTGAAGAACCGCCTAGAAATATCAATCACCTCGCATCCATTTTTTCAAGGAACTCTTTAAGTTCTAACATCATGGCTACTGCCTTCTCCATAGTCTTGGAATTTTCTAGGAGATCATTCCTTTTCACACTCAAAGCATCATTGACTTTGTTTGGAACCCACTTATGAGTGCGTCTAGAAACAACCAGAACCTTCTTCCCATTAATTTCTTCAAGATTTATCAAAAGAGAATTGGATTGACTATTCTTTTGCAAGTTAGTCTTTCTCTAATTCGGAGCATCGGATCTTGTCTTCGTCTTTACGAAGTTATCCTTTTGATAATCATTATGATTGTGAAAAGGCTTCGTATGATGTTTATAGGCAAATCTAGGTTTATCACAACAACGATTCCTTTTCCTAAAGGTTGGAAAGTTACAACCTGTAATGTTAAGGAGATTAGCCTTAGCATATGATCTTGATTTCACAACTTCTTGTGATGCCCAAACAAGAACATCATGAAGTTTCTCATTCCTTATACAAAACGACATGTCCTTTCCAGGTGACCTTTATTTCCGCAATAGTGGCAAACATAAGGAATGTTCTAACCTCGATCTTTATGTGCTGACTTTGGAGGTTGATATACATTTCTATTTCTAACTTTAACCGCCGGTGAAGGTATTTCAATTTTTCCATCAGTGGAAACCTTTTGTTGAGAAGAATCACTAGCCTTGACAAATTTTACCTCTTTTCTAATACTTGGAGCATTTATTCCCTTATAGCCCAATCCTCGTGTATCACGATGATTTTTACTTGCTCTTAGCATATTGGTTAATTTGCTTGAACTAGTATTGAACTTTTTCAAGTCATCTTCCAACATATTGATTTTATCAAGAGCAGCAGCTAAATCAGCCTCAAGGCGTTTTTCTCGAGCGAGATAAGCGCTTTCTCTGTCATCAAAACTTGCATGCTGGGAGTTAATCCTTGCTTCAGTTTCTGCAAGATTCTCTTCCAACAAGAAGTATTTTTGATAAACATTATCACATTCAAGTGACTTTCTACTTAGGTTTTCCTCGGAATCTTTGAGGATCGATTAGCAAGAGCGATTCCAATCATAAAGACCTCCGTAAATCCTTTTCAATTTCTTGTTTTCTCGACATAGAGGAGTCAGAAGATGTGTGACATGAGTAGTTGTAGTCTTCTTTATTTTCAACGAATCCAAAAACTTAACGTACACTGAGACTTCCTCATCAACATCTCTATCAATATCAGAGTCATCTTCGTCAGAAAGTTCATCCAACTGTTCTTCTAGGCGTGTTTCCCAGTCAACAGTTTCTACATTCAGAGAATGCTTAGATATTTACTTAGATGTGACAATTCTCTCAGGTGAATTCAAGCTTTGAAAATCATCTGGTAATTTCTGACCAGATACGTTATTAGAGATAGACTTGTCCATAATAATAAGATTGCTACAAACACATACTTATGAGGTCTTTAACGTGTTTTCCTGCTCTGATACCAATTGAAAAAGCGGGGGTCTAACAACCACACCCCATATTTCGGTTAGCAATCTGTATGGACTAAATCCAAAGGTTGGATTTACCAATTGATCGATTCAACGCACAACCTGTGATATTTCAATTATATAACAAAATATAATGCGGAAAAGAAATAACACAGACACCAGAAGTTTTATTAACGAGGAAACCGCAAATGCAGAAAAACCCCGCGACCTAGTCCAGATTTGAACACCACACTGTATTAAGCCTCTACAGACACTAGCCTACTACCAGTTAACTTTAAAATGGAATGTAGTTGAGCCCTAACCAATCTCACATTGATCAAGGTATAGTTGTGTTCCGTATGCCACACCGGATTCTGCGCACTTGATTCCCTTAGATGATCTCACCCACAACTAAGAGTTGCTACGACCTAAAGTCGAAGACTTGATAAACAAATCTGTATCACACAGAAAAGTCTATTGAATAGATAAATTTTTCTCCCACAGATATACCTACGAGTTTTGTTCCGTCTTTTGATAGATCAAGGTGAACAGGAACCAATTGATAAAACGGACTTATATTCTCGAAGAACAACCTAGTATTATCAATCACCTCACAATAATCTTAATCGATTAACGAAACATGATATTGTGGAATCACAAACGATGAGACGAAGATGTCTGTGACTACTTTTCAATCTTGCATATCGGAAAATAAATCTCGAGCAAATCTTAAAGAAGATACTACTCAATAACAATAGAAAACAACAAGATCAGAACACGCAACTACAATGAAAATAGTTGGGTCTGGCTTCACAATCCCAATGAAGTCTTTAAGTCGTTAACCCACTGGGTTTTGGAAAAACCTAAGGTTAAAGGAGAATCGACTCTAGTCGCAACTAGTATCACACAATTGGTGTGGGTATTAGGTTTCCCAGTTGCTAGAGTTCTCCTTTACACAGTCTCCAAATCAGGGTTTGAAATAATGTTACCTTGGTAACAAAGCATTCAATATTTACCGTTAGATGAAAACCTGATTAGATTCAAGCTAATATCTTTCAACCGTTAGATCGAACTTAGCTTGTTATACACAAATGAAATGTACCATCATTTAGATAAAGGTGAACGTACCTAAACGTGTACACTTAGTTGGTTCAACAATAGTTAACCAATGGTTAGCCATATGAGCACTTTCATATCAACCGTATTCATCTTTATCACAACTAGTTCAAATGACTCAAATGAAACTAGTTAGAGAGTTGTTCAATTGTTTATATTCTCATAGAAGTATACAAGACACAATTGAAGCAAAATCGATTTTGATTCACTCGAATCATTTCATGAACATTATAGCCACGGTTTGCAAAAGATTGCATTCCTTATTATATAAATGTATTAGTTCATGAACAAACCGATTTTAGAACATAACCTACTTAAGTATGCAAACCGGTACGCATACCTAAGTAGCCGGACTGAGTTTAGTTCTCTAGTATGTGTACGGGTACGCATATCGTATTACACTTCCAAACTCCAACATAAATTCACGGAATTAGAACTTCCTCCAGTATGCGTACGGGTATGCATACTTAGTTCCCGGACTTCCAACAACCAACCAGTACGCGTACGGGTACGCATACCATGGTTCCCGGTTTTGGACTTTACACAAATGTGAATACACACTATGTTTATATCCAATCATGGTTACATGTTCTAAACCCTCATTTAAATCATTGAAACATTCTTGGAAGACGACAATAGTTGTCTCACACAAACTATTAGCTTCAAAGCAATTTTCAAGTAAATACGAAACATTCCGAGTCTACATCAAATGACTATCTCACACAAATCATGTAAGATGTTACAAGGAGATTTTCACATGATCATCTTTTGACTTTCGTCAAGAATAAAAGATGAACTTGGTTAAAGCGAAAGCTTACCAACACATATTTCTAGAAATAGATAAGCGAGATAAAATCGTCTCGAAATATCAAATGTGTATAATTGAAGTCTATATAGCAATACGACTTTTGTCTCAAATAGGAGATAGAGTAGATATACTTTTGAGTGATAGATGAGTTCAAGTCTCCATATACCTTTTGTTGATGAAGTTCCACAAGTTCCCTTGAGTAGTTCTTCGTCTTTATTCGATAAACGTCGTGAAGTCTAAAGCTCAACTACACTTACTATCATAATCCGAGACTTAGCTATAAGTAGACTAGAAATCAAGACTTATGGTTTTGGCAACTAAACTTGACAAACAAGCTTGAGATAGCAACGCTTGCGAGTTCGACCGAGCAGTGCTCTAACATCATCTATAATGCCTTCAAATAAGTTATCACAATAGTTGGGAATATCCTCCGGAGCAGCTGTATTATTATATTTGTGAACAAGACCCATCAAGACGTCGTTTTTATGATGCATTGTATAAGTCTTATGCAAAAACACTTAACGAGGTCGCCCTTTTCTCGACAATATTGACAAAAACCCTAATTCGTGTCACTATAGTACTTATGGCAGAATAAAAGATGTTGTTGATTATCAAGAAGACAAGTCTCTGATCAGAAGCGGAATTCTTACCTGGATGGAAGGCTTGCGCAAATTAAGAAAGAGGCGCTGACGGTGAAGAATGGGTGTATTAACCCATTCACGGATATATATATATACATATATGCATTGAATATATTCCTAATTGGATTAGGAATGGTCGGCTTAGGCAAGAAGTGGCTGACCAAACCGCGCGGACCCACGCGAGGTCACGCATTTGCAATATGAAAACCAACTCCACGAGCATAATTCCCCCCAAAACCTTGCACGACCACGCCTGTTGTGGCCATGATATTCTATTACAACGTGGAACTACAGATAAGTAACGCCTTCCTTGGCTTATAGATTTTGAGATTATGTGATATTCGTATCACCATATGATGCTTACCACGCAACACGATACTGTTCCGTGTTAACCGGGAGACTAATGTTGATGGTGAGTTTTTGACAAGGGAATTTGTAGTAAATTAGCCTGAGCTTAGATGTATGAATATAATGAAAATCCTTGACACGACATTAGCGTTGTTGAATCTATGTCAATACAATTTTGTATTCCGAAAGAGAATCAATAAAGTGTATTCAATTGACGGACTTAGTAGTCCTAAAGCTATTTTGAAAGTGTATATGCATGCCAAATTTCAGGGCTTTTCCCAGCAGAAACCTCGTTATTTCATGTACTCCAATGCACATATCTCTTATGCCATATACATGGCATTATTCATAATCACAATGAGATTGAACGTCATTCTCGGATCAATATGTTATCAAAAGTATAATAATTTAGCACACAGTCATATCAGTATCGTCTCAAGTTGCAAACTCCCACGGCCGAGTTCCTTGAATATATTGTAGCGGCGTTATTGTATTCGAAATTTATACTAAAATAGCATTACACCTCCAAATCGAGGCCTGGAAAATTGTCTTAAACTCAAACCAAAGGTTATGGATATATGTTGGTCACATCACAAGCATCACGGCATGTTGGCTAAGTGTGTAGCACAATTTGGAAAAGAATGGCATGTGGCATGCCTACCACTGCGCCACAACACGAGTCGCGCAATCATTCTTGGACTTAGAAGCTTTGGCTAAGGCCACGGCATGGTCGCACACACCATTATCGGCCTTGGAAGCTTTGGCCAAGGATGCGACGTGGTCGCGCTCGCCATTATCGGCCTTCGCAATGTGGCCTAGGCCATGGCGTGGTCCCGCGCGCCATTATTGTTCATGGCAGCTTCGACCAGGGCCATGGAAAGGTCCCGCGCGTCATAATGCCATGTCAACTTTGGCCAATGCCATGGCGTGGTTCCACGCGCCATTATCAGCCATGGAAGCTTGGTCCAAAGCCATGGCACGATCCCACACGTTATTATCGGCCTTGCCAACTTTAGCCAAGGCCGTGACGTGGTCATGCGCGTCATTATCAGCTTTGACAATATGGCCAAGGCTATGGCGCGATTCCGCGCACCATTATCGGCCTTGGAAGCTTTGGCAAAGGCCATGGAATAACCCCGTGCATAGTTCGCGGCCTTGGGGACATTACAAGGCTTTGCGCGCTATTCTCGGCCTTGGAAGCTACGACCAAGGCCGTGGCAAGACACTGCGCGCTAATCTCGGCCTTGGCACCATTGCCAAGGCCATGGCATGGTCTGTGCGCTACCTTTTTGGGACACTATGCCATTCACTACTTTGTCGCCATAAAATAGGCCAATCAAAGGCCACGCGGTAATTTAATACTCAATTATCTCGCATGCAGATTATGGACTGGAATATCTCTCTCCATTTTAGTTGTGGCATAAAATACGCGCGGAACCATGCCACTTTTGTGCCACTAGCATACCATACTAAATTATAGCGCATTGAATATCCGCCAACACGCCAAGTTGTTCTGGTATGCCGCAACAAGGCGCAAACACGCCCTAATTCCATGGATGGCTCTGGCTAAGTTGTTTTCAAAACAACTTCAATCTAACACACCCATATAGCATATCAACAACTACGATTTAGCCTAAGTAATATGAGATCTATGATCCATCAAAAACACCTAAGAAACATCAAAATACGTCACATGGGGGATTCTTCATGGGGTATTGGTTCGGTGGTCTACGGAAACATGCGGCGTGGCAACACTCCACGTGAAAAGTTAGAGTAGTGGCACAGTCACGACAGTTAGGAGAGATAGTGGGCGCAATATAAAAAGGGATTTCCAAAAAATTCCCTAAATTATCTTACACTAACCCATCATCTCCATCTCTCCATAACTCACGACTTCCACTACTTACGAGATTGGCATTGTGTATCCTAAACTACTATAAATAGGTTGCTCAACCGATTCAGAAGACATAACAAGCTTTCATACACAAAAGCTCTGTATTTTTCCTAGTTTTCAATACCCAACACACGCAATTCAATACCATTATCAATTTCTCAAACTTTTCTGCTTCCCTTCCCTAAGATCATCCCATCTTCCTCTTCATCGTGACCGAAACAGGACGGAACGACTATACTATCTTGGTTTAGGGTTGTCATGTTCGATTTTGATTGTCGAACCTAAAAGAAAGTACCACGGAGGTGCATTTGTTTTACCTGGAAGTAATTTTTAGGTACTAACAATTGACTAACGGTTGTTGTAAATTTGATTACACCTTGTTTGTTTATTCTTGATAATCTTCTCTTCTGATATAAGATTCACTCAAACTAGATCAAAGTATTGACGGGATCTTTAGAACCATCAATCCATATAGAGGAGTTTGTTAGACATAAGAGCCTTTTTCAACAACTCATATATCTTCAAGCAAGATTGATTAGAGTGGTTAACAAACAGGTTCTTCCTTTGGTAGCTGTTTGGAATACGATCTAAAGGACTTGTTATTCACGTGCGTGACTCTAGAAGTCGAAGATGCAGGGATACTGAGAGAACTAAGTAGATAGGGTAGTCTGCTTGGTCTCAACTATACGAAGTTGGTACTAGATCTTGTATAACGACTTAATTCTGAGAGTATTCAAAATTGGACTAGGTCCCGGGTTTTTCTGCATTTGCGGTTTCCTCATTAACAAAATCTTGCTGTGTCATTTACTTTACTATTCCACATTAATTGTTTTATTATAACTAAAGTAAATTGCACTTGTGCGTTAATTCCACAAAACTTGATATTGATCCTATAGAGTTTCGGTTATTAGCAAACCTATTATCAAGTGCACACTTTGTTGTCGTATCGTCTCGATCTTGTATCCATAGTCAATCACACAAGTGACTTTGTTGTTGTATCGTCTCGATCTAGTATCCATAGACGATCACACGAAGTGTGAACCGAATCTGTTGTATTTTCTCAACTTTGTCCATAGACGATCACATTCGGTAAAGGACTTATAGGTAGATAAATTAAAAGATTGTGGCGTATTTGGATACCCTCGTCTTTTCAGAAGTTCACCAAGAAAAAGAAATGATAATATGCAGCAGTTTACTTATGTCTTTTTGAATTGCAGTTTCCTTTTGAATGATGTTTTGATGAAAACTCTTAGTATAGCAGTTTCATCAGGCTTTTATATGAACACTTGTGTTATTTTGGAACATCTATGAAAAGAAGTACTTTTTATATCTTTCACAATCAAGTCTTACACATAAAATGAAATCTTATTACAATTATATGAAGACTTTTCCCTAGTTTTGTTACTAGATCATCCATTTGATTTGTAGAAACTCTAACTTTTTCTTTTGCAGCAATGAAGATAGCATCTGAAGCCCATGTAAAAGCTCTACATTGTTGACATACAAGGTAAGCCATCTGCTTATTGTGTTGATTTTTGCATATTTTTAGGGTGAGTTTGTAATTGCAGGTTGAAGAGAAGCATAACTGATTATGCGGTGGACAATTTTTAAAAGAGTGATCATCTTCTCCGCAAGCATTACAACTTTTCTCTGATGGTAACAGCAACAACTTGGCTTTGCAAGGGTCAGAAGCATCATGAAACCATTCAAAGTAGGTGTATGTAGGTATTGTGCACTTGAAGAACATTTCCCCTAGGTTTCAGTTGTTGTAGATCGTAGAAATACTCCCACACCTTTACAAGGAACATGCTTGCACCTAGAATAGAGCCAAGGACATACTTTTTCTCATGGTTCCCTTGTTCACATATAGCACACTCAATTATGATATTTTTCATTCTCATCTTACTGTTGTTGTTTTTGATGCTACTACTACTACTTGGAGAATCTTTCACACCTCCACCCATGACTGATTCAGTGTTTTTAAAGACTAATTGATGAATATTTCTGAAAATTGGAAGAAATTTTGGAGTTACATAAATTAAGGTTCATATGGTTAAATACAGGTTGAAGAAGATGTGGTTGATAAGGGGTTGTTAAGAAGATGTGGTTGAAAGGGGGCTTTTAAAGCTATGAATGTTCATCATAACAGTGAGTTGAGTGTCTGATTCTAACCGAATCGTCCCTGTTCAAATCAGAAGGGCTTTTAAGACTTTCTGTAGGTGCCACATGGAGTTTAACTGCTTTAACTTTTTGTTTACCGTTGTTTGCGGGTGAAAACTATTTCTGCTGATTTCGGTAATTTCGTGTGTGTAGGTGAGAAACAAATCTAAACCCTAAACAATGTACTGCACGGGAGTACTTTTGATTCGAGAGATCAAACTGTACAATCCTAGCCTAAACCAAAAAATGGTCTTTTCATGCTTGCTTCGGTCATAAAGTGAAGGAGAAGGGCTGGTCTTAGGGAGGGAAGCGAAGAAAGTGTTGAGACCAGAATAGTTGATTCTGGAAGTGTGGGTGTTTCGTGACTTGTATCAGAAAGTCGAACTGGCTAGCTGAATGAAAAGCTATTAGATGATTTCTGGATGTTGTATTGTTCGCCTGACCAATACTTGTTGTCTGGTGGAAAATAGGTGAGACCTATTTATACAAGTTGCAACAAAACATACCCTGGTCTCGTGGGAAGTGGAAACGATTGAGTGGTGGAAGAAGGGAGTAACGGGTAACGCTTGGAATTTATGTTTCCATAATGAAGGATACGTTTACACCATTACTTCTTTCCATTACTAACCTCCTCGCTTTATGACACTTTCTGTAACGGGCGTATTGCACACCGCACGCTGTAAACCGCCAGACCATTACCCTGATGAGTATCCCCTAGTTTGTGACATGTTTTGATGTCTCGAGTGTTTTCATGGAAAACATGTAGCACTTTGCTACGTGTGGCAAGTTAAAAATGAGAGGCTTGCCGTAGGTGAATAGCATATGTGATGCTAGGCTCATTTTGGCTAGTCGCCTAAAACTTGTCACGAGCTGAACGGCTCGGTGGAGAATTTTGATGGCTGAGATTACATCTCATGAGGAAGAGTGGCCATTGATTATGGCCCCATCTTGTTGTATAGTGAAGTGGTGCCATTGGCATAATAGCGCCTGGTGGAGCCATAGCATAACAACATGCTAGTGGTTGTGGCATGGCACCATGCCAGTGGCCGCGACATAGCGACATGCTAGTAGTTGTGGCATGGTGGCATGACAGTGGTCGTGGCATAGCGGCATGCTAGTAGCTGTGGCATAGCGGCATGCTAGTAGTTGTGGCATGGTGGCATGCCAGTGGACGTGGCATAGCGACATGCTAGTATCCGTGGCATGGTGGCATGCCAGTGACCGTGGCATATCGACATGCTAGTAGCCGTGGCATAGCGAGATGCTAGTAACTGTGCATGGTGGCATGCTAGTGGCCGTGGCATAGCGACATGCTAGAAGCCGTGGCATGGTGGCATACCAGTGGTCGTGGCATAGCGGCATGCTAGTAGCTGTGGCATGGTGGCATGTTGGTGGCCGTGGCATAGCGACATGCTAGTAGCTGTGGCATGGTGGCATGTTGGTGGCCGTGGCATAGCGACATGCTAGTAGACGTGGAATAGCGACATGCTAGTAGCTGTGGCATGGTGGCATGCCAGTGGCCGTGACATAGAGACATGCTAGTAGCCGTGGCATGGTGGCATGCCAGTGGCCATGGAATAACGGCATGCTAGTGGCCGTGGCCTAGCGACATGCTAGTAGCTGTGGCCCAGTGACATGCTAGTAGCTCTGGCATGGTGGCATGCCAGTGGCCTTGGCGTTGTAGCATGGCCAAAGTGTAAGATTTGGCTCCGTGACTAAAGTTAAGGCTTGGCGGCATGGCCTAGGCTAGGGCTTGGCGGTATGGCCAAGGTTAGGGCTTGGCGCCATGGCAAATTTAGGGTTTGGCACTGTGGCCGAAATTAGGCGTCATGGACAATTTAGGGTTTGATACCGTGACCAAAGTTTAGGGTTTGGCGGCATGGTCTCTCAAAATTTGCCACAAGCATGTTAGTTCGGTGGCGAACTTGGATGGTTGAGATTGCATCTCAGGAGGAAAGGTAGTTGTCGATCATGGATACCTTTAATTGGCAGTGGCGTCTTTAACTTGCGCTACCGGCATTGCGGCATGGATCGTGCATGCCTTCGGCGCGGTTGTGCGCGTAGCTATTGCCGCTGAAATTTGGAACGTTGGTATGGAAATCTTGCCTAAATTGGGGTTTGGCTTGTCGAAACCCTAATTAGCCTCTATGGCACGTCGCATGGGGTGAGTGGCCATGTTTGGCGTGTTTGGCATGTGCATTTGGCATGTGTGCCTGGTATGTGCGTTTGGCATGTTTGGCATGCTGCTTTGGCGTGCTGGTGCGTTTTTGGGAAACCAATTGGCTTTGCGGCCATCTGGTGCGGTTTCCTTCTTTTCAACATTGTGGCGAGTTTAAAGTAACCTGATTGGTTAATGTAAGAGGGTCGGCCAGGCATGGGCGTGGCTACACTTCTATGTGAGTGTGGCGGTTTTAGAGCGACCTGATTGGTCGATGGGAAGTGGGGCCGACAAGCTAGGGCGTGGCCACACTTCCAATGCAATGTGGCGGATTTAATCGCGTAGTTTTGCTAAGCATGACCAACGGGGTCTAGTGTACTGCGCGGGGCGTGAAACCCTAATTTTGCAAATTAGTCAGGTTTATGAGCTTTTTGTGAGTTATCACAATAATTGGCTAGATTTTGTTGCTGCCACAAAAATACTTATCTACAGAATGCAGTGTGCTTTCCGTCTGAGCATTTCGTGCGATGGCCTTAACTTTGGTACTTGGAGGTTCATGCTACTCCGCTACGATTGAACACAAATCCGTCATGCCATACCGATATTAAGGGTTTTTCCGGGGAACATAGCACAGGAAAGTACTCAGTGAGTCTTGTATTGGCGAGGTGCCGAAATTTACAGAATGTTTGGGATGGTTGCTACATTCGCCAGTTTGGATAAATTTCATGTAAATATATCGAATGGCTCAATAAATATGTCAGTGGAGAGGTTAGCACTCACGGCACCGTTTTCTTCCAGAGTGACGTCAGATGCAAGGTTTTACGATTTTAACCCTAAGCTAAAAACTACCATCAACATTAAGTCCCATGCTTAGCACGTAACAGTGGCATTGTTGCGGCGTAAGCATGAGATGGTGACAGATAAGAGTAAAATCGAAAGAGCAAGATGTGAAGAGCTTGCCAATGAAATTCAACTAACCTTTGGTGAAAGGCATGAGGAATCCGTGATCCTTGTGTTGGCAGCTTTTGCATAAATTCGTCTTGGCCATGGGATGTGGTCACCAGTGCGGCATCTTTGGCTACTGGTTAAGGAATGGTTCATGGCGCTGCTGGCTAGGGCATTGGATAGGACGCGGACTGTTGGCGCCGGATGTGGAACGGACTGTTGGCGCTGGCTATGGAGCGGAGAAGATGGCGTTGTTGGCTGGCTATGAAGCGGAGAATATGGCGCTACTTTGAACGGCTAAGATGAGAGTTGAGGTGGTGGAGCCGTCAGCATTATAATGTATTGAGACAGTATGCCTGACAACAGAGTAGTGAGTGTTGAGGATTTTACATGTCTCAATACTAAGAGGATAGATGTGTTAAGGAAGTATGCCTTGCAACACAGTAGCGAGTGTTGAGGAGTTTACACGTCTCAACACTAAGAGAAAGGATGTATTGAGGCAGCATGCCTGACAACACAATAGTGGTGTTGAGGAATTTGCACGTCTCAACACCAAGGGGAGTGTGTGTTGGGGAAGCATGCCTGGCAACGCAGTTGTGGTGTTGAGGAATTTGCACGTCTCAACACCAAGAGGAAAATGTGTTGAAGAATTTGCACGTCTCAACACCAAGAAGAAGAATGTGTTTGAGGAAGCATGCCTAGCAACACAGTAATGAGTGTTGAGGAATTTAGACGTCTCAACACTAAGAGGGAGGATGTGTTGAGGAAGCATGCCTAACAACACAGTAGTAGTGTTGAGGAATTTGCACGTCTCAACACCAAGAGGAAAATGTGTTGAGGAAGCTTGCCTAGCAACACAGTAGTGGTGTCGAGGAATTTGCACGTCTCAACACCAAGAGGAAGAATGTGTTGAGGAGGCATGCCTAGCAACACAGTAGTGGTGTCGAGGAATTTGCGCGTCTCAACACCAAGAGGAAAATGTGTTGAGGAAGCTTGCCTAGCAACACAGTAGTGGTGTTGAGGAATTTGCACGTCTCAATACCAAGAGGAAGAATGTGTTGAGGAAGCATGCCTAGCAACACAGTAGTGGTGTTGAGGAATATGCACGTCTCAACACCAAGAGGAAAATGTGTTGAGGAAGCTTGCCTAGCAACACAGTAGTGGTGTTGAGGAATTTGCATGCCTCAACACCAAGAGGAAAATGTGTTGAGGAAGCTTTCCTAGCAACACAGTAGTGGTGTTGAGGAATTTGCACGTCTCAACACCAAAAGGAAAATGTATTGAGGAAGCATTTCTAGCAACACAGTAGTGGTGTTGAGGAATTTGCACGTCTCAACACCAAGAGGAGGAATGTGTTGAGGAAGCATGCCTAGCAACACAGTAGTGGTGTTGAGGAATTTGCACGTCTCAACACCAAGAGGAAAATGTGTTGAGGAAGCTTGCCTAGCAACACAGTAGGGGTGTTGAGGAATTTGCACGTCTCAACACCAAGAGGAAGAATGTGTTGAGGAAGCATGCCTAGCAACACAGTAGTGAGTGTTGAGGAATTTAGACGTCTCAACACTAAAATATTTTAAAATTTATTGAATATGCCTAATAGATATAAAACATTTAGTTTAAGGATAATTACTTAGATCTGTCTCTGCTAGGCATGTCCTTCGCGCATGATTGGTCTTTGGGTATTTTAGGCTCCCCCATGAGTAAGCAGCATCAGGCGTTAGTGATGACATCAGGACGATGACGGGTTGACAGATGGACAAAAGTCCCTAGGTCTTTTATGGGATGAAGCAAAAGTGGCCATAACTATGAACCTTGGTTGGATGCGATCACGATCCTTGGCAGGGACGAGTGTGGTGGCTACGGGCACGAACCTTGGAAGGGAGAAGTGGAGGCTATGATACGATCCTTGGAAGGAAGGAAGGAGGCGTTGAAGCGGCTTCGGCTCTTGGAGAGGACGTTGAAGCTTATGGAGTAAAATGTTGAAGCTTCGGCTTCGGATCCTGGAGCAGCTTATGGAGAGAACGTTGAAGCGGAGCGGCTGCTGGAGAACGTTGAAGCGGAGAGACTTCTGAAGAGAACGTTGAAGCGACTCCTGGAGAGAAACGTCTAAGAGGCTCCTGGAGAAAAATCCAGTGAGGCGCTATTAACCCTTGACTTCAAAAAACGACTTGATACGATATGGCATATGGGAAGACGGCACAAATAGTGCTGATCGACAGGTCGTGTTTTTCTCTCATGTTAAAGAATACGCTTCTTCTGTTTGATCTTCCCTTGCAACTCTCAGAGCCTTGACGGTTACAATGTTGAAGTCGGAGGCCGCGTCAGTCAGCGTGCTGTCAAACTCGACATCCTTCAAGTGAACAGTGGTTAGGAGTCCCCAGTTCCATCTATTAATCGTGCTTTCTAGGAGAGGTTGGGGTTTGGGAACGGCTTCCCTGGCTGGAAACAGCTGCTTTCCTGATGAAGTGTGGTTGAGGGCTGCAAATATGTCTTGACGCTGTGCCTTGGAGAAATATTAAATTTCACATAAATGTCTCATCATAGACTGCACGATTTTGTGGGCGAAGTCCCAAGAAATCATGCAGCTCCTGACAGGAAGAGAGTCTCTGTGAACTCAGGAGGGTTGTTGATTTTCTTTGCCTCGATTTTGGAGAAGTCATTCCTGATCTTCACGTGAGATGAAATTGGATTGTTGATTCCCTTCTACTGGGCGTTCAAGAGCAACGCGAGCCTCTTCATCTATAAACGCGCGTCCTGCTGAAGTGCCTGCGCCGGATGTTAAAAGTATTCCTTGTCAGCTCCATCTGGGGTTGACATGACTCTTGTGGTGGCCGCTCCGTTAGTGTCTTGAGGAAAATAGGTATCTCTTTATGAGTTGTAGCCATGTCTGTCTGAGCCTCACGAGAACCTTTTGTCTTTCCATCAAATCAACAGTGGTAAGAGGAGGTCAGCTTCTTCTGGCTCCTCCAGTCTTTCATCCTGATGGTGGAGTAGTAGCGGCTCTGGTGACGGTTGGAGTTGTCACACTTGAAGAAACGTTGAGAGTGGCGGAAACGATTCTGGCTCTGGTGATCGGCGGTGTAACATCTGAAGGAACATTTTCCGCGCCGCTGGTGTTGGCAGGTGGCATATTAGTGCCACTGGAAGGAGCGTTAGTACCAGGGATGATTTCAGCGCTAGTGTTCTCAGGGTTTGTTGCTGATCCGTACATAAGTTCTACCATCTTGAGATCGGGTTGAAGATGAAATCGGGAATTGGAAATTGATATTGTAACCAAGAGATTAATCTCCCAGTGTGGTTGCCAATTGTTTGTGGGTGAAAACTGTTTCTGCTGATTTCGGTAATTTCGTGTGTGTAGGTGAGAAACAAATCTAAACCCTAAAAAATGTACTGCACGGGAGTACTTTTGATTCGAGAGATCAATCTGTACAATCCTGACCTAAACTAAGAAATGGCCATTCCAGGCTTGCTTCGGTCACAAAGTGAAGGAGAAGGGATGGTCTTATAGAGGGAAGTGAAGAAAGTGTTGAGACCAGAATAGTTGATTGTGGAAGTGCGGGTGTTTCGTGACTTGTATCAGAAAGTCAAACTGGCTAGCTGAATGAAAAGCTATCAGATGATTTCTGGATGTTGTATTGTTCTCCTTACCAAAACTTGTTGTTTGGTGGAAAATAGGTGAGACCTATTTATACAAGTCGCAACAAAACGTACCATGGTCTCATGGGAAGTGGAAACGATTGAGTGGTGGAAGAAGGGAGTAACGGGTAACGCCTGGAATTTATGTTTCCATAATGAAGGATACGTTTACACCATTACTTCTTTCCATTACTAACCTCCTCGCTTTATGACGCTTTCTGTAACGGGCGTATTGCACACCGCACGCTGTAAACCGCCAGACCATTACCCTGATGAGTATCCCCTAGTTTGTGACATGTTTTGATGTCTCGAGTGTTTTCGTGGAAAACATGTAGCACTTTACTACGTGTGGCAAGTTAAAAATGAGAGGCTTGTCGTAGGTAAATAGCATATGTGATGCTAGGCTCGTTTTGGCTAGTCGCCTAAAACTTGTCACGAGCTGAACGGCTTGGTGGCGAATTTTGATGGCTGAGATTACATCTCATGAGGAAGAGTGGCCATTGATTATGGTCGCATCTTGTTGTATAGCGAAGTGGCGCCATTCGCATAGTAGCACCTGGTGGAGCCATGGCATAACGGCATGCTAGTGGCTGTGGCATGGCGGCATGCCAGTGGCGGCGGCATAGCGACATGCTAGTATCCGTGGAATATCGACATGCTAGTAGTTATGGCATGGTGGCATTCCAGTGGTCGTGGCATAGCGACTTGCTAGTAGCCGTGGCATGGTGGCATGCCAGTGGTCGTGGCATAGCGGCATGCGAGTAGCTGTGGCATAGCGGCATGCTAGTAGTTGTGGCATGGTGGCATGCCAGTGGCCGTGGCATAGCGACATGCTAGTAGCCGCGGCATGGTGGCATGCCAGTGGCCGTGGCATAGCGACATGCTAGTAGCCGTGGTATAGCGACATGCTAGTAGCTGTGGCATGGTGACATGCCAGTGGCCGTGGCATAGCGACATGCTAGTAGCCGTATCTGTGGCATGGTGGCATGCCAGTGGCCATGGCATAGCGGCATGCTACTGGCCGTGGCCTAGCGACATGCTAGTAGTTGTGGCATGGTGTCATGCCAGTAGCTGTGGCATGGTGGCATGTTAGTGGTCGTGGCGTTGTAGCATGGACAAAGTGTAAGATTTGGCTCCGTGACTAAAGTTAAGGCTTGGCGGCATGGTCAAGGCTAGGGCTTGGCGCCGTGGCCAATTTAGGGTTTGGCACTGTGGCCGAAATTAGGCGTCGTGGCCAATTTAGGGTTTGATGTTGCGGCCAAAGTTTAGGGTTGGCGGCATGGTCGCTCAAAAGTTGTCACAAGCCTGTTAGTTCGGTGACGAACTTGGATAGCTGAGATTGCATCTCAGGAGGAAAGGTATCCGTCGATTATGGCTACCTTTAATTGGCAGTGGCGCCTTTAACTTGCGTTACCGGCATTGTGGCATGGCTGGCATGGCTCGTGCATGCCTTCGGCGCGGTTGCGCGCGTAGCTATTTCCACTGAAATTTTGGCACGTTGGTGTGGAAATCTTGCCTAAATTAGGGTTTGGCTTGTCGAAACCTTAATTAGCCTCTATGGCACGTCGCATGGGGTGAGTGGCCATGTTTGGCATGTGCATCTGGCATGTGTGCATGGTATGTGCGTTTGGCATGTTTGGCATGCTGCTCTGGCGTGCTGGTGCGTTTTTGGGAAACCAATTGGCTTTGCGGCCATCTGGCGCGGTTTTCTTCTTTTCAACACTGTGGCGAGTTTAAAGTAACCTGATTGGTTAATGTAAGAGGGTCGGCCAGGCATGAGCGTGGCTACACTTCTGTGTGAGTGTGGCGGTTTTAGAGCGACCTGATTGGTCGATGGGAAGTGGGGCCGGCAAGCTAGGGCGTGGCCACACTTCCATTGCGTTGTGGCGGATTTAATCGCCTAATTTGGCTAAGCATAGTTATTCGAACAACGGGGTCTAGTGTACTGCGCGGGGTGCGAAATCCTAATTTTGCAAATTAGTGGGTTTATGAGCTTTTTGTGAGTTATCACAATAATTGGCTGGATTTTGTATGCTGCCACAAAAATCTTTATCTACAGAATACAGTGTGCTTTCCATCTGAGCATTTTGTGCGATGGCCTTAACTTTGGTACTTGGAGGTTCATGCTACTCCGCTGCGAGTGAACACAAATCCGTCATGCCATACCGATATTAAGGGTTTTGCCGGGAAACATAGCACAGGAAAGTACTCAGTGAGTCTTGTATTGGCGAGGTGACGAAATTTACAGAGTGTTTGGGATGGTTGCTACATTCGCCAGTCTGGATAAATTTCATGTAAATATATCAAATGGCTCAATAAATATGTCGGTGGAGAGGTTTGCAATCACGGCACCGTTTTCTTGCAGAGTGACGTCAGATGCAAGGTTTTACGATTTTAACCCTAAGCTAAAAACCACCATCAACAACCGTTTTATTCAAAAACCGGTCAAACTTAGGGCACTTTAGAAAATTTGTAAAAAACGGGTACTTTAGTTGTGTATATTCCGAATATGGGTACTTTATAAAATTTCCCTAACGTATCATTTGATAGTCATGTTTATATTCATTACTTATACGTATTTTAAAATACTTTCCAACGTTATAAAATTTACAAATATCTCCTGGCATAGTTTTGAAAGAGGTGTTATTTCTAAATTTTACTAGTTATCCATAAAGATATAACTGGGAAAAATACTTCTTTTTTTGTCCTTGCTGTATGAATTGCTCAAATTTAAAATATGTCATCTTTGGAGTAACGGAGGGACTGCTAATAGTGATAGTTGGGGTTGCCAGTTAAATTGTGTCCTAAACGTCGGTGACTGTTGCAATGGACGACCTGCCACACCCGTTTTCTTGACAATGGACGTCGATTCTTAAAAGAGGGCACAACATTCTTCGCGTGTCAGAGAAATACATACAATCTTTGCCATTCTTAGGAAAAGGAGATCGCTAACGCAACATTCTTTGGAGCCACATAATAATTTTCATGTGCACTTAATCGAAGATAACATCACAGTTTCTCAACCATCATGGACACTCAACCATGACTTTTTTTGTCCACTTCCTCAAAAAGATTACTCCTAAGAAAATTGAAATTTTCTCGTGTTTCCTTTTGAGGAAGTTCAGTTTTCAAAAAATGTTGAGATTCACCAAATACGTGTGAATAAGATTTCAAAAATTGAAATCTTTGGTTAATAAGATTCAAAAAGTTTATGGATCCCAAGGGTGCAAATCCACAATAGGCCTATAGAAATTATTGTGTGTCAAATAACATTAAAAGTTTTGGTTTTGAAAAATGGAATGTCTAATGAAATATAAAGAAGGACATCTCTCTTAGGCTAAGTCTTATGGGATAGATTGAAGGTGTTAGATTAACAGTTAAGTATTGTAATTCAGAAAAAAATATGGCCTAAAAATTAACACTAATTCTCTCTCCTATCAGTTGCTAGCTTGTGAACTAGCAGCTAGATAGTTTCGTTGAATAATTCAGCGTCGAAAAAACCACCTTTCCGCTCAATGATTCAACGCAAAAAAAATAAAAAAATCTCCCATCCATCTCGATGAATGATACAACGCTGAAAGTTGATATACTGAAAATGTTTTTCGTATGTTGGGTTAACTTTAAGAAAGGGAAATATTTTTGAACCTCGAAGAGTCGTCCTTGGGGTGTAAATTTTTTGTGTTGTCTTCCTTAATTTGAGACCATTGGATTGTTTTATTAAATTGAAGAGAGGACGTGATGTGTAGACTTCCTAGGAGGACGGTATTAAATCCTCTCTCCACAAATTAATACGGACGTGGGGCATTTAGATGGAGTGGACAACTTAACCTTTTTGACTTTTGACCTTTCTAAAAATAAACTTTTAAATTAAAAGAATCATGGTGTGGAATTGAGATATTTTATCCACGCGGAATTGTTCAGCCATTAGGAAGCTAGATTAGCACAGGTTGCTAAATTAGCACTGATGTGGAGTGTTAATCTAGCTGCTAGTTTAGCGTACCATAAGATTTATCCTTAGAGGATAGTTTTTTAAGAACATCTCCAGTAAAGGGTGAAATTATTTATTTTTCATGACACATAAAATTTTACACCCCCATTTTCCAGATATTCATTTTCAATAATAGGTTCTAAGAATAAGAAAGGATGTGAAAATAAATAAGAAGGTCTTATAGAAAATCTTATTTAGACCTTGAGAATGACCTACATCTCATCAATTTAATAACTTTTTTAATTATTATTTCCAAATAACTTTTTCTAAATTAATAGGAAAAAAGAAATCAATTTTATTATTTATCCAAAAAAACTATTTTTATAAATAAGACCCTTCACTATTGGAGATGGTACATGAACAAAACATTGTTATTTTTCCCACATATATAAAACCCCATAAATAAGGATCTAAATAAAAATTAAGATTTTTAGCAACCATTGTTGGAGATGCTCTAAGCAACTAACAGTACGGTTGAAGTAGCAGTGTCTTAGCAATGACACCATGTTGCAACAGTAAACCAATTACAATCCACAAACGCTCTACAACCTCCGTTTTCACTTTCACTTTTTCCTTTTTTGAGCCTAAAATTACATAATTAAGAAACTAAAAATACCACTTTGCGTGAAATGGAGGTGGTAAAATTAGCACCCTCTATTAGCAGCCATGTTAAAATAGTTTGGCTATGACATTCCGTCAGAGTCGAATTCAAGAAGCATTCATAGGGCAAAATTCTCCTTTACAAAATTTTGGTTTGAACTAAAACTCCACTTGTCAACTTCGGACAGAGTTTTTCTCCACCATTGATAAAAAAAAATATGCAACTTCGCATAAAAAACCATACAGAATCTCACATTAATTGGTAAAACATTACCAAAGGAGGCAATAAAACCTTTAAGATAATGGAAGAAGTTGTGCAAGCTATGGAGTCAGCAGTCATTATAAACCCCACCATCGCCTTCTGCCTGGTGCAGGTGGTGGTGTTAGAATATCTAGCATCGTCTCTCTTTCTCTCGGGGTTAACGGAACACCCCTCACTAGGTTCAGCGCCATTATGTGCACGTTAGTCTTCTGTCTATGCTTTTGATAAGCCCATACCCCTGCCGCACCCCCTGCAACTAGAAACTATATCCAGAAACCCAAAACTGTCATGTTATACATCAAAAACGTTAATTTAGATCAAGATCATATCAATAACAATCCTTCATTTTAACTAACCGGTGATAGCCAAAGAGCCGCAGTTTGTAGATCAAAACGTGGAGCATAAAGTACCGTCTCTCCAAAATCGTCCTCCAGCTTTTTAAATATCTCTTTATCGCTTTTCCCAGAGCGAATTTCGTCACGGATCAACTATGAAGATGGTGGAAGAAGATATGTTAGGATATTTGGGACTTACTAAATAAAATAACAAGGTTAGGCTAAAACGTCATATTGCTCCTCTTCCTATACAGATTTGATACAGACTAAATGTATATTAGAAGGTGTCTTAGTCAAGTTAAGGAAACAGTTTGCAGTCAAACTGCCTTTCATCCAGCTTTTTGACCAAATGTAGATAAAATGAGGTTGAGTTAAAGCGCCCAGTTCTTGCTAATACCCATCGTCACACTCTTTCTATCAAACCTAATTCAAATAAGTTGAGGAACGAAAATACAAACAAGTGCTACTAAATATTTTCTCGTTAGCTATACTACGCTAAAAGCGTACAATTACTTAGCAGCTTAGCATGATTGTAGCCACTAAAAATCTAATCTTGAGATCATTATGAAAGTAGCCTAAATGCAAATAAGAACCGAGGATGGCATACTAAGTCCTACCTCCACGGGTTAGTGTTTTATCATGGTTCCTCCCATTACAATTGTTTCAGAGCTTCCAAAAAAGAGACAAAGCAGAAAAAAATAAAATAGCTTAGACTTTAAGCAGCGCAAAGTAGTTGTCCAAAAACCTAATGTCCATTCTCTTTTAAAGCAATTACGTATGCAAGCAATCTTCTCTATAAAGGGAATGCACGTTGGATTATAAGATAGCTTCTTTGTCTACTTATCCTCTAAGCTACTTTCTCTTCTCTGCTTCATCTTTTCCTCTTGAAGATCTAAAACCTTGGTAATGGAAACAATCATTATAGAACAAATCCATGGATTTAGACCTAGTATGCCAAACCATGTAAATCTCTGTGTCGATCTCCAGTTTCTATCAGCTACACATTGATTACCTACACAATGAACTCAAAATCATCTCTATTGGTTGACTGCTAAATTTTTAGTGGTTACAGTAATTCACCTCTTATTTCACATTTTCGCTCCTCGATGACTAGTTATGCCAAACTCTAACTTGTATAGAAGGAACCAACACATTCTGTTTCGAATTAGGGAATAAAGATTCTTTCGAATATCTTTTCGCACAGGATATACACAAAGGAAACTGACATCCAAAATGGAAATCTTAGCCACTTAGGCTTCATTAGTATCCAAGAAAAATTTGCATGGTGCAAATGTGAAAAAATAACTCAAATTCTAAGAGAGCAATATTTGGTCATAGCTGAGCATTGAGCCTTTAATTAACAGGAAAAAATATGCAGAAGTTTTCTCCGCCTATGGAAATGCACCACCCTTTTACCTCCTATTTTAGTGGCCAATTTTCAATCACAATCGAGATCTAGCACAAATTCCAACAAAAGTAACACATTTTTTTTTCCATTTAAATCATGCAAACTTTTCCAGACACCAAGTAGCCTTAAAAAAACTGTCCGGGTGTTTCAAAATCAAACGAGAAGAAGAGAAGAAAGCCCTACGAACATGAAGAATCAAATTTAAATCAGCAGCAGTTCGACGATAGTGTTGTTTAAGATTTCAGAAGAATCAAATATAGTTTGACTCAGGAGTAACTTATTATAATTTTTGGAGTTTTCAAAGGAAGCAAAGAAATACGCAGAGAAGGAAATGTTTTCAAAGATATCTAAATCACAAATTTATCGCAAGAATGGTGACAAAGAGTTTCAAGGGAATAAAGTGCTATCAGTGGAGAAAGAAGAAGAAAGTCTTGGAGAAAATGCATTGAAGCAGATCACATAGAATTCCTGGAAGAAGTTGATGCACCATTGTGGGATCAGCTGAAGCTAGAATCATAATCCATATACCAAGATACAAAATGATGCTTAGATTCAAATGACTCTCAAGTTCCATAAATGTCTTCACACCAGTTAATATTTTACTTTCTGTTTCAGGGTAAGAGTACACAGTCCCAAATTCAAACTTATCATACAATATTGAGCGTCCCTATTTAGTGTTGAAATCGAGAAGCAAACTTATCAAACAGTATTGAACTTCCCGCTTTACTGTTGAAATCGGAAAGTAGTGTCATGTTAAATCTTTGAATAATTAAGGTTTTCAATGTGGAATCTGCGGGTAGTTTCAGGAATGAATCATGAAATAAACCAGAAATCAGCTATGCAATATAAAACCTAGTTCTCGACAAGCTAGATTTAATGCTGGAAATAAAACGTGCAACTCATGTTTAAGAAAAGACACATTTACTGAAAGCAGTTTGAGTGTAACTGGGAATCAATCATTACCTTCAGTAATTTAAAACCGGTTCCAGACATCTTAAGTTTGTCCACTGCCATGTTTCGTGAATCTACGAATCAGAATGTGCCTTATTCTATTAAAGTCGTGTTATGCATTTAATTTCACTCGGTTCTAAAACAAAGTAGACACTCAAAATCCAGTTTCTGAGGGCCTGCCTAGTGATATGTTTGGCTGGACAAATGGGTTCTTGTATGCTGTAAAGGTAAGTTGCATGGTACCAAGACACACACCAAGATGAGGGTCAAGGACCGCAGGGAAGTTAGTACCTCTTCTTCAAGCAAGACTAGTGTAGCTTAACCTTCAAATTCTAACATTACCTTACGGACACGAGTGGAACGGCCAAGGCTAAAAATCATATGATGATGACTCAACTTACAAAAGCAGCACAAACTAATAGGCACTAAGTTTTCTTGGTCGTACGGAAGTCGATGTTTTGGTCATAATTCTATTTAACGTAAGTTTGTAGCACTAGAATCAGGATTTCAGATGACATATTCATGAATGAAAACCTTAACCTGGTAAATCTCTTCAGTTGTTAAGTTTGAGAATGTCTCTTTGTACTTTTCTAATAGATTCTTGGGAAGTTGGTTTTCTTCAAAATATGTAGGAAGGAAAAAAGCAAAATGAGTTACCTTCCTCAGAAGAATGGCAACATCAGCTTGTGAGTCTTCAATTGATTGACTTCCACAATCTGTACACCGTACATTGTGGCTAATATTTCTGGCCCTAGCTTCCACAACCTGTGCATTCTTCACTGCTTCGTCTTCCTTCTCCATCACCCAAACGACCACTAATACCACCAAGATCTCTGGAAAACTATATAAAAAATGAATCAAATTCGTCCATATTCGCAATTTCTATAGATCAAGTATTTAGCCAAACAGTTTCTTTGAAAACCCAAATGGAACAACTTCACATATTTAAAAAATACGTAATACCGATAAATTAAAAAGTATCCAGAAAATCCAATTACTGAACAAGAATTGATCTTGATGGAAACTATATCTGATCAAAGAATAATTTGGACCCCACATTTCTTGCAGCTTAAAAACTAAGTTTACCATACCTTGTACGGGGTACCAAAATCGAAACATGAGTAAAACACCGATTCTCTGATCAAAACAATAGAACTCATATCTAGTAAATATTACAACTCAATATTTAACAGATGAACTTTTTAATCTGAACTGGAGAAACCTTACTTATAAAAGGGTAGTAAAGTATAAAAATCAAAATTCAATACATAATTATTAAATAATTACACCAAATTTGGCGAACAACAGATTAGACTTGGATTCATTGATGACTATAAACGTTTGTACAGTTTGAGAATCATATTTGTGGCTAACAGAATAAATATTTGTTTTCTAAAGTTGTTCCTTCTTTCAAAAAAGAAAAAATAACTTCTTCTACGATTCTACAATTTGAGCTGAGGAATCTCAACTCTGTAATTCCATTTCAGGAACCAAATGTAATAATATAGTGAAAACGTGGAGTTTCTTACTAGTCATGCACCCCTATTTTAACCAATAATTTCACGTCTACTCTATTTCAACCAACTTGCAAGTATCTCCATTAGTTGCAATATGCAACAAATTTAAGATTAAGCTATTAGTTTTTTTCATTCAGAAACATAGAATTAAAGAAGAAATTCATCAACAGTAACCAACATATGTATGATATCAAATCGCTTATCCACAAACTTGCTATGATTAACCAACAGCAAATGGTTTCATTTCCACAATATTGGTATTCCAATGGTCAAGTAGTTGATTCTCCTAAAATGAAGCTTAAACAAAAGCCGGGTAACAATCTTATGGAGCTATTTGATGGCAGTCTACCCATCAAGAGATCATTCAGATTGTTCACCTCTTACAATATGCTGACTGATATTACATTTGGAGCATAGATTTGTTTCATTTTAAGAATTTTGATATGGTTCTGAAGCATACCAGAGTTTAGGGTAACTAGAGCTGTGCTTCTCGCTACAGTTGGTGATCCTGAAAGGTGGACAGCCTAAAATCCAGGCAAAGAAGCTTACTCTGAATTGCACAGCAGACTTTTATCAAAGCACTTCGACAATAGGAGTGGATTTAAACTGAAACTGATTCAAACCAAAGTTATCCTCAAAAAGCATTTTGCATATTATAAAGCAGTTATAAAGAAGAATTACATCAGCCGAACAGGACTTGCTTTTTCTTTTTTCTTCAGAGCTAAAATCCTTCGAAAGAAAATGAATATACAAAATGGCAATCTTTCTTACTCAAATTCGGCCTGGTAGGACGGTGTTCTTAAATCTAACTATCTATCACTGAGTTTAGGCTTATAGCCTCAACTACCAGGTGCAAAATGAAACAAAAATAAGCATATTTTGACTTCAGGTTTTGAACATTTGAGCGGGAAGAAGGAAAAGCTCTTGCTGGAGCACGTCAATTCCTAAGGTAGCAGAAAACTCAATTACCCAACCTCATAGGTGGGTGAAGTTACTCTTTCCTATGCTGGACTAGGGTACCTAAATATTCTGTCACCAGTATCAGTGAGTTACGGCACAAAGTGGAGTTGAAACCCTCTATACAATCTTTAGCAGGGTAAATACCAAGTCCTCTAGCTTTATAAATGGAACTGTATAGTATACCATTTTTGAAAAAAAAAAACATTGCTTAGCATATAAACAAGCAGCACTTTCTACAAAGTAAAATACAATTAGTTATAAACAAACAAATCATCTCTTTTGTTGTTTCATAGTAGTAAGGTTCCTGGGTTTGAGATGGTGAAATGATCATACAATATTCAGAGAGAAACAGGGAACCAGTTACCTGTAATTATAAAACTAACAAATCTTTAAGAAAAATCAAATCAAACCAAACCAAAATACAAATGAACATTACTTTTCTGTTGGGTATTTCCACAAACAACTAAAGTACACACCTGACTTAACCATGTTAGGTCTTCAAATACTTAACCATGGATAGCAAACATCTCGACTAAATTGGATGAGAATAAGAGATTGGATACTTAGAAGTACTGATTTAGGTGTGAAAGCTAGTTTGAAATTAAATGATGGAATTCTAAGAACTTAGTTCGATTACGGGTTTTTTCCTTGCGTACTAAATTGACTCGGTAAGCTCTTTATACAATTACCTGCTTGATTCACGTTATTAGGTCAGTTTGATTGAAACCGACAGGCATCCCGTGCTAAAACCGGCTCTATATCGTCGCTCCCTTTTTCTTCACAATGTACTGTAACCTGTTCCGCGCATGGCAGTGAAACACAATTGAAGAGGAAGAGAATTTGTAGTAAAGGGTGCCCGAATTTTGGTATGAGTTAGAGAAACGTGATCCAAGTCCCGAGTCGAAGTTGTTACTCTAGGTCTAGACGCAGCACACTCTCGACTCAAGACGTGCTCTTTAAGAGGAGAAGGCAAAGCTCTCTAGGAGGTCAAAGTGTTTTTTTTCACTTGCAGATAAAACGTTCATGAAGGTCGAGTACAATTCTCAGCCTTCACGAACATTCAGACCTACAACTCTCTCCGTCCACTTCTTCAAAGATATTATCAAGACATGATAGTAATGTCTGCGTTTAGATTTAGAGAAAGATCGGTATTTCAGAACAGGTTCCAATTCTCTGACTAAAGAGAGAAAAATGCTATTTAACCATTAGATTAGATGTTTGCTTACAAAAATGGATCTGCATTACAAAAATGATACACTAAAACCTTCAAATTCATATGAGAACATATACCATGGCCTAGTCTAAACTGTGTTCCGTGGCTTTCAAAATCTTCTACATGCCCTCAACAACAACCAACAGAGGGCAATTGTGGAAGCACGGCATGGTGTGGCTGGGAAACAATATTGCATATCAGACAAATATTATGTAGATTAATCACTTCAGATCACAAGCAATGAATTCTTTTTTTCTTTGTTTATGAGGAATGTTAAGACTGCAACTCGGATCTGTTTGTCCCCCACGCAAGTATAGAGTCATGGCATAGCCACCAATACTCCCTAAAGGATATAAACAGCCACGGCATTGTTGAAGGTAGGCTAGTATTCAGCGAAGTTGGAATTCTGAAAGGACATCATGATCCATATAAAGTCACTATACGAATATATCTAGATAAAAAAGAATGAAAAAAAATTGTGATCAACAGAGGAGCGCAGATGTGCTAGGATATGCAGGAAACTCACTTTTTTCCCATAAGAACTCCATAGGCTGATATTGCACCAGAAGAGATGGAAACTCCACGAAATACATCTCTGTAATGTGGTAAAATGATTTGTCCTGCAAAAGCTTCCTCTCCGAAATCAACATCCTTATTCACGGCGTCAATTGAAAAAAATAGAAACAGGATCTTCAAGAACTAGATGCTACTTATCAACTTTGGAAATGTCAGAGTGACTTTGTGCAGATATGCCAGTGATACTACTGAACATGGAAACGTCCAACCAGCTCCAAATGATACAGCTGATAAAAGCTTGTATACAAATAAGATCTTTTAACTAAGACTAAACTAATCTAATTATGAGAAAGGAGAAAGAAAATCACCAACAAGATACAGCTATGGTTAAGATTCATTTAGCTAGAATCTCAAACAGTCGTTATTTCCACCATTGACAACAAAATGCAACCAAGGATTGCAACTAGATAAGCACTATCATGTTTACCACTTAAAACAGAAAAAGAAGAAAGGGAGAAGCAGAATTGCTCATGCCTCTTACCTATACTTGCAATGTTGCTTCTGAGGATTGAAACCAGAATTCTAGGCCTTTCGTCTTTCTTCTCTTCTGTTTTCATCAGCGGTAGAGCTCGTTTACTGAAGAAACCCATCCTTGAAGAACCAGGCTTTTCGATACTAGGGCACGATACTATTTCAAACCATATCCCAGTTGGAAGTCTTCTTCGCCTCACCATCCAGAGAGCAATTTTGGCGTAAGGCGTTGCATGAAGAATAGATATAGCAACCTCAATCATAATGCATATCAGACTGATGGTTGTATTCAGAATACTGAAGAAAATATAGAAGACTGACGTTGTTGGAATTAGTAGTAATAGTGGTGTAAACAGAAGCGATCCAACCACATGCTGCTTCACAGTGTAGGCATTACTATCATATCTTTCCCGAAGTGGGTTCCATTTTCGACCCCTGACAGGTAATTAGAACATCACATGAGCCCACTAAAACTTACAGCGAAAGGACATCTAGCATATCCTGTTAACCAAGTTTTAAAGACTATTTTGAAGGCTGTTGCCTAAAAAGCAAACTCAGGAAAGATATAGGTAAATTCACCTGAAAAGACGCCAAAGAGCAACAAGTGCCTGGATCTGCAGAGAATATATAAGCGAGAAAAATCGATGAAGAGTCGACACGTGTAAGGTTGCCAGCATAATAGTATCTATGATTATAGAGGCAGGTACTGTCACTCCCAGTACAATCCCACATACAGCAAGCCCTTGAATAAAATATCGAAAGAGGAAGTGTAGAAAGAACCAAAGGGTAGACCAAATTTGAATTGCATTAAGTGAGATAATTCCTAGAATTCCTGCTAGTTCCGTATTCAATTTAAAGCCTGCAGGGACCCCCATTAGCCACACACAACCAGAACGCAACAAATCATTTGTAATGCCATGAGCAAGGTTCAATATCCATGGGCATAATGCTTCCATATTGAGTAATAATGCAACCCCAACAATATTTCCGAAGAACGCGTCAACGACTACACTAGACCAAATGAAATGCTGACGTAATGCAGCTTTATGTACATATTCTGCACTTGGTTGATACCTACAAACAACTCAAAAATCAGGACGGGAGCTAGTATCATAGCGACCTTTAAAAGCTAAAAAAACACTCTTGTCAAGAACCAATGTGAAAAGGCCAACTCATCATCAGGAACCACATATTAGTACCACCATGCCACACGTGAAGAGGATTTCAAATACCAAAGTTGTCCTGCTGCGTATGATCGTAGCAATCCAAACTTTAATGTAGTTATCTCCAAGTTAAAACATCTTATTTTTGTGAGATATTTTTGGTAGGTACCCTTACCTAGTCAACCCTGGGCTATCTGTATGTCATTCATGACATCGGTCTATAACAAGTAACAGCTCACAAGCATTATTTTGGAAAAAGTAGTAATTAGCAAATATAGAATTATCCCATTGAGGATAATAAGATTTACCTCATGCCCCAATCCCGGAGATAAACCGGCCAATACAGAAGCTGACAACTGCGAATATGAATGTTCCTGCACGTATGACCAAATGGCCTTGCCACTATTCTGTGAAGGAATAATTCGGAACCGCAATGCATAAATCTATGACATAACTGCAGAACGATGTAAAGAAAAGTGAAGAAGGAAGCCACGAGAGCCGCTCCTAGATGCAATGTGACATTAGCTAGCCTGAACAGCCACGGGACAGCCTATTAATAGCAAGTTTCATGACGGAGGTAACTGATTGAGGTATCTAAGAATAAAGAGATATATGTAAAGACAAAAAGATTACCAGGACATAACTGGAAATTTGTCAATGGAATTTTGAGGACCAAGGCAACTCTCGAAGACTATTTTAGCAGCAGTAGCACTATTGATAGCGCATACGACCATATCCTGCATTTGATTCCAAACTTTGTTTAGCAGATAAAGAAGGCTATAATACAAGTATTCCATAAAAAAGGGCACGAAGTCCATGCCAATATTACCAAATCTGTATGAGGTCGTTTCTGGTGAAGCTCCTCAACCCATATGGGTCTCTTGGGATGTATTCTCACTTGTCCAGATGAATCCCATGAGTTCAACGAAAAATGGTGTGAGCCAAAAGTAGGTGGGTCATACAGAATTACCTGAATCCATTTAAATAGAACAAATTTTTTTTAGAAAGAATCTGAGGAGCAAATATAGCAATAACCAGATAAAGGTACTCCCCACTTACATACGTGAACGTCAAAGCTTGCCAATACTAGCCCATCTAAGTGTACGTGATGCAATGTTGGGATCCGAAGGGCATTTCCACATGAAGAAGCAGTGTCATATGAGAGCTGGATCCAGTTACTCCTACTAATAGATTCATGCCTATGCTGTTCTAGAAATCCATCGAGCTTGCAGCACCCACAACTCCATCTCTCAAGATCTTGAAAAGACGAGTTTTTATTCTTCTGCGAACTTATGTCGTCATTGGTCGTCGATGAGTAATTTTCTTCAATTCCAACACCTTCATATTGTCCATCAAAGCTGCAGCCTGCTGCACAATATCCCAACATAGAAAATGTTGATTTACCTTGTAGAATTAGAGGCATCTTTGCATTTGTAAAACGAAGAATCCCCTGAAACAACATTCAAATAATTAGCATGGGTCAGAAAGCCGTTCAAAATAGCAACACCTATCTAAATTTCCCACACTCTTTGATTTAAGTCGGTCTATGGAAGAAGAAAAATGAAAGAACTTTACAACACAACGAGACTTCTGGTAATGGTGCATTTAACTTCCCAAAATCTGGAAAAGAACAGAATGATACAACAAAAAGATCACTGCACGAAGAATCTTACGAATGAATGGCTGAATTTGAACTTGCAATAATAAAATAATAAAATGTGAGCACAAGCAATGTTGCAAAAACTGACAAGTGCATTGAATGAGTGTCTCATTGAAATTTCCGACTATGCCAGTCTCAAAACTTAACTTTGAAGATGTAGAGTAATGTTATGACCCTTAGGAAATGTATACCATCTCCTCCTTATACAATTCAGATACTTGCAATCAAGCCAAAATCAAGGAACCCTAAAATTATATCAAATTTTGTCAATCTAAGATAACAATCCTGAATAAGAAACAATGAAACAAACATTTCTATGAAAAAACATCACATGAAGCAAACTCAAACTCAAAAAATAATTCTCCATGTGTTTAGTTAGCAAAGCCAAAATCAAAATACCTGAAAATCGGGCTGAGGATGAGAATGTTTGATCTTTTCTGGTGAAGCAACAACTGAAACAACAATGTCAAATGAAGTTGAAGAAGGAAAAAACCAACCAAATAAAACCACTGAATTAGGGGTTTTTTCATCACACGAGGAGTTATGTTGTCTAGGCCACCAAATCCGACATTTTTGTTTCATTTTTTATTTTATTTTGAAGTTTTTAAGAAGGTAACAAACACTGATGACTGCTCATGAAAAAACCATAGATTTTGTTCTTCCAATGAAACCCTAATTTACGAATGGGAATGGAGAACAAAGATTTGATTCTAGAGACTTTTGACTGAGATAAAGCAGAAAAAAGCAACTGCAATTGTGTGTGATCAGTGAAAAGATACCGAGGGTATTATTGTCTGTACGGGCGACTGCTACAAGGCAAGGAGGTGATGCTTTTGTTAATTTAATGGCGTAGTTGTCTTCGCCGTCTTGAGTTGTCATCGCGTTCAAGGATCAGAAATATCCGGAAAGCATCTCGAGGGCAGGCTGGGCAGCCAATCACCAATCGAGAAGGCCAACTAAGTGCGTCGAGGACTCGAGGTGATCCGTTAATCATGGGCCATGGCAGATACAAGTGCGGTTTTGGTGTATCGTATTGGTATCTCTTTATCGATATGTGTTTGACATTGATGCAATATTTGTTGGATATTTTAATAAGTGTTTGCGGAAAGGGGTCCGGGGTGGTAACCCCATTGTTTGTGTTCGACCTGACAGGTCAGATCTCGGAAGTTTAAGGGAGAACACCCCTTAGTAGATTGCGAGACATCGTCTCTCGTATAAATTTTCTGGTTTTGAGTTTGAAAAACTAATTCGGATTTCCAGAAATTTCTACAGACGCGTCTGTCCCCATTAATGGATGTTTTTTGAAGGCATCTGTTGGAAATGAAGAGACATCTCCAATAGACATGAAACCCTCAATAAATTGCGAAGACTTTATCCCATTTCAACACGTCTAAGATCTCCAATTTCTTTTCTCTCTAAGCATCATTAGATTTTATCTACTGTGTTCTTGGTTGGGTCAAGGGAGTACAAATTTTGAATCCAACAACGTTATCAGAGCTTCATTGACCAATTATACTCACCAATCATTAATGAAGGGTCGAAATATTTGCTAAAAAAGAATCGCAAGGCCTTGAAGTTAGTGATACAACATTCTTTTCTCTTCTTTGTATTTCATCTTGTGGTACCCAATTTTCAACGGTTTTCTAGCAAATATCTTTTTGATAATGGAGGGTGAAACTTCAAATGTAACTGCTCAGTCCTTGCAAGTTATAAACCAGATTCTGAATCGCTTGGAACGATGGTGAGAATTTTACTCGTTGGCAAGAGACCGTGAAATTTTTGCTGATCACCATCAAGTTGTGGTACATTCTTGAAGAGGAAACGAAGTTACTTCAGCAAACAACCTACGTAGCAAAGTAATTAGCTAAGGCACTGTTGAACTCTCTTTTACTTCGGGAAAGACTGTTACTCTTACTAATGTTTTACATGTCCCTGACATTGTGAAAAACCTTGTTTTTGGAGACCTTGTTATGAAGGTTAGATTCAAGATGACCTACGAGGCTAATAAGTTTGTATTATCCAAAAACGGTGTGTTTGTTAGACAAGAATACACTTGTAATGGGATGATTAAGCTTAGTTTAATAAATAATGGTTCTGCTTATATTTTTCTGTTGGTTTATGGCATGGTAGATTAGGACATGTGAATTATGGTTCCTTAGAAACATGAAAAAATTAAAATAAATTTCTGATTGCAATTTCGATAATGTTTTTAAATGTGAAATTTGTGTGCAAGTAAAAATACATAGAATATCTTTTAAATATGTAGTAAGAAATTCTGCCTTGCTTGAACTAGTACATACTGATGTTGGTGATCATAAGAATCATATGACTCGTGGTGGAAACAAATAATATGTCACTTTTATTGATGACTATACTTGGTATGCTTATACTTACTTGATGAAATGTAAGGATGATGTCTTTGATATTTTTGGAATATACAAAGCAGAAGTGAAGACACAATTCGGACAGAAAATTAAAAAAACTCGTTCTGATCTGGTGGTGAATATTTTCCTAACAAGATTAAACTCTTCTGTCAAGAGCGTGGTTCATTTCATCAATTTGTTGCACCTTATACACCTCAATAAAATGGTGTTGCTGAAAGGAAAAATAGAATTTTCTTAGAGATTAAAAGTCCAGTGATGCAGCTACTCCGTTTAAAAGTCTTTTACTTTGCTTTTGTGTTTTTCATTTTTGAAAATAAGGGAAAATGTTGGATATTTTTACAAATGTATGTCGCTACGAAAGGGGGGCCCAGAAGAGGCATCCCCATCGTTTGTGTTCGACCTGACAGGTTAGGTCGCGAGGGTCTTGGGGTAAGCGCCCTTTAGCAGAGTGCGAGACAACGTCTCGTAATTTTTTTTTATGGCTTCAAATTTGAACACCTAATTCGGTTTTCCTGAAATTTCTACATACGCGTTTCTTCCCATTAATGGATGAAGGCATCTGTTGGAGATGAAGATACATCTCTATTAGATATAAGACCTCCGTAAATTACAAAGACTTACTCCCATTTCAACACATCAAAAGTCTCTGATTTCGTTTCTCTCTAAGCATCATCAGATCCTATTTACTGTGTGTTATTGGTTGGGTCAAGGGAGTATAACTCTTGAATCCAACAACGTTGTTAGGGATTCATTGTATCTTCAACATTATTTCATTGACTAATTATACTCGCCAATCATTAATGATGGGTCGAAATATTTGTTGGAAAGAATCACAATGCCTTGAAGTCGGTGATACAACATCTTTTTCTGTTCTCTGAATTTCATCCTTTGGTACCAAATTTAATACAAAATCCTCATAATATTTGTATTTCTGGATATCCTATATCTGTAGATATATACAAAATCTGTGTCATATCAATCTGTATCCACCTGTACGTAAGAATAATGACAGATACAAAATACAAAAGATATATAAACATAAGCCATGATCAAATACTTTTTACCAGTTTGAAAAGAAAAAAAATGTATTATTAAAAGCATTACTGAATTGGAAATAGTAAATTTGTTACACCTCTGTTAATGTTCTTAGAGCGTCCAAAATCATGAAGAGGACAAGAGACCAAACACCACACCAATTTTGGCCTAAAATTTTTGTTTTTGGACTTCACGCGCAACCGTAAAGAACCATATTATAGTCTGACGCATGTATAAAAAGTGTATGAGAAGAGGCGCTAATTATATGTACATCCACACCCATGCGCTAGTAAAATGTGCTTCAATACCCTGGCACAAATTATATGTGTGACTCATAACGCGGCTCATACCCCGACGCAGGTTATATGTGCGTCCCATACCCCGGATGCAAATTATATGTGCGTCTCGTTCTCCGGCGCAAATTATATGCACGTATAAATGGTTGTTTTCTTGGGCGGTTATTATACCTGCGCCCAACTCAGACGCTACTTATAATCACGGCCCATGCCCAGACGCTCTCTATATTAGAGCCTACCTCTGAATGCACTTTATACTTACGCCTTCCCTCGCATGCTCATTATATCTACGCCCCACTAAAGTTAGTTTTAGTCTGTTTCAGTACTTCAATTTGGTTTCAAACCCTAGAAAATTCGAACTAAATTTGCTTTACTCCCAACGAGTGTGATTGATTTCCATACAAAATTTGATTGTAGTCTAGGTTTTTGGTCTGTGATTGTGGACGTTTTTAGCACTTATGTGTTCCAAATAACATTGGAAATATTTGTGAACATTGTAAATTTTTGTTGACATTGATTTGTGAACATTGGGATGGTGGTAATAATTTTTATTGATGACAACATCAAAAAGGTGAAAGTGGAGCTTGATGACAACATCAGAAGATGAAAGTGGAGCTAGATAATGTTGTTTTGGTGATAACATCCATGATAGTCCTATCATATTGGTACTCGGGATCAAAATCATAGTGTTAAACAACAAGATCCATATATGTTACAACGCCACAGGTTAGCTTTTATTAGTTGACTTCGATAATTTATATGTTACAAGGTATAAATATCAACATGGTGAACTTAGACCTAGTAGTTTAAGCCAACAAATGTGATGATGTTACTCAGTGATCAATTCTTTATCAGAACGGAGAATCAATAAAATTTCGACCAACAATCTCACTATCAAATGCATGACTATCATGATAGACTTTGAAGATTCATCTACTTCTTACACATATCCTCTACAAATGGGATATCAACTAGAATAGCAAAATTAAACATCTACTAGTCATTCAAATTATGGAGAAGTTACTCGAACTTTAATATGTTTTTGTCTATTTTATTTTCATACCCAGTTGAAGACAATGAAATATATGCAGTCACATCCAATGTAATAGTTTATCTGAGTGCAATATTTTTTGTATTCAATGGTTCAATTACATATATTTAACTTATTTATTCTACTTGAAAGTGTATTTAAACATCTAACACATTTCTATGAAACTTGATTTGACATTTGTGACCTCTCATGCATGCAACTCACACGTGACTGACATGGACAGCCTAACATATTGATTGGTCTAAAATATATTGTTTTCATATGGCTTCACACATATATTCTGCTACATATGCTCAACTACTTCCATATTCATATATCTTCTTTCCCGTGTATTTCATGACCACTCATCACCTCTCGTCGATGTCATGAAAAGCAGTGCTTGACCTGGTCAACACATATATTCGACATCACCTATTCACATGTTGATTGACACAGGTGAACCCTCACAACTCATTCATGATTTTCAAGACTTGAAATAGAGCCTATATATATATATATTTGATATGCCTGCTGCAAACGAGCCTCACCAATCTCGTCAGACTCATCAAGACTTGTCAATCGCGAGACAGACATGATGATTCACCAGTCAACATGACTATGCAAGTGTCTTTGACTACAAATTAAATTAGTATTTTCTAATAAAATCACACTAGAGATCAATAATGTCACAAATGAGGGATATTCACCAGGGTATTAGTCTGTCAGTCTACCACATGCGGTGTAGCAATACACAGATTACGAGAAAGTATTAGGAAGAGCGAACAGTTAACAAGAATAAAAGGAGTAGTGGGTGTGCAATCGTCTAGTCTTCCTAAACAATAGGGACACGGTTTTCATCACTTTACCACGATATCCACCTCCTCACTACTTCACAACTTCCCCTTCCTACGAGGTCGGGGTATGAAGTTATGACTCTATAAATAGACTCTTTAATCTGTTCAAATCCGATTATTCAGAGTATACAAACATACAACTTACGAACAATTTTTTCAATCTGATTACACATAAACCTTCTCTCAGTTATACACAGAGAATTCTTCATACACAGTCATACACAACCATCATAACTATTCTAACACTCTGATCTCAACATTTCCTTTGCTTCTCTCCTTAAGACCAATCCTTCTGCTTCCTTCGTGACCAAAACAAGATTAGAACGATCATTTATTGTTTTAGCCCATAATTGCACAGATTGATCTCTAGAAACTAAAGTACTTTCATATAGTACATTTGTTTAGAGTTCAGACTCCTTTCTCGTCAACCTACCCCATGATGTAGTTTATATAATGATAAGAAAAGATTTGATTCTCAGACTTGTAAAGATTTTGATTTTAAACTAAATTTTTAAAACTAAACAAAGAAAACTCCATTGAAAGTTGATACCAAGATTATAAAAAGCACTGAGACTCGGGATTCCACCATTAATCAATAAAGTGATTCAATCTGATAAATATTCATGCAGTTCTTTACTTTCAAAGTGATTCTAATATATTGTAAAAGTAAAAATTGTATATCGAAAGTATATAACATCGACAACCCTAGGCTATGCATGCTCTATCAAAATAAATCACAATTTATTAGTAAAAAAACAACAAACTTAAATCAGTTTTTAATCAAAGCAAATAATCATAAAAGAAATTATAAAAATCATATAAAATAGAAATATGCCACTTTTCTTGAATCAATGGATTCATCCGTCGCTTCAGCAATGGGGTTTAGCTCCTCATATTAATCACTTGCTCAAAATATGTGTTCATAGCTCAAAAAGTGTACAAGGAGGTGAAATAATACAAAATAGAGAATCTGCAACGTTTTAATCGCGTTACAGATTTGAGCGGTATAGGGCAAAATTTGGAAAAGATAAGTCTCAGTCGCTGAAGGTATTTCGTAAGTACTGCTGAAAAACGATAAATCTATTTTGCTATAGAATAAACCATGTCTTCTGCCAAAGTTTTTGATGGTCTTATGTTCTTCGTCTTCAACACTTGCAACAGCAGAAAAAAATTCCTGCAACTTGATTTTTTTCTCCCTATTCTTGCGTTCTAAACTCCTCTAAACCCTCTCTCAACTTGTGTAGATTCTTCTGGGACTCGACTACGCCTTTTATACACCCAAAAAACCCTAGAAATCCCGATTAAATCTCCCTTTTTTATTTTCGTGAAAGTCATGGAGATTCCTTTTTTTTTCTCTTCTATACGCGGTTGTGAATTGTAATCTTTCCAAACCTGAAAGATACGAATCCCATAGAGTATATTTTCTCTTAACAACCCGATAATGTTTTTAGCCCCTGTTTTCTTCAAATCGTTGATCCAGCCCAAGTCTTTCGAATTTGGAAGACATACCAACCCTGTTAAGCCCAAATAGGTCCAATTCCAGTAGTTGAATCTCTTCCAGAAAATACCAAAATCCGAACCCTAATTCTGCCTGTGAAACCTAAATTTCTCGCCGATTTTGAATTTGAATTTCGGGAAGAAGATGGGCTCCCCCTATCCATATGTGGAGTCCCTTTAGCACTTAGAGTACAAATAACAAGGTGCAAATAACAATGTTCCGGGTGCCTTTATCAACTCCTCTGAGTGCCTTTAACACTTTTTCGGGTTCCTTTAGTAACTTTCTCCGAGGTACAAAATATTACTTTTCGAGCCAATTTTTTCGCAGGAGTTTATTTCTCCAAAAACACCTATATACACATAAAACACCATAATAACTACAAAAATGAGCACTAAAAATATATAGAATTAAGACAAATCAGACACAAAAATGTGTCTATCACCCCACTTTTACTCTTTTCACCAAAATAAGTTTTTGCCCATAAACACCACTATACTGATAAACCTACTAAGCATACTCATGTTCACTTTGATAGTTCAGAGAATAATAAACCTAATCCAGACTTGTTGGTTCAGTTTGATGCATCTTTTTTAGAAACAGATTTAACTATGGGATTTGCTGTTTAAATTATGGATTCTACAGGTCAAAGAAGGTCCATTAGAGAAGGGTATGGATGACCATTCTTCCCACTAAATGCAAAAGAAAAATCATGTTCCATAGCTCTAAACTGGATAAGAAATTGAGGATGAGTTCATGCAGCATGCAATCAGATTATCATACTTTAGTCACAGCTCTTAAAGAAGATTTAAATCCAACCTGAAATATTCCATGGGAAGCTTGAAATAATATTATCTACTATAATAGTGTGTTTATGAACAACTGTGTGCTTAAGTTTCTTAATCGGAAGTTCTTGTTTGTAGTAGATAGTGAAAACGCGGGGTACCAAAATACACCACCACTTTTTTCTTAGGAAATCATTATGGACAAACTCAATACAAATACTAGAGATAAAATCAATCAAGGAATAATATCTAGAGTTATATCTCTTTCTCTTTCTATTAGAACGTTTATAGAAACAAGTATGAACCTAATCACAAAGAGAATACTTGGACGGTACCAAAGACCGATTGTCCAAGAATGAATCTAGTCGTATCCAACAAGCTAGGTCGGATATATCTACTAAGATTGATCAACGTACAACCTGTGATATTTCAATTATAAAGATAAACAATATAACGCGGAAAAAGAAATAAAACAGACACCAGAAGTTTTGTTAACAAGGAAACCGCAAATGCAGAAAAACCTCAGGACCTAGTCCAGATTGAACACCAAACTGTATTATGCCGCTACTACGAATTAACTTTGGACTTGGATGTAGTTGATCCCTAAAAGATATCCTACCGATTAAGGTACAGTCGCGCTCCTTACGCCTCTTACATCCCAGTAGGACTCCGCGCAATTGATTCCCTTAGATGACGGAAAACCAACTAAGAGTTACTTCAACTCAATTAAAGACTTTAAACCAAATCTTCCTGACACAGATTAATCTTATGTAATTGATTTCCTGATTATGATCTAAACAGATGATCAAAATCAAACGTATGATCAAGGTGGTGGAAATTAATAGCTTTGACAAAAATCTAGCTATTCTCAAAATCCGGACTTACGCAACTCGAAGCGTATCCTAGATTATTACTCAACTCACAAGTATAAAACTTGCGGAATCACCAAAGTCTGAGACGAAGAGAACTTTGATGATCACTATCTATCTTGATCGTTGGAGAAATCTCTACAAACAATCAAGATCAGGATACTCGAGTTATCAAGGAAAGATTATGGGACCTGGCTTCACGAATCCCAATGAAGTCTTTATAGTCGTTAAACCCTAAAAGGGTTTATGGAGAGGACGACTTTAGATACAAATAGGACACACCAAAAAGTAGTGTCAGGATTCAAAGATCCCAGTTCCTAGGAGTTCTCCTTTTATAGACATTCAAAGCATGGGTTGCTTTAGGTTTAAGCTAGGATAGCTTTGAAACCAAGCAAACAATATCCACCGCTAGATGAGTCTTTGAATTTGATTTACATAAACAAGATATACACTCTGGTTAGGTGAGACCGTAACCGAATCGTGTACAAAAACTATGTTCAACATGGTTAGCCGAAACTAGCCAGTTTGAACTTAAAAGCTTAATCTTCATTTTCATGAACACATAAGACATTAACTCTGAATCACAAACATGTGATCAATTAAGTCTAGCATTTATATAGAATTAATCAAATGTTAATTATTTCGAAAAAATAATTTATACACACTTGAAAATATAATCGACATGAATAGTAGATGTATGAGTACAAATACGTAGTAGTTCGTGAATCGGTTCAATCACAGTTCGCAAACCTTTTTGGAAACTTTAGCCCAAAACCGAGTTCCGAAGTTCACATAACTTTTTGGTTTGCGTACCAGTTTGCAAACTTTCCACCACACCTAAGTTCCGGAATTCACAAAACTTTTAAGGTTTGCGTAGCGATTTGGAAACTCAAAGACTGACGCTGGTCCGGAGTTCACAGATCTGGATCGGTTTGCGTACCGGTTTGGGAACGCCACCGAGTTCAGGAACACATAACTATTTTAGTTCGTATAACGGTTTGGATACTCACCCTGGTTTCCGTAACCACAGTTCAAGAATGGTTTGCATACAAGTATGTATACCGATCTGGTTCACGAGTCATACAAATTTTCATATGATTGTAGATAGGGAAAAACGATTTGCTGGTTTTAAGGAATTGAGGAGACGACCGTAAGGAGGAGACTCCTCAAACTGAGCGAAATATTAAACCTCACACATATGCACCGCTGCAAAGGGGGTGCTTTAGATTCGAGAGATCAATTTGTAGTACTCTGGCCTAAAATAAGACAATGACCGTTCCAGAGTAAATTCGGTCATAAGAGAGGATGTGTTGATCTTTAGGAGGGTAGCTGAGAAATATGTGGAATCGATGGTAATCAAAGATTGTGGGTGTGTTAATTCCGAATACGATAAGCTCTAAGTGATTGAAATTGCTCAATTGAGAGTAGTTGCTCAATTGATGAGTTGATGATCTCGTGTTGTCGATGAGACGTGAGATTGATGATACTGATGATGGTGATTCAATCATGATTCAGAGACTTATTTATATTGCTGGAATTGTAAACACCATGATTCCATGAAGTGTGACAGTTGATGGAATCAAGGAAGTGGGTAAGTGGAGATCGTGTTTGAAACCAGTTGCTCAACGTGTGGAGACTTGGTCGATTTTGCACCCACTACCTCGTGAATTCCTTCAACTGATTGCACGACTTGCTCACATTCCATCGTGTGTTTGAACACACGTGTCGTATACCGCCAGACCAAAAACCTAAGTGATATCCCCCCAAGTAACACGATTGACGTCTCGTGGTTTGTTAGTCAATTGATGACTTCGTGGTTTGATGGGACGATGAGTCCATGTAGTCGTTGAGTTGAACATGATGTTCTGAAACTCGTGAATTGAACATGTCATGAGACAGACGTATAGTTCTTACGATGAAGTGAGCAAGTATTGCTCATTCGATGGATCGTTGAATATTGATTGTTGAACCAATATTCCTTGGTTTGAATAAATATTTATCATCTGAGCAAGTGTTGCTCATGTGATGAATTGTTGAATATTTGGTCGTCTGAGCATGTGTTGCTCGTCTGATGGATTACTGGCAACGTACCAAAAATATTAATTAGAATACTGGTCGTTGAACCGAGCATAATTAATAAAATTAATGACCATGAGGTCGTCGTAAAATTATTAAGGTTGGAATCTGGAATGATGATCCTTGGATTCAGAAACCCTAATTTGATCAATCGATGATCAATTCATGGTTCGTCCGAATTTTAACCATGGGACGAAGGAGGGAGCGACTACATGGGACCGTGGATCAACCATGTAGTGTCCATATTCTCACGTGAGCAAATACAAAGAACTCATGAAGAGTTGACGATTTGTTGGTGGAAGAATGATTAAATGTTGGCTTAATCATTTATTCAAAAATGCTCGTCTGAGCCTTAGGTGAGAAAACCTAATTAATTATGACGAGGCGAGTGACCGATCATGGAGTCATGAAACCGGCCCTGGGTTGTCACGTGACCGCCTGACGATCACTTCATGAAAATCCAAAGTGTTTGGAAGAGTTTTGGACCTAATACGAGCAATTGTGCAAATTAGGTCAAAACTGTGAAAATTGATGGGACCGGCTTCCATGAGCCAAAGAGCCAATCTTGGTCGGTCAAGATAGCGTGCTCGTGTCCCCAAGGCATCCGCGTCTCAGTCCTGAGAATTTTGATATTTTCTGGCGTGCAATTGAGCATCCATTCAAGAAATTATGCCAAAATTAGGGTTTCGACGAAACTGAGGAAAACACCATGAGATGATGAAAAATAATTATAAAAGAAGGAATGAGGAGGCGTGGGACCGTCGTGGTCAAGGCATGGTCGGCCGGTCGTGACCACGGTCCCATGGTGCCTTTTCCTTAATTTTATAATATTTTGATGATTTTATGAAAAATTCATTAATTTTGAGAAATTTGATGAATTTTAGGAGTTTCCATGAATTGAAGGAGTTTTCATGAGTTCAAGGAAGCAAAAGATATTAAAATAATAAAACAAGGGCGTGTGGGACTGTGGAAGGCATGGCCGGCCGGCTAGGGCCCGGTCCCACTAGTTTTCCTAATTTTATAATGATTTTAGGAAAAATTCATGAATTTTGAGAAATTTGATGAATTTAGGGAGTTTCCATGAATTGAAGGAGTTTTCATGAGTTCAAGGAAGCAAAAAATATTAAAATAATAAAAAACAAGGGTGTGTGGGACCGTGGAAGGCATGGCCGGCCGTCTAGGGCCCGGTTCCACGAGTTTTCCTAATTTTTTAATATTTTTAGATATTTTGATGATTTGAGAGAATTTTTCCTAATTTGAGAGAATTACCATGAAATCAAGGAATTTGATGAATTCAAGGAAAACTAATAATAAAATAATAAAACAAAGGGGCGTGTGGGACCGGCTAGGACATGGCCGGCCGGCCAAGGCCCGGTCCCACAAGTTTTCATAATTTAATTTATTTTATTATTATTTGATGATTTGTGCAAAATACCATGAAATCAAGGAGTTTTTTCATGAAATTAGAGAAATAATAATAATAATAATAAAATAATAAGGAACCGTGGGTGTGGGGCCGGTTGGGATCAAGGCATGGCCGGTTGGCCAATGGTCACGCCCCACACTCCTTTCCTTAATTTTATATTATTTTTTATGGATTTATGGAAGTACCATGAAACCGAGGAGTTTCCTCAAGACGAAGGAGATTTGATAAAATGAGAGAATTTTCATCAAATCATGGAAAATAATAAAATGCATTAAAAATATAAAACTGGCGTGGGATTGACCACGACACGGTCGGTCGGTCGGTCGTGGGTCCGTCCTCCCAGCACCCTGGTCAATATTTTTAATTATTTATTATTTTTTTCTCTATTTTGCATAGGTTCGTCGTTTCGTTGTATTTTTGAAATACTCATTCGTGCGGTGACTGTTAGTGTATCATCGTTGAATACACCTTCACCATTTGAATCGGGACTTACTTAGAGGTAGCTCAGACGCCCGGTTGTTGATTCTTTATTACTAATTGTGGAATTCAGTGGAGAATAATTCACAAAACTGAGTAATAAGATGTTTATTATTAATTCATAGGATCAGCTGAGGATTCGACTATGAATTCAGAATAATAAAGTGAGCATTACCATTCTATGGGATCGTAGATTCGACCATAGAATCAGAGTCATCAAGGTTTATCTATTACCATTTATGAGATCAGTTGTGGATTCGATCATGAAATCGGAGTAATGAGATAATGTAGTTATTGTTATTCTATGAGATCAAGTTGTGGATTCGATCATAGAATCAGAACAATTGTTATTGTCATTCCATGGGACCAGTCGTGGATTCGACCATGGAATAGGATCGATTGTAATTAGGAATAATTAACTTTGTGGCTCTATACTAGCAGAGCAAGTTGTCTAGGAGCATTAATCATCTTGATATGAGCTTGTCGGTAAGTCATATCCTTTATATAGTCAGGGTAAATTCGTTGTTTGTTCCTGAAGACGTTATCGCTCTATACTAGCAGAGCAAGCTGTCTAGGAGACGTCCATTACGTGATGCTATATAGAAATAATCACTGAAAGTATTCAGTATTCCTCAGATATGCTGTTGTCTGGTCGTGAGACTACATATCCACATGTACTCTGAGAGAAAGTACTCTCCATTGAGAATTCGATGAGAGAGCCGTGTCTCAATACTCACGTCTGATTGCTGAATCAGAGCTTCATATAATTATGAGTTTACAATTTTAGCCTTTGTCGAAAATCCACCATCTACATTAAGTCCCCTGCTTACTGAGGAAAGCTGTGTTCCTCAGTCAGCATTAAATGGTGATTTTCCAGCCATAAATAATAATACCAGTGATTAAACTTAGTCATAAGTTGAGACGTTACTGTATTTATAGAGCATGAGCAAACTACGACTTGATGAAAGCTTCAATTTCATGATTGGAACATCGTTTGATGAGCATAAATTGGTGTTGAACCGCTGGTTTGGACGACGAGTCCGTGGTCGGTTAGGATTCGCGGGTCGGGCCCAATAAGGAAATCCTTAGAAAATTAGGTTTTGGAAACAAAATTGATATAAAAGGGATTAATCCTTTTTTATTTTTTCCACGACTAGTTCTCCACCGCCTCAGCACCTTCACGCCAGCAGCAGGAGAAGACCGCCGGGATCAGCGCCGCCGCCGCCAGTCGCCGCCGTCCAAATTTCGGCCGATCAGGTACGTTTTTTTTTTTTCTGATGTTTATGATCCTCATGAGTTGTTCATGTTTTGATCATGATGAAGTTATATACATGTGTGCATATTAGTGTGAGTTTTATGGAAAACCCTCGTTTTTGAAAACGTATGTTCGTTCGATCATTAGTTTTGAAAACTAACTATAATCCCTGATTTAGGAGAGATTTTTTTTTTAATATGAACCTAGGTACAGTGATAAAACTTAGTGTATGAGATTTCATGTGTGCCACGGTTTTATCATAAAAGAAGTGAATTTTCATGAAATCGGAATAATCCTTCGTTTCAAAAACAAATAACGATGACACGAAGGAAAATATGTAGGATGAAAATCTGTCCAGTGATAAAATTTTGCTTATGAGATTTCATGTAAATACAAAACTTTATCATATGTATGAGATGTGAGCTTTCACAATATTTTTTGAAATAAACCTTCGTTTTAAAGACAAATAACGACGATACGAAGGAAAAATATTTTTTTTTTAAATATATATGTAGCCGTGACATATATTGTGTAAAATATGATGGTCTATTTTATTTGCATGAATTTGTTTTCATTAGATAAAATTCTTTGAGAATTTATATATGCAAGTTGCATTAATTGATGTTTTTTCGAAAAATCAGAAACGTGGGTTTTGAGGAACCTTCGAAGATAGACAATATATTTATGATGAAATATTTTATTGTTGTAAACTTCATAGGTCAGTTGTGTGAATGTTCACATTATGAAAATTGTGTCCGTGATTTTATGAAAAATCATTTTTGAAATTAATAAAGTTTCGTTCGTTTTTTGCAGTTTTCGAAGAGACGAACGATTTTGAGGTGTTAACTCTTGTATTACTATCACTATTGTTAGTTGAAGTATAATAGGTAAGAGTTAATAGTAACCATTTTTTCTGATTTTGGTTTGTTTACATAGTAGTAATCTTTGATCTTCCGGTTCCAGAAAATGTCGACCAACAGTAACAGCAATTATGATTACTGGTATTCCTCTTCTTCCTCTGGATCTTCTGATGAGGATTCCGACGCTCCTGTAGCGAAATCGAAGGCTAGGGTTACCCAGGAAGGGGCGAAGACTAATGTTCCTTTGGGTAAGCGAAGAGTCTCTTTTGCTGAACTCAAAAAGAAAAGAGCTGAAGACAAAAAGGAGGATGCCCGTCAACGTGAAAAAGATCGCATCCGGCGTAAGAGACAGAGGGTTGAGGAGAAGCGTCAATTCTTGGATGGGGTGCCTTCTGATTCTGATACTGATGCTTCTGATGGAGAGATCACATGGGAACCATCCGAGCGTTACATTAAGCCTGATCGATATGAAAGAGAACATCAGAGGACGATGAAGAAAATTGAAGCTGAAGCTGCGGCAGAAGATAATTCGGATTCAGGTGATGATGTTATCTTCCGTCCACCGGACTTCACCAATGATCCTGACAGTGACTCTGAAGAAGATGATTCCGAGAAGGGCAGTGACGATGAAGCTGACAATTCGGATGAGTCCGACGAGTAGTTTTACTTCCATCTTCTTGTAGATGGTAGGTCGTTCCCTTTTTAGTCTTCATAGTGGATATCTTTCTTTTGACTATTTAAAGACTTTACTTCAATTAGACTTTTCTCCTGAATGATGAACATTTTGTTAATCGTCGATTTCCTCTTATCCATGACATGGACCAATGTCCATATATCCAAATTCATTATGACTTGTCGATTTCACGAGAAGTAACATAACACGGCTGAGAATTCATGACGTGTACAAGGCCGTGTGGCCTATCCTTTGACCGTGATGTTCAGTCCCCAATGTGTTATTTTCCTCTGCGTCTTTGGTATCGATCATTGAAGCCTAGGGTTTCATTGAAACTCGTAATTGAGTTGACTGTATGACTATCACCTCATATATATATCTTCAAGACTCCAAATCTATGATCCACGCAAATATTTCTTCCACTCCTGAGTTAGCTTCATCGTGCAGAGAAGTTTTGATCCTACCCTCTTGCCGCCATATCGAGCAATAGCATTTCTTCTCAAGATGATCTTCAGTCGAAGCGTGAAATAGCATCGTCTATCTCAGTAAGTTGTGTACTTCTTCTTCTTCTTCTTCTTTCTTGTCTCTGTTCAATCGAGATTGTTGATCACAAGAGAATGATTTGTCGTAGGACTGTAAGAAGAATGCTACTCCTCATAATGCAAGGCATAAGCGGACTGTTAGAGCTCCTTCCCGGTATGGGTCGGCTCGTGCTGAAGCTGGATCTTTTGTAAGTAAACCTATGACTCTTGAGATAATACTGAGTCCCGGGATTAACACTCCTTCGTTTCATCGTAGGCGGATGTCTGTGTCGTCGTCGATGCTAGAAGAAGAAAGAGTGGAAAGTCTGTGACCGTGGTTGAGGTTGAGGAAAGCAGTAACCAGGCATGTGAAGATTCTGTAGGATCCGTGGATACCGGAGACGGTGTCCATGCTCGTGAATACCCAACCGCTGGAATTTTATTCGAAGCCCCATTGATTAATACCTTCCCAGACAATGAAATGGTCGGCGGATTCGTGGTTCCCAAATGTCATGTATCTTTGTACACCAAGATCTGGAAGAAGTATGGTCACATTGCCACCACAGAAGTGTGGAAAGGTTTTCTTCCAACCTTTTTAACCACGGTAGCGGAGTTATTGCCATCATCGAGGAAATGAATCAGATGCACTTGCGAGACGTCAAAAACCATGAGCTGCACCAATGGGATGAAATGATCTCGAATTGTGAGAAATTGCGATTCAATGTAAGCTGGCTCCGTCGTCGTCTTGAGATAATCAAGGTTCATAAGGCAGCAGAGGCTGCTGATGCAATTTCCATGAATGCAGCTTTACTGGATGAGGAGAGGATACTGGCTCTGGAGTCGGCAAGGGTTGAGAAAGCAGTCGAAGACTTGAAGGCAAAGACAAAGATTTTTCAGAAGAAGCTTGACGAGGCTTCTTACAGGGATTATCCGTTGCTAGATGGTTTTCTCTGAGTGAGCATTTGTGGTTGTTGTTTTTTGAGTAAATCTGAGTTTCTAGTTAGGTGAAACAGTTGATAATGGTATGAACGAATTTTGCTCATTTATGAAATGTTTAATGAACAAAGGAGCATTTGTATGCTCTTTGGAGGAATGAAATTACATTTTTGAAAATGCTTGAAATGATGAAGAGGTAGTTTGTTTCATGGATCAGGCATAATAAGCTTTGAGCCATTTTCCATTGATGATGTTTCCTTCCTTTCCTCCATTGATTGCTAAAATTTTGTAGTATCCGTTAGACACTGCTTTGATAACAACATATGGACCTTCCCATTTAGGAGAGAACTTAGGAGCGGACATGTCTTGTTGAATGTGCTTTGCCGTCTTTAATACCAAATCTCCTACTTGAAATGTTCGAGGTCTTACCATTTTGTTGTAGGCTCTGGAGATCCTCTGTTTGTAAGCTTCCACATATTTTTCCACCTTGGTCCTCCTTGATTCCAGCATATCTAGCTCAGCGATTCTTGATCTGGAGATTTCGGCCTCATCCCATTGTACACCACTGGACGCTGCAATCCTGGATGAGGGAACTTTGATTTCTGCTGGAAGTATGGCATTGGCTCCATAGACAAGGGAATATGGCGAAGTACCGATCGATCTCCTTGGTGCAGTTCTGTAAGCCCATAGAGCCATGGGTAATTGCTCATTCCATGATCGAGGATTGTCATGAATCGTCCGACTGATAATACTGACCAAAGTCTTGTTGGTACTTTCTGCTTGACCATTTCCTTGTGGATAGTAAGGCGTGGAGAAGATTTGTTTGAGCCCATATTTATTGAGCAGCTTCTCAACATCTTGATTGGAAAAAGGAGTTCCGTTATCTGTGATGATATGCTTAGGAACTCCGAATATGCATATTATGTGCTCTTTGATGAAGGCGGCAATCGTAACTCCAGTGGTGCTTCGAAGAGGAATATCTTCGACCCACTTTGTGAAGTACTTTGTCGCAATGATGATGTATTCATGTTGTTTTGAAGATGCTGGATTGATCTTCCCAATGATATCTAGTCCCCAGCTATAGAAAGGCCACAGACTATTCACATAATTCAATGGGAGACAAGGAGTGTGGATGAGATTACCATGAGTTTGGCATTGGTGACACCTCTGAACGTGTGCGGGTGCATCATCTTCCATGGTTGGCCAATAATATTTCTCATGAATTTGAAGAAATAGTTTCTTCTTTCCTTGATGTTCTCCATCATGTACTTCCTTCAGGATTGTAGGGATTTCATGTTCGGCTAAGCACCTTAGTAAATTTCCACCAAAGCTTTTGCGGTATAATATCCCATCGAGATGGACAAATCTCTTAGCTTTCTGAATGAGTTTGACTGCTTGCTTCTTTTCCAGTGGTAGTTCGTTGTCCCGGAGTTATTTGATGTAAGGCTCCCTCCAGTCCCCAGTGTGGTGGATAGTCAATACCTCTAAGTGATGAGGAGGTGTTTGGCAATCAGGACAAGATCCTTGTAAATCTCTCGATTGAGTCTCCATGGATGGCCAGTAGTACCCCATTCTTTGAAGCTTTCTGTAAATTGTTACCACTAACGTTTGCCCACAGACTTCCTCATGTATGCACTTGAGTTGTTCTTCCGCTTCGTCGCTCCCAAGACATCGTGATAGAGATCCATCAGGGTTTCGATAGTATAGCCCTCCATGAAGAAAGAAGTAGTTTTTCAATTCCTTGAGGCTGACTTGGCCTTCTGAAATAGAGCTGATCAATTCATGAATGATGGGTACTCCCCAATCGTTCGCTGGAATGTCTTCGATCTGAGTGAGCCAAGTTGATGATACCGTACGTCTCTGTACAGTGATCTTTTTTTGTGCTCCTTCGAATTGCAGCTTGGAGGCAAGTGTTTCTAGGCAATCAGCATGCATGTTGTTAGTCCGTCCAGTATGGACGATCCTTGTGTCAGCAAAATAGGTCAACAGTCGCTGAGCTTCGGTTCTGAATGGAGAAAGTGTGATTTATTTGAGAGAATACGTTCCATTCATATGGTTGACCAATAATTTTGAATCTCCCCTTATCTCGAGGTGTGTTGCTCCTGCTTGCTTGGCCAAGGATAATCCTAATAAGAAGGCTTCATATTCCGCTGAGTTGTTGGTGCAGTGGAAATCCAACTTGAACGAATGTGACAAAAATTCACCAGATGGAGACACCAGCATTATGCCCGCTCCCCCGGTGTCACTACTAGGGGTGGCAGATCCATCAAAGTATAGAAGCCATGTTTCTTCCTTGATGACCAAGATGTCTGGGAATTCGCCGGGTACTTCTTCATGTAGTGTTGTTGTGTCTTCCCCTGGAAAAGCGGCGAGCAAGTCTGCGACCGCTTGACCTTTTATGGCTTTAGGTGGCGTGCAAGATATGTCAAATTCTGACATCTGGAGTAGCCACTTCGCTGGTCTTCTTATCAAGGCTGGCTTTGATAGCAAGAACTTTATGGGATCAACTTTGGAGATGAGTACGACCCTGTTAGATAGTATGTAATGTCTGACCTTCTAGATTGCATGTACCAATTCCAGGCATGCCCTTTCGGTCTTTGGATATCGGAGTTGAGCATCTCTCATTGTGCGGCTGAAGTAGTAAATTGGTCGTTCGACGCCTTCGTCATCTTCCTGAGCTAGGAGTGCGCCGATGGCAACATCACTGGAGGTTGTGTAAAGAATCAGAGCTCGTCCCTGCATTGGAGACCTCATGACGGCCGGTGACAATAATATCTGTTGTATTTTATGGAAAGCTTTTTGTTGAACAACTGTCCAGGTGAAGCTTGCTCCTTTCTTCAGCAGAGGCGTGAACGAAGCAATGAGTTGAGCTAATCCAGGAATGAAGCGTCGAATATAATTTACCTTGCCCATAAAGCTTTATAATTCCTTCACGGTACGTGGAGGAGGCATGGTGGTAATAGCTTTTGCCTTGTCGGGGTCGACTTTGATCCCTTCAGCCGTGACCAGGAATCCTAAGAATTTTCCGAAAGAAACTCCGAATGCGCACTTTAAAGGATTCATTTTTAATTTGTATTCTATACACCTTTCAAACACATGCCTTAGAACTTCGAGATGAGATGCTCGAGTCTTCGATTTTACCACCACATCATCAGCATAGTATTCTACTTGCTTGTGCATCATGTCGTGGAATATGGCAGTCATGGCTCGTTGATAGGTGGCACCAGCATTCTTTAATCCAAAGGGGATCACGGTGTAGTGAAAATTCCCAATGAGAGTATGGAACGCAGTCTTGTTGGCGTCATGTTCATACATCTTGATCTGGTTGTACCCACTATAGCCGTCCATAAATGAGAACATACCGTGACCGCTGGTTGCATCGACGAGCATGTCAATGTTGGGTAGAGGAAAATCATCCTTCGGACAACATTTATTCAAGTTCCTGAATTCGACACAACATCTGATTTGACCATTTTTCTTCTTAACAGGTACCACATTTGCTAGCCACGTTGGATGAAGAATAGGTTTGATGAACCCTGCTGCCAACAGTTTCTGGATTTCGACCTTGATTTGCTCCTCGACTTCGTGTCTAAATTGTCTGGGCGGTTGTTTGACATCTTTGGAACCAGGGACGATGTGAAGGTAATGGGTGACGAGTTTTTCATCCAGACCCGACATATCTTCGTACGTCCAGGAGAAGACATCTTGATATTCTTTTAATAATTTTACCAGCTCGGTCCGCTCCTATGGTAATAGCGCTGAACTGATCAGGATTGGCCTTGGATCGTCTTCAGCCCCAATGTTGATTGTTTCATGATCGTCAGTGGTAGAGTCAGTGTCGTCCTGTAGTTTTTGTGGGGCATCTTGGACTTCTTCAAGTGATTGCTCACTCTGACACGATTCTTCATGGTGGGGAGACTTTTCATCGTTCTCCCCGATTAATTGCTAATCTTTCCGTCGGCGATAAATGACCCTCCCTTATACGTCTCGATCGGTCGTGAAGTTTGTCCCTGGAGTTGAAACTTGATCATTATGGCGTTTAGTCGGTGTAGTAGGTGACTTGATCACTTTAGCAGCTGAGGATGACGGATCGTTATCAGCCTTCTCGATAGTCTTTCAGCTTGGAAGTGGAGTACTGTGAATCCTGCTTGGAGGTTCCGGGATACCTTTTTGAGATCCAATGAACTCAGTATCATAGACGGGAGCATAAGGAGATGATGAAGCCGGAATGCGAACGATCTTGTTGTCGAGCAGGGCCTTCATGCATTGATGGTATGTTGAAGGAACCACCTTGTTATCATGGAGCCATGGGCGTCCCAGTATTATATGGTAGTCAGGTTCTTGCTCGATCACATGAAACTTCGCTTTCGATCGAATTGGCCCCACCCTCAAATCTATGTATGCATATCCATATGTATGACTTTGACTTCCTTCAAATCCTGTCATTAGGATGGGATAGCGAGCGATTTTATCTTGTGGGAACCTGGCCATACTGAGAGTCTTCATGGTGACAATGTTGGTAGAAGCACCGGTGTCAACAAGATCTCTTCTAAATTCGGTGCCTTTGATAAAACCAGTGACATACAATGCTCGGTTGTGTCCTTCATCCGTCATGCGATCTTCTTCTCCAAAAGAGATGTTGTCGATCGAATGCTCAGGCACTAGAGAGACTTCTTCAACTGATGGTTTTGGTGGCGTTATTTGCACGCTGGATAATATCTGGTTGAGTGCTGAAAATGTGTCTGTGCGCTGATCCTTAGAGAAGTGCAGGAGTTCACATAGATTTTCGATCAAATGTGTGACCTCTTGTTCCACCGGCTTCTCGTATGTGGTGAAGCTGTTGATTCGAGGGTCAGGTGACGCTTCAGTCCCCGGTGTTGAGACTTATGGAGCGGAGGTACCGCCTAACTCGGATGTTAATTTGATGAGAAAGTCGAGGATGTGGTTTATCGTCTCCTTCATCAGGTCCATGTTCCTGGTACGGACCTCTAGGATTTGAACCAACTCTGCAAAGTCGGGATCCCTCTGCCTTCCATGCCGCCAGGTGTAACATGAGGAATGTTGTCGTTTGAAATATTCTGATATGAATTAGTTGAATTAGTCCTAAGACCAACCATCTTGTGAGATTGTTAGATTGCAACCGAGAGATTAATTTCCCAATGTGGTCGCCAATCTGTAGATGGGGAAAAACGATTTGCTGGTTTTTAAGGAATTGAGGAGACGACCGTACGTAGGAGACTCCTCAAACCGAGCGAAATGTTAAACCTCACACAGATGCACCGCTGCAAAGGGGGTGCTTTAGATTCGAGAGATCAATCTGTAGTACTCCGGCCTAAATCAAGACAATGACCGTTCCAGAGTAAATTCGGTCACAAGAGAGGATGGGTTGATCTGTAGGAGGGAAGCTGAGAAATGTGTGGAATCGATGGTAACCAAAGATTGTGGGTGTGTGAATTCCGAATACGATAATCTCTGAGTGATTGAAATTGCTCAATTGAGAGTAGTTGCTCAATTGATGAGTTGATGATCTCGTGTTATCGATGAGACGTGAGATTGATGATACTGATGATGATGATTCAATCATGATTCAGAGACTTATTTATATTGTTGGAATTGTATACACCATGATTCCATGAAGTGTGACAGTTGGTGGAAACAAGGAAATGGGGAAGTGAAGATCGTGTTTGAAACCAGTTGCTCAACGTGTGGAGACTTGGTCGATTTTCCACCCACTACCTCCTGAATTCCTTCAACTGATTGCACGACTTTCTCACATTCCATCGTGTGTTTGAGCACACGTGTCGTAGACCGCCAGACCAAAACCCTAAGTAATATCTCCCCAAGTGACACGATTGACGTCTCGTGGTTTGTTAGTCAATTGATGACTTCGTGGTTTGATGACACGATGATTCCATGTAGTCGTTGAGTTGAACATGATGTTCTGAAACTTTTGAATTGAACATGTCATGAGACAGAGGTATAGTTCTTACGATGAAGTGAGCAAGTATTGCTCATTCGATGGATCGTTGAATATTGATTGTTGAACCAATATTCCTTGGTTTGAATAAATATTTATCATCTGAGCAAGTGCTGCTCATGTGATGAATTGTTGAATATTTGGTCGTCTGAGCATGTGTTGCTCGTCTGATGGATTACTGGCAACGTACCAAAAATATTAATTAGAATACTGGTCGTTGAACCGAGCATAATTAATAAAATTAATGACCATGAGGTCGTCGTAAAATTATTAAGGTTGGAATTTGGAATGATGATCCTTGGATTCAGAAACCCTAATTTGATCAACTGATGATCAATTCATGGTTCGTCAGAATTTTAACCATGGGACGAAGGAGGGAGCGACTACATGGGACCGTGGATCAACCATGTAGTGTCCATATTCTCACGTGAGAAAATACAAAGAACTCATGAAGAGTTGACGATTTGTTGGTGGAAGAATGATTAAATGTTGGCTTAATCATTTATTCAAAAATGCTCGTCTGAGCCTTAGGTGAGAAAACCTAATTAATTATGACGAGGCGAGTGACCGATCATGGAGTCATGAAACCGGACCTGGGTTGTCACGTGACCGCCTGACGATCACTTCATGAAAATCCAAAGTGTTTGGAAGAGTTTTGGACCTAATACGAGCAATTGTGCAAATTAGGTCAAAACTGTGAAAATTGATGGGACCGGCTTCCATGAGCCAAAGATCCAATCTTGGTCGGTCAAGATAGCGTGCTCGTATCCCCAAGGCGTCCGCGTCTCAGTCCTGAGAATTTTGATATTTTCTGGCGTGCAATTGAACATCCATTCGAGAAAATATGCCAAAATTAGGGTTTCGACGAAACTGAGGAAAACACCATGAGACGATTAAAAATAATTATAAAAGAAGGAATGAGGAGGCGTGGGACCGTCGTGGTCAAGGAATGGTCGGACGGTCGTGACCACGGTCCCATGGTGCCTTTTCCTTAATTTTATAATATTTTGATGATTTTATGAAAAATTCATTAATTTTGAGAAATTTGATGAATTTTAGGAGTTTCCATGAATTGAAAGAGCTTTCACGAGTTCAAGGAAGCAAAAGATATTAAAATAATAAAACAAGGGCGTGCGGGACCGTGGAAGGCATGGTCGGACGGCTAGGGCCCGGTTCCACGAGTTTCCCTAATTTTATAATGATTTTATGAAAAATTCATGAATTTTGAGAAATTTGATGAATTTAGGGAGTTTCCATGAATTGGAGGAGTTTTCATGAGTTCAAGGAAGCAAAAAATATTAAAATAATAAAAAACAAGGACGTGTGGGACCGTGGAAGGCATGGCCGGCCGGCTAGGGACCGGTCCCACGAGTTTTCCTAATTTTTTAATATTTTTAGGTATTTTGATGATTTGAGAGAATTTTTCCTAATTTGAGAGAAATACCATGAAATCAAGGAATTTGATGAATTCAAGGAAAACTAATAATAAAATAATAAAACAAAGGGGCGTGTGGGACAGGCTAGGGCATGGCCGGCCGGCCAAGGCCCGGTCCCACAAGTTTTCATAATTTATTTCATTTTATTATTATTTGATGATTTGTGCAAAATACCATGAAATCAAGGAGTTTTTTCATAAAATTAGAGAAATAATAATAATAATAAAATAATAAGGAACCGTGGGTGTGGGGCCGATTTGGACCAAGGCATGGTCGGTTGGCCACTGGTCACGCCCCACACTCCTTTTCTTAATTTTATATTATTTCTTATGGATTTATGGAAGTACCATGAAACAGAGGAGTTTCCTCAAGACGAAGGAGATTTGATAAAATGAGAGAATTTTCATCAAATCATGGAAAATAATAAAATGCATTAAAAATATAAAACTTGCGTGGGATTGACCACGACACGGTCGGTCGGTCGTGTGTCCGTGCTCCCAGCACCCTGGTCAATATTTTTAATTATTTATTATTTTCTTCTCTATTTTGCATAGGTTCGTCGTTTCGTTGTATTTTTGAAATACTCGTTCGTGCGGTGACTGTTAGTGTATCATCGTTGAATACACCTTCATCATTCGAATCGGGGCTTACTTAGAGGTAGCTTAGACGCCCGGTTGTTGATTATTTATTACTAATTGTGGAATTCAGTGGAGAATAATTCACAAAACTGAGTAATAAGATGTTTATTATTAATTCATAGGATCAGTTGAGGATTCGAATACGAATTCAGAATAATAAAGTGAGAATTACCATTCCATGGGATCGTAGATTCGACCATAGAATCGGAGTAATTAAGGTTTATCTATTACCATTTACGAGACAGTTGTGGATTCGATCATGAAATCGGAGTAATGAGATAATATAGTTATTGCTCTTCTATGAGATCAAGCTGTGGATTCGATCATAGAATCAGAACAATTTTTATTGTCATTCCATGGGACCAGTCGTGGATTCGACCATGGAATAGGAGCGATTGTAATTAGGAATAATTAACTTTGTGGCTCTATACTAGCAGAGCAAGTTGTCTAGGAGCATTAATCATCTTGATATGAGCTTGTCGGTAAGTCATATCCTTTATATAGTCAGGGTAAACTCGTTGTTTGTTCCTGAAGACGTTATCGCTCTATACTAGCAGAGCAAGCTGTCTAGGAGCCGTCCATCACGTGATGCTATAAAAAAATAATCACTGAAAGTATTCAGTATTCCTCAGATATGCCGTTGTCCGGTCGTGAGACTACATATCCACATGTACTCTGAGAGAAAGTACTCTACATTGAGAATTCGATGAGAGATCCGTGTCTCAATACTCACGTTTGATTGCTGAATCAGAGCTTCATATAATTATGAGTTTACAATTTTAGCCTTTGTCGAAAATCCACCATCTACAATGATATACATAAAAATATGTTTACCACTAATTTGTAAGTCGATATGTATATATCTACTCCGTTACTTGTACGAATACATGTACTACGGGTTCATACTTATAACAGTTTTCCCAGTAAAACTGATACCACTGTCTTGTATCTGATCAATAGTAGTTCTATATTTCTCTAAATCAATTAGAAATATTCCTGAATAACATCAATGACACATATCACTGTTCCAGGTTATTTCCGAATGATAAACTTGAATCACGATTTTGATTTTGAACAATAAATCGTCCTTAACCGTAATTCATCAAGTATGAACAATTGTTCATTAAGCTTAGTAACTATATTTCGAAAAATTATCAAGATGAAATTGACTCGAAATTCTTGTCTATGCATACTAGTATAATTAGTTACGCGACATCGTCTTAGATGATATAAAGTGAATATAACTTGAGATATAGGTGGTTCAATCTTCACTTACCTTTTGTTGATGAAGTTTTCCAAAAACTTCGGTTGATCTTCTCCTTCAAACGGTAGAATGCAATGATGACTGTTGTAATCCTCCGTTTCTCAACTATATTTCTATCCTAGTCCGAGTCTTAGCTAATTGTAGACTAGAAATCAAGATATAACTTTCGCAACTAAATTTGACAACAAGCTTGTGATAGCAACACTTGTGAGTTCGACCAAGCAATGCTCTAACAGTCTCCCACTTTGTCAATTTTAGTGACAAAATATCAGTACTTGGAATCTTCAACTCCTTGAACTCTTCGTAATTCCAAGTTGCAATGATTCTGAACGTGTTCAACTCAGCATCGTTGTTGTTGAAGAACTGATTCCATACCGATAACAACATAGAAAACAATGTTCTGAATAGTCGTTATACGGAAACATAGTATTATTTGTTTCTCCAAAGTTCAAGTGCATCTCAACTCTGAAGTAATACTACGGTGATGTGTTTCTTCCCCTTAATCAATACTTACATCTTTTGCATAATAGGTAAAACCTATAGATTATTGATCCACTCCCCCTTACATAATGATACGTAAACTATATGTATGTAGTATGAAACTACTAAATAAAATCAACAAAGGTACGAAAATCGCGGGATCATAATGAAAACAATCAAAAGATATGTCAAGTCTTAAGGAAGTTTTGAGATTCCACATTATAACATTGTTAAAATGCAACTCCTCATATAAATTTTTTTATATGATATCGAGATGAGACAAAAGGAAAGGACACCTCTTCTTATTTTTTGGTTGGATAAGTATAAACAACCATTGGAGCATAAATTCCAAAAGAATATGTTGTGCTTGGATCTTCCATGATTCGTAAGAACAAAATGGATTTGTAAAACACAAATATATGGCTCAACAGGCAAAGCTTCTTGTGAAAGAGATACGAGTCTTGAAGTAAAAGATTTTTACTATGCAGGATTTCAGAACCATAAAAGTTCGCGTACTAGAATGTATAAAACCTAAAATAAATAAAAATTTCATTTTTATCCTTCTATAGGTTTCATGGATTAAAATTTCAACACCATTGCTTCGACATAGATCAAAGTGCACAACTACGAGATGAAGATCCAAGTAATAATATCCAATCTTGATCTTAAGCCCTGATGTGCATAGTTCTTATCTCTTTTAAGGGCACATGAGATAAGATGCACATTTCAACAGAATTAGATTGTGTTGAGGTGAGCATTAGATTTCTCACCACTATATTCCTGCACAAAATTTATTTCCTTTAATACAGAGTGTTTAGTCCGGACTCTTCTCTTTAACTGAGATTTTACCTTGTCCTTGGGATCAATCAATCTTTTAGAAGAAGGGTTAACTTTGAGTACCTCAGGAATGGATTTTTGAACAAGTTTAAGCACATTTGAAAAAGCGGGGGTCTAACAACCACACCCAATAATTCGTTTGGCAATCTGTATGGACTAACTCCAATATACTTTCAAGAGAATCAACTAGACAGTCAGACTCAATCTTAAGAAAAGTACATCAAAGAGTTATATCTCAATTTCTCAATTCAATCCGCAATCAAACAAATAGGAATTTGCGAGCCCGATTGAATATAAGAAATAACTTGGACGGTATCAAAAACCAATATCTAAATGTCAATCAATTTAATCAACAACCAAGGGTTGGATTCCCAATTGATTGAACTTACGCACAACCTGTGATATTTCAATTATAAAGATAAACAATATAATGTGGAAAAGAAATAACACATACACCAAAAAAAATTTGTTAACGAGGAAACCGCAAATGCAGAAAAACCCCTGGACCTAGTCCAGAATAAACACACACTGATTATAAGTTGTTACACCAAATTCCTACTACCTATTCAGACTAGATGTAATACCTTCTGCAGCACAAATAGAACTCCTAGCACAACACCGATTGTCTTTAGGAATTCTTTTTGTAAATCTTCTAGCAGAACCCAAGGCTCTCTTTAAAAGATACAACAACACGATTGATACCATTCGATATTTTGTTTGCACAAAACACCGGTTTGATTTCCCTTTAGATGTGAATCAAGGTTTTGGAAATCTTGTGTTTATTTTGATAAAAACAATTACAAGGTAAAAGTAATATAAAAACAAACTTGTAGATTAGGGATTATTATACTCTTCAATAATGGAAGAGAAACCTAATTATTCTACCACAAGAACAACTAGAATAAATCTAGTGATATCTTGTTTAAAACTTCTTAAGGATTTTTACGAGATGCCTTAATCGAAGTTTTCTTTCTAGCTTCTGATTTCGACTAGCAATTGTTGGTATACGATCGCAAACTGAAATCTATCAAAACCTAGGGTTTATGATCAAAAACTCTTGAATGTTTTTATATCAGAAGAGAAAACCTTAGAATAGACAAGAGGTGAAAAACCTAGATTACAAGTTGTATAATCAATCACGAAGATTAATCCAACTCGGCTTTGTGATCCCCAATACAAAGACTTTTATCTCACTCTTGTTCACGAAGAACAGAAGACGTGGAAAACAACCTTATGAGCTTACACCAATTTCCCAAAGGGGATGAAAACGTGTAGCATTCACGAACTCTATATTTATAGTGAAACATAGCTTGAAAACTAAGCAAAGCTATTTTCCTTTTCCAAGACTCTCATAATTTTGGGAGTCTTTCCTAAGTTACAACTCTTGCCAAAATAATTAAATAAATAATTAGTTAGCAAATATTGTATTTTTGTGAATAAATCACATTTTAACTTAGGCAGGAATTTAAAGTTATCACAAACACTTTAATATGGTAATCAAATATGTTTGGATTAATAGTCATCTTGCCTAGATAAGAAAACATCACCAACTTGACCAAAAATGCCTTTTAGTCACGTAATTGGGCCAAAGTCCGTGAACTGTTACAAACAATCCATGGATTGTTTCCTACTAACTAACTGTAACAATTACAACAACACTTATAATTGTTACTTTAATAAATCACTCATAACTTCATCGTTATAACTCGAAATTGAGTGATTCTTGGCTCGTTGAATTCGTAAGCTCATTCACTATAACATGAGAACCTTTCGAGGATAAAGGTTATTGTCACAAAAGCCGTGGCTCAAATAACCTCAAGTATATATACATAAATGTATATTAACTGTCATAGGAATTGTTCCATAAAGTGAGCATTTGTTTCGATAGATTAGAAAGGTAGAATTTAACAAGAATCCAAATGAAATCAATCACCACATACCTTTGTTGATGAAGTCCTTGTTGATGTCTTCTTGTAATCTTCAGTCTTCATCCTTCAAGAATAGCTTTTCTTAGACCTAATCTAGTCCGAAACTATCTTTAGTATACTAAATCAAGAACGTGTTTTGACAACTAAATTTGACTATTAGCTCGACATACCAACGCTAGTGGGTTCAACCAAGCAATGCTCTAACAATCTCCCCGTTTGTCAATTTTACTAACAAAACCATTTTACATATGGATTTGAACAAATATAAGCATTACAGTTCCAAAATCCAACATGCTTGATTTCCTTGGTTCTTCAATCATACGTGTTTTCATCCTGTCCCTGTTGAAGATCCATCATAGTATTATTACACAGCATCAAAGTTCAATTGTATCACAACTTTGACAATAATACTACGGTGATATGTATCACTCCCCCTTAGTCAATACTTCATCTCACAATGAAAACCACTCCCCCTTACATAATGATCCGTAAACCATATGTATATGTAGTGTGAACTACAAAATTATTCTCCCCCTTTTTGTCAATATAAATTGGCAAAGGTATGAAAATTGGTGGGATCCTAATGAAATTTTCATAGAGGAACTTCTTGACCAAAGAAAAACATATCAACTTTACTTTAGATGATATCACATAGTAGAAACTTAGTGACTTCATCAAGGAGTTTATTAAGATACAAGTTAACCCTTACATGTTCCACAACCGCTTCTCCCCTCAAAGATATAGCAATTAAGCACAAGTTAATTTAAGAACTCTCCCCCATAAGATGTCATTCCCAAAAGAACAACAAGAGTGACCTTACTCCAGAGATAAGGATTTGTATATTGGATTTTAGAAACCCTACAAGGAGATACGAGCTAAAAACCAATCATTGAAAGTCTCTCATGAGATCGTGTTACTAGAAACAATAGAACTATCTCATGGTAACAATACACAATATATAATCATGAAGATCATGTATTGTGATCATCTTTTCTAAGATACACACTTGTATTAACAAGAATTGATATGCTTAGAAGGAAGAATAACCTTTTCCATAAGGATTTACACCAAGAATGGTTACCATAAGTGTATGAAAAAGATTCTTTGACAATAAAAACCAACATCCAATGGCATTGATTATTGCTTCTAACCTGTTATACATAAGAATTTCAATCACACATCAATTTAGGTAATTAAGAATCATATGCGTGGTATTTGACCATATTATTCTTCACCATAACTAGTTCAAATGACTCAAATGAACTAGTTAGAGAGTTGTTCAATTACAAGGAAATCTTATGTAACTACACAAGACACAATCGAAGCAAAAACGATTTGATTCACTCGAATCGGTTCATGAATTATATAGCCACGGTTTGCATTTAGCATTCCTTAGTTGATATGAATAAGTTCACAAACAATCGTTTTTAGATATAACCAACTCAAGTTCGCAAACTTAGTTCGCGGACTTAAGTTCCCGGAAGGAGTTCACAAACTCCAGCAGATATTCTCGGGTCGAGAACTTCCGCCAGTTCGCGGACTGGGTTCGCGTACTGAGTTTGCGGACTTAGCTCACGCCACTATTCTGGTTCACTTGATCAACAAAGTTCGTAAATTTCGGTTCAAGGAAAAATGACTTATACATATATGTGTTACCACACAATGCTTATATCCATCATTGGTTATATAATCTAAACTCTCATTTCAATCATTGAAACATTCTCAGAGGACGTTATATAGTTGTTATTCACAAACCATTTTTCGTCAGAGAAATTTTCAAAGTGATTGAAACATATCATGACTTTCGTCACTAGGTAAAGATGAACTTGGTCAAAGAGAAATCTTACCAACACATATTTCAAGAGATATGTAAGCGAGTTAGATTCAGCTCGAAACAAAAAATTGTTCCACATATTCAAAAATTACCAAACACAATACGTGAGCCCCCATTCTTTTGCAATCCTCACCGCCTTTACTAGGGCTTCTTGGTGAGGGTGCACTTTCAACACAATCAGGTTGTGTTGAGGTGAACAAAATCTTGCTCACCAAAGGTATTCGAAACAAAACCATACACGGATTCTAGGAATTTAAAAACTTCCTCGAAACTTTCAATAATTGTTCCATACCTTTTTAAGATGTTCTTTGGTACCCATTTCTGAGTAGCTTTTGGAGCAACAAATTTCTTTTTCTCCCCACTAAAATTATGAAGATTCTTTGAGGGAATACTAGAAGAACTGATATTATGAGACTCAGTTTTTCTCCAGTTCGGAACATCATATCTTGTCATCTTAACAGAATCAAATCTGGTTTTATCTCGTTTAAGATATCTGCAATTCCTTTGCAAGTGACCTGGTTTTCCATAATAAAAACAATGTTTAGTAGAATGGAAAAAGTTATGTTTAGTGTTACCTGAATGTGTATGTGCTTGCTTTGGAGCTTGACAGAATTTCCTCTTTTCTTCATCGGCAGTTGGTAGAGATACTTCACTTTTGTCAACCGTGGAAGTTTTTGGTTTAGAAGAATCTTTAGATTTGACAAATTTTACCTCTTTGCAAATACTAGGAGAATCTATTCCTTCATAGACCAATCCTCGTGTATCACGATGAATTCTACATGCTCCCAATAGCGAGGTTAATTTATCTGAGCTGCTATTTCTAGACAAACTCTCTTTTAAGCTCGAGTTTTCTTCTTCCAACCTTTTGACCTTTTCAAGTGAAATAACTAGATCATTCTTGGATGATTCACATTGAACTTTGAGATCTTCTCGTTTCGAATCAAATAACAAGTTCATCTCAATATTCTCCAAGTTATCTAGCTTTGCTTCAAGAGTAATTTCCCGATCTCGACTTTCAGCAATTTCTTCTTTAAGCCTTCGTATTTCGTTGAGATAATCTTTTGCACCACTAGAATCAAGTTGGTCTTTCAAGTATTTATTCCAACTACGAAGTCTGTCATATTTAACTCTCTCACTTAAAATGGTGCCTTCATCTTCCGAGAGTTTTTTATGACATTCCTTAAGAATATTATTAGCGACTGGATCCACATGGAACACGTCTTCGTCAGAATCAGAATCAGTATACGAAAGAATTTTTCCAGAAGCTAATGCAACCTCGCATGCGAGCTCTAGGGGATTATAATATTCAGGACCATCATCAAGAGTAGGCAAAGCTGCTACATATGTCGATTATCTACGGCTCCAGCTAGGACATACTGAAGACAAGTGCCCGAAACCACGACAGTTATAGCATTGTACATCATCATTAGGAGATGTTGTAATTTTAGAAAAACTCTTTTTCCTATCTCTCAAGAATTTTCTAAATTATCATGGAGTAACATCCTTAGTATCTGGCGAACCAGATTTATCCTTAGAGGATTCAGAATTGTTTGCAGCTTTAAGAGAAATCACCTCTTTTCTAGATGCGCATTCATTATCAAAGATCTTTAACTTTCCAACAAGAGTATTTCTGGAGAGTGTAGAAAGATCGTTTGCTTCTTCAATGGCATGTTTCTTAGACTCGTATCTTGATGGTAGAGACCTGAGAATTTTTCACACAATATCTTTTTCCGAAATAGTTCTTCCTAACGCAAATGAGGAGTTAACTATTTGAGAAAGTCTTTGGTTAAACTCATCAAAGGTTTCATCATCATACATGAAGGTTTTCCCAGTCAGAAGCTAGATTTTGAAGTCTTGCTTCTTTCTCCGCCGCAGTCCCTTCGTATACGATTTCTAAGATATCCCAAGCATCTTTAGACTTATTACACGTAGTCACGTGGTGCTTAAGATCTGGGGTAATGGCATGTATGATGGCATTCAAACCGTCATAATTTTTCTTTGCAGCAAGTATTTCGGCAGGACTGTATTCACCAATGTTCTTGGGAACGTTTACATCTCCAACTGCCAGAATGGGAGCATCATAGCCATTAACTACATATACCCATGATTGAAAATCACGTGCTTGAAGAAAAGCTCGCATAGCAATTTTCCACCATAAGTAGTTTGTGTCACCGAAGGCTGGTGGTACGTTTATAGAGATAACACCTCTGTCCATAGAATCAGATTGCTACAAACACATACTTATGAGGTCTTAGCGTGTTTGCCTTCTATGATACCAATTGAAAAAGCGAGGGTCTAACAACCACACCCAATAATTCGTTTGGAAATTTGTATGGACTAACTCCAATATACTTTCAAGAGAATCAACTATAAATTCATACTCAATCTTAAGAAAAGTACATCAAAGAGTTATATCTCAATTTCTCAATTCAATCCGCAATCAAACAAATATGAATTTGCGAGCCCGGTTGAATATAAGAAATAAATTGGACGGTATCAAAAACCAATATCCAAGTGTCAATCAATTTAATCAACAACCAAGGGTTGGATTCCCAATTGATTGAACTTACGTACAACCTGTGATATTTCAATTATAAAGATAAACAATATAATGCGGAAAAGAAATAACACAGACACCAGAAATTTTGTTAACGAGGAAGCCGCAAATGCAGAAAAACCCCGGGACCTAGTCCAGAATAAACACACACTGACTATAAGTTGTTACACCAAATTCCTACTACCTATTAGGACTAGATGTAATACCTTCTTCAGCACAAATAGAACTCCTAGCACAACACCGATTGTCTTTAGGAATTCTTTTCGTAAATCTTCTAGAAGACCCCGAGGCTCTCTTTAGAAGATATAAAAACACGGTTGATACGATTCGATATTTTGTTTGCACAAAACACCGGTTTGATTTCCCTTTAGATGTGAATCAAGGTTTTGGAAATCTTGTGTTTATTTTGATAAAAATAATTACAAGGTAAAAGTAATATCAAAACAAACTTGTAGATTAGGGATTATTATACTCTTCAATAATGGAAGAGAAACCTAATTATTCTACCACAAGAACAACTAGAATAAATCTAGAGATATCTTGTTTAAAACTTCTTAAGGATTTTAACGAGATACCTTAATTGAAGTTTTCTTTCTAGCTTCCGGTTTCGACTAACAATTGTTGGTATACGATCGGAAATTGAAATCTACCAAAACCTAGGGTTTATGATCAACAACTCTTGAATGGTTTTATATCAGAAGAGAAAACCTTAGAATAGACAAGAGGTGAAAAACCTAGATTACAAGTTGTATAATCAATCACGAAGATTAATCCAACTCGGCTTTGTGATCCCCAATACAAAGACTTTTATCTCAATCTTGTTCACGAAGAACATAAGACATGGAAAACAACCTTATGAGCTTACACCAATTTTCCAAAGGGGATGAAAACAAGTAGCATTCGCGAACTCTATATTTATAGTGAAACATAGCTTGAAAACTAACCAAAGCTATTTCCTTTTTCAAGACTCTCCTAATTTTGGGAGTCTTTCCTAAGTTACAACTCCTGCCAACATAATTAAATAAATAATTAATTAGCAAATATTGTATTTTTGTGAATAAATCATATTTTAACTTAGGAAGGAATTTAAAGTTATCGCAAACACTTTAATATGGTAATCAACTATGTTTGGATTAATAGCCATCTTGCTTAGATAATGAAACATCACCAACTTGACCAAAAATGCCTTTTAGTCACGTAATTGGGCCCAAGTCCGTGAACCGTTACAAACAGTCCATGGATTGTTTCCTACTAACGAACTGTAACAATTACAACAACACTTATAATTGTTACTTTAATAAATCACTCATAACTTCATCGTTATAACTCGGAATTGAGTGATCCTTGGCTCGTTGAATTCGTAATCTCATTCACTATAACATAAGAACCTTTCAAAGGATAAAGGTTATTGTCACAAAACTCGTGGCTCAAATAACCTCAAATATCAATTCTTCTTATATAAAGGGGAATCCACAGATCATATGTGGCGTAAGGACATTGATTTCCAGAAATACTACAAAATTAGAGCGCCATGTCAGATGCCACGTCATTTTCGATATTACGAAAGAGTTTGAACAGTTGTGTCCATATCTGAACCGCTAGCTTGCCGCACTTCACCGTTAGATACGACTCAAATAAGATGAGAAGTAAGATGTGTCTTTTCGACGCTTGCGTTTTTCAACGGCAGGAAAAATCTCTTAGTTTGGGATACGACTCTTCGAGGAAGACCTAATGCTCCCGTTATATACTCATGGACGCATTTCATAGTATAGCTTGCAATGAGGAGACACAACCATGATCCAACAATCAATAACTTGCAGTGGATACGGAGCAACTACCAAAATTTAGGAAACGAGTCGAAAATATCGAATGGAGAAGATATATTCATCACCATTTACCGAACGAGTATGATGGATTGGTTGAAAAACTAAGAAGATATGGCGATATCCGTAGGTAACCTCATAATTCTTCCTTTTTATATTGTGTGAATAATTAATAATCACAGTCTTTATGGTCAATTATTAGTCGCCATATCAAAGGTTCTCCATTGTTCCAATCGTGGCATAATTGTTCGATACAAGAGAAAGATGAAGTTCAAAAGCACATCTTCATTTGTATTTTGGAAATACATTTCATGTCCAAAATACAGATCCCGAGTCTCGAATATGGATGCAACAAGTGTCAAAAAAATATTTCTACATCCAATAATGAAGTAAGGTGTCTCGAATTTAGAGATCATCAATCGATAGGAAATGTAGATACAGAGGACTACTGAACATGCAGAAGACCAGATGGCTTTGATGAAAGTTGAGGCATTTGATGAAGTGGCACAATCATTGAAGAAAGGTGTTTGTGGTGATAACAAAGTATAGAAACGTAACCATGAAAAAACTTAACCTCTCATTGAAATGGTTTAGTGACTATACCAAAGAAAAATAATATCGTCCTTCCAAACTGTAATTGGTTGATTCCTGTTACTCCACGAGTTTTCCATTTAATTTTATGTTTCTGACATATATCTTACTTACAGTTGCAGACTTGCAGTTGGTGCTGCTAAGGAATTCAGGTGTTAGCAAAAGTTGCATCTTTGTTGGCTTCATGATCGGTTTAACTCGACATCAAAAGTAAGAATACAGATGTATGAAGAAGATCTATCACTGTACGATTAGAGATGTATGAAGAACGTCCATCAAAGGCAGATACCATGATGGTTATTTGATTACTTATAAATGCCCGGCTTTAAAATGTGTATCAGGTAACCGTCGATCCATTTTGATTCCTTTTGGAGGGCAGTTGCAAACGTTCCTGTATCGAACTTTTTTTCACTTAAGATTAAGGTTGTGCTTTAGATCCTTCCAATTTAGGAATACTCTTTCTCTCACTCTAGAGTTGAGTTTCTCACCGGCACTTACGTTTTTCGTTTCATGTTTGCCATCATCTATACAAGGTATGGTGCATTTAGCTTAGTGTTTGAGCTTAGTATTTGCTTGGATTGTTTAATGAGAATGCCCTTGACTAAGTTTAGAAAAATGTCCCATTCTACATCGAGACATCTGTGAAGACCGCTGATAATATCAATCAACTGATTCAGGAAGGGGCGGAATTAGGATTTTAGAATAGGAAGGTCTTGGAAAAATGTGCAGGAATACCTAGCATTGAGTCACTACTAGAGCTCCGAAATATGTTGGGTAAATTACTAATAATGTAACTGAGAAGATACTTAGCTCAAACCGATGTTGCTGGAGATGCACAGAAAATGTAGAGGCACGTATACGATACGCTGTCCTAAAGGCAATATCGCCTGCCACTCTCTCTGAGATGCTACAGCAGTTGGCGAGTCACCTCCAGGATACAACTACAGTTAGTACCCCTCAATGTAGCATACAATGAGGGTACCCTTAGAGCTTGGCAGAACTAAAAAAACAGATTCAGTAGAAGAGATGTTTTGACAGAAACAGAGGGAGAGTAGAAGAGATGTTTCTCTTGGTTGTTAAATGAGCTCAAGACTCTCCCTTATATAGTGTGTTAGAGACGTTACAAACGAGAGGAAAAAATGCATGCAACCAACCATGCGTTATGACAGAAATACTGGTAATGTTGGGTTAAAAACTGTTGCTTTGTCAGGCTTAGAGCAGTGTGTTGTCAAGAAGCCAAGCCAAACATGTACGGACAAGAAATCCAAAACATACGTACAGACAAAGAAGCCAGGACAAAAATGTGCAGACAAGAAGAAAGCAGACAAACGTACAGACAAGAAAGCCAAGACAAACATGTGCAGACAAAGAAGAAGATTCTTCTACGTGTGTAAAACACGTACCAAAGTTTCAGCAAAAAGATAGGATCTATGAACCCACACCCACACCCGAACCCGAACCCAGAGCCCGACCCGGACGGCGGCGGCGTGGCGTGCTTCTGTGCGAAGCACCGCGCGTACGGGAAAGGCAACCTTGCCCTATTCTAGGCCTTCCTCTCCACAAAATTCTAATGACCCAAGGGCCATGCCCTTATAACCAATTCTATGGTATTTAAGTCTAAAACTCTTTGATTTTAGTCTATTGGGACTAGTTTGTTTATCTATTCAAATGAAAAAACAAGTAGTGGGCAATAGGTCTAGAGATCAAAACATAGTCCATGCAAATTTGGTATAACAAAACCGTTTTTCTAACAATCCCCCACATGAATGATAAAACATTACGACGAAATACGAGAAAACATAATACATCAATATTAGGCTAAGGTTTCCCAGAGATTAACATTAACTTAGTGAGAGGTTACGGAACTGCTTGTTGTTACGGAGAACACAATGTCTTGAACCGCCAACAGTGAGTGCAATTCAGAAATAACAACCACACTTTGATGTCTCAAAGAAAGCTGCAAGCTCTTGCGTTGTGCCGTTTTGGCCGTGCTAAATCCTGGACTTAATGAATGTCTCTATAAAAAATCTCAATTCGCATAGGAAGCGGCCCCACTTTCCAACATCCATATGGTGAGTCCATTAAGAGTGTCCTGCCACACTCCGCTTTAAGCAAAGCCATGGAACTCATTAAGATCTTGACAGATCATCCTAAAACATGCAGGCAGCACTATCATACGGTTACACCATAGGGAGGGACAAAGATAGTGCTTTCTCTCGACATCACCAAAAATTAGTTATCTCATTGAACCTTGATCTTGGAGCTCCATTCACAAGGTTGAGTGTCCTTCATGGCGATTTATTCTATGAGCTTGAGTCCCATCCCCTTCGATGTGGATCTAACTACCTCTCTAGATAACCCTTTCGTCAAAGGATCTGCAATATTCTCTTTAGACCTTACAAAGTCTATAGAGATGATGCCAGTAGAGAGTAGTTGTTTCACTGTCTTGTGTCTTCTTCGAAGATGTATAGACTTTCCGTTGTATACACTATTCTTTGCGCATCCAATAGCAGCTTGACTGTCACAGTGGATTGCGATCGAAGACACAGGCTTGGGCCAGAGTGGAATTCCACCCAGGAAACCTCGTATCCATTCAGCTTCCTCTCCAGCTTTCTCCAAGGCTATAAACTCAGACTCCATGGTGGATCGGGCTATACATGTCTGTTTGGTAGACTTCCATGACACAGACGCACCACCAAGTGTGAAGATGTACCCACTAGTGGATTTGCACTCATCTGAGTCTGATATCCAGTTAGCATCACAATACCCTTCTAGCACAGCAGGATACTTCCCAAAACTTAAGCAATAGTTTGAAGTTCCTCTCAGGTACCGTAGAACTCTGTAGAGAGCATTCCAGTGATCCTGCCCAGGGTTGCAAGTGTACCTGCTTAATCTACTCACAGTATAGGCAATATCAGGTCTTGTACAGTTCATTAAATACATAAGACTGCCAATAACACGAGAATACTCAAGTTGATAAATACCCTCACCCTTGTTCTTTTTCAATTTGCAATTGGGATCATAAGGAGTAGTTGCAGGTTTAGCATTTTCATGATTAAATCTCTTAAGCACAGTTTCAACATAATGAGATTGACTAAGACTATATCCATCAGACATCTTTCTGATTTTCATCCCTAAGATTACATCAGCAGGGCCTAAGTCTTTCATGTCAAAGTTTTCGTTAAGCATGCTTTTAGTGGTATTAATACTATCAAGGTTACTACCTAATATGAGCATATCATCAACATATAGGCACACAATAACATGAGAATCATCCACAGATTTAATGTAAACACATTTATCAGATTCATTAACCTTGAAGCCATTAGATATCATTACATGATTAAATTTTTCATGCCACTGTTTAGGTGCTTGTTTTAAACCATACAAAGATTTTTTCAGTTTGCATACTTTATCTTCAAAACCTTTCACAACAAAACCTTCAGGTTGGTCCATATAAATTTCTTCATTCAATTCACCATATAAAAAAGCAGTTTTAACATCCATCTGATGTATATGCAAATCATAAATAGAAGCAATAGCAATCAGCATCCGGATAGAAGTGATTCTAGTGACCGGTGAATAGGTATCAAAGAAATCTAATCCTTCCTGTTGTCTGTACCCCTTAGCTACCAACCTAGCTTTGTGTTTTTCTATAGTTCCATCTGTTCTAAGTTTCCTTTTGAAGACCCACTTGCAACCTATGGTTTTACTACCAGGAGGTAAGTCTACAAGCTCCCAAGTTTCATTTTGTTGAATGGAATCCCACTCATTATTTGAAGCTTCTTCCCAGAAGGGAGCTTCCGGAGAAGTCATAGCTTCCTTATAGGTTTGGGGTTCAGACTCTACCGTAAGAGTCACAAAATCTGGACCGAAACCTTTCTCGGTTCTGACCCTCTTACTTCTTCTAGGTTCGGTTTCAGCATCTAGAGACGGGGGTTGACTAGTCGAAGGAACATCTGAGAGATCATCGCGGACCCTTTTATGAGGTCCAGACCCTAAAGGGAAAATGTGTTCGAAAAACACTGCATCTCTGGATTCCATTATGGTGTTCTCACCAATTACCATGAACCTATAAGCACTAGTGTGCTCAGGATATCCTAGGAAAACACAATCTACAGTTTTAGGTCCTAGTTTGGTTTTCTTGGAACGAGGAGTGGCCACCTTGGCCAAACACCCCCACACTTTAAAGTATGCATAGGACGGTTGTCTTCCTTTCCATAACTCATATGGAGTTTTGTCGGATTTCTTAAATGGAACTCGGTTCAAGATATAGCAAGCAGAGAGAATTGCTTCCCCCCACAGGTTCGAAGGTAGCCCTGAACTAGCTAACATAGCGTTCACCATATCTATGAGTGTTCGGTTTTTCCTTTCAGCTACTCCATTCGACTCAGGTGAAGAAGGTGCAGTAGTTTCATGAATGATGCCATTAAGTTTGCAGAATTCTCCTATAGGTATCACATACTCACCGCCTCGGTCCGACCTAAGAGTTTTAATAGTAACACCTCTTTGGTTTTCTACTTCAAGTTTATATAATTTGAAAGCGTCTAAGGCTTCATCTTTACTTCTAAGAAGATAAACCTGACAGTATCTTGAGTGATCATCTATAAAAGTGATGTACCATTTTTACCTCCTCTAGTTGGTGTTGATTTCAAATCTCCCAAATCTGAGTGGATTAGTTCTAGGGGAGTTGTACTACGTTCAACCTTTTTGTTAAAGGGTTTTCTAGCATATTTAGATTCAACACAAATTTCACATTTATGACCTCTGTCAAAGTTTATTTTAGGAATGCAGCCTAATTTAGCAAGTCTTTCAATAGATTTGAAATTAACATGTCCTAGTCTATCATGCCAAACATGTGAGGAGTCACAAACATAAGCAGAAGAAGATGCATTATCATTCAAGTTCAAAGAAAGTACACTAAGCTTAATCATGTTATCAGTGACATATCCTTTTCCTACGAAATCACCACCTTTAGAGATTACAACCTTGTTAGACTCAGCTACAAATTTAAAACCTTTCCCAAGTAAGATGGTTTCTGAGATAAGATTCTTGCATATGTCCGGGACGTGATACACGTCATTCAATGCGAGAGTTTTTCCTGAAGTGAGTTTCAATTCAACCTTGCCTTTTCCCACCACTTTAGAGGTAGAAGAGTTTCCCATAAACAATTTCTCATCGTCTCCTACTTTGTTATAGGAGGAGAAAGCATTTCTGAATTACAGACATGCCTAGTGGCTCCAGAATCAAGCCACCAGTCTCTCACATTGGTCACATTAGAGACAAGGTTGACTTCAGACACCATGCCAGTAAAATATCCAGAATCATCTACTACGTTTGCCTTATTTTTCTGTTTAGGATCATTTTTGGTCTTTTTAGGTGCCCTGCAATCTTTGGCCATATGACCAGTTTTCCCACAGTTATAGCAGTCGCCTTTGATGGTGTTTTTGGAGACACCACCCTTTGGCTTAAGATGGTTACCTTTGGAGTTACGTTGTTTGTTACGTTTACCATTTTTGCTGGATTCTCCGTGCCTTTTCTTTGACGCAGCATTATCGTCCAGGACATGAGCTTTGTTGACATGTCTTTGCTCAGCATCAGGCTTGTCCTTGCAGCACAGAAGTTCCTCCACCTGGATCTTTTTCCCCAGCTCCACCATGGTGATTTCACGATTCTTGTGTCGCAGCCTCCTCTTGTACTCGTTCCATGAGGGTGGTAGCTTTTCAATCACTGCAGATACTTGTAGAGATTCATCAATATGCATGCCTTCAGCAAGAATTTCGTTGATGAGTAGCTGGAGTTCGACGAATTGTTCTACAACAGGCTTTTCATCAGTCATCTTATATTCCAGGAACCTAGCCACCAAGAACTTCTTGCTTCCAGCAGCTTCAGCCAAGATATTTTTCTTCTAGGGCTTCCCATAAATCAAAAGCAGTAAAATTCTCTTTTGCATTATAAAAGTCGTACAAGGAGTCATCCAGACAGTTAAGAATGTGGTTTTTGCACATGTAATTCTTCCTAGTCCACCTATCCAGTCTATCTTCATAGCCACGGTCATGAAGTCTTCTTGAGGGTCTTTCTAAGGAAACTTCATCTAGCCTTTGATCTTTTAAGAAGAATAACATTTTGGACTGCCATCGTTTAAAGTCTTTGCCACTAAACTTTGGGGGTTTGTCTACAGTACTCTTTCCCATGTTGTTACAAAATATAGTAAAGAGGATATTGCCTTTAGATTGTTGGGTAAATTACTAATAATGTAACTGAGAAGAAGATACTTAGCTCAAACCGATGTTGCTGGAGATGCACAGAAAATGTAGAGGCACGTATACGATACGCTGTCCTAAAGGCAATATCGCCTTCCACTCCTCTGAGATGCTACAGCAGTTGGCGAGTCACCTCCAGGATACAACTACAGTTAGTACCCCTCAATGTAGCATACAATGAGGGTATCCTTAGAGCTTGGCAGAACTTAAAACAGTAGAAGAGATGTTTACAGAAAAACAGAGGGAAAGTAGAAGAGATGTTTCTCTGTGGTGTGTTAAATGAGCTCAAGACTCATCCCTTATATAGTGTTTAAGACGTTACAAACGAGAGGAAAAAATGCATGCAACCAAACCATGCGTATGACAGAAATACTGGTAATGTTGGGTTAAAAACAGTGTTGCTTTTGTCAGGCTTAGAGCAGTGTGTTGTCAAGAAGCCAAGCCAAACATGTACGGACAATAAACCCAAAACAAATACGTACAGACAAGAAAGCCAGGACAAACATGTGCAGATAAGGAAAGCAAGACAAACATGTACAGACAAGAAAGCCAAGACAAACATGTGCATACAAAGAAGAAGATTCTTCTACATGTGTGTAAAACACGTACCAAAAGTTTCAGCAAAAAGATAGGATCTAATGAACCCACACCCACACCCACACCCGAACCCGAACCCGAACTCGAACCCGAACCCGAGCCCGAGCCCGACCGACCGGACGGACGGCGGCGGCGTGCGTGCTTCTGTGCGAAGTACCGCGCGTACGGGAAAGGCAACCTTGCCCTAGTCTAGGCCTTCCCTCCTCACACAAAAGTCTAATGACCCAAGGGCCATGCCCTTATAGCCAATTCTATGGTATTTAAGTCTAAAACTCTTTAGATTTTAGTCTATGTGGGACTATTGTTTTATCTATTCAAATGAAAAAACAAGTAGTGGGCAATAGGTCTAGAGATCAAAACATAGTCCATGCAAATTTGGTATAACAAAACCGTTTTTTCTAACAAAATAGTCCGACTAATGCACAGTTTTTTGGTTTTTTCATTTTGGAAAATGACATATTTCTTTATCAGTTAAGAACAAATTGTATTTTCAATGAAGGAATACGCATACTGATTTCTCTCGCACAGATATTCAAGAAAATACAATATAAACTATTTTTGATGCATCGGCTTCTTCCGTATCACCATAGGACTTAAATGAAAAAAGAAAGTTAAAAAGAAATAAATAGATATTTTCCAAAAGGTTCTGGAAAATATTGGAATCTTTGGGGATGAATTTGAAAATAATTACATATCAAGAAGAAAATTTCCAACCAAAAAAAATAAAAATAAGAAAGAGTTTTTCAGGACCTGAAGACGTTTAAGCAGAAACCTAGCCCGTGTATTCGCACGGGCATAAAAGCCCTTGTATATACATAAATGTATATTAATCGTCATAGGAATTGTTCCATAGAGTGCTCATTTGTTTAGATAGATTAGAAATGTAGAATTTAACAAGAATCCAAATGAAATCAATCACCACATACCTTTGTTGATGAAGTTCTTGTTGATGTCTTCTTGTAATCTTCAGTCTTCTTCCTTCAAGAATAGCTTTTCTTAGACCTAATCTAGTCCGAAACTATCTTTAGTATACTAAATCAAGAATGCGTTTTGGCAACTAAATTTGACAATTAGCTTGACATACCAACGCTAGTGGGTTCAACCAAGCAATGCTCTAACAACATTTTCCAAATGACTAGCCCTCTGTTGCAGTTTATTGACATACCTTAGTTTATGTTTGTACTTGAAACATTGTGTGAGTCCGTGACCCTCACTAGAACAATAAGGACATGTTGATTTGGATATTGATTAAGGAACAACATTAGCATCTAGACACAAGGTACCTGAAACATTGACAGAATTTTCATTAGTATATGAAAAATCCATTACATCCTCCGGTGATTTTGATGAAGATTCATCAATTAAAATATCACGATTGATATGAGTATTGCTACAATTGTCAAAAATTGACAATTTCTCCCAAGATTGCTACACTTGAACCATCTTCCTCTTCGGAATCATAATGATCAGGTGTTTCATCAAGTGTTGCAGCAAGACTCTTCTTGCTAGTGTATTTATTACGATTTGGACACTCATTAACAAAGTGACCAAACCCTTTACACTTGAAGCACTATGGCATATCCTCATCTTCAGTAACATTACAATCTCTGTTTATGGCAGAAATAGGATTATGTGGCTTAGTTGACATTTGAGGTTTATTTATGGAGAATCACTTACTTTTCTTCCTAAGAAGTTCTCTAAACTGTCTTGTGATCAATGATACAGATTTATCAATATCTTCATCAGAAAGATCAGGATCAACAAGATCATCTCCATAGTTTTAAACACTTTCACTTTTGAGAGTTTTAGTGTTTTTCAGTGTCTTGAACACAATATCCTTTCCGGCTTTGGATTGCAATTCATGATCAAAGATCTTTAACTTTCCAACAAGAGTATTCCTGGAAAAAGTTTCAAGGTTATTTCCTTTCATGATGGAATGTTTCTTAGACTCGTATCTTGTTGGTAGAGATCAGAGAATTTTCATCACAATGTCCTTTTGGGGAATAGGATTTCCTTAATTCAAAACATGCATTAAGAATTCCAGACATGCATTAAGAATTCCAGACATGTTTTGATTAAATTCATCAAACCATTCTTCATTAGCCATACGAAGATTTTCCAAGTAAGAATTTAGGTTTTGAAGCCTATCTTCTTTCTCTGAGGGATCTCCTTCGAATACGGTTTCTAAGATATCCCAATCATCTTTCAACTTAGTGCACGAAGTCGCATGGTGCTAAAGATCTGGGCTTATGGCGTGGATAATAGCGTTTAACCCTTCTGAATTATGCTTTGCAACACTTATCTCGGGTTCACTATATTGTATCAATGGTTTTGCAACAATAGCTCCGTCTACAACAACTGTTGGTGCGTTGTATCCAATAACTCAAGTTTCCATGTCTCAAAGTCACGGGCTTGTAAAAAGGGGAGCATACCAATTTTCCACCATAAGTAATCTATGCCATCAAATGCTAGCGGTAAGTTTATCGAGATTGCACTCCTGTCCATATAGTCATACTGCTTCAAACTCAGACTTGTTAGGTCTTAATATGTTTTCCTGCTTTGATACAAATTGAAAACACGGGGGGTACCAAAATACACCACCACTTTTTTCTTAGGAAATCTGTATGGACAAACTCAATATAACTCCAAGAGATAAACTCAATCAAGGAATAATATCTGGAGTTATATCTCTTTCTCTTGCGATTAAAACGTTTACAGTAACAAGTCGGTGAACCTAATCACAAAGAGAATTCTTGGACGGTACCAAAGACCAATTTTCCAAGAATTAATCTAGTCATATCCAATAAACTAGGTCGGATGTATCTACTAAGATTGATCAACGTACAACCTGTGATATTTCAATTATAAAGATAAACAATATACGAAAAAATAAATAACACAAACACCAAAAGTTTTGTTAACGAGGAAACTGCAAATGCAGAAAACCCCCGGGACATAGTCCGGATTGAACTGTATTAAGCCGCTACAGACACTAGCCTACTACTAATTAATTTCGGACTGGGATGTAGATGATCCCTAAATGGTAAACGGTATCCCACCGATTAAGGTACAATCGCGCTCCTTATGCCTCTTGAATCCCTACAGGACTCCACGTAATTGATTCCCTTAGATGACGTCTAACCAATTAAGAGTTGCTTCAACTCAATCGAAGACTTTAAATTAAATCTGTCTGACACGATTAAGCCTATATAATTGATTTTCTGATTACGATCGAAACAGATGATCAAAATCAAACGTATGTTCAAAGTGATGGAAATCGATAGCAATTTGACAAAAGTATAGCTATCCTCAAAATCCGGACATATGTAACCCAAAGTATAGCCTAGATAATTATTCACCTCACAAGTATATAACTTGCGGAATCACCAAAGTCTGAGATGAAAAGAACTTTGATGATTGCTATCTATCTTGATCGTTGAAGCAAGCTCTACAAACAATCAAGATCAGGATACTCGAGTTATCAAGGAAAGTTAACTGGACCTGGCTTCACGAATCCAATGAAGTCTTTATAGTCGCTAAACCTTAAAAGGGTTTATGGAGAGGACGACTCTAGATACAACTAGGACACACCAAAAAGTAGTGTCGGGATTCAAAAATCCCAGTTGCCAGGAGTTTCCCTTTTATAGACATTCAAAGCATAGTTTGCTTTAGGTTTAAGCTAAGATAGCTTTGGAACCAATTAAACAATATCCACCGCTAGATGAATCTTTGAATTTGATTTACATAAACAAGATATACACTATGGTTACATGAGACCGTAACTGAATCGTGTACAAAAACTATGTTCAACATGGTTAGCCGAAACTATACGGTTTGAACTTAAAAGCTTAATCTTCATTTTCATGAACACATAAGACATTAACTCTGAGTCACAAACATGTGATCAACTAAGTCTAATGTTTATAGAGAATTAATCAAATGTTAATTATCTCGAACAAATAATTTAAACACACTTGAAAATATAATCGACATGAAAAGTAGATGTACGAGTGCAAATACATAGTAGTTCGTGAGTCGGTTCAATCACGGTTCGCAAGCCGATTTTGAAATTGTTAGAGCACTTCTCGGTCGAACTCATAAGTGTTGCTATCTCAAGCTTTTTTTGTCAAGTTTAGTTGATCAAAACTATAGTCTTGATTTCTAGTTTACTTATAGCCATGTATCGGATTATGATAGAATGTGTAGTTGAGCTTTACACTTCACGTTGTTCATCGATTGAAGACGAAGATCTACTGAGGAGAGCTTGGAGGAACTTCATCAACAAAAGGTATGTGGAGACTAAAACTTATCTGTCACTCAGAAGTCTATTCTATTATATCTTCTAATGAGACTAAATTGTATAGCTAAATAGACTTTTACATTATACACATTTGATATTTCGAGCTGGGTTTATCTCGGTTATCTATTACTCGAAATATGTGTTGGAAGCTTTTTGCTATAACTATGTTCATCATTATTCTTGACGAGTTTAGTGGGAGACAAATTTATTTGTTGGAAACTAAATATTAAGTCAAAAGATGATCATATGAAAATTGCCTTGAAACATCTTACATGATTTGTGTGAGACAATCATTTGATGTCGACTTGGAAAGTTTCGTATGGAACATTCGATCACTTGAAAACTACTTGAAGCTAATAGTTTGTGTGAGACAACTATTGTCGTCTTCTAAGGATGTTTCAATGATTGAAATGGGAGTTTAGAACAATTAACCATGTCTGGATACAAAACGGTATGCATACCTACTATGCGAACTGTGTTATGATTCAGGTCCGGGAACCTTGTTTGCGTACCTAGTGTGTGAAGGGTTTACCTGTAAAGGTACGGAAACTTTTTTTTCGTACCTAGAATGCGAAAGGTTCAACCTGAGTTGGGTCCGGGACATCTGTTTGCATACCTGGTTTGCGAACGGCTGGACAAGGCCAAGGTCCGGACTCTCCGGAGATGTTGTTTGCATACCTGGTTTGCGAACACAATGGTTATGTTCTAAAATCGGTTAATAATGATTCTCATACTCATGAAATAAACATTTATGAATTAAGGGGATGCAATTTTTCCAAACCTTGGCTCAATGATCATGAATTGATTCTTATATAAGTACTTTGTACAATTACGAATCAATCCAATTTTGTTTCAATTTGTTCATATTCTATGAGATATTGAAAAATTGAACAACACTATTTGAAACACAATTAGATTCATTTGATTATCTTTCATGATTGATTGATCATCGTATTTGATCTAGAAGTATTAGATGAATGTGGTTAAGACAAAAGTGTTCATATGGCTAACTTCGGTTAACTATTATCGAGCCAACTTAATATACACGTTTAGGTACGGTTACCCATATCTAAATGAAGGTATATTTCATTTGTGTATAACAAGCTAAGACCATCTAACGGTGGAGATTAATTGCTTTCTTTAAAGCATATTTAGCTTGAATCTTAAATCAGGAGTTTATCTAGCGGTGAATATTGAATGCTTTGTTACTAAGTTATATTAGCTTTGATTGTAAGCAAACCCTGATTTGAAATACTATATAAGGGAGAACTCGATCAACAGGAAAACCTAATCCCGACACTTTCCTGTGTCCTAGTTGCAAACTAGAGTCGATTCTCCTTTAACCTAGGGTTTTCCAAAACCCTATTAGGTTAACGACTTGAAGACATCATTTGGGATTCGTGAAGCCAGATCCAACTATTTTCTCTGTAGTTGCGTATTATGATCTTACTTGTTTTATGTGTTGAGTTCTATCTTCTCTAAGATTTGCTCGAGATTTATCTCTGATAGGGAAGATATAAAACCTAGTCACAAAGTTCTTCGTCTCAGACTTTGTGATTCCGCAATAACTTCTTCTACCACCGTATAGTTAAGTTATTGTGAGGTTATTGATATTTCAAATCTTCTCTTCGGGAGTATAAGACCGGATTATCAATTGGTTCCTATTCACCTTGATTTATCATAAGACGGAACAAAAATTCATAGGTACTTCTGTGGGAGACAGATTTATCTATCAAAATAGACTTATCTGTATGAGACAGGTTTGTTTATAAGTCTCCGACTTAGGGTCGTAGCAACTCTTAGTTGTGGGTGGGATCAACTAAGGGAATCAAGTGCGCATAATTCCGCATGGTTCTAGAGGCGTAAGGAATGCAGCTGTACCTTAATCGGTGTGAGACTTGGTTAGGGTTCAACTACATTCCAGTCTGAAGTTAACTTGTAGTAGGATAGTATCTGTAGCGGCTTAATACTGTGTGGTGTTCAATCTAGACTAGGTTCCGTTTTTTGTTTTGTTTTTGCATTTGCGGTTTCCTCCTTACCGAAATTTCTGGTGTCTGTGTTACTTCTTTTCCGCATTATATTTTCTTTTATATAATTGAACTATCACAGGTTGTGCGTAGTTCAATCAGTTGATAAATCCGACCTTGTTTGTTGGATATAACTTGATTGACACTTTGGCATTGGTCTTTGGTACCGTCCAAGTTATTTCTCTTATCAATCAGGCTCACAAATTTCTGTCTGTTTGATTTGCTTATTGGATTGAGAAATAGAGATAAAGATTTTTGAGATATCTCTTGATTGAGCTCGCTTTTAAGTTGGTGTTCTCGGAATTATATTGGAGTTTAGTCTATACAGATTACTGAACGTATTATAGGGTGTGGTTGTTATTACCCCTCTTTTTCAATTAGTATCAGAGCAGGCAAACACGTTAAGACCTCATAAGTCTGTGTTTGTAGCAATCTGACTCTATGGACAGAAGTGTTATCTTTATAAACGTACTGCCAGTGTTCGATGGCTCGAATTACTTACGGTGGAAAATTTCTATGCGTTCCTTTCTTCAAGCGCGTGATTTTGAATCACGGGTTCGTGTTGTTAATGGCTATGATCCTCCATTAGTTACAGTAAACGGTGTAACTGTTGCAAAGGATATTGGTGAGTATGATCCTCTCGAGATTCTCGCTGCAAAGAAAAATTCAGACGGATTAAATGCTATCATCCATGCCATTACCCCAGATCTTCAGCACCATGTGACTATATGCGCTCGGTTTAAAGATGTTTGGGATATGTTAGAAACCGTATTTGAAGGGAATACCTATGATAAAGAAGCTAGGCCTCAAAACCTAAATTCTGATTGGGGAAACCTTCGTATGGATGATGAAAATTCATTTGATGAGTTTAATCACAAAGTGTATGAAATTGTTAATGCATCTTTTGCATTGGATAAGACTATTCCTGAAAAGGACGTTGTGATGAAAATTCTCAGATCGCTGCCAGTTAAATACGATTATAAGAAATATGCTGAATAAGCGGGGGTCTAACAACCTCACCCAATGTTTCGTTTAGGCAATCTGTATGGACAAATTCCAATATAATTCCAAGAGAATCAACTAGACAGTCAGACTCAATCAATGGAAATATAGCCAAGAGTTGTATCTCAATTTGTCAAATCAATATGCAATCAAACAGATAGAAATCTGTGAGCCGGATTATTTGGATGGTACCAAAAACCAATATCCAAGTGTCAATCAATTTATATCAACATCCAAAGGTTGGATTATCTAATTGATTGAACTACACACAACTTGTGATATTTCAATTACATAAACAAATGTAATGCTGAAAAGAAATAACACAGACACAAGAAATCTTGTTAACGAGGAAACCGCAAATGCAGAAAAACCCCGGACCTAGTCCATATTTGAACACCACACTGTATTAAGCCGCTACAGACACTAGCCCGCTCCAAGTTAACTTCGGACTGGAATGTAGTTGACCCCTAACCAATCTCACATTGATCAAGGTACAATCGCGCTCCTTATGCCTCTGAATCCCAGCAGGACTCTGAGCACTTGATTCCCTTAGCTTATATCACCCACAACTAAGAGTTGCTACGACCCAAAGCCGAAGACTTGATAAACCAATCTGTCTCACACAGAAAAGTCTATTGAATAGATAAATCTGTCTCCCACAGAAATACCTATGAGTTTTGTTCCGTCTTTTGATAAATCAAGGTTAACAGGAACCAATTGATACACCCGTCTTATATTCCCAATGAACAAACTAGTAATATAATCACCTCACAATAATCTTAATCGTATGGTAGCGAAACAAGATATTGTGGAATCACAAACGATGAGACGAAGATGTTTGTGACTAATTTTTATCTTGCCTCTAGGAGATTAAATCTCGAGCAAATCTTAGAGAAGATAATACTCAATACGGTAGAAAGCAACAAGATCAGAACACGCAACTACAGAGAAAATAGTTGGATTTGGCTTCACAATCCCAATGAAGTCTCCAAGTCGTTAACCTACAGGGTTTTGGAAAAACCTAAGGTTAAAGAAGAATCGACTCTAGTTGCAACTAGTATCACAAATGAGGTCTGGGGATTAGGTTTCCCAATTGCTAGAGTTCTCCCTTATATAGTCTTAAAATCAGGGTTTGCAATCAATGCTACCTTGGTAACAAAGCATTCAATATTTACTGTTAGATGAAAACCTAATTAGACTTAAGATAATGTCTTTCAACCGTTAGATTGAACTTAGCTTGTTACACACAAATGAACAATGACTCCATTTAGATATGAGTAACCGTACCTAAACGTGTGCACCTTGTTGGCTCAACAATAGTTAACCTAAGTTATCCATATGAACACTTCCATATCAACCTTATTCATCTAAACCATAACTAGTTCAAATGACTCAAATGAAACTAGTTCTAGATTTGTTCAATTGTTTATATTCTCATAGAAGTATACAAGACACAATTGAAGAAAAATCGATTTTGATTCACTCGAATAAATTCATGAACATTGTAGCCACGGTTTGCAAAAGATTGCATTCCTTAATATATAAATGTATTAGTTCATGAACAAACCGATTTTAGAACATAACCTACTCAAGTATGCAAACGGGTACGTATACCTAAGTGGCCGGACTTAGTTTGGGTTCGCCAGTATGTGAACGGGTACGCATACCTCCAAACTCAATTGAATTTACGGACATGAACTTTACGCCAGTACGCATAAGGGTATGCATACGAAGTTCCAGGACATTCATTAACCAACCAGTACGCATACGGGTATGCATACTATGGTTCCCGGACTTGGAATAACATGCAACAGTTTAGCATACAAGTACCCATATTGTGTTATATCCAATCATGGTTAATTGTTCTAAACTCACATTTCAATCATTGAATATTCTTAGAAGAAGAAAATAGTTGTCTCACACAAACTATTAGCTTCAAAGTAATTTTCAAGTGATCGATATGAAACATTCCGAGTCTACATCAAATGACTGTCTCACACAAATCATGTAAGATGTTACCAGGCGATTTTCACATGGTCATCTTTTGACTTTCGTTAAGAATATAAGATGAACTTGGTTAAAGCGAAAGCTTACCAACACATATTTCGAGAAATATGTAAGCGAGTTAAAATCAGCTCGAAATATCAAATGTGTATAATCGAAGTCTATATATCTATACGACTTTTGTCTCAAATAGGAGATAAAGTAGATAGACTTTTGAGTGATAGATGAGTTCAAGTCTCCACATACCTTTTGTTGATGAAGTTCCACAAGCTCCCCTTAGTAGTTCTTCGTCTTCAATCGATGAACGCACTGAAGTCTAATGCTCAACTACACTTACTATCCTAATCCGAGACTTAGCTATAAGTAGACTAGAAATCAAGACTTATAGTTTTGGCAACTAAACTTGACAACAAGCTTGGGATAGCAACGCTTGCGAGTTCGACCTAGCAATGCTCTAACAATCTCCCCCTTTGTCAATTTTAGTGACAAAACTATCAATACATATGGATTACAAAATAAATAAACTTTTTATCATAAGATTGCTTGTGGAGCTAGTTTTATGCAATTCTTTCACAATCCTATACTTGAATGGAGACTCCAAGTATCATATCTTCTGATCGAAAATATGTTAAAATGATTGTTAAGCCATCAATCATGAAGGAAAAAGGTAAATCCCATTCCTCTACAACTTTGAAGAGAAAAAGGAAGAATATGAAGAAACCAATGGCTAACACCTTAAATCTTCAAAAGCTTTCTGGTGTTCTTGAAGAGTTGAAAGAAACAAGGATGGAGATGCAGCAAATAAATGCTATTGTTTTAATATCTCTTGAAATTCAGAAGGCCCTGGTTCGGCATCAGTCAAGAAAGTTTGTTGGAATTGACTCATTTCTTCGTGAACCTTATGTTTGAATGTCTGTTGACGACAAGGAGTTCGGGGATGATAAAGAATTTTTCAAAAATCTTAATGTCTAGGAAACTTCTTATGAGAATTTATTCTTATGTTTTAAAAAGGATAACTAGGGTTTGGAATAACAAATATTGTGATTACACAAAGCTATTTCAACGATTTTCATCTTGCAATGTTTTTAAGTTTATTTATTTAAATTCTAAGTTATTTGGAAGATGATTTTGCAGTATTTATTGGTTTTATATATTGTGAGAACCCTGTGGCTAGCACAGTGGATTGCTCATCGTCTCTCCATAGGAGAGACCCGGGATCGATTCCCGTCTAGCACATATAATGTGCAGCTGCAGTAGCCGCAGTAGGATTAAGGGGAAGGGGCAGTGGGGCCCGCGTCAAAAAAAATATATATTGCAAAAATCCTATGGCATATGTTGTGTTTACGTCCGTGAATTATGATTATCTCACATTGAAAAAGCGGGGGTCTAACAACACCACCCAATATTTCGCTTAGCAATCTGTATGGACAAACTCGAATATACTTTTAAGAGAATCAACAAGACTCAATCAATTAAAAGTATATCAACGAGTTTATATCTCTCTCTTGATTTGATTTCCTCAAACAGAAACTGCGAGTATTAATCAAATACAAGGAATAACTTGGACGGTACCAAAGACCAATATCCAAGTGTCAATCAATATCAATCAACAACCGTTAGGTCGGATTCTCTAATTGATTGATCTAACGCACAACTTGTATTATTTCAATTATAAAGATAAAACAATATAATGCGAAAATTGAAATAACACATACACCAGAAATTTTGTTAACGAGGAAACCGCAAATGCAGAAAAACCCGGGACCTAGTCCAGATTGAACACACACTGTATTAAGCCGCTACAGACATTATCCTACTCCAAGATAAGTTCGGACTGGACTGTAGTTGAACCCCAATCAGTCTCCGACTGATCCAAGGTACAGTTGTACTCCCTACGCCTCTGATCCCAGCAGGATACTGCGCACTTGATTCCTTTAGCTGATCTCACCCACAACTAAGAGTTGCTACAAACCAAAATCGCAGGGTTTGACAATAAACAAATCTGTATCACACGGACAAGTCTATCAAAGGATCAATCTGTCTCCTACAGAAAAACCCTAAAGTTTTTGTTCCGTCTTTTGATAATAATCAAGGTGAACAGGAACCAATTGATAATCCGGTCTTATATTCCCGAAGAACAGCCTAGATTAATCAATCACCTCACAACAATCTTAATCGTATGGTAGCAAAACAAGATGTTGTGGAATCACAAACAATGAGACGAAGATGTTTGTGATTACTTTTTATATCTTGCCTATCGGAGATATCAAATCTCAAGCCAATCAATCTGATTGTACTCGTATGATAGAAGATGCAAGATCAGATCACACAAATACGATAAAAATAGTATCGGTCTGGCTTCACAATCCCAATGAAGTCTTTAAGTCGTTAACCTGGTTTTAGAAGAAGAAAACCAAAGGTTAAAGGAGAACCGACTCTAGTATGCAAACTAGTATCACAGTAAGGTGTGGGGATTAGTCTACAAACTCCAGCAGAAATTCTCGGGATGAGAACTTCGCCGGTTCGCGGACTTAGCTCACTCAAGTAGTTTGTCAACTCCAGCAGAAATTCTCGGGTTTGAGAACTTCGGAAGTTCGCGGACTTGGTAACAAGCCATTCTTCCGGTTTCTCTTGATCAACAAAGTTCGCAAACTTTGGTTCAAGGAATAGGACTTATACATAAATGTGTTTCCACAACAATGCTTATGTTCATCATGGGTTATGTAATCTAAACTCTCATTTCAATCATTGAAAATGTTAGAGCATAGCTCGGTCGACCTCGCATGCGTTGCTATATCAAGCATGTTTGTCAATGTTAGTGATCAAAACTATGAGTCTTGATTTCTAGTCTACATAGCTAAGTCTCGGACTAGGATAGAGAAATGTAGTTGAGCTCAAGGACTTCATGGAGATTCATCATACAACGAGGAAGATCTACACAAGGAACCGTGGAACTTCATCAACAAAAAGGTATGTGGAGACTTGAACTTATCTATCACTCAAAAGTCTATCTATTATATCTCCTACTTCTTATGAGACAAAAAGTCGTATACTATATAGACTGGGTCATACACATTTGACATTTCGAGCTGAGTATTCACTACTTATCTTTTTCTCGAAATCATGTGTTGGTAAAGCGTTTCGCTTTGATCAAGTTTATCTTCACCTAGTGACGAAAGTCATGAAAAGTTTCAATTACTTTGAGAATTGCTCTGACGTGAAACGGTCTGTGAATAACGACTATATAACATCCTCTGAGAATGTCTCAATTATTGGAATGAGAGTTTATATTACATAACCATGTATTCCTTAGTCCGAAGTTTTCGAACTTTGTTGATTGAGAGAAACCGAAGGAATTGGATTTGCCAAGTCTACGAACCCAGTCCGCGAACTCAGTCCCCGAACTGACGGAGGTTCTCTTACCGAGAATTTCTGCTGGGATTTTCCAAAAACTCATTTGCGTGTTTAGTCCGCGAACCTAGTCCGCGAACTGGCGGAATCCTCTTTGCCTAGATTTTCTGCTGAGTTTGGAAAACTCTGCCGGTTGCCTTAAGTCCGCGAACTTGTTTGTGAGCTTAAGTGGTTATGATCTAAAGATGTGCTCCGAACATGAAACTTAAATTACTAAGGAATGCTTTATGAAAACCGTGGTTATAAAGTTCATGAGCCGATTCATCGAATCGAATCATCTTTGTTTCAATTGTGTCTTGTGTAGTTACATAAGATCTCATTGCAATTGAACAACTCTCTAACTAGTTCATTTGAGTCAATTGAACTAGTTATGTGAAGAAGAACTAGGTTAATATGAAATGCTCATATGGTTAACCTTTTGGGTTACTATGTGTAGATAGGGCAAAATGATTTGCTGGTTTTCACGGGATTGAGGAGACGACCGTATGGAGGAGACTCCTTGAACCGAGCGAAATGTTCAACCTCACACAGATGCACTGCAAGAAAGGGGGTGCTTTGAATTCGAGAGATCAATCTGTAGTAATCCAGCCTAAACCAAGACAATGGTCGTTCCAGAGTAAATTCGGTCACACGAGATGATGGGTTGATCTGTAGGAGAGAAGCTGAGAAATGTGTGGAATCAATGGTAATCAAAGATTGTGGGTGTGTTGTGAATTCTGAATAAGATAAGTTCTGAATGATTGAATCCCTGTTGAGAGTAATTACTCAGATGTTGAGTTAATCTCGTGTTGTCTGTGAGACCTGAGATCGTTGTTCTGTCTTCAATTATAATTCAGAGACTTATTTATATTGCTGGAATTGTAGACACATGATCCCATGAAGTGTGACAGTTGATGGAATCAAAGAGTGGGGAAGTGGAAATCGTGTTTGAAACCAGTTGCTCATCGTGCGGAGACTTGGTCGATTTTCCATCCACTACTTTGTTAACTCCTTCAACTGATTGCACGACTTGCTCACATTCCATCGTGTGTATGAACACACGTGCCATAGACCGCCATACCAAAACCCTAGTTGATATCCCCCCAAGTGACACGATTGATGTCTCGTGAACGTGGACTCTGTAGGGAAGACGTGTATTTAGTCAGTTGCTGACTTCATGGGACGATGAGTCCATGTATTTGCTGAGTTGAACATGATTCTGCAAAATGTTCTGAAACTCATGAATTGAACGTGTCCGTTGAGATAGAGGTGTAATTCTCACGTTGAGGTGAGCAATTATTGCTCATTCGATGAATTGTTGAATATTGATAGTTGAACCAATATTCCTTGGTTTGAGCAAATATTGCTCATCTGAGCAAGTGTTGCTCGTCTGATGAATTATTGGCAGTGTGACCGAAATAAAACATTAATTAGGATACTGGTAGTTGAACCGAGTATAATAAAATGGTGATCATGAGATTGTCGTAAAATTATTAGCGTTCGAATATGGAATTATGATCCTTGGACTCAGAAACCCTAATTTGATCAATTGATGACCGAGTGATAGTTTATTGAAAATTTAACCATGGAATGAAGGAGGATCGGCTACATGAGACCGTGGGTCGACCATGTAGCGTCCATATGCTCGCGTGAGCAAATACGAAGACCCCTTGAAGAGTATGTGAAAAGATGATCAAATGATGGTTCAATCATTTTTCATATAATGCTCGTCTGAGCCTTAGGTGATAAAACCTAATTAATTATGGAGAGGTGAGAGACCGACCAAGGGGTCATGAAACCAACCCTGGATGGTCGTGGGATCGAATGACGATCACTTCATGAAATTCCAAATTATTTGGAAGAGTCTTGGACCTAATACGTGCAATTGCGCAAATTAGGTCAAACCATGAAAATACGTGGGACCGTATCATTGCGAACCAAAGAACCAACCTTGGTCGGTCAAGGTAACATGCTCACATCGTCAACACGTCCACGTCTCAGTCTTGAGAATTTTGATATTTTCTGGCGTGCGTTTGAGCAACCATTTGAGAAAATACAATAAAATCAGGGTTTTGCCGAAACTAAGGAAACTTCATGAGATGAAGGAAAAAAATAATTATAAAATGAAGGAATATGAGGTGTGGGACCGCTGGAGCCAAGGCATGGACGGCCGGCCAGTGACCACGGTCCCATGGTGCCTTTTCCTAATTTTATAATATTTTTCATGATTTTATGAAAATATCATGAAATCAAGGAATTTTGTTAAAATTAAGGAGTTTCCTTAAAGTGAAAGAGTTTCCATGGGATCAAGGAAGAAAATAATATTAAAATAATAAAATAAGGGCGTGTGGGGCCGGCTAGGACATGACCGACCGGCTTGGGCCCGGTCCCACAAGTTTCCCTAATTTTATGTAATTTTTGTGTATTATTTTCCATGATTCGAAGGAATTTTCATAATTTGAAAGAAATACCATGAAATCAAGGAATTTCATGGGATCAAGGAAACCTTAAAATAATAATAATAAAATAAGGGGCGTGTGGGACCGGCTGAGGCATGGTCGGCCGGCTGGGACCCGGTCCCACGAGTTTTCCTAGTTTTATATTATATTTTCATGGTTTTGTGAAAATACCATGAGATTAAGGAGTTTTCATGAGATTAGGGAAATAATAATAAAATAATGAGGAACCATGAGGTTTGGGGCCGGCCGGGATCAAGGCATGGCCGGTTGGCTAATAATCACGGCCCACAATATTTTCCCAATTTTATATTATTTCCTTGGTGCGAAGGAAACACCATGAAACTGAGGAGTTTCCTCAAAACGAAGGATATTTGTTCAAATGAAAGGATTTTCATAAGATCAAGGAAAATAACAAAAAATATGATAAAATATAAAACTGGCGTGGGATTGGCCACGGCACGGACGCCCGTCCGGTCGATGAGCCCAATCCCTTGGCGCCTTGGTCAATATTTTAATTATTTATTATTTTCTTTCCTATTTTGCATAGATTCATCGTTTCGTCGTATTTTGAAATACTCGTTCGTGCGGTGATTGTTAGTGTATCATCGTTGAGTACACTTGCACCTTTTGAGCCGGGGCTTACTCAGAGGTAGCTCAGATTCCCGTGCGTTGAATATTTATTACTAACCCATGGAATTCTGCTGGGAAGAACCATAGATTGAAGTAACGAAATACTGCGAAAATATTTAAATATTTTTGGAAATTCAGTGGATGAATCCAAGAATTTAGGAATAATTAACTTATGGCTCTATGCTAGCAGAGAAAGCTGTCTAGGAGCATTAATTATTCTGACATGAGCTTGTTGGAGCTTCATATCCTTTATATAGTCAAGGAAACTCGTTGTTTGTATCCTGAAGACGTTATCGCTCTATACTAGCAGAGCAAGATGTCTAGGAGCCGTCAATCTCGTGATTCTATATAGAAATAATTACTGAAGTGCTCAGTATTCATGAGATATGTCATTGTCCAGCCGAGAGACTACATATCTGCATGTAATCTGAGAGAAAGTATTCTCAGTCAGAGGATTCAATGAGAGACCCGTGTCTCAATACTCACATCTGATTGCTGGATCAGGAGTTCGTATAATTATGGGTTTACGATTTTAGCCTTTGTCGATAATCCACCATCTACATTAAGTCCCCTGCTTAGTGAGGAAAGCCGTGTTCCTCAGTCAGCATTGAATGGTGATTTTCCGGTCATAAACAATATAAGTAATTGAACTTAGTCGTAAGTTAAGACGTTACCGGATTTTGATAGTGCGAGCATACCATGACTTGAATGAAGATCTCAGCGACATGATAGATCATCGTTTGATGAGCATAAAGTGGTGTTGAACCGCTGGTTTGGACGATGGAACCTTGGTCGTTTAGGATTCGCGGGTCGGGCCCAAATAAGGAAATCCTTGTAAAATTAGGTTTTGCAAATAAAAATTGATATAAAAGGGAATTAATCCTTTTTTTTCCACGACCAGCAACTTCATCACCTATCCACCACCTTCACGCCAGCAATAGGAGGAGAAAGATTTCACGCCGGAGCACCGACCGCCGCCGCCACCGTCCGGCAACTTCCGGCTGGCGCCGACCAGGTGTGGATTTTTTATTTTTTTTTGATGATGTTTATATGAGTTTCATGAAGTGATCATGTTGAAATCATATATGTGTGTAGGTGAGTAGGATTTTTGTTGAAAAACCCTTGTTTTTTGAAAACGTATGTTCGTTTGATATACGTTAGTTTTGAAAACTAACAATAATCCCTGATTTAGGAGATATTTTTAATATATGTAGACCTAGGTCTAGTGATAAAGTTTAGTTTATGAGCTTTCATGTGAACCAAAGTTTTATCATAAAAGAAATGAGTTTTCACAAAACCGAAATAAACCTTCGTTTTAGAGGATGACGATAGTACGAAGGAAAAGTTTTTTTTTTTTATACATGAACTTGTGTCCAGGGATAAAATTTTGTTTATAAGCTTTCATATAAATCAAAACTTTATCTTATAAGGCGTGAGCTTTCACAAAATTGAAATAAACCTTCTTTTTAAAGACAAACGACGATACGAAGGAAAAGAGTTTTTTTTTCTTATAAAATCATGGTCTGTCCATGAAAAATATATTTGCATACAAAACCGTGGAATTCTTTCACGAAAAAAGGCATACTCTTTTTTTTTTTTTGCGTGAGTTATTATTTCATGTTTTGTAAACATATATTGTTAACACTGATTTTTGAATAATGTTCAAAGTAAACAATTATTTATGATGAAATATTGTTTTAGTTTTCATAATTCCATGGTAAATGTTCACGCAGTGGAAATGTTCATGATTTTATGAAAAATCTGAGTTTCGTTCGTCTTTTGTAGGTTTCGAAGAAACGAACGATTTTTGAGGTGTTAACTCTAGCATTACTATCACTATCGTTAGTGGAAGCGTAAAGGTAAGAGTTAAGAGTTACCGTTAGATGCTTGTACTCCCTTGATTTATATCTGGGCGACATACTGAAGTAGAATGTAGTGTGAACTTTACATCTACTCCGCAAAGATGTCCAACTCCCAAGCTAACGACACTCCAAGGGACGAAATGTGTATTGATGATGATACCTCCAGGGATGAGACATGTATGGATGAGACTTCCGTTGGAGAAGAAGAGGATGAAGCCTCTGGAATTAAGAATGTCCCGAATATAGATGATGCATTTTTTGCGGAGGTTGAGCAGGAAACTGAGAATCATCTCAAATCTCCAGTGTATCGTCTTCTGATAAATCCCAGAAATGTTACTCAGAAGAAATTGGTGACTCCTAAGACAGCGATTCGGTTTTGTCTTGAACGAGGTATCTTCCTTGCATCAATCATAGAGTTTAAGCTTTCTCGACGACCTTTGGAAAAATTCTCTGGATGGGCGAGACATATGCTGGGTTTCCCTCATGTCAGGGCTATGCTCGATCAGGCGCAAGTGACTAAAGTTATTCAGGCTTTTGGAGACTTATTCATTTTCCATGATGCGAGAGGTATTGTGGCTCTACTTTCTCATTGGTGTATTCCCACTCACACCTTTATATGCATATGGGGAGAGTTTAACGTTACCTTAGAGGATGTGGCTGCTTTGATGCATCTCCCAATCACGGGCAATCTCCCTGGAGATCTTTTAGATGAGGAGACTGCAATTTCTAACATCTTGACAGCCGCAATGGAGGAAGTGAATAAGGCGTCTGGCAGTAAAGGATGCTATGCTCACTGGTTAACACGCTGGTGGCCAAAAAACGAGGTTTCTGATAGTCCCATCGACGGTATGTTGCCCATTGCTGCTTTCTTATGTTTATGGCTGTCCAGAGACATATTTGAAGACAATGGAAACTTGTTGAAACCCTTCGTGATCCCCTTTGCTATCAAGATGGCTCAAGGTGAGCAAGTTCCGATAGGTAGCTTATTCCTGGGTTCTTTATATTCTAACTTGGACTCCTTGATAATAGACTCCAGTGTGTCGAATGACTTTATGAAGATTGAGTGTTATGACAACACGATGTTTCTTCAAGATTTGATGTGGGAACACTTCAAGAACTATGCACCTATTCCACGTAATATTTTGTAAGGACCGAATGCTGATGCTCGTTACATCTTCTCTGAAAAAGACAATGCCAGGATCATGCGTTGGTCTACAAAGCAGCCTCGATCTAAAGCACGCCTCATTGAAGTGTTGGATGATGAATCCGAGTTCAAATTCCGCCCTTGGGTGTCTGTTCCTGCTTATGTTTCCCAACCAACGACTTTCAATACTGGAGAGAGTGTGATGCTGATGTCCGGTGCAAATCTGAGTGATGGAGAAAGATCTTTCATGTTGAGTTGCACCCCTGGTCATTTGATATCAGCTATATACGGAGGACTTTCAGCGGAGGAATATAATATTGACAGAGAAGCTCGACAAATGGGTATGGATCAGTGTGTTCCAACTTTTCGAAGATGGAAGCCATCAGTCGAACAGCTTAGAACCCATTTAGACCATACTCATGTGGAAGGAAGTAATTACTGGTTCCATTGCTCCGAGAGATTTGCATATGTAACTCCAGGTTATGTAGACTTTTGGGATCAACAACTTCAGCGATTGCATGATTACGTGATGGCTGGTCAGCCTCCAGTGAAGGATCCTCCTTCTACTAAGATGATTTCTGGTCGACCAAGATTGAAGTATCTATCTGGTGATAAACGAAAATCGTTTCCAGGATCTTCTCATGTATGTTTCTTCGTATAATCTTCATGAAATTATGAGAACTGTATTCTAATTATGTTACTGAATTTTACCACAGGACGGTCGTAATGTAAGACCTCGAATCCGTGTAGATTTCTCAGAAACTGAAGCGATTGTTCATGGTGGATAAGGAAGGAACAAGAGTTATAAGTTGTTACCTAATACCATAAAGTCCCCAGTTGGTTCTTTGGTGAGTTTTCGGTATTCCCCTTGTCGTGACTTTTTCTCGCCTACATTATTAGGATCATGAAACCAATGTTGTTATTCCGTTGCAGAATTTTACTCCACCAAGTATCGACGGTCTTCGGTTTTCTGCTACTGAGCAAACAATTCCTGATTTGAGCGATGAAGAAGAAGCCGTAAGTATTTCTTCGCATATTCAATTATGATGCTTTATAGATAAAATATTGATTGTTGAGGATGTATCCAGGAGGATGTCGTCATGGAGACGGAGAGTGCTGATACCCAGCCATCCTCTGAGAATAGAGACGAAAGCACTTCCAAAGATTCGGAGCCGAATAGAAGTAATGAGCCTTTTGTCATTAACACGAAGAATCCCAATTCCTTGAATACTTCGGAGACCCCCCAAGTAAGTACATGTCCTGTATCCTCTTCATAGAAGTATGAAAGTGCTGATTTGTGAATGAATGAATGAGAATCCATGTGTCTACACGAAAAACTTAGTCGAAATTCGTCGTCAGAAAATTCAGAACTCAGTTTTTTAGCAAAAATGTCGTAAAAACTTCATCTGGAGTCGGATTTTTATGATCTGCATATGCATATTCAAGCCCGGAAAATTTCCAAGCTTTATCGAATAAGCTTTTAGTGTTTGGAGCACGTTCAGGGCCTGAAAAAGTCGAAATAGTAAACTTCCAGGAGACTTTATGAACTTTTTCAGATGATATGTTGCTCAATGTTTTGACCACATATCCTTGATTGTTCATCGCATTGTCATAAAATTTTGACATGCTGTAGAGGACATCCATACGAACAGAATGGTATATAACCTATCCTCAGATTCCTTGTAGATTTCTCCCAGTTCGTCTTCTAGTAAAGGGCAAAGTACAGTTTCTTCAGACGAGGTTACCGTAAAACGTATTTTCATGACTTTCATGCCATTTGCTCATGCCTTGAGTATATGATGATGAACTTTGATGATGTCATATTGCTTGTATATTGTATTTCGTAATCTTCTCTGGTTTCATGTTTATGTGACTCTAACCTCATGTAATCTTCGTATTAGTTGTCAAATACCGAAGTTGAGGATATTGAAACCAATGAGGATAACTCAAACTGCCCTGGAGTTATTGATGAATAGACAACCATCCCTGAACTTCTAGGCCATGAGAAGGTTGTCACTGAAGTTGTGGAAACCCAGATTGTTGTTGATTCAGTGATAGAAGGAACTCAAACACCGGAGAATGTTGTTGCTCTGATTGTAGAAGCTGCCCCAATAATTGAGAACCGTATAGTGGTGCATGAATATCCAAGTGCAGGAGTTGCTTTTGATCCTCCATTTGATGCTTCACTCCCGTATCATGAACTAGTTGGTGGATTCAGCGTTCTGATTGGATATGCAGGCTTGTACGAGAAAATATGGAAGAAGTTTGGTCACATAATTGTCGACAGGAATCCTGGGCGTGCTTATGCCTCAACAATGCAAGTAGGTATTATCTTGCGTGTTGTAAGTGATATATGCACTAAGGCCAGAAGTACTGTGACCCCAGATATACTCTTTGATTGGGAGTTTAACTTGGAGAATTCAGAAAGACTTGGCTTCAATGTGAAGTGGCTTCTTAAGCAAATGAATGCCATCAAGGACTCATGTGAGAACGAAATACCCTTTCCCAATGATGTTGTGATGGAGAAAGAAGACAAGATTGCCAGGCTGACTGAAGAGTTGAACAAGGAGAAGGCGGCTTTGCAGGACTTGAAGGATGCAGAGGAGCGAAAATCCTTTTTGCTGATTTTCTTTGATTTCCTTTTTCATGATCTCTTGAGCTTCTGAACTTCTGAGAGATGTGAGGTTTTTATTTGGGTTTTGATATTAGCTGGTTTTGGATTGGTAGATGGTTAAGGATTTTCTTTTGGATTTGATAGAGATATTCCTTTAAGAAATATGAATTGAATTTTGATAAATTGCTGAATTCAAATATTGATTGCAAGTATTGCAAACGTTTTGGAGGAATTGAAATACAATGAAAGAAAATCCTAAATGCCAAATCCAGACGTCATGAATGCTTCAAATGCCCAGTACCTAAAATGTTTGATAATTTCAGACAAACGCCTTAAGCCAATTCTCGTGAATTACTGGTAGGGTTCTGCCATCTGTGTTGATCAGTTTGTAGTATCCTCCGGTTATGGATTTAGCAACCATAAATGGTCCTTCCCAATTGGAGTTCCTTGTATAATGAAGACCACGCTGAGCTGCTTTGAGAACCAGGTCCCCTTCATGAAATTTGTTAGGTTTAGTCGACCGCGCTTTGAATATCTTCTGTTGATTCGGAATTCCTCATGTGACGAAATTCCGTGGTTGTGGCACATATGGACATTCGTGCAGAAAGGAGTATCCTTCATAATGTCTGTCATGCTTAGCCACATCCTCCGCAATGAATCTCTTGATTGGATGATTAACCTGAAGAAGTTATGAATCCAACCATTGGGTGTAATATTGCTAAGGCGAAATTATCCACTCATAGAATTTTGCATTTGCTAAATTGTTTGCGGAGTGAAGCCCTTAAACCAAATAAGCATATTTGAAAACTGACGATATGGGCACGTGAGAAGGAATAAGACTTTCCTGAGTGCGAAATCTCTTGACGAAAGCCTATGGATGTTCCTCAGGCTTTTGTGTAAGTTCTGTCAAGGCTTTGACCTCCTTCAGATACTCGAATGGTGAGATATCTTCTTTTTCTTCCTCTGGGTCATAGGTTTCTTCAGCGGAGAGATGTGTAATTGAAGGTGTCAGTGTCACCTTCCCATCATGAATCCATGTGCGTCCAAGAATCATGTCATATCCTGGATCTTCTCGGATTATGTAAAACTTGGTCTCAGTGCAGACCAAATTTTCTTTGACTTTGAGTATGACGTAGCCGTACGCGTTTCTGGAAACTTCTTCGTGATCTCTGATTGCCATGGAGGCATGAGTAGATTCCTGTCGAGTAATGCCAGCGGCTCTGAGAGTTTTCAGAGGGATGATGTTGACGGCAGTGCCGACATCAATAGATGCTCTCTTGAACTCGTTTCCTTTGACGTGCACTGTGGTGAGAAGTCCCCAGTCATACATTTATTTTTCCGTCACTGGAGGCTCAGTGAATGTCTCTTGAAGCAGTAGACGCTTGCCTGACACGATGTGGTTTAATGCCGCAAACATGTCTTTCCTTTGAACCTTTGATAAGTATAGCAATTCGCAGACATGATCGATCAAGGATTGAACTGCTTCTTTGACGGGAGGTTCAGAGATGATAAAGTCCCCAAGTTGAGTTCTCCCGGTTCGACATTTTCTTTAAATATGCGCTTCAAAGTTTTACAATCACTTGTGGGATGACTGACGAGCCTATGAAAGCGACAATACCGAGGATTTTCCATGGCCTGTTCAGTTGGTTCCCTCTTGACATATGGCAACTTGATTGCACCATCCTGAATCCAGGCATCCATCAATTCGATGAATTCTTCAATGGAGCAGGGGAAATCGGGTGCTTCTGGATCTTCCGTGTGTTGGAGAGGAGTTTGCCCATTATCTTTCTTTTGTGCCTTTGGAGGGGCTGAGGAAGTATGCTTATATTGTGGATCAGCTTTCCGTTTGATTCCTTCCGCAACAACATTTGTGGAAGTCTGAAGGTTGTATTGTTTGTTGATCAAACGTCTATTGTTGCCTCTGGACTCTCGTGGTTCTTCAGCTTTTGCAGTCTTAGTCCTTTCTAGTAGAGCAGGTATAGTAGTTGCCGACCTCTTGGATGCTTCATGGAGTTCTAACAAAGTCTGTAACCTGAGATTCTCCAATAAGGCTCTGTAGACTGGAATCATTCCATTGATGCATAGGTCCACAAGTTGATGTTCTGTGACATTCGGATCATGGCAATCCAACGCTTGAACTCTGAACTTCTTCACATAATCGTTAGGATGTTCGGTGTTCTTTTGAAACATCCTTCCGAGATCAGAGAGGGTGACTTGCTCTTAAACAAAAAAATACTTTCTATAGAAAGCATTAACCATTTCTCCCCAAATGTTGATAGTTCCTTGTGCGATGTTGTTATACCAGGTGTATGCCCTGCCTTTCAAGGATTTTGAAAATTCTTTGAGACGAACAACATGGTTATGCTCATGTTCACCCAAAGCTTCTAGGAACCGAGAAACATGTTCTCGAGCGTTGCCGGTTCCGTCGTACAAAGTGAAGGTTGGAGAGACATAACCTTTTGGGAGAGGGATCCTTTGTGTATCAGCAGGGTATGGAGGTTGGTGACGATGGACATGTGGGGTCTTGTCTCTTCCGCGGTTCTCCAGAAGGCGTTCCAAATCTTCCCGAGTGATGAAGTTTGATGATTGCTTCGCGTCTGCGGCTTTGCGGACTTCATCATCATCTATTGTATGAATTGGAATTACCTCAGGATCAGCGTCTGAGGATTTCTCCTTCTCATTCCCTTTTTCTTGGATCTTCCCTGACATTGTATCAGTGAGAGCCTTTAGTTGATTAAATAGTTACTTTTGTGATGTATCCATATCGGTTTGATTCTTTGCAAGAGTCTCTTGAACTTTGATGAAATCAACAATGGTAGGTGGTGGATTTCCTCTGACTTCCTCAGGGTGTCGGCCGAACAAGGATGACCCTCCGCGTTGACGTGAGAAGGAGTAACATTACCACCGTCAGTGTTAGAGGCCGGAATCGTTCCCGGGATACCCTCGTTGTCGTTGTTGTTATGGTTGCTAGTGCTAGCGCCGTTTGCGTTGGAACCTATGACTAACCCAGACCTAAGACCAGCCATCTTGTGGAGTTGTGAGATTGCAACCGAGAGAATGATCTCCCACTGTGGTCGCCAATCTGTAGATGGGGCAAAACGATTTGCTGGTTTTCACAGGATTGAGGAGACGACCGTACGGAGGAGACTCCTTGAACCGAGTGAAATGTTCAACCTCACACAGATGCACTGCAAGAAGGGAGTGCTTTTAATTCGAGAGATCAATCTGTAGTACTCCGGCCTAAACCAAGACAATGGTCGTTCCAGAGTAAATTCAGTCACAAGAGAGGATGGGTTGATCTGTAGGAGGGAAGCTGAGAAATGTGTGGAATCAATGGTAATCAAAGATTGTGGGTGTGTTGTGAATTCTGAATAAGATAAGTTCTGAATGATTGAATCTCTGTTGAGAGTAATTACTCAGATGTTGAGTTAATCTCGTGTTGTATGTGAGACGTGTGATCGTTGTTCTATATTCAATCATGATTCAGAGACTTATTTATATTGCTGGAATTGTAGACACCATGATCCCATGAAGTGTGAAAGTTGATGGAATCAAAGAGTGGGGACGTGGAAATCGTGTTTGAAACCAGTTGCTCATCATGCGGAGACTTGGTCGATTTTCCATCCACTACTTTGTTAACTCCTTCAACTGATTGCACGACTTGCTCACATTCCATCGTGTGTATGAACACACGTGTCGTAGACCTCCATACCAAAACCCTAGTTGATATCCCCCTAAGTGACACGATTGATGTCTCGTGAACGTGGAGTCTGCAGGGCAGACGTGTATTTAGTCAGTTGTTGACTTCATGGGACGATGAGTCCATGTATTTGCTGAGTTGAACATGATTCTGCAAAATGTTCTGAAACTCATGAATTGAACGTGTCCGTTGAGAACGAGGTGTAATTCTCACGTTGAGGTGAGCAAGTATTGCTCATTCGATGAATTGTTGAATATTGATAGTTGAACCAATATTCCTTGGTTTGAGCAAATATTGCTCATCTGAGCAAGTGTTGCTCGTCTGATGAATTATTGGCAGCGTGACCGAAATAAAACATTAATTAGAATACTGGTAGTTGAACCTAGTATAATAAAATGGTGATCATGAGATCGTCGTAAAATTATTAGCGTTCGAATATGGAATTATGATCCTTGGACTCAGAAACCCTAATTTGATCAATTGATGACCGAGTGATTGTTTATTGAAAATTTAACCATGGAATGAAGGAGGACCGGCTACGTGAGACCGTGGGTCGACCATGTAGCATCCATATACTCGCGTGAGCAAATACAAAGACCCCTTGAAGAGTTGGTGAAAAGATGATCAAATGTTGGTTCAATCATTTTTCATATAATGCTCGTTTGAGCCTTAGATGATAAAACCTAATTAATTATGGAGAGGTGAGAGACCGACCAAGGGGTCATGAAACCAACCCTGGATGGTCGTGGGATCGAATGACGATCACTTCATGAAATTCCAAAATTATTTGGAAGAGGCTTGGACCTAATACGTGCAATTGCGCAAATTAGGTCAAACCATGAAAATACGTGGGACCGGATCATTGCGAACCAAAGAGCCAACCTTGGTCGGTCAAGGTAACATGCTCACGTCGTCAACACGTCCGCGTCTCAGTCTTGAGAATTTTGATATTTTCTGGCGTGCGTTTGAGCAACCATTTGAGAAAATACAATAAAATCAGGGTTTTGCTGAAACTGAGGAAACTTCATGAGATGAAGGAAAAAAATAATTATAAAATGAAGGAATATGAGGAGTGGGACCGCTGGAGCCAAGGCATGGCCGACCGGCCAGTGACCACGGTCCCATTGTGCCTTTTCCTAATTTTATAATATTTTTCATGATTTTATGAAAATATCATGAAATCAAGGAATTTTGTTAAAATTAAGGAGTTTCCTTAAAGTGAAAGAGTTTCCATGGGATCAAGGAAGCAAATAATATTAAAATAATAAAATAAGGGCGTGTGGGGCCGGCTAGGGCATGGCCGGCCAGCTTTGGCCCGGTCCCACAAGTTTCCCTAATTTTATGTAATTTTTGTGTATTATTTTCCATGATTTGAAGGGATTTTCATAATTTGAAAGAAATACCATGAAATCAAGGAATTTCATGGGATCAAGGAAACCTTAAAATAATAATAATAAAATAAGGGGCATGTGGGACCGGCTGAGGCATGGCCGGCCGGCTGGGGCCCGGTCCCACGAGTTTCCCTAATTTTATATTATATTTTCATGGTTTTGTGAAAATACCATGAGATTAAGGAGTTTTCATGAGATTAGGAAAATAATAATAAAATAATGAGGAACCATGAGGTGTGGGGCCGGCCGGGATCAAGGCATGGCCGGTTGGCCAATAATCACGGCCCCACAATGTTTTTCCCAATTTTATATTATTTCCTTGGTGCGAAGGAAACACCATGAAACTGAGGAGTTTCCTCAAAACGAAGGATATTTGTTCAAATGAAAGGATTATCATAAGATCAAGGAAAATAACAAAAAATATGATAAAATATAAAACTGGCGTGGGATTGGCCACGACACGGCTGGCTGGTCGATGAGCCCAATCCCTTGGCGCCTTGGTCAATATTTTAATTATTTATTATTTTCTTTCCTATTTTGCATAAATTCATCGTTTCGTCGTATTTGAAATACTCGTTTGTGCGGTGATTGTTAGTGTATCATCGTTGAGTACACTTGAACCTTTTGAGCCGGGGCTTACTCAGAGGTAGCTCAGATGCCCGTGCGCTGAATATTTATTACTAATCCATGGAATTCTGCTGGGAAGAACCATAGATTGAAGTAACGAAATACTGCGAAAATATTTGAATATTTTCAGAAATTCAGTGGATGAATCCAAGAATTTTAGGAATAATTAACTTATGGCTCTATACTAGCAGTCTATGAGCATTAATTATTCTGACATGAACTTGCTGGAGCTTCAAATCCTTTATATAGTCAGGGAAACTCGTTGTTTCATATCCTTTATCGCTCTATACTAGCAGAGCAAGCTGTCTAGGAGCCGTCAATCTCGTGATTCTATATAGAAATAAATACTGAAGTGTTCAGCATTCATGAGATATGTTGTTTTCCAGCCGAGAGACTGCATATCTGCATGTACTCTGAGAGAAAGTATTCTCAGTCAGAAGATTCGATGAGAGACCCGTGTCTCGGTACTCGCATCTGATTGCTGGATCATGAGTTCGTATAATTATGGGTTTACGATTTTAGCCTTTGTCGAAAATCCACCATCTACACTATGTTGAACCAACATACACGTACACGTTTGGGCACGGTTTTCACAAACCCAGTAAACGTCTACCCAAGTGTGTGTGACAAGCTAAGGTTTGATCTAACGGTTGAGAAATATTAGCTTGGATATAAATCAGGTTTTCATCTAACGGTGAATATGGATTGCTTTGTAACTAAGGAAAAACCTTGATTTGAAGGCTATATAAAAGAGACATATAGCATTGTGCAAAACTAATCCCCACACGTCTGTGTGATACTAGTGCGCTCGTTAGATTCGATTCTCCTTAAACTTTGGTTTTCTTCTCTAAAACCAGGTTAACGACTTAAAGACTTCATTGGGATTGTGAAGCCAGACCGATTCTACTTTTATCGTAGTTGTGTGATATGATCTTGCATCTCCTATCGTACAAGTAAAATCTTTGATTGGCTTGAGATCGTGAGAGTTCTCCAATAGGAAAGATAAAGAAGTCACAAACATCTTCGTCTCACTGTTTGTGATTCCTCGACAAACCGCTTGTGTTGTCAAGAAGAATTGTTGAGAGGTGATTGATTAATCTAGGCTGTTCTTCGGGAATATAAGACCGGATTATAAATATGTTCCTGTTCACCTTGATTTTATATCTTAAGACGGAACAAAAACCTAGGGTTTTTTCTGTGGGAGACAGATTTATCCTTTGATAGACTTTTCTGTGTGAGACAGATTTGTTTATTATCAAGTCTGCGATTTTGGATTGCAGCAACTCTTTGTTGTGGGTGAAATCAGCTAAGGAAATCAAGTGCGAAGTATCCTGCTGGGATCAGAGGCGTAGGAGTACAACTGTACCTTGAATCGGTGGGAGACTGATTGGGGTTCAACTATAGTCCAGTCCGAAGTTAGCTTGGAGTAGGCTAGTGTCTGCAGTGGCTTAATACAGTGTATATTCAATCTGGACTAGGTCTCGGTGTTTTTCTGCATTTGCGGTTTCCTCGTTAACAAAATTTCTGGTGTCTGTGTTATTTCATTTTCCGCATTATATTGTTTATCTTTATAATTGAAATAATACAGGTTGTGCGTTAAAGGTTAATCGATTGGAGATCCGACCTTGTGGTTGATTTCATTGATTAACACTTGGACATTGGTTTTTGGTACCGTCCAAGTTACTCCTTGTATTTGATAAAGACTCGTTATTGTTTTTAGCTTGAGTAAAAATCAAATCAAGAGAGAGATATTAACTCCTTGAGATACTTTTATCTAGATTGAGTCTGACTGTCTAGTTGATTCTCTAGAAAAGTATTTCGGAGTTAGTCCATACAGATTGCTAAGCGAAATATTGGGTGGTGTTGTTAGACCCCCGCTTTTTCAGAAACATTCTTAGAGGACGTTATATAGTTGTTACACCATTTCTCGTCAAAGCAATTTTTAAGATGATTGAAACATATCATGACTTTCGTCACTAGGTAAAGATAAACTTGGTCGAAGAGAAAAGCTTACTAACACATATTTCGAGATATATATAGGCGAGGTATACTCGGCTCGAAATACCAATGTGTATAATCTAAGTCTATATATATAGCATACGACTTTTTTTCTCAAGAAGTAGGAGATAGAGTAGATAAACTTTTGAGTGAAAGATAAGTTCAAGTCTTCACATACCTTTTTTTCGAGAAGTTCCACCGGTTCCTTGAGTAGTTCTTCTACTTGTATGATGAATTTCCATGAAGTCCTTGAGCTCAACTACACTTTCTATCATATTCCGAGACTTAGCTATAATAGACTAGAAATCAAGACTTATAGTTTTGATCACTAACATTGACAAACATGCTTGAGATAGCAACGCATGCGAGTTCGACCGAGCAATGCTCTAACAATCTCCCCCTTTGTCAATTTTAGTGAAAAAACTATCAATACATATGGAATACAAAAAAGATAAAGAAACTTAAGTAGCTCCTATTCCACATGTCTAATCTTCAACATTCCTCGAAATCTTCGTCACTTCCAAGTACTTCAATGATCCCAAATGTTGTAAGTTTAGCATCACCGCTGTTGAAGATCCGCAGCTATAACAATGAGAAAGCATCGGTATCGATCATTTTTATACAGTGTCATAGTATTATTACACAGCGTCAAAGTTCAATTGTATCACAACTTCAACAGTAATACCATGGTGATATGTATCACTCCCCCTTAGTCAATACTCCATCTCACATGGAAACCACTCCCCCTTACATAATGACCCGAAGACCATATGTATTTTTAGTGTGAACTACATATTAATTCTCCCCCTTTTTGTCAATAAAATTGGCAAAGGTACAAGAACGGGATCATAATGAAATTTCTGTAAGAGACATTTCATGACTAAAAATAAAGAACACACATTATCTCATTTAGATGCAATCATATAGCCGAAGCTAATAGCATTCATCAATGAGTTTAAATATACAAGATAACCCCTCTAAAATTCCACAGCCGCACACCCCTCGAGATATGACCATTAAGCACAAGTTCAAAATAACTCTCTCCCATTTAATGTCATTCCCGAAAGAACAACAAGAGTGACATTAATTTCAAAAGAAAAAAAGGATTTTGAAACAAAAATGACACTAACAAGACAAAGACAACTCTACAGAAACTGAACTAGAGTAAACCTACTGGAGCTTCAAACTTAATTTCCCAAAAGATAGAGACAAGCATAGGGGCAAGAGTTATAGAAACGTTTTAATGAACCAGAACAACACCAATAGACTGCCGCAAGTGTTGAAATGTAGCAGTGTCTAATGGTTTGGTAAGAATATCAGCCAATTGTTGTTCGGAGGGCACAAATTCCATACTTATGATACCGTTTTCATAGAGATCACGAATAAAATGGTACCTTATGTCAATGTGCTTTGTTCTTGAGTGCTCAACGGGATTCTCAGTGATTCGAATCACACTAGAGTTATCACAAAAGATCTTCATTATTCCAGTATCAACTCCATAGTCAGCTAGCATTTGTTTCATCCATAGGATTTGAGTACAACATGATCCAGCAGCAATATATTCTGCCTCACATGTAGACAGGGATTGAGAATTTTTCTTCTTGCTATGCCAAGCTACAAGATTCAGTCCTACATAGTAGAAACCCCTGATGTACTTTTTCTGTCTTCTACACATCCTGCCCAATCAGCATCTGAATAAGCAGATAGATGACTGTTAGTATCAAAAGTGTAAGATAAACCATACCCGGCAGTATGACTAATATATCTAATGATCCTTTTTGCAGCTGCAAGATGAGATTCCTTTGGATTTTCCTGAAACCTGGCACAACAACCAACACTGAAGGAAATATCAGGTCTAGTAGCTGTAAGATATAAAAGGCTACCAATAATAGATCGATACAACTTTTGATCCACTTTTGCTCCTTTCTCATCTCTATGTAGTTTACCAGTAGTGGGCATAGGTGTTAATTTTGGAGAAGACTTATCCAGACCGAACCTTGTCACAAGGTCTCGAGCATACTTCTCTTGGGATAAGTAAATTCCATCCTTATGTTGTTGAATTTGTAATCCTAAGAAGAATTTTAATTCACCAACATTGCTCATTTCAAATTCCTTAGCAAGAGAGACTTGGAAGTCCTTTGCAAATTTTTCAGAAGTTGATCCATAGATGATATCATCTACATAGATTTGAACAATAACCACATCTTTTCCACTCCATTTGGTAAACAAAGTTTTATCAGCTCCGCCACTTGAAAAACCTTTTCTAATGAGAGAAGTAGTAAGTTTTCAAACCAGGCTCTAGGTGCTTGTTTCAACCCATACAATGCCTTTTTGAGCTTTAGCACATGATCTGGGAATTCATGATTTTCAAACCCCTTAGGTTCAGGGACATAGACTTCCTCCTTTAAAATTCCGTTTAGGAACGCGGATTTTATATCCATTTGAAACAGCTTAACCTTAAGAAAACAAGCATGAGCTAATAAGAGACGAATGGACTCAAGACGTGCCACAGGATCAAAGGTCTCATCAAAGTCAATCCCTTCAATCTGTGAATATACTTGAGCGACAAGTCTAGCTTTGTTTCTGACAATCATGCCAAATTCATCAGACTTATTCTTGAATATCCATTTGGTACCAACAATATTGATATTGGAGGGACAAGGTACAAGTTCCCACACATCTTGTCTTTGAAATTGATTTAACTCTTCATGCATCGCATTCACCCAAAAGGGATCGTTCAGAGCTTCAACAATATTCATTGGTTCTACTTGTGAAAGATAACAACCAAAATTGCACATATTTTGAAGTTGTCCTCTTGTTTTGGTTGTAGAATCTCTTCCTCCAATAATACTGTTGGGATCATGATTCCTTTGAACCCAGAGATGTCGTGGAGGGACATGTTCTTGTTCGTCAGGAATGTCTTGATCAGTGCTCTTCTCCTCGTCGCTAGAAATTTCAGGATCAGTAACCGTTGGGATAACTTCAACTGATTCTGGAATTTCTTTGACTTTCTCAATTGTCTCGGTTAGAGGCAACTCAGCAGGAGGATTATCATGAAGAAAGTTACTAATGTCGTGGATGATAACGTTAGCAGATTCCATCATGACTTGTGTTCTAAGATTAAACACTTGAAAACCACGACTATCAGAAGCATAGCCAAGAAAGATACCTTCATCACTTTTGGTGTCGAATTTCCCTTTCTGCTCTCGATCTTTCAGAATATAGGCCTTACTTCCAAACACCCTGAGATAGTGTAGGTTGAGTTTCCTTCCGTACCACAACTCATAAGGAGTGTTAAGGGTTTTAGACCGTAAATACACACGGTTGATCAAGTAACATGTTGTATTACCCAAAATCTTAATGGTAAGTTTTTGTTATGGAGCATTACCCTGGCCATTTCCTGAATATTCCTATTTTTTTCTTTCAGCAACTTCATTAGCTTGAGGAGTAATAGGTGGTGAGTATTGTTGAATGATTCCCAGTTCATCACAGAATTAAAATACTTTGGTGTCTTTGAATTCAGTTCCACGATCGCTTCTAATTTTATTTAGCTTGCGACCTTGTTCGTTCTGGATCCTTTTAACAATAATCTTGAATTCACTAAGAGTTTCATTCTTATGAGATAAGAATGCAACCCAAGTGAATCTGGTGTAATCATCTACCATAACTAAAGCATACTTCTTACCAGCAACAATGGGTTGTTGAATTGGTCCGAAGAGATCCATATGAACTAAATCAAGTGGAGGTTTAGTGAGAATATCTCGAGATGATTTGTGGTGGACCTTCGTTTGTTTACCCTTTTGACAGGCACCACATACACCTTCAATCTTTGCATTGATTTCGGGAATGCCTCTAACAAGTTCTTTGTTAATGATCTTAGTTAGAAGACGATAATTGATGTGACCAAAACGCTCATGCCAAAGATGTGTAGATTCCACCTTAGTCAAATTGCAACAGTTACTGAACTGAGTATCGAGAAGATAACAGTTATTTTTACCACGAGTTCCTTGAAAAATTACTTTCTCGGTTTTGTCTACAATGTCACATCCGTTTGCATTGAAGACAACTCGATGGCCTTTGTCACAGATTTGACTAATAGAAAGAAGATTAGCAGTCATACCTTTTACGTATACCACGTCATGGATTTCTGGAGCACCGGGAAGTTTGATCGTTCCCTTCTTGCTGATGTAGCAACAACTCCCATCTCCGAACGTTACAGGACCTCCTTCATAGTCAATAGATGAAACAAACCATGTGAGATCACCTGTCATATGTCTACTAAATCCACTATCAAGAAACCATTAAAAGGGAGACGTAGATCTTAAAGCAAAGGCACCCATACTATTAGTACTTCTCTGTTTAGAGTTTCCTACTAGTTTTGTATGTCCTTTCTGAGTATCAAAAATTTGTTTAGCTTTCTTACAAAGATCACTTGCAACATTTAGGCTCCTTCGAAACGACATACAGACTTGTTGACGGTGATCAGAAGAATCACAACACCAACATGTGCCAAGACTTTCAAGTTTTTCTGAGTGGTTCCTAGTCATATCAGTTTTCATAACAACTGGTCGTTGATTACCATCTGATTTACGACTATTCTTTAAGGAGGAACAACTGGAGTTACTCAGATTCATCAAGGGACTTTTACAAGATATCAAATCCTTAATAATTGTAATTTCTGCAACAAGACCAGAGTTGATCCGAATTTGTTCATCCAACCGTTTTTGAAGAGTAACCAGTTTATCAGACTTTTTTCTACGTTTAGTTTTTAAACCTGGTGAGGCGTCAATTGAGACTTTATGGTCCATATAGTCAGATCGCTACAAACACAGACTTTTGAGGTCTTGCTTGCTCTGATACCAATTGAAAAAACGGGGGTCTAACAACACCACCCAATATTTCGCTTAGCAATCTGTATGGATAAACTCGAATATACTTTTAAGAGAATCAACAAGACTCAATCAATTAAAATTATATCAACGAGTTTATATCTCTCTCTTGATTTGATTTCCTCAAACAGAAACTGCGAGTACTAATCAAATACAAGGAATAACTTGGATGGTACCAAAGACCAATATCCAAGTGTCAATCAATATCAATCAACAACCGTTAGGTCAGATTCTCCAATTGATTGATCTAACGCACAACTTGTATTATTTAAATTATAAAGATAAAACAATATACTGTGGAAATTGAAATAACACAGACACCAGAAATTTTGTTAACGAGGAAACCGCAAATGCAGAAAAACCCCGGGACCTAGTCCAGATTGAACACACACTGTATTAAGCCGCTACAGACACTAGCCTACTCCAAGCTAACTTTGGACTGGACTGTAGTTGAACCCCAATCAGTCCCCACTGATCCAAGGTACAATTGTACTCCCTACGCCTCTGATCCCAGCAGGATACTACACCCTTGATTCCTTTAGCTGATCTCACCCACAACTAAGAGTTGCTACGACCCAAAATTGCAGGCTTTGATAATAAACAAATCTGTCTCACACAGACAAGTCTATCAAAGGATCAATCTGTCTCCCACAGAAAAACCCTAAAGTTTTTGTTCCGTCTTTTGATAATAATCAAGGTGAACAGGAACCAATTGATAATCCGGTCTTATATTCCCGAAGAACAACCTAGATTAATCAATCACCTCACAACAATCTTAATCTTATGGTAGAGAAACAAGATGTTGTGGAATCACAAAGAATTAGACAAAGATGTTTGTGATTACTTTTTATATATTTCCTATCGGAGATATCAAATATCAAGCCAATCAATCTGATTGTACTCGTACGATAAAAGATACAAGATCAGATCACACAACTACGATAAAAGTAGTATCGGTCTGGCTTCACAATCCTAATGAAGTCTTTAAGTCGTTAACCTGGTTTTAGAAGAAGAAAACCAAAGGTTAAAGGAGAACCGACTCTAGTACGCAAACTAGTATCACACGTAAGGTGTGGGGATTAGTTTTGCACAATACTAGATGTCTCCTTTATATAGTCTTTCAAATCAGGGTTTTGCCTTGGTAACAAAGCAATCAACATTCACCGTTAGATGAAAACCTGATTTAGATTCAAGCTAATATTTCTCAACCGTTAGATCGAAAACTTAGCTTGTTATACACAAATGAACTGCACGCTTCTAGGTTTGTTAACCGTACCCAAACATGTACATTTTTGGTTCAACAATAGTTAACTAAAAGGTTAGCCATATGAGCATTTCATATCAACCATGTTCTTCTTCACCATAACTATTTCAAATGACTCAAATGAACTAGTTAGAGAGTTGTTCAATTGCAATGAAATCTTATGTAACTACACAAGACACAATTGAAGCAAAGATGATTTGATTCACTTGAATCGGTTCATGAACTTTTATAGCCATGGTTTGTAAACTGCATTCCTTAGTATTTTTAAAGTTTAAGTTTAGAAATCATCTTCAGATATATAACCTTCTCAAGTTCGCAGACTAGGTTCGCGGACTTAAGACACCAGAAAGAGTTTACAAACTCCAACAGAAATTCTCGGGATGAGAACTTCGCCGGTTCGCGGACTGGGTTCGCGGACTTAGTTCACTCAAGTAGTTTGTCAACTCCATCAGAAATTCTCGGGTTTGAGAACTTCGGCAGTTCGCGGACTGAGTTCGCGGACTGAGTTCGCGGACTTGGCAACAAGCCATTCTTCCGGTTTCTCTTGTTCAACAAAGTTCGCAAACTTTGGTTCAAGGAATAGGACTTATACATAAATGTGTTTCCACAACAATGCTTGTGTCCATCATTGGTTATGTAATTTAAACTCTCATTTCAATCATTGAAACATTCTTAGAGGACGTTATATAGTTGTTACACCATTTCTCACCAAAGCAATTTTCAAGATGATTGAAACATATCATGACTTTCGTCACTAGGTAAAGATAAACTTGGTCGAAGCGAAAATCTTGCCAACACATATTTTGAGATATAGATAGGCGAGATATACTCGGCTCGGAATACCAAATGTGTATAGTCTAAGTCTATATATATAGCATACGACTTTTTGTCTCAAGAAGTAGGAGATAGAGTGGATAGACTTTTGAGTGACAGATAAGTTCAAGTCTTCACATACCTTTTTGTCGAGAAGCTCCACCGGTTCCTTGAGTAGTTCTTCTACTTGTATGATGAATCGCCATGAAGTCCTTGATCTCAACTACACTTTCTATCCTAGTCCGAGACTTAGCTAACTAGACTAGAAATCAAGACTTATAGTTTTGATCACTAACATTGACAAACATGCTTGAGATAGCAACACATGCGAGTTCGACCGAGCAATGCTCTAACACAGATGCTCAAAGTTAAGTCTATTATGTCATTATGCAAATATTGATAAAAGATAGAATGAACTTTTAAAAATTCCGCAGTATTGATCTTTCCATGATCATGTGAAAGTACTGTATGGATCCGTAAGTTTTCTTATCTTGAGCGCTCCCGATTAAATTAATCAATAAGGTCTCTTGTGGTTAATTTATTCGAGTTTACCGGGTACAAATCCATGTGGTTTGTTAATGTCCAAAGAAATCCTTCTTTTCTTGTAAAAGTAAGGTCGCTCATGTTGTTCTTTCGGGAATGACATATAATGGTGCAGAGTTCTTAATTGAACTTGTGCTTAATTGCCATATCTTTGTGGGGAGTGCGACTGTGGAATACTGTAGGAGTTATCTTGTATCTTTATAAACTCCTTGATGAATACACTAAGTTTCGACTATGTGAAATCATTGAAACAAGTTGATGTTCTCTTTTAGTCATGAATTATCTCTTTGAGAATTTCATTATGATCCCGTAGTTTTCGTATCTTTGCTAATTTATATTGACAAAAAGGGGGAGAATTATTTGGTAGTTCACACTACATACATATGGTTTACAGATCATTATGTAAGGGGGAGTGGTTTTCATTTGTAGATGAAGTATTGACGAAGGGGGAGTGATGCATATCACTGCAGTATTATTGTCAAAGTTGTGATGCAATTTTGTTAGAGCACTGCTCGGTCGAACTCGTAAGCGTTGCTAACTCAAGCTTGTTTGTCAAGTTTAGTTGCCAAAACTATAAGTCTTGATTTTTAGTCTACTTATAGCTAAGTCTCGGATTAGGATAGTAAGTTAGTTGAACATTAGACTTTACGACATTCATCGATTGAAGACGAAGAACTACTAAGGGGAGCTTGTGGAACTTCATCAACAAAAGGTATGTGGAGACTTGAACTCATCTATCACTCAAAAGTCTATCTACTCTGTCTCCTATTTGAAACAAAAGTCATATAGCTATATAGACTTCGATTATACACATTTGATATTTCGAGCTGAGTTTACCTCGCTTACATATTTCTCGAAATATGTGTTGGTAAGATTTCACTTTAACCAAGTTCATCTTATATTCTTGACGAAAGTCAAAAGATAATCATGTGAAAATCGCCTTGTAACATCTTACATGATTTGTGTGAGACAGTCATTTGATGTAGACTCGGAATGTTTCGTATTGATCATTCGATCACTTGAAAATTTCGTTGAAGCTAATAGTTTGTGTGAGACAGCTATTGTCGTCTTCTAAGAATGTTTCAGTGATTGAATTGGGAGTTTAGAACAATTAACCATGATTGGATATAGCACAATATGCGTACTTGTATGCTAACTGTCGCAAGTTATTCCAAGTCCGGGAACCATAGTATGCATACTTGTATGCGTATTGGTTGGTTAATAGTATCTGGGAACTTAGTATGCATACTGGCATAAGTTTCAAGTTCCGGAAATTCAACTGAGTCCGGAAGGTATACGTACCCGTTCGCATACTGGCGAACCCAAACTAAGTCCGACCACTTGTGTATGTGTACCCATTTGCATACTTGAGTAGGTTATGTTCTAAAATCGGTTTGTTCATGAACTAATACATTTATATAATAAGGAATGCAATCTTTTGCAAATCGTCGCTATAATGTTCATGAATTGATTCGAGTGAATCAAAATCGATTTTGCTTCAATTGTGTCTTGTATACTTCTATGAGAATATAAACAATTGAACAACTCCATAACTAGTTTCATTTGGGTCATTTGAACTAGTTATGGTTAATATGAATATGGTTGATATGAAAGTGTTCATATGGATAACTTCGGTTAACTATGCTTGAGCCAACAAGGTGCACACGTTTAGGTACGGTTTCTCATATCTAAATGAAGTCACTTTTCATTTGTGTGTAACAAGCTAAGTTCAATCTAACGGTTGAAATATATTAGCTTGGGTCTAATCAGGTTTTCATCTAACAGTGAATATTGAATGCTTTGTTACCAATGTAACATTGATTGCAAACCCTGATTTGAAGATTATATAAGAGAGAACTCTAGAAACTGGGAAACTTAGTCCCCACACCTCATGTGTGATACTAGTCGCGACTAGAATCGATTCTTCTTTAACCTTAGTTTTTTCCAAAACCGAGTAGGTTAACGACTTAAAGACTTCATTGGGATTGTGAAGCCAGACCCAACTATTTTCTCTGTAATTGCGTGTTTTGATCTTGCTGTTTTCTATCGTGATTGAGTACTATCTTCTTTATGATTTTATCGAGATTTCTCCGATAGGCAAGATAAAAAATAGTCACATACATCTTCGTCTCATCGTTTGTGATTCCATAATATCTTATATCGCTACCATACGATTAAGATTATTATTAGGCAATTGATACTACTAGGTTATTCTTCGGGAATATAAGTCCGGTGTATCAATTGGTTCCTGTTCACCTTGATTTATCAAAAGACGGAACAAAACTCATAGGTATATCTGTGGGAGACAGATTTATCTATTCAATAGACTTTTCTGTGTGAGACAGATTGGTTTATCAAGTCTTTGACTTTGGGTCGTAGCAACTCTTAGTTGTGGGTGAGATCATCTAAGGGAATCAAGTGCGCAGAATCTGGCGTGGTTCTAGAGGCGTGAGGAACGCGACTGTACCTTGATCAGTGTGAGATTGGTTAGGGCTCAACTACATTCCAGTCTGAAGTTAACTTGGAGTAGGCTAGTGTCTATAGCGGTTTAATAAAATGTGGTGTTCAAATCTGGACTAGGTCCCGGGGTTTTTCTGCATTTGCGGTTTCCTCGTTAACAAAATTTCTGGTGTTTGTGTTATTTCATTTTCGCGTTATATTTGTTTATATAATTGAAATATCATAGGTTTTGTGTAAGATCAATCAATTGTGAATCCAACCTTTGGTTGTTGATTAAATTGACTGACACTTGGATATTGGTTTTTGATACCGTCCAAGTTATTTCTTATATTCAATCGGGATCGCAAATTCCTATTTGTTTGATTCCAGATTGAATTTAGAAATTGAGATATAGCTCTTGGATATACTTTTCTTAAGATTGAGTCTGACTGTCTAGTTGATTCTCTTGAAAGTATATTGGAGTTAGTCCATACAGATTGCTAAGCGAAATATTGGGTGTGGTTGTTAGACCCCCGCTTTTTCAATTGGTATCAGAGCAGGCAAACACACTAAGACCTCATAAGTCTGTGTTTGTAGAAGTCTGACTATATGGATGAGTCTATCTCTAAGAATGTACTAGTTCAGAAATTACCAGATGATTTTCAAAGCTTGGATTCACCTGAGAGAACTGTCACATCTAAGTCAATATCTAAACATTCTCTTAATGTAGAAACTGTTGATAATTGGGAAACACGCCTAGAAGAATCGTTGGATGAACTTTCTGATGAAGGTGATTCAAATATTGATAGAGATGTTGATGAGGAAGTCTCAGAGTATGTGAAGGTTTTGAATTCGTTGGAAAAGAAGAATATGACAACTTCTCATGTCACACCTCTTCTGACTCCTCTCTGTCGAGAAAACAAAAAATTGAGAAGATGTTACACATGTGTTTATGTTTCGAATCGTTCTAACGAATTGATCCTCAAGGATTCTGAGGAAAACCTACGTCTGAAGTCACTTGAATGTAATAATCTTTATCAAAAATACTTCTTGTTGGAAGAGAAACTTGCAGAAACTGAAGCAAGGATTAACTCCCAGCAAGAAAGTTTTGATGACAGAGAAAACGCTTATCTCACTCGAGAAAAACGCCCTGAGGCTGATTTAACTGTTGGTCTTGATAAAATCAAGATGTTGGAAGATGACTTGAAAAAGTTCAATACTAGTTCAAGCAAATTAACCACAGTGCTAGGAGCAAGTAAAAATCATCGTGATACACAAGGATTGGGCTATAAGGAAATAGATGCTCCAAGTATTAACAAAGAAGTAAAAAATTTCAAGGCTAGTGATTCTTCTCAACAAAAGGTTTCTACTGATGGAAAAAGTGAAACACCTTCACCGGCAGTTAAGGTTCGAAAGAGCAAAGTATATCAACCTCCAACGTCAGTACACACAGATCGAGGTAAGAACATTCCTCATGTTTGCCACTATTGCGGAAATAAAGGTCACCTGGAAAGGAGATGTCGTTTCCCTATAAGAATGAGAAACTTCATGATGTTCTTGTTTGTGCATCACAAGAAGTTGTGAAACCAAAATCATATGTTAAGACTATTCCCCTTAACATTACAGGTTGTAATTGTCCAACCTTTGGGCAAAGGAATCAGTGCTGTGATAAACCTAGATTTACCTATAAACGTCATACGAATCCTTTTCACAATCATAATGGTTATCAAAAGGATAACTTTGTAAAGACGGAGACAAGATCCGATGCTCCCAATTGGAGAAAGACTAACCTGCAAAAGAATAATCAATCCGCTTCTCTTCCGAGAATTCTAGAAGAGAGTAATGCGAAGAAGGTTCTGGTTGTTCCTAAACGCACTCAGAAGTGGATACCAAAGAAAGTAAATGATGTTTTGAGTGTGAAAATGAATGATCTCCTAGAAAATTCCATGACTATGGAGAAAAAAGTATCCATAATGTTGGAACTTAAAAATTTCTTTGGAAATATGGATTTGGATGTGAAAGGTTCTAATAGCGATCTCTTTCATGATAATCCAAAAGTGAAACGAAATAAGCCAAAAACTATAGATGGTCAAAAATCCATAGTTGCGGAAAAGTATGTTTTGGTCATTTATGGTGAGCAAGACCTTGTTCACCTCAACACAAATTGATTGCGTTGTAAGTGCATCCCCACCAAGGAATGCCCTGCTATGTATACGGTAAGGGAAGCACGATAATTGGGGCACACATATTGTGTCAGGTATGATTTTGAATCTTTGGTAAGGTCGTAGAATTCGATTGGATTCCTCTAAAAAGTTATGTCTATAAACTGGAGCAAGATTTGTGTTTTTATTTATTTGCTTAGAGTACTTATAATGATCCACGTACCTTGTTTATCGTTCATTTCTACCTAACTTGATCTGTGTTAAGGTTCTTAAATGTTTAGGTTTGAAAATAGTAGTTCGGGATGTTTGGACTTCATGGCACACATACCAGGTATGCATGTCATCATTTAAAATCAAAATCCAGGGACTTTAGTTCGCATACCCGTTTGTATACTTCTCCAGGTCACGAAAATTCGTTTGCAAACCGGTATGCATACTTGCATGTAGACGTCGATATTCGGTAAACCTGTTTTGGCCGTAACTTCTTCGTACGAACTCGGAATGACCTCATTATTTTTGAATTCTCTTCTTCTCTGAATTCTCTTCAAAATGGAGATGAGAATTCTTGAATTTGGATGAGTTAAGATTGGTATTTGTCCCGTCTCTTGTTTTTGATTGTTTTGCTCTGTTTCGTCGCACTTGTTCCACTTCTCTTGGACTTGGGCACTTGGATTCTTGGAGTAGTACTCTTCTAAGCTCATTTGTAGCTTTTACAAGAATTTTTTTGGTGAATCACAAAGAAGGAAGTTCAAGAATGGGCAGTAGTACGCATTGCTATGAGATTCTTGAATGTTCACAATCATCTTATGTGAACTATGGTGCATGGTCATTAATGACTTTGTATGTTCTTCTTTGTTAATAAAATCTTTTTATACGCATTTGGTAGCTATTCTTGGTGTAAATCCGTGCGAAAAAGATTGATTCTACCCTCTAATGACAAATCATCTTATATGTGCATTACGAGTTTGCCTTGATGTCTAGGAAACCTTTTGTGAGAATTTATTCTTGTGTTTTAAAAAGGATAACTAGGGTTTGGAGTATCAATTATTGTGAGTACACATAGCTATTGGCAACGTTTTTTTTCATCTTGCAATGTTTTTAGATTTATTTAAATTCTAAAGTTTATTTGGAAGATGATTTTGCAGTATTAATCTTTATTGGTTTCATATATTGCAAAATTGTTATGGGATATGTGTGTTTACGTCCGTGAACTATGATTGTCCCATATACGTCAAAAGTTAAGCCTATTATGTCATTATGCAAATATTGATGGAATATATGATGAACTTTTGATTGCAAAGATTAAGTCTATTATATGTATTTATGCAAATATTGATGAAAAATAGAATGAATCTTTGAATATTCCGCAATATTGATCTTTCCCTGATCCACTTTGTGAATATACTGCGCGGCTCCGTAAGTTCTCTTTTGTTGAGCATTTCCGATTAAGTTAATCATGGGTTCTCTTGTGGTTAATTTAATTGAGTTTTCTGGGTACAAATTCATGTTTCATGTGATTTGTTAATGTCCAAAGAAATCTTTCTTTTCTTGTAAAAGTAAGGTCGCTCTTGTTGTTCTTTCGGGAATGACATTTTATGGGTGAGAGTTCTCATTTGAATTTGTGCTTAATTGTCGAATCTTTGTGTGGAGTGCGGCTGTGGAATATTTTAGGATTTTTCTTGTATCTTTATTAACTCCTTGATGAATGCATTTAGTTTCGACTATATGATTGCATCTAAACAAAGTTGATATGTTCTCTTTTAGTCATGAAGTATCTCTATGATAATTTCAATATGATCCCGACATTTGCCAATTTATATTGACAAAAAGGGGGAGAATTAATGTGTAGTTCACACTACAAATACATATGGTTTACGAATCATTATGTAAGGGGGAGTGGTTTTCATGTGAGATGAAGTATTGACTAAGGGGTGTGATACATATCACCATAGTATTGTTGTCAAAGTTGTGATGCAATTGGACTTTGATGTTGTGTAATAATACTATGAAACTATATAACAATACGTAAACATCTTGTTTTTGTATATTTTTATAGCTACGGATCTTCAACAACTATGATGCTGAGTTGAACACATTCAGAATCACTGGAGTACTTGGAAGTGACGAAGATTTCGAGTAATGTTAAAGAACCAAAGAAATCAAGCATTTGTATGAAAATATACAAAGTTTATTTGTTTTGAAATCCATATGTATTGATAGTTTTGTCAATAAAATTGACAAAGGGGGAGATTGTTAGAGCACTGCTCGGTCGAACTCGCAAGCGTTGCTATCTCAAGCTTGTTTGTCAAGTTTAGTTGCCAAAACTGTAAGTCTTGATTTCTAGTCTACTTATAGATAAGTCTCGGATTAGGATAGTAATTGTATCTGAGCATTAGACTTCATGGCTGTAAGGAACCTCAAGCTCGTCAACGTTATTAGACTAGTCCAGAGACGTTTTAGACGTTAACGACTCGATTAGTTAACATAGATTTTAATTAATAGAAATTAATCTAAAAACGATGTAGTTACGAAAATAGTATCGTTAGATAGGTCTCGAAAAGTTATGCGAGATGGACTACTCGAACGTATCAATCGGATACCAGATGAAGAAGTAATCATCAGATTTGTTGAAGGAAAAAATAGTCAACTTACAACTTAGCCGACCTGGGCTTCCCATATCCAAATGATGGGTTCCTTTATAGATTTCTTTGGTCTTATCTTCACCAAATCGAGAAGATAAACATGTATTCTTCTTCCTATTTCTTCTTCATTCTTCTTCTTCATTCTTATTCTCCTTTCTTCTTCTTCTTCTTCTTCTGCGAGTTTTAGAGAATCAAATGGAAGCTCTCTGATCGACAGTGGGTGGAGAAGATCATGTAGTAGTCGGTGGTGATGGTGATGGTGTCTGCTGTTGAATCAGATTCAAAGGAGTAAGTGATTATGCGGTAGTTGATTGAGCACGGGAAGAAGATGATAGCTTTGTTTCTGTAAATCGGAGTTAGGGTTTGTGTGAATTTGATGATGATATAGTGTTGCTGAAGAATAAATAACCAAAGGGTTGTTGTTGTATCAAGGTTCTGAAGTCGTGTTGATGATGAATCGAAAAAGTTAGAATTAGGGTTTCTCAGGACAACCTCAGAGAAGAATTAAGAGTTCGATTTGGTGATGATTAAGATGAATTAAAGGATGAGTGTTAAAGAACATGATGTGAAGAAGGTTGTTATAGCTTTAATTTGGGGATTTGGTTACAGAGAAGATCGATTAAGAGAATTGCAGAATTAGGATTCTGTTCAAGGGTTTCCGAGAGTTAAAGATGATGATGAGGGTTGGTGGGTTGTTGGTGATCCGAGTTAAGTGAAGAAGGAATTGAATGCAATTTCCAGAGTAACACATATTTGAGGTAATTGTTCTGATGTCATTGTTTGTATAATTTTGTATTGAACTGAGGTTGATGTGGTTATGTATTTGGAATTGAATTGGTGGTGTTGATGTATGAATTGTAGTTAGAAAGTTAAACCTGAAACTGATAATGAGGCAGTGAAGGGATAGAGATGGTGAATATGAAGCTGAGTAATGGATAGTGGTATTGAACTAAGATGAGTTGAAGTAGATTATTGTTTAGCTGCAGTTGTGAGAAATGGAATTGTAGGTTATGAGATTTGGGTTCTGTGTATGCTAACCGAACAATTTTAGAATGGATGAGTGGTTGTAAGTATTATAAATGATCAGTGTTATCTGAATTGAAGCTTAGACACATGAGTTAGGAGGTTTATGAACTGTATATGTGCAAGTAAGAATAAAATAGAGATGGTGATGAAACTGGAATTGAATCAGCTCAGGTTATATGGGTTGTGTAGTTGAGTTTTACTCAGCTGGCTTTGGTGATGCTAAGGCAAAGGTTGTGGTAATGCTTGTGTAATTGTGTTGAATTACAGGGAGAAGCTGAAGTAAGTGGTGTTTCTGAACTGTGAAGGTTGTTGGGTTGCAAGTGACAGACTAGTGGTAGATAGAGATGGAGATAATGTTTGTTTGTATTGAAGATGATTGTATCTGAGTAGTGCTAAGAAGAATTGGGTTTATGTTTGATGTAACTGCTACAGGTGAAGGTTGAGTTGTTTTGGATGTTAGTTTTGGTAAGTGAATTACAAGGGAAATGAACTGTTAGTACTGGTAAGCTCAGGTGCAGGGGTTGCTGGAACTGTAACTGTGGTTAGTGGATGTTATGATCTCAACTGAAGTGCAGATGGAGTCTTAAGGTTATGGTGTAGTTGAAATGGAAATGATGAGGAAGCTGAGGTTACGTTTAGTCTGGATAGACAAAATAGTTGCTAATGAAGTTAATTTTAAATTGAGATCTGAAGTGACAGACCTGAAGCTATAGTTGTAACTTAATTATATCTAGAATTGCAGAGAATTAGTATTTAGGGAATCTGGTGGTGATTGAGTTTAGTGGAATGTGTTGCTAAAAGCTACAATTGCAGGTAATCTTAATTTGTATTATAAATGAAGTTTGAAGTTTATTTAGAATGAGTAAATGAATTGCTATTGAAATGATTAAAGTTGAAATGGGGTTAGAGTTTTAATGAGTACTGAAGCTGTAATAGAGTTTTAAGCCTGTTAGTCATCCCAGTCTGATTATCTGACTGATTATGTTCTAGCTGACTTAGTCAATTTGACTGAGTCAATCCTGTGTTGACTTAGTGATCCCGATTTGTTATCTGAGTTGACTCAGTGGACCTTGACCGAGTTGATTACCCTGGACTTGACCTTGACTGGACGTGGACTGTTAGTTGGCACCTTTGACCGTCAGTGACCGTTAGATTGACCCAGTTGGTCAGGCGTTGTGTAATGGGTTTGTTTAGTGGACTTGGGATTATGATTAGTTATCCTAAAATGATGTTTGGACCCTTATGGTCTGATTTAACCTTTGGCTTCTTCTACAAAGTTGTAGATATTCATAAGACGTACTTAATGGACTATAAAACCAATCTAATTGAATTAGTAAATCTTAGTTATGTGAAAGGTAAAGAATGAGATACCATAAATGGGCTTAGAACCATTAGTTAGACTTGTATGATTCTTGTGTGAGCAATTTTGGTTAGTTTCTTAGACTTCTTGTGCGATTAACAGTTAGTCTATATTAACAACGATCGATTCAAAGGATGAACCAGTGGATTGTGGATCCGAGGTAGGCGTGGCTTGTCATCAAAAGAGGTGGGAATTTACATTTAGCTCTTTTATGATTATTGTTGTTTTCTTTCACAAAAGTTTATGTTTAACAAATTCATGCATAGTCTGATTGTGTATTCCATGCATTGTTTTATTTTAAATTCCGAAAGTACCGTTGATTCTTTTAATCTTTCCATTGTTTGGAAAGGAATTGTAATTCCTTGTTTGTCTTTATGAATTGTTTGGGAAATTAAATTTTCCATTTGATTGTTTGGAAATGAGAATTTCCATCTGTGGTATGTAGGGTACTGCTACTTCATTTACTGGTGCGGGACGAGTCACCATATTATACATTGTTTAGAAGGAGTTAGTTCCATATACATGATTGTTTACCTCTGTGAATTGGTTGTGTTTAGTGTTTAGGGAAAACATGAATTGTTTTCAAATCATTTCCAATGATTGCATGAAAGTTAAATGTTATTCCTACGGGGCACCCCTTTTAGGGATGATGTGCTCACCCATTCCCACTTTCATTTTCAGAGTCAGATCAGAGTTGCGCAGCGAAAGCTTCAAGGGGTTGAATCTGTTTGTTAAATTACTTCTGCTATGTTTATTATATTGTATATTCTATTTGTAAACCAAATGACTATTGTATATGTATCATTTGAGAGAAGTTCTTGTATATATATTTCTGAGCGGGGCTAGTTTTGGGTTAAGTTTTGTAGCAGATTTCTTAATTGAATGTTTAAGTAAATGATTTTTATATTCTTAGTGCCTCTTTATTTAGTTAATCTCTTGGATTAGGCAGCTGCTAGCTTTGAGGGCGCTACAACGGCGTTCATCGATTGAAAACGAAGAACTACTAAGGGGAGCGTGTGGAACTTCATCAACAAAAGGTATATGGAGACTTGAACTCATCTATCACACAATAGTCTATCTACTCTATCACATATTTGAGACAAAAGTCATATATCTATATAGACTTCGATTATACACATTTGATATTTCGAGTTGAGTTTAACTCACTTACATATTTCTCGAAATATGTGGGTAAGCTTTCTCTTTAACCAAGTTTGTTTTATATTCTTGATGAAAGTCAAAAGATGATCATGTGAAAATCGCCATCTAACATCTTACATGATTTGTGTGAGACAGTCATTTGATGTGACTCAGAATGTTTCGTATTGATCATTCAATCACTTGAAAATTGCTTTGAAGCTAATAGTTTGTCTGAGACAGCTATTGTCTTCTTCTAAGAATGTTTCAAAGATTGAAATGGGAGTTTAGAACAATTAAACATGATTGGATATAGCACAGTATGCGTACTTGTCGCAAGTTATTCCAAGTCCGGGAACCATAGTATGCATACCCGTACGCATACTGGTTGGTTAATGAAAGTCCGGGAACTTAGTATGTATACCGGTATGCGTACTGGCGTGAGTTTCAAGTTCCGGAAATTCAACTGAGTTTGGAAGGTATGCGTACCCGTTCGCATACTGGCGAACCCAAACTAAGTCTAGCCACTTAGGTATGCATACCCATTTGCATACTTGAGTAGGTTATGTTCTAAAATCAGATTGTTCATGAACTAATACATTTATATAATAAGGAATGTAATCTTTTGTAAACCGTGGCTATAATGTTCATGAATTGATTCGAGTGAATCAAAATCGATTTTTCTTCAATAGTGTATTGTACACTTCTATGAGGATATAAACAATTGAACAACTCTAGAACTAGTTTCATTTGAGTCATTTGAACTAGTTATGGTTAAGATGAATATGGTTGATATGAAAGTGTTCATATGGCTAACTTCGGTTAACTATTGTTGAGCCAACAAGGTACACACGTTTAGGTACGGTTACTCATATCTAAATGAAGTCACTTTTCATTTGTATGTAACAAGCTAAGTTCAATCTAACGGTTGAAAGATATTAGCTTGATTCTCATCAGGTTTTCATCTAACGGTGAATATTGAATGCTTTGTTACCAAGGTAACATTGATTACAAACCCTGATTTGAAGACTATATAAGGGAGAACTCTAGAAACTGGGAAACCTAATCCCCACACCTCATGTGTGATACTAGTTGCGACTAGAGTCGATTCTCCTTTAGCCTTAGGTTTTTCCAAAACACAGTAGGTTAACGACTTAAAGACTTGATTGGGATTGTGAAGCCAGACCCAACTATTTTCTCTGTAGTTGCGTGTTTTGATCTTGTTATTTTCTATCGTGATTGAGTACTATCTTCTTTAAGATTTGCTCGAGATTTAATCTCCGATAGGCAAGATAAATAGTAGTCACAAACATCTTCGTCTCATCGTTTGTGATTCCATAATATCTTGTTTCGCTATCATATGATTAAGATTATTGTGAGGTGATTGATATTACTAGGCTGTTCTTTGGGATTATAAGTCCGGTGTATCAATTGGTTCTTGTTCACCTTGATTTATCAAAAGACGGAACAAAACTCATGAGTATATCTGTGGGAGACATATTTATTTATTCAATATACTTTTCTGTGTGAGATAAATTGGTTTATCAAGTCTTCGACTTTGGGTCGTAGCAACTCTTAGTTGTGGGTGAGATCATCTAAGGGAATCAAGTGTGCAGAATCTGGCATGTTCCAGATGCGTAAGGAACGTGATTGTACCTTGATCAGTGTGAGATTGGTTAGGGCGCAACTACATTCCAGTCCGAAGTTAACTTGGAGTAGGCTAGTGTCTGTAGTGGCTTAATACAGTTTGGTGTTCAAATATGGACTAGGTCCCAGGGTTTTTCTGCATTTGCGGTTTCCTCGTTAACAAAATTTCTGGTGTCTGTGTTATTTTTTTTTCGTGTTATATTTGTTTATATAATTGAAATATCACAGGTTGTGAGTAAGTTCAATCAATTGTGAATCCAACCTTTGGTTTTTGATTAAATTGATTGACTAAATATTAAGTCAAAAGATGATCATGTGAAAATTGTCTTGAAACAACTTACATGATTTGTGTGAGACAATCATTTGATGTCGATTTGGAAAGTTTCGTATTGATCATTCAATCACTTGAAAATTACTTGAAGACAACTATTGTCGTCTTCTAAGGATGTTTCAATGATTGAAATGGGAGTTTAGAACAATTAACCATGTCTGGATACACCACGGTATGCATACCTAGTATGCGAACTGTATTGTTTTGATTCAAGTCCGGGAACCTTGTTTGTGTACCTAGTATGCGAACGGTTTTACCTGTAAAGGTCCGAGAACTTTGTTTGCGTACCTAGTATGTGAACGGTTCTACCTGAGTTGGGTCCGGGACAGCTGTTTGCATATCTGGTTTGCGAATGGATGGACAAGGCCAAGGTCCGGAGATGTTGTTTGCATACTTGGTTTGCGAACACAGTGGTTAAGTTCTAAAATCAGTTAAGTATGATTCTCATACTCATGAAATAAACATTTATGAATTAAGGAATGTAATCCTTGCAAACCGTGGCTTAATGTTCATGAATTGATTCTTGTATAAGTACTTTGTACAATTACGAATCAATCCTATTTTGTTTCAATTTGTTCATATATATTTTTATCAGATTGTGAACAATTGAATAAATTTATTTGAAACATAATTAAATTCATTTAATTATCTTTCATGATTGATTGATCATCATATTTGATCTAGAAGTGTTAGAAGAATGTGGTTAAGACAAAAGTGTTCATATGGCTAACTTCGGTTAACTGTTATCGAGCCAACTCAATATACACGTTTAGGTATGGTTACCCATATCTAAATGAAGGTATATTTCATTTGTGCGTAACAAGCTAAGACCATCTTTACGGTGGATATTGATTGCTTTATTTTAAAGTAGACTTATCTTGAATCTTAAATTAGGAGTTCATCTAAAGGTGAATATTGAATGCTTTGTTACTAAGCTTTCTTAGCTTTGATTGCAAGCGAACCCTGATTTGAAAGACTATAAAATGGAGAACTCTAGCAACTGGAAAACCTAATACCGGCATTTTCTTGTGTCCTAGTTGCAAACTAGAATCGATTCTCCTTTAACCTAGGTTTTTCCAAAACCCTATTAGGTTAACGACTTGAAGACTTCATTTGGGATTCGTGAAGCCATATCCAACTATTTTCTATGTAGTTGTGTATTCTGATCTTACTTGTTCTATCGTGTTGAGTACTATCCTCTCTAAGATTTGCTCAAGATTTATCTCTGATAGGTAAGATATAAAAAGTAGTCACAAATTTCTTCGTCTCAGACTTTGTGATTCCGCAATAACTTCTTTTACCACCATATAGTTAAGTTATTGTGAGGTGATTGATATTTCTAGGTTGCTCTTTGGGAGTATAAGACCGGATTATCAATTGGTTCCTGTTCACCTTGATTTATCATAAGACGGAACAAAAATTCATAGGTACTTCTATGGGAGACAGATTTATCTATCATAATAGATTTATATGTGTGAGACGGGTTTGTTTATAAGTTTTCGACTTTGGGTCATAGCAACTCTTAGTTGTGGGTGAGATCAGCTAAGGGAATCAAGTGAGCAGAATCCGGTGTGGTTCTAGAGGCGTAAGGAATGGGACTGTACCTTAATCGATGTGAGACTTGGTTAGGGCTCAACTACATTCAAGTCCTAAGTTAACTTGTAGTAGGCTAGTGTCTGTAGCGGCTTAATACAGTTTGGTGTTTAATCTGGACTAGGTCCAGGGAGTTTTCTGCATTTGCGGTTTCCTCGTTAACAAAATTTATGGTGTCTGTGTTATTTCTTTTCCGCATCATATTTGTTTATATAATTGAGATATCACAGGTTATACGTAGTTCAATCAGTTGATAAATCCGACCTTGTTTGTTGAATATAACATGATTGACACTTGGGTATTGGTCTTTGGTACTGTCCAAGTTATTTCTTTTATCAATCAGGCTCATGGATTTCTGTCTGTTTGATTTGCTGATTGGATAGAGAAATAGAAACAAAGCTCTTTGATATATCTCTTGATTGATCTCACTTTTAAGTTGGTGCTCTCTGAATAATATTGGAATTTAGTGATAAGCACGCGAGTGCGACACTTTTATACCCACATTTATACTAGCTAGGTCTCGATATCTCGCTAATAATTATATTTTAGAGCTTTTACAGGAATTACAAGTGAAATTCGATCACCGGACCGAAAAATGACCAAAGTGGATGGCCTTGTATCTTTATATATCAGCACCACTCAATTCACTCATGTGGCACTAAATGGAGTTGGAGCTTAACCGGAGCTTGTGGGCTGGCAAGCCAACAACTTATGGGCGAACCACTTAAGCGATCAGATAGCCAGGAGGTTGAGCAAAGAAATCATCTCTTTGCCAAGCGTGTGAGCTGCACAAGAGAGTAAATGGTGACGTGGCCAGTTGCTGTACCACATTTCTCTTTGTGGTCATCGAAACAGCATCAATTGTTCTGTGTAAAGAAAAAAAGAGAATTTCATTTCTCATAGCTGCTACTAATTCATCTTCAATGGCGAGAGATCGAGACAACATGGAGATGGAAGATGAGAAAAATCAACATAAAGGAACTCAGCAGCAGCAGTATTGGGTATAAATGGAGCTTCTCGAATGAGAAACAAAAGCAGCAATAAGAAGCAATGTATTTGAGGACTTCTACAACATCAATTGAAATTATGTCATCATATGTTTCGGTGGTCAATTGGGTGCCGATTTAGTTGGTTTTAAGGCAAACAGTGATATTATGGGTGATTGCTGAAGTCGCATGTTTCAGTCATGATTTCAAGCAGCCAGTGTTAAACTGAGACGGAAATGGAGATGGGTTCCGGGGGTGTTAGTGGTTGACGTTAAACGGAATCAGAACTTGAAGGTGTTGTTCGATTCAATATCTGGACTCAAGATGGCTGAGATTATAAATGGCGAATGAAATGAAGGGTGATACAGTGGATCTGTAATGCAAAGAATTGGTAGATTTGGGTAGAATCTGATGCGGAGAAACAAATGGGTTTGATGTTCCATAACAACAACATGGAATTGAAGATTGAAATCAGTACATTTACAACAATGAATTTTTAGGAGTGGTAACTATCGATTGAAATGGGGTCTGTGTTCTGTGGCAGTGTTGGATGGATTGAGATTTTTGGAAAATTGGTAGTCTGGTCGAGTTCTAGTGATGACGGTGAAGGCTGGTTTGCACTATGAACTGTTGGTATCCAAAGGAGGAAGAATGATCAGCAAGGGAAGGAAAGTGGCCAAGTTCAATGATGTATTGAGGTCGAATTTTGGGGCAATCCGTGGCTGGCATTAGGGTCTTCTATCAACCCAGATACAATATTGATTGCAGACAAGTTGCAGACAAGGTTGGCTATTGCACGACAACTGGATTACTGCATCGATTCATGGTTGTGGCTGTATGGAGCTCGGTTCGAAGCTGATTGACTGAGAGATTAGATGGCAGTGAAGAAGAAAGATGTTGAATTCCTTGGAATTCAGTGAGAATGTGGGTGCAATGAGATGGGTAATTGACAGGGCAAGGAAGAAGCTGGTGGCTGTTTGGAAGGTTTATAAGTGGATGAGACGGGCAGTTTGTGAAGGGTGCAGTTGCCGGACTCAGTTGCAGTTGCCTGGATTGGGCCTGGCAATCACAGCTCGGTCCTAGTTGAAGTGAGCAGCAGAGCCTACAAATAACCAGCGAAAGGAGAAGAAAAGATAGGCCGTAATCAGGGAAGAAACTAGGGTTTGAGCATTTCCACTCGCTTTTCAATTGTTTAGCTTAATCATTTACTTTATCATTTCTATGGCTTTTAAGAAAGCTATGTCTAGCTAAACTCTACATAAGGGTGAAGGATGAACTTGTAGGTTATTTTACTTATGTTCTCAAACAATGGTTTCAAAAATAAAAGCTTAACATAATGTTTGTGTTTCTCAAAATTGGGTTGATTGTTTTATGAGTTTTTCATGTCTTATGCCATGTATATTTCATAGTTGATTACTAAAACAATAATCCATTTATAACCTTGGTGATATATGATTTATGATTATCCTATGACTATCCATGTCTTGTATGATTAGTACTTAGGGTTTCTACTTTCTAGGTTGAGAACAAACATATTCTTTGATAATTCTTCGATAAATATTGAATGTCACATCTTCCATGTACTAGCCAGGCTTGCTATTATACATGAGTTAAATGAGACCTTTGTGGTAGAACATAGGAAACATTAGCCTACAACAGATTCCCGTAACCTTGACACGTTTATATCCTTGATAACAACCTTTAATAATTCGCTTTAGTTCATTTGTTTGTTTATTTTGTTCGTATAAAATTTTTGAATTCTTCATATTGAAACATCTTTGACTTGAAAGTAGTGAGTATCGATTAGAATCGTGTTTGACACTCCTCGTTGGAACGATCCCTATTTGCCACTATCTTCGTATAGTGCACCGTATACTTGCGGTTAATAAAAGTTGGTTCTCCGACCCATCATTTAGTCCATACATATTACCAACGAATTATTGGGTGTGGTTGTTATACCCCCGCTTTTTCAGAAAATTTATCCCAAAATCGACTTCCGGAGTTCACACACCCTTTTGGTTTGCGTATCAGTTTGCAGACTTTCGACCAAACCTAAGTTCCGGAGTTCACAAAACTTTGTAAGGTTTGCGTACCGGTTTGGAAACTCAAAGACTGTCGCAGGTTCCGGAGTCCACATAACTGGATCGGTTTGCGTACCGATTTGGAAACGCCACCGAGTTCAGGAACATAAAACTATTTTAGTTCGCATACCGGTTTGGATACTCACCCCGGTTTCCGTAACCACAGTTCAAGAATGGTTTGCATAGAAGTATGCACAACGATCCGGTTCACGAGTCACACAGATTTTCATATGATATACATAAAAATATATATGTTTACCACTAATCTGTAAGTCGATATGTATACAGCTACTCCGCTACTTGTACGAATACATGTAATACGGGTTCAGACTTATAACAGTTTTCCCAGTAAAACTGATGCCACTGTCTTGTATCCGAATCAATAGTAGTTATATATTTCTCTAAATCAATTCGAAACATTCCTAATTACATCAATGACACATATCACTGTTCCAGGTTATTTCCGAATGATAAACTTGAATCACGATTTTGATTTCGAACAATAAATTGTCCTTAACTGAAATTCATCAAGTATGAACAATTGTTCATTAAGCTTAGCCATTATATTTCGAAAAATTATCAAGATGAACTTGACTCGGAATTCTTGTCTATGCATACTAGTCTAATTAGTTATGCGACATCGCCTCAGATGATAGAAAGTGAATATAACTTGAGATATGGGTGGTTCAATCTTCACTTACCTTTTGTTGATGAAGTTCTCCAAAACCTTCGATTGATCTTCGCCTTCAAATGGTAGAAAGCAATGATGACTGTTGTAATCCTCTGTTTCTCAACTACATTTATATCCTAGTCCAAGACTTAACTAATTGTAGACTAGAAATCAAGATGTATCTTTGACAACCAAATTCAAGCTTGAGAGAGCAACACTTGTGGGTTCGACCGAGCAGTGCTCTAACAGATAGGCCGGCTAAGGAAGCGAGGAGAAATAGAACCGTTGTTTTCTTTTCTGATATGCTATTTGAGGATTTGGAATCCTCCTTTTTTGCTAGGATAGATATGAGACGACAACCTTTCTTATCTTCTGTAACTCCCTTTAATCTTCAATAAACGTGTGTTTTATCAAAAAAAAAAAAACTCTTGTATCTCTCTACCTCTCTAACCAAGAATTAGTGGTTTAAGCTTACAAATACTTATCAATTTATTTTGGATATGGGCCGAATTTTTAGTGCCGAACTGGGATATTTAGAAAGCATTAAAACGAATTTATGTATTTTTACATTTTCCCTGAGTGCCGCATAATTTACCGAATAGTTGACCGAATTTGCATTTCACCTAACCTAATTATGCGTGCATTTTTATCGGGCCGAATTATTACGGCTCACCGAATTGCTAACCAAGGATTTAACATAAATTAAACATAGAGATCTAACACACAAGAAAAAAGGGCAATAAAGATAATATTGTTTCAGAGATGTGCACATCAACTAAACAGTGGTATTGTATTTAAGGCATAACTCAATGTTGACGAAAGAAAATTGGGTCCTCTTAACTTGTATACCCGTATACATGTTAAGGTGCATTAAATTAACATTTTTTTTGCATTGGAAACAAGATTTGTTTGTTTTATTGTAATGAAAAAAAACAATTTTTTGCATTGGGAACATGATTTGTTGTTTTTAGTGCAAGAGTTATCAATTTCTAGTAGAATAAGACAAAAGAACACAATTTCCAATACAATTAAACAATTATTTATTAAACCTTAACATGTATATTTACTTTATTGGGTTTCGAGAATTTGAGATTAGATTATGACCCGAGTCTCTCGAATACTAATTAATGAGGACACAAAAAAGAAAGTTAAAACAAAGTGTCCAAACGTCACAACAAAAGTATGGGAAGGAATGCAGGATAACTTATTCATTTTAATCTCACCCTAGCTCTATCCCTTAACCATCTCATCAAGCTGCCTTAACTCTGTCTCCCAATATCATAACCCAGTCCCAACGAGTCAACGTTTAAAAGAATACTGGAGTTCAGGCCGTTCAGAGCACACAACATGAGTACTTCATGTTATCATGTTAAAACTGTGTTTTTTTCCTTCATATTCTTGTGAACTTTATTGTTTCTGCTGCCTATTTGTGTATATATATACGAAACATATTTTAGGGTTGCAAGAGTAGGGTTATAAAATTTGCAGCAGCAGCAGCAGTAGTAATGAAGGTCTCTATGAGTGGATTAGTGATAATAATAATGGCTACTGTATCATTGTCAATGATACAATGTGATGCAACACTACACACTGTTGGAGGAACTAAAAATAATGGTTGGAGACCAAATTTCATGAACTATACTTCAGACTGGGCTAGCCATGAAGAATTTTATGTTGGTGATTGGCTTTGTAAGTAATCTTGTTGAAACCCAAGATCTCTTTCTTTCTTTATATACATTTAGCATTTTTATGTTTCATGATATGTTTTGACTCTCTTTTTCTTCATTATGTTGCTTTGCTTATTTTCTAGATTGGGGATTTAGTCTGCCCAAGGTAAATAGGGACCTATACAGCGTTTATGAAGTGAACAAGACAGATTATGAATCATGCAACTCATCACGTCATTTTATCGCGAAAGTGTCTCGAGGAGCAGGACGTGACGTGTGGGAACTTAAGGAACCGAGACCCTATTACTTTATCAGTGGCGGAGGTTTTTGTAAGCAAGGTATGAAACTTGCTGTTTTTGTTAAAGAATTGCCACCACCACCAGCAGCAGCAAAAGCACCGTGGAAAAGTGGGGCTCCAACAATGCCTAATTTCAGTAGTAGCTTATTCACCACTGTTGCAGCAGCAGCACTGGCAGTATTGAAGCTTGGTGTTCATGATTAGCTTATCGTGTTTCCCGTTCATTTATAATCGTCAAACACAGTTACTATTAGTAGAGAAATGCAGAATCTTATTATCTAGTTTTATGTATTGGAAGTTTACTTATGTAGTTGAACTAAGTGAGAACCGGTCTTATGATGGGATTAGCCTTCCCCTACTTTGTTGAACTTTAAGTTCTATAACTAAAGACATTAGTTATGTATTTCTGTTAAGTTTCAACGAATTTGATCAATAATGGTATTTCTGTCATGTTCCTTTACATACTGTTTCTTTACACTCAACACTTACATTTATTATCATCATTTAGAATTGATTTTGACGGCTGATTCTTTTGAGATCAATTGATTATGGAGGTGAATTTAGAAATGTGTTTGAATTCTGTGGACATTGCACTTGTTTGGTATACTGAAATATTTTCAGCATGGTTCAGAAGGCCACTTAAACATAACCAGAGATTGAACAAGAAGGACAGAACACAGAAGTAAATAAATTGAACTAAAGGATTGCTTCACAGTAACCTATAAACACTAGACAGTAGCTAGCCTCTTGCAAGAAATTGACTCATAAGCATTATTGTTTTGCTACAACAACTTAGACTAGAATTTCATAAGGAGTTCTAGACTCTCATTTGTTCATGTTGCAGGTAAGAAATGAAAGGATTATTTTCTAGAGCATCATCCAAAAAGCAAAAAAAAAAGTTAAGAGCATACCACATGGGGATGCCATGCTGAGAACTGAGGCTATGGGCGCAATCTACCTATTCTCAGCTGACGCTGCAGAACAAACTCAAGTTCTTGGAGAAGTTCAGGATGCTTAAGGGAAAGGCTGGATTACCGAAGACGAATCTGAGGACAAGAAAACTGACAAGGATAAAGCAAAACCACCATCCGCCAAGCACAAACACAACTCACCAGCTCCCTAACAACCAACTCTACCACAGGAGAACATATCAGAAGCAAACACCACCACCACTTGTTCATGAGAGCAGCAGCCAAACAGGACTCCATATAGAAGCAACAGCGGTTCCAAATGAGAAGCATTTAGTACTACGGATACCAAATTCAGTACAAAGCTGAACATTATTGGAGCCCTTGAGAATCTTCTTTTCAGGCTGATTCTTATATCTTCTGTTCGAGTAGCTTTCAGTGAAAAGTGAAACAGATTCTTGTTTGCATCTCGGTAAGCTTTGAGTCGGATTTAGCAGCCTCTTGTTTGTCAATAACATTTTGTAAGTTTTGACAATTGAAGCAGTGCTTGTGATACGAATTACTGTACCTTATTTATTGCGCTGATGTTGAGTATTAACAAAATTCTATTCAACTGAAGCAAACGCCACCACCAGACCAGAGACCAAATCTCTTGGCTCTCTAGGCAGTCTTTTTATTCATGTTTTTGATAAGGTGATGCATTCGAAACCTCCGGAACATAAAATAAGCACATACAAAACCAACCAAAAACATATATCCAAATTTTCTTTTTCCCATCTCTTGCATCTCAAATTCTTCTCTATTCCCATATAACACATATACCCTTCTATTATCATTTCTAACAGCAATACTAGAAGCAAATTTCTGTACATTAAGAGCAGTTTCGTCAAGAAACCACACCTTCTGCCCAACTATCATCACTCTTCAATAACCAAGCTGCATGATGTGAAACCACCACCACATCTCCGTTATCTCTAACGGCAATTCCATCAGGGTCCGTTAAATTCTTAGCTTTCCTTATCCGTCATCGCCGTCAATTTTGAACACCTTACCGGAATTTGATTGCACCACCAGTAAGTAACCCTTGCTGACGTAAGCAACCCCATTAAACCCGCAGAAGTCTTTATCAGCTTCTGCTGTTTAGTAAAAGCATCATATCTAGAGAAAATCGACGATTCTCCTTTGTCACTCACTTTCCAGATGAACTTACCAGCTGAGTTCGTTACAAAAGCGTTACCGTTAAAATCAACAGTAACGTCGTAAGCATCGTCGGTTAGAAGAGATAGAAAGAGACGTTGATGAGAACGAAGATCGTAAGAAGCTAAGGTCAAAAGAGGGTTTTTCTGGATGATTGGAACAGCCAGAATACAATGATTAATCTTATCAGTGGTGATACCAACAATTAAGACATTCGCAGGTAGATTGGTATCGTGAATTAAGGTTTCGGTAACACCAGCATCGGAGACGGAGGTGATTTTAGGGGTCGCGCAAAGAACTGACTAAGAAATGTTATGCAGATTGATCCCAAACTATACCGGAGAGATTTTTTGATCTGAAAGTTATGGTATGGTGGCAGCTATGGTCGGATTTATGCTGAAGAATATGATGATGAGATTGGCGAGAGAGAAAATGAGGGTTTTCATTGTGAAGTGTAGATTTTGATTAAACACATAACTTAATCTCGAAGTTCAAATTAACAACCTACAGCAATCCAATCCAACATGGGTTTTAAATCAATTGACCTCCAAAGTGTAAACCCTAGTTTAGGCAATCAAATGAGATCAAAATTCAAAGCTCCATACCTGGGACAGAGTATATTTATTCTAAGTTAAAGAAAATAGACCGAAAAGGAATTTTTTGTTCTTATTTTCTGCGGACTCCTCATGTCAGGCCATCAGGTGTGTATTTGTATATGCGCCCTCCCACTCTAGTTTCAGCAAAACCCAAAACAATTGGAAGCTAAGGGTTGTCTTAGAGCAAGTCCCCAAAGGCCTGAGCCTGACGGGACTTGCTAAACTCTTAAATCAATGGTCGCCATAGAATTCACATCATAAATTACGGGTTCACCTTCATAAATTAGTACACGGCGGTGCACCTTCATAAAGACCTTGCCTTTAAAACACAACCAGACTCACGCACTGGATGCTGGCCAAAACAAACTTCATCTTTTGAAACTTCTCCCAAGGAATATAATACATAAACTATATAGCCTTGGACACCGATACATTTTGGAAGTGATGAACGAACCTATGAAGTTTTAACAAAAAACATACTCCATATTCCTACTTGGACATATATATTCTAATACTTATGTACTTACAAACACAAATTCTACAACTAAAAATTTAAGTTGAAAAGGAAGAAGAAGATGATGACGAGGATGATGATTGTGAAGGGGCAGAAGAAATCTCAACTGAACCATAGTAAATAAGCTCATTAATCATTTCTTGAATGTACTCGTCATCCATACTACCATTATCATGCTTCTCCATTGTCTCATCCACTGTTTCCGGTTTAGGCAACCGCTCTTGTGCCGATGAACCCATGCAACATCTTTGTAACTTGGCCGTTAAAGTAGGCGAAAGAACGCGTGCGTTTCTGAACTCATTTGGATTGTAAGGAAAATTTGTTCTAGCCCTTGATCCACACATCAACCATGCTGCTTCATCATAAGCTCGTGCTGCATCCTCGGCCGTCTCAAATGTCCCTAACCAAATTCTTGTCTTCCTAAACAATAAACAAAACACAAAAAATTGATTAGAGGCATACATTTGTAATAAGACCATCTTATTCACATATGTACTACTAAAAGAGTATATATAATCAAAATTAAGAAGAAAAAAAGAGAGAGAGAGAGAGTATTTATAATCAAAAATTTACATTATAGGGTGTCTAATCTCTGAAACCCAAGAACCCCAATGCCTTTGCCTAACTCCTCTAAATTTTTGAGACTTGGCCATGGTTGATGATGAGAGTTCTGTGCTCCTTGTTTTGTTGTTCTTCTTCTCTTTCAGGTTTTTTGAATTACTTAGAAGCATAAGGAAGAAGAAATATTTCAAAGTTTGAAATGATGAATGGTGCTTTTTGGGGAAGGGCAAGTGGCCTTTTGTAGGTGACTGGTGACCTCATTCTTTTATGTATGATTATACAAGAACTTTGTTTTTTTCTCAAAACACCACTAAGTACCCATACTTAAGATACAATTTTCATGGGTTTTTGGTAATTTTATATGCTGATAAATTTTGGTTATTTTGGTAAGGATATTTTAAACAAAACTAGTGACAAAATCCCTAGGTGAACAAACTAGTGATAAGAAAAAACCGGTCATATTATTTTTAACAAATAAAAACCGTTTCAAACAAAACTGGGACAAAAACCCCAATTCAAATAAAAATTTTAAAATTTAGTTTTTATTTGATTTCTAAATTCCAAAACTGACCTTCCGTATATAAAAACATTTTTCAAAGGAAAGTTTGGCGAAAGAAAACAGTAAAAACAATATTTGTTCTCTCTGAATCCAAACAAATCAGATACTAGTCTAATTACGATTCTTCTTTCCTAGTTTTCTTCGTTTTTTTCAGTTCCATATCTCGTTTAAATTCAAAGATTCGTCATCGTCTTCTCCCAATTTCAATTCAAAGATTCAGAGAGCAATTTTAGGTTTGATTGAAGAACCGGAAGAGAAGCTACAAGTTTTGAGATCTGTTTATTCGAGATACGTAGAAGAATCAAATTCAGTTGTTTATTCGAAAAGAGAAGATAAACATAGTTGTTTTATTCGAGATCTGGTTGCAATTCAGTTTAGCTGAAATCATATTTCCGCTTTTCAAGTTGAAATTGAATCTCGAATTGAAGAATCCAGCTGAACAATCAATCAACTTCGTGTTGATCATCTTCGTCTTCGTATTAATCTTCGTCTTCAAGGAATCAATCAACTTTTCAGGTATTCAATTCTCTTTTTTGTGTTGATTTTTGATTTTGTTTGTGTGAATTTGCTAGTCACTCTTGTCGAATAAACTGAATTGATGTTAGCATATGATTTTTTTATGTTTGTGTTGATGTTCTTATGAAGGATTCCATCTCTTTGGAACTGTTTTTCAAAAAAAAAAAATTGTTGTTGATATTCACATCTGGTGAAACTGTTTTTGGTTTCATCATTTTGTTCTGTAGATTATGGATTCTGTTCTCGCACTTGTATGTCACAAAGAAGATTGTTTAACCCTTCGTATTGGCCTCCAAGAGTCTTTTGCTAATTTTAAGACTAGTATATGCTCAAGTTGGTGTGAATTCTCTCCTCCTTCTATGGAAATTTTTGATTTTGTTTGTGTGAATTTGCTAGTCACTCTTGTCGAATAAACTGAATTGATGTTAGCATATGATTTTTTATGTTTGTGTTGATGTTCTTATGAAGGATTCCATCTCTTTGGAACTGTTTTTCAAAAAAAAAAATTGTTGTTGATATTCACATCTGGTGAAACTGTTTTTGGTTTCATCATTTTGTTCTGTAGATTATGGATTCTGTTCTCGCACTTGTATGTCACAAGAAGATTGTTTAACTCTTCGTATTGGCCTCCAAGAGTCTTTTGCTAATTTTAAGACTAGTATATGCTCAAGTTGGTGTGAATTCTCTCCTCCTTCTATGGAAATTTTTCACATGGTTGATGATCAGCAAAAGGTCATTCATTCTGATTTTGATCTTCAATGTTTGGCTCTATTTAGTATGTATAATAAAGAAGGGATTATGGAGTTACTCGTAAGTCACAAAGCTGAGAGTTCTGGTTCAATAAGTTCAGGAATTATAGCTTTTGATGACCAGCCACAAAGTTCTGGAATTATACCTTTTGAGAAGCCACGGATTGATTATGATGTTCCAGATAAAATTAAGGAACCGTTGAAGTCTGCTCACTGGTTACATCTTTTCAAGGAGTTGAACAGTTGTTTCCGGGAGGTGTTGAACAAGTTCGTTGTGATTTACAGAAGTATCACGCAGCAGCTGGTTATGAATACACGGTATATAGGAATGAGAAGTTGAGGATTGGTGCACGTTGTGCTAATAAGAACAAAGAGGAGAAATGTGACTGGCATTTATATGCTGTGTCTGTTGATGGTGTTGTAGGAAGTCCTTTTATTATCAAGGAACTAAATAATCAGCATACTTGTGTTGGTGGATTTGTTAACATGCCACGGATATCGAAGAAACTAGTTAGTAGCTTGATTATTGATGAAATTAAACAGGATCCTAATAAGAAAACTAAGCATATTATGGAATCTTTTACGAGAGACTTCGGCTTTGACATTAGTCGTTATTATGCATACGCAGGTAAGAAGCATGCACTGAATACTTCATGGGGAGAGAACGAGAAATCTTTTATGTTCTTGAACTGGTATAAAAACAAGTTGATTGAAACCAATCCTGGTTCTCACGTGGTTTTGGAAGTTGAAGAAGGGACCCATAAATTTCAGAGGATGTTTATCTGTTTTGAAGCTTGTAGTCGTGGATTCAATTTTGTCGTCCTGTATTATTCGTTGATGCGGCTCACTTGAAAAGCAAGTACCTTGGTCATATGATGGCAGCAACAGGTCTAACCGGAAATGATGGTAAGGTTTTTATCATTTTTTTATGTTGGTTTCATCATTTTTTTATGTTGGTTTCATCATTTTTTATGTTTGGTTTTCATCGCATCTTATGCTTGTGTTATGCTTTCTGTTCATGTTACAGAAATCTTCCCTCTTGCTTATGGTGTGGTTTCATCGGAGAATGAAGCGAACTGGAAATGGTTTTTGGATAATTTGAAGAAAGTCCTTTCTCCTTTGCGACCAAAGCTTACTTTTGAGTGATCGAGGTATTGGATTGGTAACACAAATTCCTATTGTTTTTCCTGAGGCTTTTCATGGTTGGTGCTACTGGCATATGGAATGCAATATCAATACATGCTTACCAAAGAGTTGCAAAGTTTATAACAAATATGTATTGGGACTGTTTAAGAAATGTGCGTATGCTTCTACTCATAAAGAATTTTCAGAGAATTGGGATAAGTTGAGGAAGGTTCAAAATCAGAAGTTACAAGACTATCTAAGTAGAGCTCCTCTTGATAAATGGGCAAGTTTTTTCTTCAAGGGTCGACGATATGGTAGGTTGTGTTCAAATATTGCTGAGAGTTTCAATGGTTCGGTCGTTGAAGAGAGAGAGAAGCCTATAGCCATCATGGTTGATGAGATCAGGGTGAAGCTAATGGACCAAATGTGTAAACGTCGCGAGGACTCTGCTAACTTAATGAAATGGCGTCAAACTCTATGTCCAGAATATGAAGCTCTACTCCACGACAACAAGATGCATGGATGTAACTACCAAGTCACCAAGTCGTCGGAATATGTGTTTGAAGTTCATGCTTCATTAACACAGACTGTCGATTTGAAAAGAAGAACATGTTCTTGCAACCGTTGGCGTATTGACGGTTTCCCGTGTGCCCATGTGTCCGTTGCATCATGGTGAATGGAGAAGATCCTTACAATTATGTTGAGCACTACTTTACAGTAAAGTTCTACCGAGAATCGTATAAACATGCAATCAATCCTGTTCCCACAGTCGAAAAGCCCGTGACAGTGTCGCCGAAATCGATGGTTTTTGGTCCGAATAATGGACCACAACCAGGACGTCCATCGAAGAAGAAGAGGATTCCTAATACAGGTTCAGTTGCCAATAAGAAGATGAGAACCTGTGGTTCCTGCAAGGTTTTGACCACCCATAATAAACGGACATGCCCTTCTCGTCAGATTTCATGAGAACTTGTAGTCATTTCGACTAGACTACAATATGTGGTTCCTGCAAGTCATCGAATTTTACTCTTAGTTTCGTTTGCTAGACTACAATATGTGTTTCATTTACTATTTCATATTTTTGTTTTAGAAGTTAATATGCTGCAGGTGTTTTCATTTTATATTTTGTCTAAGAATAATAAGTTTGATTAAGTTTAAGTTTTTCAGAATTTTTACAGGCCTTTATAGTTTGGTGTAACCGAATCAGGTTTCATCATTTTTTTATGAAACCAGAAAGGGTTTCATCATTTTTTTGATGAAACCAGAAAGGGTTTCATCTTATTTTGGTGGAACCATTGTTTTACTGTCACTTTTTCTTCTATATTTTTTGACAACACAGTAGATGATGTTTTGTCTACTGTTTATTGGTGCCGCAAATATATGACACATCATTTATGGATAGTTTTTATAAAAATGAGACATCATATTTCTGTAGACATAAGCTTTTAAGGAAATACAACTGAAATAGCACGAAATCGTTTTTTATATAAACTGTAACCATTTCACAAGTACTTTAAACTTCAACTAAAACTTGAATCTGCAAGGAGAACTGTATGTCAAGGAGTATCATCATTACAATAACCATTTCAAAAGTAATTTAAAATTCAACTAAAACTGAATGTTCAATAGGACGGGCACGACATGCGAGTATTATTCTATATTGTCAAGGAGTATCTTCAACGCCAACTTTGGTCTCATATTATGCACCTTTTCTCGTATATCATCTGTAGACATGTTTCCTTTCAAGAGGCTCTTCATGTAATAGCAAACATGCAGGCCACAATCGTTCCTGAAAAACCAAAACAATGTCTCAATTGTTACAAAGTGACTAGCTGAGAGTGTTCTGATATTAGTATCTATATGTAAAGCATTCGGTTACAAGTGATGTAATGATTTCAAGCATATGCATATGTGAACTATAAACTTCCAAACATAACTTACCCTATTTGTTCACAACATGTAGGGTTGTGCAAAGAGTATGTTGTTGGCTGACTTGCCTGCTGATCACAGGGGATCTTTGCGTCGTGCTGTGCAAATGCTGATACTATACGTTGTTTCATGCTTTCATCACTTTTTCTGCATTCCTCTCCCGTGGAAGCCAAGGAGTTGTAGTGATAAAATTCCCCGGTTTCAAAATCAAAAGAAAGCAATGTCCAATGGTTTACATCTCCAAGTGATGTCAGCAACGGAACGAACAAAAACCGCACGCTAAAATCCATTTTGTCGATGAAGCCTTTTATTACAGCACCACATTTGTTTCCTAATGAGTGACATGTCTGAAACAAAATACCAGATAAAAGCTCCTTAATTAGTTACATACATGCAAGTTTGATGAAACCAAACTTTGTTCCATCAAAATTAACCATATAAACAACATCATTTTTTTTTTCCACAACTATTTTTTATGCCAAAAAATTTGGCATTAAAGAATTTCAGAGTAAACTTACATAGGAAAATGTACTTAGAAACACAACTCTCTGGTACTTTGGAGAACCATCTTGTTTCAACTCATTTTTTTTGATGTTGTTTTGCAGCTTCAAAATGTAGAACTCTATAATGTCTCCTGCGACGTCACCCTCTCTCATCAAATTATCCATCATCTTCCCCGATATATGTAATTGAAGATTTAAATGCTCCCACGCCGTTGACCTGTTAATTTTATTTTTTAAAAAGCTAGTCAATGATGGATAAAAAAAGGAGAAACAATGCATAACTTGGAACAAAATTTTGATGAAACCAGTCTTGGTTACATCAGTTATTTCCCAATTACCTTTCATTGTTCTTTCTGAAAAAAGTGGTCACGAGGGGTTTCTCATTTCTGTTGAGTACTTTCAAGATCTTCAAGTTATCAACTGGTTTCAACTTCACCCCCTGTACTTCCTGCACCTTCTTGTTCTCCTTGCACTTACGAGCTGTAACCTTTCTTCTTTTTTTTCACACTGGTGTTGTAATCCTGCATTCTGATAGGTGGAACCAAATTCCTTCTGTCTTCCCTCATTCTTGTAACCATGTTACTCATCCTTTGCGCAGCACTGAGTTCTCCCTGTCCTTTCTCTTGACTGTCACACTGCGACAGTCCTAAATCAAATCCAGGTTGTTCATTCTCTAACTCAAGTAAATCATTCGCCATCTTTACAGCTGGGTAGTAGTATACGCTTCCAACATTTGGCTTTGACGACGAACAACCTTTCTTATTGTATTCGTATTCCATTTTCCTGATAACATCTTCATCAATTACAAATTGAGTTTCGTTTTCTTCTTGTTCAATAATTTGCTTCGACGAAGAAGCTTTGCTCATTTCAGATTCCACCCGCTCTGCCACCTTGATATCCTCAACGGTATTTGGAGTCAACTCAGTACCCTCTCCTTCTTGTTCATCATTGGTGACTGGCATCGACGAAGAAGCTTTGCTCATTTCAGATTCCACCCGCTCTGCCACCTTGATATCCTCAACGGTATTTGGAGTCAACTCAGTACCCTCTCCTTCTTGTTCATCATTGGTGACTGGCATCGACGAAGAAGCTTTGCTCATTTCAGATTCAACCCGCTCTGCCACCTTGATATCCTCAACGGTATTTGGAGTCAACTCAGTACCCTCTCCTTCTTGTTCATCATTGGTGACTGGCATCGATGAAGTAGCTTTCTCCATTTCAGATTCAACCCGCTCTGCCACCTTGATATCCTCGATATTATTTGGAGTCAACTCAGTACCATCTCCTTCTTGTTCATCATCGGTGACTGTCTTCGACGAAGAAGATATGACCTGCTCTTGTTCAGATTCTTGTTCATTTATCATGTTAACATCCCTTGTTATCAACCTGCATATTAAGATACCTAAGTTATTTTATTTTTCATCTTCCTGTGTCAAAACCTAATGCTGTAAAAATCAAAAACTTCTGAAAGAATAAAAAGAACTGGCCAATTCATCAAACAAACATTAACTTGAAATGATGAAACCAAATCTGGTTCCATCAAAAGAATGATGGAACCAAATCTGGTTTCATCAAAAAAATGAAATGTATAAGAAAATTGTAATATATGCGAGTAATTCAATTGTTACTAAGAAAAATCAAATCTATCTTTGTACCAGTTGTTGTTCCCTGTCCTCGGCATCATATTTTGCCAGCAGTGATTCTTCTTCTTTAGAAAGAACATGTAGTATTGGTCCTAAGCTTTTCAATCAATGCTCGTGCAAATTGGTATTTGGCTTTGAAGGAGTTAGCTTCACTGCTAGCACCAACATTTTCTTCATCTTGCACTTTAACCGGCACTTCATTTTCTTCATCTGGCACAACAATTTCCACTTCATCTACGGGATCAGCCAAGCGCATTTCTGATTCGTCATACTGAAGCAAGAATGATCCCTTTCGGTGACCAATATTCTCCTGCAGTACACAAGAAAAATTGGTTTCAGCTAAAAAATTTGATAAATCCAAAACTGGTTTCATCAAAAAAGTAAATCTGAACAAGAAAATATTTACCAAAATTCGTTTAAAATAAAACAGACGACATACCAAGAAAAGAATTTTTAATGGTAACAAGTAATGGTAAGAACTCATAGCAATAATCTAATAAAACCTTCGAAGATTTCGAATATTGTCTAACAAAAATATCAAATAAAACCCTCGAAGTTATCTAAGAAACAAAAATTCAGCTAGAATTTTTGATGAAACCAAAATTGGTTCCATCAGAAAAGTAAATCTTCTAAGTAAATATTTACCTTAGACCAAAGTTCTGTTTTTTCTTCAAGATTCTCAAAGTTAGACAATACTTGTTGACAGATGTTGCTAAGGTTCCATCTAGCAAACCTCGGATACTTGTCTAGCCCATGCTTTCTTTGTGCGATCTTTGTCATCTCTGCCAACCAATACTGCAAAAAAAAAAAAAAAACAACCAATATTCAAATTAATCATCAAAAACAAGTCGCTTAATATTAAACAACCATTATTGAAAAAAAATACTGAACTTATGAAAAAAAAGAACAAATCTTAACTTACCAGAGGGTATATTACACAACCAACAACATTTTCTACGTCTGTTCTGTTTGTCATTATCGAATCAAGTACATAGTCATGGAAGACTTCCGGCCAGCACACCTTGTTCATATCAAACACCATATACAAGTACTTTGCTGCGAGAGTCTGCCCACATTTTTTAGGGACAAATACTGAAACCAACAGAAACATTACGAAAAACTTGACAAAGTCATCCGCTCTGGTTTCATCATTTGCGGCTTCCAGCATACGCTTTTCAATATCGGTTTTTTTCGTCTTTTTATTTCCAGCAAAATAATTAGCCACAAAGACGTTAACCTTTTTAACCAGATCTTCATCAATGTCGTCTGCTTCTACATAATTCACCATTTGGAAACCAAAAGTCACAGCAAAATGTTCTGGAATTGTCCGCAAAGTCATTTTCCTTGATCTTGCTAATTTGAAACAATACGGGAGCTTACCATCAAGTCTGTTTTCAATTGTACTTAAAAAAATTATTACTGCTTTTGTCTTTTTGATGAGCTCATCTTTGTTCATTACGCCATCATAGAACGGCTCAAAGAAACGCCAGAAAGGACATGATTTAAGAGCTTTCAAATGCAGTTGCTTGTTTTTTATCAACGCCTTAATTTCACTGCTAGATCGCACAAATGATGCAATGAGCACCTGTATGGTTCCTTATCTCCTTTTTTACCTATTGTGAAACCAAAATTAAACCATAAGAGAATAATAAATAATAATGATGAAACCATAAGACATAAACTTGTAATGATGAAACCATAAGCACGAACAAAGTGATAAAACCATAAGCATAATTGAAACTTGTATGAAACCATAAGATTACGTAACATAGCGCCAATCTCCACAGTTTGAATTCAAATCAACAGCCAATAACAACTCTAGAAGCAAACCAATAACTAAAAATGATGAAACCAATTTTGGGTTTCATTAAGAAACAGAAAATGATATCTGGTTTCATCGCAAATCTGTTACATCATTCTTGCAGACCTAAACCTAACAAATGAAAAGTGATGAAACCAAAAATGGTTTCATCAAAAAGACCATATTATTATGATGTAACAGATTAACAATTGGTGGAACCAATTTACCAATTGGTTGTAAAATGATGAAACCCAGAATGGTTTCATAAAAAAAAAACAGATTATACTTTGGTTTCATCAAATAAACAACAAATGAAATATGGTTTCATCAAATAGAAAAAAAAAATATCTGGTTGCATCAAATATACAAACAATTGAAATCTGTTTTCATTTGGTTACATCAAACAAACTGAAACCTAAACCTAAACCAAAGAAACGATGTAACCAAATGAAAATAGAACCTAACCTAAGAAATGAAACCTAAAAGCAAACAGAAAACCAACCCATAAATCAAATGAAACCTAATAATCTTTTGAATTCAAACTCGAAATCAACTTGAAAGCAAATTCGATTTCTTACCTTTAGGAGATGGTTTCGCTATTTTCTTTAGCTTTTCATCTTTCTTTTTTGCCTGTTGATTTTGTTTCTTCACCATTTGTGGTTGAAAAATTAGGTCAGATTTTGTAGCAGTGGTTGAAGTACGCAACCATAGAATAAGAGAAGAAGGTAAAATCGAGAAGATGATGACGAATACAGATTGATTTTGAACGATTTTGGCTTAGGGATGAGCAGATTGATTTTGAACGAATACAGGAGCGGATTGATTTTTGAACGAATAAAGATTGATTTTGAACGAATACAGGAGCGTAGGTTTTAAGAAATTTTGTCTGTTACGCAGGTTGTAAAGTAATAAATTAGTGAGTCGTTTTCTTTCTCGGTTTCTTTTGGGTTGAATTAGGGGAGGGTAGTTTAGACAATTTATGATATTTGGGGTTTTTGTATCTTTTGTAGGTGGGTTATATCCCCTTTGGGGTTATAACCCGCGGACCGTATTTTAAATAACAAAGACTACCCTAACTTGGATTCTGGGGAGTTCACAATTGTGGGCTGTGGGTCCATGGTGGGGTCCTAAATTTAATGACATAAGATTGAGTTGCTTTAAAGGAAATGAAAACATCAGCAACTTGCTAATTTGGGTTTGGTTTTCAAAAATATTGTCAGTCTGAAAACCTTAATTATCACAAATGGACACTTTAATTTGTTACCACAAACTCTTTTGAGGTATCTTTTGCAACACAATGAGGTATGATAATTGTGTGATGCAATAATGCTTTATCCATGCAAAGTGTTACTCATCTTTGTATAATTCTTTGCTAGCAAGAAAACCCATCTTTATATAATTCTTTGCTAGCAAGAAAACCGACTGAGGTTACCAAATTCTATGTTAGTTTGGTTTTACAAAACAAATTTTCATCGATGCGTATTGCGGAAAAACATCCTCTAACGATGAGTCTTGTTCTGCAGAATCTGTGAGCGAATTTTGATGCGTTTTAGTTAAACGGTTCCCATTTCTATGGAATTTTATTAGCAACCAAACAAAATATTTTTATCATTTTATTTTCCTGCAACTTCAAAAGGATCTATAATGTTCCCGAAAAACTAATCTATAGTCCTTCACTTATAAATGAAGTGGTGGTTCAACGGGCTTTGTTTCAAAGAAAGTAGATGGTTTGTTATCCGGATGTGTTTCTACTTCCTTACATAAAACCATTAAAAAAAAATGTTTCTACTTCCATGGAATAGCTTTCCTGCCACTTCGAAGTGTATGATATTGCGGAATATGTTGCAGCATAACCGTTTATCACAATCAAACACAACTGCACTGACTAGTTGACGTTTTTCCTTTCCTAGATCGTGCACATGGTGACGCTGACGGCTGACGTAGTTTATATGAGTTCTTCGTGGTGCATTTGTTAAGCTTGTTGGTTTCTGACATAATAATGATGCTGGGCTGCAGATGGCATAAGAGGAAGATCTAGAATTACAGTTTCATTAGGAAAACTATAAGATCTCAAAGCTTTTATCGTTTTCAAAAACTGAGGGGAGAAAATGAAGAAATATATTAAAAATTAGGAGAACACATGGTGTGCCATTTTCAAAGCACATGAAATGCTCAAGTTGAGGGATGAAAGGGAAAAAAAAAATTGATATCCATGCACGTATGGCATGCAAGAGAAGAAAAATCAAGGAAAGAAGAGAAGAATCCAAAAAGAATTAAAGGAAGATGAGGGACCTACAGGCATGTGAATTCTTCTTCATCTACTACTAAACTAGGGTTTTTGGCTCTTTCGAGCATCGCACGTGTAACAACAATATTTTTGCAGTGGGGAGTTAGTGTTGTTGTGCTATATGAACGTGGATGACGAAAATCGGCAGACAGAGTCACTGTTTGCTGGAGACTATCTGTTTCCTGTGTGCTAGGGCTTGACCTATAACTCTTCGCATACCAATGGCGTGGCGATGCGAAGTCCAGTGAAATCGGCAAGGTGACATAATCGGCAAGGTGACATAACTCATTCACCATTTCACTGTCTTAAATTCTGACCAACAGGTTCTTTTTTCTTCTCTTTTTCTTTGGGTGCATGCGCCAGGCGCCCTTGCAGCAGTTCAGTTGGATGAGAAGTCAAGTGGAATTTCGTTCAACTATATACTGTAAAGTTGTTAGCTTACCTCCAGACTCGGAGTCTATTGTGTTTTGCTACTTTAAAGAAAGTAAAATATGTGCACAGCTTTTAGTATCATTAGCCTTGACAAAAAGAAACTAAATGTCAATAGCACAAGACATTTTCCACCTCGATCCAATTAATTACTTTCCAAAAAAAGAAGATAAAAAAACAGAGTGATCCCATAGCCGCAGAGGGTTTTTGCATCGACAGGCAGTGTTGCTTAAAAGGACTGCAGGTGAAGAGAACATAAAAGACCTGAGTTCACTGAAGTAGCTTTTCCATCTGCCTCCATTATATTATAGGGGTCATTAGGTTTCAACCATCGGTTCAGGGCCTGATGGTTCTGTAACAGTTGCAAAGCCCTTGTTGGGATGGACGGAATTGAAAAGGATGTCCTTGATAACCTGTGACAAGGAAAAAACATTCAGTAGCAAAACAAGTCAGTATAATAAAGTTTGAAACACATGGAGAACCTCAATACTTGAGAAGACTTGAGAAGAAAAGTTTACCTGAGACATGAGACCATGCACCTGCTCAACAGTTATCTTTGAGCTATCACGAGTTATTTTTGAAAGTTGAGAATCTTCTGGCTGTTGACACAAATAAAAGCAATGCCAGTAAGAGGTTAGAATGTAAATTTAAGGTAGTATGAAGGAAACAAGAAGATGATTTGCCAATTTAAACCTCCATGGACATCAAATTGTAAGCATACAAATAGAATCCATATTATTAGCTTCCCATGTAAAAAAGTAAGATGGCTATACAGTGGTACAATCAAGAGAATAAAGCCCCAGTAGAAATGCATGTAGACATTCCAGCAGAAATGCTCATATAGACTACAGAATAAGGTTTGGTTTCCCCCACTATCTTAAAATATCTGGATTGAATATTTTTCGTACTGCATTGACATTTTTCATTTTTCAACTTTGAGCCCCTAACATATAAGAAGGCAAGTTGGCCAGCTATCATACAAGTGGGAGAAATAAGAAATAATAAGGTTTCCAGAAAACAAAGGTTAAAAACAAATAAAATGACAAGGAGAATATGGGCAAGAGCGCGAACATGGAAGCAAAGCTTCCATAATAATGTCTTCTGCAAAAAAAGAGGATTGACTGCTTGGAGTAACGATTAAAACGATTCTTATCGAAATTAAGTGACTCCAGCGCATTGCCCAAGTCAACTCAAAGAACATTCGCACTGGGTTCTTAAATCCACATAGCAACAACTAATATACCAACAACCCTAGAAGCCGGTCAACAGATGATTGTGCAAATTTATCAATGGAACATCCTATCTTGCATTAAATGGAAACACCTATTGCACATTTAAATTACACAACCAACCTCAAGGACAGATAAATACATGACCCAGCCTTCCGATGTAGACCATATAGACGTGCCTGGTCAATACTAATAAATGTAAAAACAAAGATAACCCTCCTAATTATCTTTCAACTTTGGACATGTCCGGTTTCTACTTAACTGTGCTAAAATGAATATAAATTATATCCAAGTTATACCATTGACAGACAGGTTTATTTTTCTACTTAACAGAACTGAATGTAAAAGACACAGTATACTAGACCAATATAACGTCCCTAAGACTGTAACGCCAGAGGTCCGAGATGCAACAAAATCCACATCCACAAGCTGATGAAGTTTCAGAAACAAACACTAAGGAGCACATGTGACTATGTGAGCCTATAGATGATACAATTGGTTTAACAGAATCCAGTATAGTACAACAAATGAGTGTTAGTCCAAGAAACAACAAAGTATCAAAGTGTAAACTAACTTTGATATTCATATAAACTAACTCAGTTAAATAAATCTCAAACAAGCAAGGCACTACTGAAACGTTTTCAGATGAATGCTGAATAGCGACAAATAAAGAACATATATGCATTAATAACGTTAGACAACACCATCCTTCCACAGAAGTTATGAAAAACTAACACTTACCTCTTTCTTTCTATGCTGGGGCATAAGAAACGAACCCATACGTGAATGCAACTGAGTTTCTGCTTGCTCCAACTTCTCAGCTGCACATTGAGATTGACAAATATCAAAATAAAATTCCAGCGATTTAATAAAGAACATGTCAAAGAGAGATCAATACTCAATATGGCTAGGAATCAATAGGTTAAAATTAAAACTCACCAAGGTCTGATATCTGCCCAGCAACATAGTCTCTGTTCCCCAGAAGTGGAGATGAAGAAAGTGTATTCACCCAATACTTATTCCATAGCAAATCCAACAGGTGGGAATCAAGTGAGGACTTGAAATATGTCACATCCAATGAATAATACTGCGTCAAAATAAACACTAGCATATTAGACCCATACAAAGTGACCCAGAGAAATATTCATACTAACAACACTTACTAAAAGTTAAGAACCGAATATAACAATGGGGATATATGTGAAGCTGTTACCTGTTTGCAGTGTACACCAAAATCTTCAATCTTATTCAATGGGATAGTCTGATACTCAGAAACAGGCTCATCTGGTGGTTTATATCCCTGAGGATATGTACGAAAAGCACCGATTTCAACTTTCCCAGCTGATACAGTCCTTGTTGGATCAATAACAACTGCCAAGAATGGCTCCTGAAATTGCTGGTTAAGCATCTGAGTCGATACATCAATACCAGATAACCAACACCCATAACCAGGATGCGAGTGGTACCACCCTACCACATTCTCCAGTCTTCCCGCCTACACAAACAACAAAATTTAGGGTCCTGGAAATAAGGTTCCTCAAAATTGGGGGTTTTCAAAAAATTAGGGTTTTCTTATAATTACAAAGAAAGGGGAACTTGAAATAATTGCAACTATTACCTGACGATTGGTTTGAGAATAATCAACCATATATTCATAAGCATCGGCTTGAGCATTAACCCTAGTTTCAGTACCTTCAACAGGCAGAGCAAAAGCGTCCATAACAATGATAGAATCACCTTCAGTTTTACCTTGCATCAGCCCCATGATCTCAATAGTACCGCCTGATCTTGCATGAACAACCATCTTCAGTAAAGCTAAAGCTGAGATTTTAACACGTTTGAAATAATGTGGATCATTAACCCATGGTTTATCTTGTTGTGATTTTGTTTGTGTTGATTCATCATAGTAATAGATTGAATCGGTATCAATCGCAGCTGCTTGTGCTTGTGCTGTTGATGAGGAAGATGGTTGTTGCGATGGGGATTCCATGCTTACTATGTTGTTTTCGAGTTCCCATGTTTGTTGTGCTATTGCTGCTGATGATGAATCCATTCTTCTTGATTGTTAAGGTTCTTTCAGAGACTTTTGTAAAACCCTAACCCTAGAAATTTGCAGAGTGTAGTCTTTCAGTCTTTCTTTCTTTCTCTTGTCGAGTGGTTTTCTTGTGTGGTTTATAAAGTGAGGTGAATCAGTGATGGGCCGGGTATAGGAAAGAACCGGAAGATGAAACCCGTTTTTCAAAAGGGAAATTTCTTGTTTGGTTCAAGACTCCAAAGCCTATAGGCCTATATAATTAGTTTTCCTATGGTCCATCCAGATTTTTTGTTTAACGGGAGGTCCAAAATAGTTTAAAACAAGGAAATAACTTGAATAAATGAAAATTATTGTGAGACCCATTTTCACAGATTTTTCCACTGAGAAACCCACGGGTGCAAAACTTCATGCACGCCCCCATTTTCACAAAGAAAATTATTCTAAAACCCATAGTTTAAAAAATTCCGTTTTTCTCTTTTATAAAGGAAAAACTACTTCTTCAATTCGTTTTCTTCTTCTTCCCAACTGTAAATCTCCATCAACACCTGAATCTGATCGAGAAGAACGATTATTTGAGGTCGATGGAGTTACCTCTGTGTTGTTGCAGAAAGATATTTGAAGCTGCTGCCGAATCTGGTGATGATTGAAGAGAATATTTGTTGTTGTTGGTAATGAATATGCTATGAGATCGATGGGGGTTTTGAGTTCGTTGCTGCTATGAAGATTGAGATGATGAATTAATGGGTTTCTGTGATGGTTAAGGTTGCATAAGAGCAGGAGAAGAATTTCCAGAAGCAAGGAATTAGTTAGGGAAGTTGAAGGTTAGGGTAGGAGATGAACAAGGGTTTCGATTCTAATCTGAATCTGTGTTGCAATCGAGAAGAAATCATGGGTTTGTCAAGAATTAGAAAAACAGGAAAGATGATGATGTTTGGTATTGGTACGCTCCTAAAGAATGAAATTGTGTGTTTCTATGTTTAAGATCTTTCTCGCATGAAACTTGTCCAGTTTTTTCAGTTCTTAATTTCCGTGAACTTCAAATAAGGTGGTACGTATCCGGAAATTGAACTTTTCCAGGAGTCATTAGTCGTGCATTAACAAAAGGTCAAGTGTCTGAATACCAACAGTGTCAAGGTCGTTTATATAGTGCCAAAGAAATTGGTTGATGACATTGATTGGAGTATGCTTGTCGTACCTCCAACTGGATCTGACCAGGAAGAGAAGCAATGCATGGCGTGGAAAAGGTTTCTATCCTTTGAAAAAGGGAACCCGCAAAGGATTGATAGTGAATCTTCGAACAGTCGAATTATCCTCACCTATGTCTAATATATCAGTCGAATTAGTAGCTTTATTACATGTTTTTGCATTAGTTAGGTTTGTTTCTTATTGGTCTCATTATGATATGTTGATGCATCATTCTATATTTGTTGGGAAGTATAATTTGTTGTTCACATTTTTTCGACTGCAGTGATGCCAACCTATCCTGATCCCTTACTTTTATGCAGATGATCTGGTTGGTGTTTTGAAGCAAAAGCATTCTTTAGGAGCGCATAAAAGCTTAGTAAATTCCTAATGTTTCTAATATGTGTGTTTGTCATTTCTAAGGAGTTTCTTAAGATTATAGTAGTAATTTATGTTTGGTATCCGTACGAAATTGTGCTTTCGTACGGATTGTTGCCGGAAGTTCAACAACAATGAACTGAAATTGGGTGTTTTTGTTGTTTTGGTTTGTACGGGAGATATTGAAACAAGAAAGATGATGTTGTTGCTGTTATGACTGCATAACCTGTCATGCAGTCGAGAAAACATCTGCGTCACATGTTATGCAGTCGTGAAAATGGATGCATAACCTATTATGCATCTACAAAATTTGCTGCATAACTTGTTATGCAGTCCAGAAAACGGTTGCATAACACGTTGTGCAACAACTTTTTTGTCACTATTAAGACCAACAAAAACAAAGACTGCATAACTTGTCATGCACCTATAATAATATCTGCATAACATTTTATGCAGTCGTGGAAATGGATGCATAACCTGTTATGCATCCAAAAATATGGCTGCATAATGCATTATGCATAAATTTTATTTGTATGCACTAAAATCAACCAAAACAATGACCACATAACCTTTTATAGGTGCATAACTTGTTATGCAATTGAGAAAATAGTTGCATAACTCGTTATGCGTCTGTTTTTTCTGTTGGATTCAGGCATATACAACATTTTAATGGCTGCATAAACCAAAATAATAGATGCATGAACAAATATATAGTTTTGTAACGTGTTATGCATCTTTTGTGGTGTATGCATATTGTGTTATGCATCTTTTTTGGAGGCTGCATAATGAATATGAAGTCAGTTTTCGAAATTTTCCCATAAAATGATGATCACCTCCGACTTTTTCGTGAAAAAAAATTTTGATATTGTTGTTTGTACTCGTTGTTTAGCTCTCTTAAAAAGATTTCTAACGATATAAAATTTGTAAAATTCCAAGGCGCGGTTTTTAAGATATTTTGTATCCAAGTTGCATTGCCAATTATACCCTTGATGCATAACCCGTTATGGACATTTTTCAAAATGTCATATAATTATGGGTGTCACAGAACTAATAATTAATTTTGGGTCTGACAATGAGAATATTATTTCGTTTGGGTCTGCGCCTAATTTTCTCATTGAATAATCATGCTGCCAAAAGTGTGTGTTTACACCGTCTCTCCCAATATCACTTTTTTTCTTTCTCTCTCCCATTAGAACCCAATCTCCGGTTAAATCAGAGAACAAAACTCTGAAAATCGTCAATGAAAACTAACGAAATCATAACAGAAAACCATGGATTTTCAATGAAATCTATATTAAAATAGTAGAAACAATAAGAATCATCAAAATTGTACGAGAAAAAGAAGTAGTTGAAGAAGTTTCTACTCCAAATCAGTGGGAGATGATCTCAATGAATCACCAACAACAAAGGAGATCACCAACAACAAAAGAGAAGAAACACATTACAAACAAAAGAAGTAGTAAGCAAAAAATGTACTTATATGTTTTTTTTTCTTCACTTTCTATTTTTCATTTATGGTCTCTGCACCGTCATCCAATAGTACATATCTCTTGTATTGTGAAAAACATAGTTTACGCTTGAATACCCATCACAAATAACATGCAATTCGTTTTTCACACTATAATCCGACATTGCATATTCACTATACTGAAAGAATCATATGCGAATTAGACCTGGCATCATAATCCATATACTGGTAAAAAAAAATATGTTCAGACTTGTATTTTAGTTTTTCATGTTTTATTATGATCTGACTGTGTATGTATGATATAAAAATATTGTTTGTTTGATTTTTTCCATACATGCAATGTAAGTTTCTTTCATGATCCTGAAGTGCAGATACCATATACTATTACTATGGTGGTTGTAATCAATTTTATGTGACTCCTTGCATTTTCATATCTGATGCAGTGGATAATAAATATTAAGAGAGTGCAACCTGTGTATGTTGTTTTAATTTTATATGTGACATTTTAGCAGTATATATCACATATACCATGATAATTTCTAGACAATCAAAAGCAAAAATGTTGGTTTTATTATGATGTGACAATGTACATACCCAATACATATGGTAGTTTTTTATTTCTCATATATTCAACATCGTGTTTTGATTTTCATACATGCAATGGTAGTTTCTATTTGTTTTTGTATATATTTTTATGCAATGATTTTGAGGTTTACACTTAATTGATTCTTTAGAAGTACAACATGGCTATACTCTAGTGATTCTACATAATAGTGATGCAATCAATGGTTTTGTGTCTTACACTTATATGATTTTTTAGAAGTGCATACTGAATATACTGTGGTGATTCCACATAGGTACAATGTTAAATTACTTTACAATCCTAAAAGTGCAGATACCACATACTGATATTTTACCAATGTTCAATTCAGTAAAAATAACATGTTATGGTTGTATCCTTATAAATACATATTACATATACTAAGTTGTATGTTTATGATCTAAACAATATGATTTTTCTACATAGTTTGGAAGTGCAGATTTCATACACTATATGTAACTCTATAAATTAGGTTACCATACTCAATACATGGTTTGTTTTTGTGTCATATATGTGCTTATTGTAAAAATTTAGAGTGCAGATTGACTATACATGCCTCGACATTAAAAGTATCATACTCCTCGCTATCAACCATCAAAACCAACTCAAAGTGTACCAAACCCTTTGCTACTCCAACGGATTTTCTTTTATTGTTATAAATCAGGCCCCGCATCAGTAGAAGTCGTTACTGAAAATGCTAACGGTGTCTCGAAAGACAATGTTATGTACTGTTTAAACTAATAAAAATTAACATGTATGAGTGAAATTTATCATGGTGTATGAATGTTTCGGAGGAATAATGGTTAAATTATGTCTATGAGATAATTACATCATGTGTTTAGATAAAAGTAAGTTGCATTGTGGTATTTTAAGTTATTGCATTGATGAATTTGTTTCAAGGTAATTTGTTTCTGCTTATATATATATATATATATATATAGATAGATAGATATATCATTAGATTCATTTGTAAATCTTGAAACGTTCTTCCCTCACAATATATAATCTAAGAATCGAGTACAATTGTGATATACTGCATATCTTATACATTGAGTGTAATTCTGCAGCACACTATTTAAAAGTATAGTTTCGCTGCACCATTTAGAAATAGAGCACGGTCCCGATGCAGTGTTAAAGTAAAAGAACTAAAAAAAATGTGCACATTCCAATTTCTAACTATTCAAAACAACTAGTGAAAGTAAATCTAATCGGTGATACTTTATAACAAAAAAAATAAATAAATCTAATCATCTCTATTGTAATAATTTGTTATTCAAAAACATATATAATTTTTGCACTCAGAATATGAGTATATATTTCCTACATTTAAAGAAACTATGTAGAAACCAAATATATATATATATATATAAACTGAAAAGAATATGCAAAATCCAAATGAAAATGTACTACACAAAGGTGATAAACAACATCATGAGTAGGAATAGATGACATTGCAGGTTACTTTGTTATGGCGACTTTTACAACCAAATTGGAACGCGTAACTGACTTCCTAGTCAGCTCACATGTGCTTTTGATACGGTTCCCCCTTGATCTTACTGGTTAAGGCCTTCCACTAGGTGGAAAAATGGTGTCTTCTTTAGTATACTCATCATGTCTATCGCAATTGGCAACGAGTTTGATGGAAACTGAGTATAGTTTGCCAAAATCAACAACTTTGAAGAAGCAATGGATATAATCAGTGTATCTCTCAGCGTTTGCAGAAATAACAACAGTCGCATACAAGCATGAAAAACTATACACACATCATCTTTGGAAGCACAAGTCCCTTTTTACAAATCAACAAAATGAGACCTGTACAACACAAAAAGACACATATTCACATATATTAAAATCAAAACATAACGATTTAGTGGTATTACTGAATTTACATTAAACATTATAATGTATATACATTGTTGAATCATAAACAAAAATGAAATGAAAACATTGATGGAGTGATATTGAACGTTATAATGTATATGTACTAATTATATAAACATAAACAAAGAATGAATAACAACAAGGCAATTTATTCGCATAACTGAACTACTATTAAAGAGTATAGTTTGTATGCGCTGAAAGTGTTTATTCATCAGAATACTTTATTCCCGAAGTTTTGACATCACCTCCATGATGCACCATTTAGATAAAAAGCATGAAATTACATTGTTAATGTATCTGCATTGTAGCATTATAGACAAAAAATAAATAACGATAACATGGAAATTTATTTGCGTAATTAACTTCCATTGAAGAGTATAGTGTATATGCATTGTCAGATTATATACAAAACATGACAAAAAAAAACTTCACTAAGTTGATGTTGAAGAACTAAGTTCATAATGAAGTAAGTATAAACAACCTGCATTGTCAATCGACAAGCTATGATAAACAAATCGACAATGGCATCGAGCTTTAATGGTTGAATCGATAACCAAACTAGTTTAAATACTACCAACGGAGAGGAGGCACTTCTCCTTCAACTCCTACAGACTAATGCATATCCTAAAGGATAAAAATGAAGAAAATATTATTGACTTGTATTGGAGAGTATAGTGTATATGCACTGTAGAATCATAAAAAATAAATGAAAAACGACAAAGATATTTATTCGTAGAACTGAACTTCCATTAAAGAGTATAGTGTATCACTGTTACATAATATTCAAAAATGAAGAAATTTTTTCTTGAACTTAGTATAGTGTACATGCATTATACGATCATAGACAAAAATGAACTGTATATATGCACTGTTAGATCATATACAAAAAGAATGAAATACAGTACTAAACAATAATTTATGTGCATTATTAGATCATAAACAAAAATGACCAAAAAATACAAAAACAAAACTTTAAATAAACTAAAATACGACGTTCCAAAAACATTAAAAAAAAGGAACTCAATATACTCTTTGTACATCGTATATAAAATCACAAATACTACGACGTTTACAGATCTGATCCTCTCTCCTTCTACCGAAAAAGACATTTCATCTACTTATTTGGTTTGAACTAGTAGGCATCCACCACCACTCTCAGAAAGTAAAAAACATGTTCTTCTCTAATTCTCACACTGAAACAATACCTTTAAAACTTCAATCATTCACAGTGCATAAAAACTAGTTTAGTAACGCCTTTTATTCATATTGAGTAGTATAACATATCTGCATTGTTGGATCATACAACTAAATAACTTAAATTATACATATTAGGATATCACAGTGCACAAATATAGATGAATTTATAAACTAACTAATCACACACACAACAAAACATAACAATTTAGTCACATTGTTAAACTTATATTGAACATTATAGAAAACTTGCGTTGTTGATTATGGACAAACATAAAGAATTAAAAAAAAAAAAAAAACTTTAACCTTAAAATATGATTATCTCATCAAACTAACAAGAATAAAACACCAATCCAAATCAAAAACAACAACGACCCTGCAAAAGCCAACACAAAATATGAATATAACGAATCTTATACATACACAACGAACATCTTATCTTCAGTGCAACATACATACACTGTTGGATCATATTAAAACTCAAAACCAAAAAAATCTTATTAGGTCAAAAAATTCAGACTAGTTAGTTTCTGAAAATAAATTGATGGGTAACACAGATCTAGGCTATCTGGTTATGAATCTGAAGTTACAAATTCCGAACGGAATTATTGGTAGATTGATCGATATTCATTTACAAACCCTAGAAAAAATTTCACCATTTTTTTTCAAAATCTTTAGCTCAAATCCTTGAGAATGAAAAAGACGATTACATATCTAAAAACTGATTGCGAATCTAATCAATAATCGAAGTGGAATTCAAGTTATTAGGTTTTTGAAACCATTAAATTAAATTACAACCGGATTAAAAAATTAACAAAGAGATAAACCTTATCTTTGTTTGTTGATATTGTTGATGAATCCTGCGATAATCTTGATGGTGATATTTTCTCTATTAACAAAGTTATTTTGAGATGGATTTTCTTCAAAATCTTCAGTGCAGAGCTCCAGTTGTTGGAAGAGAAAATAAAAATGATGATTTAGAAGGGGATTTTTGTGTATATATCTAGGGTATTTTCGCCATTTAAAGAATAATTGTTATGAATCCCGTACGTGCCTAGACCCCGTAATAATAATTTTGGTCCAAAAAACTTATTTTGGACCTCCGGTTAAATTGAGCTTGATGGAAGGACCGGACATTAAACCATCCTGTTAGATTAGTACGTAATGGTAATTCATACTTTTCAAAAACACATATCGGATCCATTAAGTGTAATTGTATGTTCACACTTTTTTTACACCTCAACAAAAATTACTGTTACCACTTTGCCAATTTATCGTTTGTAGTATTACTGAGACACTAGGAAGTAACCCGTGCTATGCACCGGGTGATCACCTTTTTATTTTGTTTGTGGTTTATAACCATCTAATGTTTTTTTAAGGAGCTCAGTACTAGGTGTGAGTTCCTTCGGGGGAATGATAACGTACTAACTCAAAAACACATTTTAATTGAGTATATTTGCGGTTGCTTGTCCTTTCAGCGTATTGGGATAGATACATGCTATATCAAACTTTGACATCTGCAGTAACCACTTTGCAGGTCTTCTTATTAAAGATGGTTTGAATAATAAAAATTTGTCGGATCTTCTTTAGCGACCAATATGACTCTGTTCAACAACAAGTATTATATGAACTTCAGAATGGCATGAATCATTGCTAAGCATACTCTCTCATCTGTAGGATATCTTAGTTCTACATCTCTCAAAGTGCGATTAAAATAACAAATTGGACATTCGACTCCTTCATCATCTTCTTGAGCGAGAAGTACTCCAACGGAGACCTCGCTAGACGCAGTGTAAAGGAATAATGGTCGTCCTTGCATAGGGGACTTCATGACAGTGGGTGGCAACAATATTTGTCGTATCTTCTGGAAAGCCTCTTGTTGAGGACACGTCCATACGGAGCTTGCTGCTTTCTTCAACGGTGGGGTGAATGAAGTAATGAGTTAAGCTAATCCAAGAATGAAACATCATATGTATTTTACCTTGTCCATGAAGCTCTGTAGTTCTTTCACAGTCCCGCGGAGGAGGCATGGTAATAATGGTTGTGTTTTGACTGGATCAACTTTAATTCCCTCTTCAACCACTTGGAACCCTAGATATGTGTCATAGGAAACCCCAAAGGGGTATTTCAAGGGATACATTCTTAATTTGTATTCTCCACACCTTTAAAATACTTGACGTAGAACTTCCAAGTGGGATGCTCGAGTCTTAGATTTAACAATGACATCATCGACGTAGTCCTATACTTTTTTGTGCATCATGTCATGGAAGATCGTACTCATGGCTCGTTGATAGGTGGACCCTGAATTCTACAGACCAAAGGGCATATACCATATAATAAAGTTTCCAATTAGAGTCCAAAATGTTTTCTTGATGGCATCGTACCCGTACATCTTGATTTGGTTGTACTCGCGGTAGCTGTCCATGAATGAGAATATCCCATGACCACTAGTTGCATCAACGAGCATGTCGAAGTTAAGTAGAGGGAAATCATCCTTGGGGAAGCACTTGTTTAGATTTTTTAAATCTACACAACATTTGATTTGACTATTCTTCTTTTAGATAGAAATAACGTTAGCCAGCTGTTGATGGTGGTTTTTAGTTCAGGGTCAAAATCGTAAAACCCTATATTTAGCGTTGTGATCCTGCAAAGGAATAAAGTCCATTTGAAAGTAATGATTACTCAAACCTCTTTCCTTATACATGTATTAAACAACTCAGTATATGTATGAAAATCATTCAGAATGGTGCGCGTAGTAGCAATCCCAAATATTTTGTGAACTCTATTTTATGCCAGCATTATTAACTAATGCATGATTCGCCTGATATTTTTCCATGCTATGTTCCCAGCCGAACTCTCAATACTGACATGACATGACGATCAATGCTCACTCTCAGCAGAGTAGCATGAATCTCCCGAAGTGCTAGTATTGGGATCTGCAGAAAAATACTCATACAAGCTACATCTCTCTGACAAAGAGATCAACGCGTTCACACACTTTTTAATTAAAGTTAACATGATCGAACACGTATTTATTCCTTAAAGAAGATCTAGAATGTTAATGTCAGTCTCAGAAACGATCATGGCCACAAAACTTGGCCGCACGATTTAACGAGTATAGCTTACTCCTAACATAACTAGGCAATCCGCAGTGACCACCGGCGGGCCCACTAGTGCCCTAGTCCATCGAGTCCCATTTCCTCGGACACAAGTGCTTTGAACGCCGACCCCAAACGCGGGTGGTCGCGCTGTACAAAATAGCTCGAACGAGCTGAGACTGTTAAGAAGAGTCTCAAAACGCATCACGACCGTTCAACTTTGCCAGCCTAGTTGGATGGCTTAGATCTTCTTACAAACAATTAAAGGAGTGTCAGCATGATCATTGTCGGCCCCACTTTCCCCTTGAACAATCGACTTGCCTGCGACAAGCCTATAGGATGCTAGACCGCTTACGCAAACTCGAGCAGATACGTTGTGTTCTAAAAAAACCCTAAATTGGATCACGGCAGTACATACCTGTCGCAAATTGATCGTGTTCGTCCAATTTAGCCAGCCTATTTGGACGATTTAGAACGTGTTTTAGGCGATTGAGAGGGTATACACGAGTTCACCACTAGCCCAACATTATCCCCACGCGATCGACTTCCCCATGGGAATCCAATAGCATACGAAACTGCTTGGTCAAAACTAGTGTGGATGTGGTTGTCTCGAAACCCTAATTAGGGTTTACGGCAACACACTTCTGTCGCAAAGTGATCACAACCGTCCATCTTCGCCAGCCTAAACAAGCGACATAAATCTAGATTCAGGCGATCTCGAAGATGTTAATGTGATCACCGCCGACCCACCTTTCCACATGGCCGACCGACCTATGCAAATCAGGGCTCAATGCCTCGAAACACACGCCCAAAGAGGGGTGGGCCATACGTCTTTCAAACCCTGAATTGGATCATCTACAGTATGCAACTGCCGTAAAAAATCTCGTCCATCCAACTTTACTGGCCTGGTTGGACGACATAGATTTATTTCTAGCAAACCAACAAACTAACATGGCAATCACCGGTCATCCCTCCTCCACGAGCAGCGATCGACCAATTAATGGCGTGTCCCTAGAGCCACCAAACGATCACCCAAAGGTGGTCGATCATGCTGCCTCCTTTAAGATGCTTATCCGCGACTTATTCAATCAATCTTTAAAACAGTGATGTTTCATACACATCGATTAATTTGAGCTGCTTAAATGCGATGCTTTACATGCATCGAATACATACATATTTTACGTCGGCCTCATAAATAACTTAGTTGTTTCACCTAATAACATCATATGCTATTCTCCGCGGCAAGTCCCACGACTTGGCCCACTCATTCGTGACATCAAACATGTCACAAACTGGGGGATACTTACTGGGGTATTGGTCTGGTGGTTTACATCGTGCGACGTGCAACACGTCCATTACGAGAACGTATCAGGAAAGACGGGCGGTTAATAGTAGTGAGAGTGGTGGGAGAACGTGTGATCAGTCTTCCCTCATAACCGAATTTTGTTTCAATCGCAAATCTCAACTTCCATTCTGTAATGCATCCTCGTCAGCCAAGCTCTCCGAAAGTCATAAATGATCGAAACGCAATCACCATGGAAGACATATCTAGGGTGTTAAAAGATATCCTAGCAAGTCAGTCTGATATCGCTAAACAACAAAACGAGATGCTTTGTCTTGTAAGAAGTATGGTAAACCGGTTGTGGAAGGAGCCGGATAGCATTCGCCTGGACGCCATTAACGATAAAGATGACATTGGATCTTTATCTGAAGTCCGTACTTCTACCAACAGTGATGCAGATAGGATACGTAACCACATCGGATATGAACCAAAATGAAATGATCGACAAAATCCATCCAGCAACAAAGGGCCGAAGCAGATTCACAGGGAAAAGGGCACGCCGGGAGTGTCACAATACCTTCAGAATAAGAACCAAGGTCCGTCTTATGGAACTCTGTTGGAAAGTATATATCTCAAGACCCTTGCAGAAGTTCAGAGAGATGTCCAACAATCCACAGTCCCAACAAGACCTCCCTCCTACCTGACGTGGAGAGAAGCACCGAAAATTTAGGAGATTTTTGAAAAAAAATTCTTTGATTCTATGATCTTAATCTGTTAATAACTTCTATGATCCAGTGATTTCAATCTGTTTTCATTATTTCTATGATGATTTTCCTGATTTACATCTTATAAGATCTATAGATATTGTGGAATTATCTTTAGATTTCTTTTCACTTCGCTTAACTTTTCTTTTACCCAGTTTTTAAAAATTTCTCACTTTATGGATGTGTGAATTTTTGTAGGTCTCAAGATAATCATTCAATGGGGAAACCAGTGGTGGAACTCAGTCTGCATCATGGTGCAGCTGAACGAATAGCAGTAGGGTTTTTAGCAGTGGTGCAAACCATCTTCTTCTTCTTGATGATGGTTCATATTAGTAGATCAATAGTCCTTCAAAATGAGGTAATTCACAATGAGGAAGAAACACAAATGGCTACAAGGATATATCAGCAGGTCTGTCAACATCAAAGATCATTCAGGAATTTACAAACAAATGTTCTTCATCTGGAAGAAAGTCAACTACAAAGTTTGAAAGAAATTTTGGCTCCTAATCTCAAGTCAATCAGCGTGCGTATTCAGTTCAGGAATTTCAGTTGCATGAGAAAATTTGACTTATTTCCTTATTTGTCAATTTAATCAGTATATTCTCAATCAGTTCGAAATTTAAGCCTAAAAAAAGGAAAGAAAATATTTTTAGAGACACTCTGTCATTCTAAGAATAATTCTGTTACTCTTCAGAGAAGTCTAGAAGATTTTATTCCGGATTCTAGTAATTGTATTTCTAGTCATAAGGAAAGTCTTATCAAGATAAATACTACTGTGGTTTATGGCTTTACTATTTCATCTTTGAAGCATAGATCTAGAAACTGCAAGCTTCAAGTCAGAAGCAAACACAATATGTCTCTTTCAAAAAGCAATAGCATCAATCTCCTCTCAAGACAACTAACAAGAGCAAATATTGAGATTCCAGCAAATCGAAGAACAGTTGGTTCTACCCAAACTATCACTCGAGCAGCAGAAGAATGGAGTTTTGGTATTCTAGGAAAGCTTGTTGAGAAGAAAAAGATGAAAATGAAAATCATAAGAGAAGAAATTAACTCTTTATGGAGAAAATATCACAACAAAAAAATAAGGATTATGGGTCATAATCTTATGATAGTCAAGCTGAACAATGAAGAAGAAAGAGATGAAGTTATTTAAGAAGGGTCGTGGCTGATTGATGGAGTCTTATTTGTGGTGCAAAAATATTATTCTAATATTCCTTTACAGAATTATGTCTTCACACATCATAAGTTCCAGTTGCAATTCAAATATCTCAAGTTGGAGCATATGAATGTAAAATAGTCATTGATGAGGCTTTAAGCTTCATGGGTAGAAAGATTGAAACTAAGCCAGCCAACTGCAGACCATGGTATGGAAAAATTGTGAAAGCTATAATAGAGATCGATCTCAAAAAATCTCTTCATCGTGGTGGTTGGTGGAAAACTATAGATGGTAAAGCTGTTTGGGTCCGTTATCATTGGAACCTTCAGCCAAAGAATATCTGTCCTAAATGCTATGTTATTGATCATGTGGATGACACATGTGCTCAAACTGAGTACCTTCTTTATTTGGATAGTTTATCTTTTGAGGAATACGAGGTGCTCATGAAAGAAGAAGAAGCTGGTACTGGAGAAAATGCTGAACAAGATATAGAGAATGCAATGGAAGCAGAATTAAATGTTGATGAAGACAATGATGGACCTAGAAATGTAAAAAGGTCAAGAAACTCTTCTCTTGATCAGAATCCTGCAATGAATCCCCATGATATTCATGTTCAGCCACCAAATGCCTTTCAAAACAAGATCCACCAAATGCCTTTCAAAACAAGATAGCTACTAATATGAATCAGCATCAAGCTTCAATGATGGATTCGGATATTTCAGCTGCACCCATTTCAGAAAAACCCATGAATGATTATCAGGAAGGACCATCTCAGGTATACACAACTCCAAACAACTTTAAATTTTATTCCAAAAAATTTTCACATAGAAATTTTAATTGTGATTTAATTTTTGAAATTTCATCTATAATTTTTAAAAGTGTGCCAGCTATGAAGATTCTTGCATGGAATGTGCAAGGGATTGCTCAAAAATTCACTAAGGACCAGTTGTGTGTTCTTATTAAAACTCAGTCACCTGATTTTTTGTTTTTCTCTGAAACAAAGATTGATTCTAACAGAATGGAAATGCTAGCTAGATCCCTTAATTATTGTAACCATGTTTGCATTGACAAAATTGGTCTTGCAGGAGGGATTATCTTAATGTGGAAAGATGGTATAATCTGTGATATTCAAAATGTCAGTTGTTGCTTCTTTACACCCTGCTAAACCTGTTGTTCTAATATCTTTTATGTATGGTTCCACTTATTTTGAGGTTAAGAAGAAGCAACGGGAATACATGAATACCATAACAGATAATATTAGTCAGCCTTGGTTAGTAATAGGAGATCTTAATGTTCATCTTAATGATGAAGGAAATTTATCTAATATTACTATGGAAGATAAATATGTTCAATCTCGGATTAATAATTGTTGCCTTATGTATTTAGGATATTCAGGTAGAGATTATACCTGGTCTAGCAATAATATGGGCACTGGAGTTAGAAAATCTAGGATTGATTTTGCTTTAGGTAACCATGATTGGAACATAAATTTTCCCCATGCTAAATTATTTCATCTTGTGCAAGCTGGTTCTGATCATTGTCTTATACTTCTTCAAACTGAGAATTGCATGAAAAGCATATGGAGACCTTTAAATTTGTTCTTATGTTGATGAAGCATGCTTCTTTTAAAACTCAATTAAGTTTATCTTGGAAAAATAAACATACTGGCTCTCCTGGTTTTAATCTTTCTATGAAACATCAAAGTACTAGGAAAATACTGTCTAACTGGAATAGGGTGGAATTTGGAGACATTGATAGTGTAGATGGTGGATTTTCGACAAAGGCTAAAATCGTAAACTCATAATTATACGAAGCTCTGATTCAACAATCAGACGTGAGTATCGAGACACGGGTCTCTCATCAAATTCTCAACGGAGAGTACTTTCTCTCATAGTACATGTAGATATGTAGTCTCACGACTGGACAACGGCATATCTCAAGAATACTGAATACTTTCAGTGATTATTTCTATATAGTATCACGAGATGGACGGCTCCTACACAGCTTGCTCTGCTAGTATAGAGTGATAACGTCTTCAGGAACAAACAACAAGTTTACCCTGACTATATAAAGGATATGACTTACCGACAAGCTCATATCGGGATAATTAATGCTCCTAGACAGCTTGCTCTGCTAGTATAAAGCCACAAAGTTAATTATTCCTAATTAAGATTAATTCTATCGTGACATTCACTACTGAATTCCCAGAATAATCTATTATTGCTCCTATTCCATGGTCGAATCCACGACTGGTCCCATGGAATGGCAATAACAATTGTTCTGATTCTATGATCGAATCCACAGCTTGATCTCATAGAATAGCAATAACTATATTATCTCATTACTCCGATTTCGTGATCGAATCCACAACTGGTCTCATAAATGGTAATAGATAAATCTTAATTACTCTGATTCTATGGACCAATCTACGATCCCATGGAATGGTAATGCTCACTTTATTATTCTGAATTCGTAGTCGAATCCTCAGCTGATCTTATGAATTAATAATAAACATCTTATTGCTCAGTTTTGTGAATTATTCTCCACCGAATTCCACAATTAGTAATAAATAATCAACAATCGGGCGTCTGAGATACCTCTAAGTAAGTCCCGATTCAAATGGTGAAGGTGTATTCAACGACGATACACTAACAGTCACCGCACGAATGAGTATTTCAAAAATACAACGAAACGATGAACCTATGCAAAATAGAGAAGAAAATAATAAATAATTAAAAATATTGACCAGGGTGCTGGGAGCATGGACACACGACCGACCGACCGTGTTGTGGTCAATCCCACGCCAGTTTTATATTTTTAATGCATTTTTATTATTTCCATGATTTGATGAAAATTCTCTCATTTTATCAAATTTCCTTCGTCTCGAGGAAACTCCTTGGTTTCATGGTACTTCCATAAATCAATAAAAATAATATAAAATTAAGGAAAGGAGTGTGGGGCGTGACCATTGGCCAACCTGCCATGCCTTGGTCCCAACCGGCCCCACACCCCACGGTTCCTTATTATTTTATTATTATTTCTCTAATTTCATGAAAAAACTCCTTGATTTCATGGTATTTTTGCACAAATCATCATATAGTAATAAATAAAATAAAATTATGAAAACTTGTGGGACCGGGCCACTAGCCGGCCGGCCATGCCATAACCGGTCCCACACACCCTTTGCTTTATTATTTTATTATTATTTATCCTATTTTTCCTTGAATTTATCAAATTCCTTGATTTTATGGTATTTCTCTCAAATTAGGAAAAATTCCCTCAAATCATCAAAAATACCTAAAAAATATTAAAAATTATGAAAAACTCGTGGGACCGGTCCATAGCCGGCCAACCATGCCTCCACGGTCCCACACGCCCTTGTTTTTATTATTTTAATATTTTTTGCTTCCCTGAACTCATGAAAACTCCTTCAATTCATGGAAACTCCCTAATCTCATCAAATTTCTCAAAATTCATGAATTTTTCATAAAATCATCAAAATATTATAAAATTAAGGAAAAGGCACCACGGGACCGTGGTCACGACCAGCCAACCATGCCTTGATCACGACGACCTCATGGTCATTAATCTTATTAATTATGCTCGGTTCAACAACCAGTACTTTAATTAATATTTTGGTCATGCTGCCAATAATCCATCAGATGAACAACACATGCTCAAACGATCAAATATTCAACAATTCATCACATGAGCAACACTTGCTCAGATGATAAATATTTGCTCAAACCAAGGAATATTGGTTTAACAATCAATATTCAACGATCCATCGAATGAGCAATACTTGCTCACTTCATCGTAAGAACTATACCTCTGTCTCATGACATGTTCAATTCATGAGTTTCAGAACATCATGTTCAACTCAGCAACTACATGGACTCATCGTCCCATCAAACCACGAAGTCATCAATTGACTAACAAACCACGAGATGTCAATCGTGTCACTTAGGGGGATATCACTTAGGGTTTTGGTCTGGCGGTCTACGGCACGTGTGTTCAAACACACGATGGAATGTGAGCAAGTCGTGCAATCAGTTGTAGGAATTCACGAGGTAGTGGGTGGAAAATCGACCAAGTCTCCACACGTTGAGCAACTGGTTTCAAACACGATCTCCACTTCCCCACTCCTTGATTCCATCAACTGTCACACTTCATGGAATCATGGTGTCTAAAATTCCAACAATATAAATAAGTCTCTGAATCATGATTGAATCATCGGCATCAACAGTATCATCAATCTCACGTCAAACTGACAACACGATATCATCAACTCATCAATTGAGCAACTACTCTCAATTGATCAATTTCAATCATTCAGAGCTTATCATATTCAGAATTTACACACCCACAATCTTTGATTACCATTGATTCTATACATTTCTCAGCTTCCCTCCTACAGATCAACCCATCCTCTCTTGTGACCGAATTTACTCTGGAACAGTCATTGTCTTGATTTAGGCCGGAGTACTACAGATTGATCTCTCGAATCTAAAGCACCCCCTTTGCAGCGGTGTATCTGTGTGAGGTTTAACATTTCGCTCGGTTCGAGGAGTCTCCTCTGTACGGTCGTCTCCTCAATTCCTTAAAAACCAACAAATCGTTTTTATCCATATACAGATTGGCGACCACAGTGTAGTATCATTGTCTCAGTTGCAATCTCACAATTTCACAAGATGGTTGATCTCAGGTCGGGTTCAGTTACGAATCCTAACACAAACCGTGCTAGCACTAGCAACAACAATAATCAGAATACCCCAGAGACAATTCCGACCTCCAACACTGATGGTGGTGACATTACTCCTCCTCACGTCGAAGGTCATCCACTTTCCGGACGACACCCTGAAGAAGTCAGAGAAGATCCACCACCTACCATTGCTGATCTTATCAAAGCGCATGAGACTCTTGCAAAGAATCAGACTGACATGTCTGCTACACAGAAGGAGCTGTGTAATTATCTCAAAACTCTTACTGACAAGATGTCAGAGAAAACTCAAGAGAAGGGAAAGGAGAAGGAGAAATCCTCAGACGACGAACCTGAAGTAATTCCAATCCATACAGTGGAAGACGATGAAGTCCGCAAAACTGCTGCAGACAACTCATCAGCGAAGGGATCATCGAACTTCATTACTCGCGAGGATCTGGAGCACCTCTTGGAGAACCGTGGAAAAGACAAGACATCGCATGACCATCGTCATCAACCTCCTTATCCTGCCGCTACGCAGAGGATTCCACTCCCCAAAGGTTACGTTTCTCCAACTTTCACCTTGTATGATGGAACTGGCAATGATCGGGAACATGTCTCTCGTTTTATCGAAGCCTTGGGAGAACATGAACATAATCATGTCGTTCGTCTCAAGGAATTCTCAAAATCTCTGAAAGGCAGAGCATACACCTGGTATAACAACATCGCACCAGGGACTATCAACAATTGGGGAGAAATGGTTAACGCATTCTACAGGAAATACTTCTTCGTGTCAGAACAAGTCACCCTCTCCGACCTTGGAAGGATGTTTCAGAGGGTCAGTGAAAATCCCAATGATTATGTGAAAAGGTTCAGAGTCCAAGCCCTGGATTATCATGACCCAAACGTCACGGAGCAACAACTGGTGGAATTGTGCATCAATGGCATGCTCCCGGTCTACAGGGCCTTGCTAGAAAACCTTCGATTCCAGACTTTCTCAGAGATTCACGAAGCTGCGAAGAGGTCGGCAACCACTGCACCTGCTCTTTTGGAAAGAGCAAAGTCTACAAATACTGAGGATTCAAAAGACACTCGAGGAAGCAGGCGTTTGATCAACAAGCAGTACAACCTGCAACCTTCAACAAATGTTGTCGCGGAAGGGAGTAAATGAAAAGCATAACCACAGCACAAGCAGACTTCCTCCATCCCTTCAAAGGCACACAAGAAGGAGAATTCGAAAATCCCTCCTCAGCATACGGAAGATCCAGAAGCACCTGATTTTCCCTGTTCAATGGAAGAAGTTAATGAACTACTCGATGCCTGGACTCAAGATGGTGCAATCAAATTACCTTATGTCAAGAAGGAACCAACTGAAGATTCCATGGAAAATCCTCGGTATTGCCGATTCCATAGATACGTCAGCCATCCCACAAGTAATTGCAAAATTTTGAAGCGCATATTCAAGGAAAAGGTCGAATCAGGAGAGCTCAACCTGGGGACTGAGGGAGTGCACAAAAACCCCCTTCCAGTCAGAACTTTTACCATCTCTGAACCTCCTATCAAGGAAGCGGTCCAATCTCTGATCGAACATGTCTGCGAGTTGTTGTATCTTTCGAAATCTCAAAGGAAAGACATGTTTGCTGCACTGAACCACATCGTGTCCGGAAAACGTCTGTTGATCCAAAAAACCACCACCGAATATTCAGCCACCGACAAGGAAATGTATGACTGGGGACTTCTCACCACAGTGCACATTAAAGGAAATGAGTTCAAAAGGGCGTTTGTTGATGTTGGTACCGCTGTCAACATCATCCCTTTGAAAACTCTCAGAGCTGCCGGTATTACTCGACAAGAAGCCACCCACGCTCCCATATCAATTAGGGACCACGAAGGAATCTCCAGAGACACATACAGCTTCATCACTCTCAAAGTTACAGAAAGATTGATCTGCACTGAGGCCAAGTTTTTCATAATCCGGGAAGACCCTGGGTACGACATAGTCCTTGGAAGAACTTGGATTCATGCCGAAAGGATAACGATGCCTTCAACATATCCTGTCATCGACAAGGATTTCCGAGTCGGAAGACGAAGCAGAGGACACACCACCGTTTGAGCATCTGGAAGAAATAAAAACTCTGATGGGGATTACGCAAGAACTTGGAGAAAATCCGCACACCTTTGTCAGAAGGTTTCGAGCTCAGGCAAGTCTTATTCCTCCTCTTGCTCCAATATTACCAATGTTCAAATACGCTACTATAGTCCAGGGACTTCTCCCCATGAACAATTTAGCAGTCATCAAAAGCTACGAGTGGGTAACTTCACCTCAGCAATATTACACTCAATGGTTCGGTTCATAACTTCTTCAAATCGGTCACTCCATCGAGAGGCTTATTGCTGAAGACTTGGCTAAGCATGATCAACACAGGGAATTCCATCAAACAGGGAATTCCGAATCAGCGGAAGATATTCAAGGCACGATCGACCAAGCCTAACAAGTTTCATGAAGGGGACCTGGTTCTCAAAGCAGTTTAGCGCGGTCTTCATTCTACAAGGAACTCCAATTGGGAAGGACCATTCATGGTCGCTGAGTCCGTGGCCGGAGGATACTACAAATTGATCAACACAGATGGCAGAACCCTACCAGTATTTCACGAAAATCGGATCAAGGCGTTTATCTGAAATTATTGGACATTTAAGGTATTGGGCATCCGAAGCACTCATGGAGTTGGGATTTAACATTTAGGATTTTATTTCATTTGTATTTCATTTCCTCCAAAACATTTGCAATACTTGTAATCAGTATTTGAATTCAGCAATTTATCAAAATTCAGTTCATATTTCGTAAAAGAAAATCTCTATCAAATCTACAAGAAAATCCTTAACCATCAGTCAATCCAAAACCATCTAAATATCAAAATCCAAGTATAAACCTCACATCTTTTAGAAGTTCAGAAGTTCAAGAGATCAGCAAGAAAAGGCTTTCGCTCATCAGCATCCTTCAAGATTTGCAAAGATGCCCTCTCCTTGTTCAACTCCTCGGTCAGCTTGGCAATCTTGTCCTCCTTCTCCTTCACAGCATCATTGGGAAAGGGTATGTTCTTCTCACATGAATCCTTGATAACGTTTATTTGCTTATGAAGCCATTTCACGTTGAGGCCAAGTCTTTCTGAATTCTCCAAGTTAAACTCCCAATCAAATAGTATATCTGGAGTCACGGTATTCCTGGGTCTCATGTGCATATGACTCACGACACGCAAGATAACGCCTACTTGCATGGTTAAAGCATAAGCACACCCAGGGTTCCTGTCAACGATCATGTGGCCAAACTTCTTCCATATTGTCTCGTACAAGCGTGCATATCCAATGGGAACGCGGAATCCACCGACCAGTTCATGATACGGGAGTGAAGTGTTAAAGGGAGGATCGAAAGCAATCCCTGCAGTTGGATATTCATACATTATTATACGGTTCTCAGTCACTAGAGCGGCTCCCACTACCAAAGCAACAGTTCCTTCGGTATTCTCCGCTGCTATCTCGGTTTCTTCTATCACTAAGGCAACAATAACGTTTTACTTTTCTTTTTCAGGAATTTCCTTGCATGTTATGACCAGCTGTGTAGCGGGTCTTCAACAAAAAAAATAAAAATAAAAATAGAGAAATGAAGAAAAATAAAATAAAAAATAATAATAATAATGATCAGCTGTGTAGCGGGTCAATAAAAAATAAAAATAAAAAAATAATAATAATAATGATCAGCTGTGTAGCGGGTCTTTTCTTTGTTCTTGCATTATATGACCAGCTGTGTAGCGGGTCTACAAAAAAAAATGATCAGCTGTGTAGCAGGTCTTAAAAAGAAATTTTTTTTATTACCATTATGATTTTTAAGGTTATGACCAGCTGCGTAACGGGTCTTTTGTAGGATATTTTCTATGACCAGCTGTGTAGCGGGTCTAACTCTTTCTTATGTGATGACCAGCTGTGTAGCGAGTCAATTCTTTGTTTTGCTCGAGGACTAGTAAAATATAAGTGTGGGGATGTTGATAAGCACGTAAGTTCTACATTTTATACCCATATTTATACTAGCTAGGACTCGACATCTTTGCTAATGATACCATTTTAGTGATTTTGTAGAAAGTACAAGTGAATTCTGATCATCCGGAAAATAAACGACTAAAGTTGGAGATTAAAATGTAGCACTTACATGCTTTATCAACACCCCCACACTTATATTTTTCTAGTCCTCGAGCAAAACAAAGAATTGACTCGCTACACAGCTGGTCATCACATAAGAGAGAGTTAGACCCGCTACACAGCTGGTCATAGAAAATACCCTACAAAAGACCCGCTACACAGCTGGTCATAACCTTAAAAATCATAATGGTAATAATATTTTTGATTGTCGTTGTTGTAATAAGGATTCGAACTCTAAGACTTGTTAAGATTAATTTTAAAGGAATAAAATAGGGAGTTACTGGGACTAGGATTCGGCCAAACTCATATCAATAGGTTCAATTATTCATTCTCAAACAATTATCGCTCGACAAATAAAACAACATCGACTCTTATTCTTGCCAAGGTAGATTCTCCAAACATTAATTATAAATCGCAAGCATGGGACATCAAACATCTAAGCAAGCATGACCCATCTAATAAAATAATAACTAATTTTTTCAAATCATAATTCTATTTTAATTAAGTGCAAAAGTCAAATAGAAAATAAAACAAATTCACCCAAGTATGAAGTCCGGCTTCCTCTGTTGTCCCAGTGATGGGGTCTAGCTCATCATGTTGTTGGAAACACGCTCAAAAATCATTATTATTGCCCAAAGGGTGTTTACAAATGATGAAAAGGGAGAAATAATCCAAAACCGGGTTTGTAACAATTATATTTGCTACAAACCAGAGAACTACGACCCTCTCCTGTGGGTCGTTACCACTGTAGCATATAAGACTGTCTCACTACTGTCGTATTCAATGTAGCATAAACGACTGTTTGTGTGGGTCAGTGTTCTTCGTTCTTCACTGTTTTTCTGCTGCTGCTGGAGATTTCTCTGCAGCAATTCTCTCGACTCTATAGCCTCCCCAATCACTCGATCCCCCATCTGTGAACCCTGTAATTCCTTTTTATAGCCAACTACACCTCCAAATTCCTGAGTAAATGTGAATATCTTCTCTTTATTGCTCCTGGGAATAATTGCCTTTCTTTGCTGTTTCACGCATCTATTGATGTCGACACCTCCTCATCCATGCTGACGTTAAACCAGCAGCATCCACGAGCAATTCTTCCAAAAATACACCCTTCATTAAAACAGAAAATCTCCGGTTTATTTTCTTCCCTGTAATCTTCCAAATTCAACAAAATTCCCAATATATTCTCTTCTCTGCTCGACACTTCCACACGTCTCTGAGTTTGGATAATTCAGAGAATAAAATCTCTTCCCGTGCAATACGTATCCTCCAATAAAAGAACGAATATCTGATGTCCTGTTTGGCGAGATAACTAATGAAACTTCCTTTTTCTTCACTGTATACGATATCTGGTGGTTCACACACGCCAAACATGTCGAATACGTACTTAAGAGGGACTTGAACTCTCCAGCCACACGAAAATACCATACATATAATCGAGAATCCCAAGAATCACACGACTGCCCTGTTTTCTTCCCTTGGACTATCTATCCAAATTCAATTGTGACAAACAATCATACCAAGCCTGTATTGGTCAAACAAGTCCAGCCCAAGAGAATTCATCGATTGAATCTCTCCCGAAACACCCAAAAATCCGAACCCTAAAATATGTTCTTGCTGTAACTATTTTCCCGCCAATTTTCAATTTAAAATCGTGGAAGATGAAGGTGCCCCTTTACCGTCTGTGGAGTGTAACTAGCAGGTGTCCAACTGAGGTGTCCCTTATCAGTTGAGGTGCCCCTTATCAATTGAGGTGCCCCTTAACCAACAGTGAGAGTCCGAATAACACGCGTCCTCCGGGGTCCAAAAACCACTTTTCGAGCAACTTTCTCCATAAGAGCTTATTTCACAAAAACACCTACAAACAAGTTTATTAGTGATAAAATGAGTCCCAGCTAATGTATTTATGGGTGAAAATGTGTCGCACTTTCGTGCTCATCAAACAACCATCTGGTTTTCCATAACATCGGCAGCGGCCTTCTCATGGCCTTGAAGTGCAGGGATGGTTGTCTCTTCATCAATAACTTCAGAAGGGTTAGAGTTATCATCATTGGCTCCAGTATCCTCAACTTCGGTATTTAGCACCTAATACGAAGATTACATGAGGTTAGAGTCAAGAAGCCAAAGGAGATTATGAAACACAGTATGCCCGAAAGGCAATATCATCAAAGTTCATCATACTACATTCAAGGCACGAGCAAATAACATGAAAGTCATGAAAACACATTTTACGATGAGTCCGTCTGAAGAAACTGAACTCTGCCCTGTACTAAGAGACGAACTGGGAGAAATATACAAGGAATATGAGAATAGGTCATATTACATTCTCTTCGTGTGGATGTCCTCTATGACATGTCAAAATTTCATGACAATCCGATGAACGAGCGAGTAGATGTGGCCAAAATATCAAGTGACGCGCAATCTGAAAAAGTTCTGGAAGTCTCCTGGAAGTTTACTATTTCGCCTTTTTATGGCTCTGAACGTGCTCAAAACTTAAAAAGCTTCTTTACTAAAGCTTGGAAATTTTCCGGGCTTGAATTTTCACATGTAGATCATCAAAATCCGACTCCGGACGAAGATTCTACAGCCTTTCTACTAAAAAGCTGGGTTCTGAATTTTCTGACGACAAAATTCGACTAAGTTTTCACATGTTCACATGGGTTCTCATTCATTCATTTACAAGCCAGCACTTTTATACTTCTACGAAGAATGTACAGGATATATACTTACTTTAGGAGTCTCCAAAGTGTCCAAGGGGTTGGAATTGTCCACATCAACGACAAGAGGAACATCACTTCCATCCGGCTCTGAATCTTGGGAATTACCTCCATTCCCATTCCCAAAGGATGATTGAGTTCTAGAATTCTCCATCTCCATGACGACATCCTCCTGTACACGTCCTTTACAATCAATATTTTCATCTATGAAGCACCCCATTTGAACATGTGAAGAAATACTTACAGTTTCTTTGTCACTCAAATCAGCGATTGCTTGTTCAGTAGCAGAAAATTGAAGACCTTCATGACTTGATGGAGTAAAATTCTGCAACAAAATTAACAACGTTGGCTTCATGATTCTAATGCTAATAGCAATGAAAGTCGCGGTGAGAAATACTGGGAACTCACCAAAGCACCAACTGGGAACTTTACGGTATTAGGTAACAGCTTATAACCTTTATGCCTGCCTTCTCCGCCATGAATAACTGCCTCAGTCTCTGAGAAATCTACACCGATTCGAGGTCGTATATACGAATGTCCTGTGGTGAAATCCAGTAATATAATCAGAATACAGTTCTTATAATTTCGTGAAGATTATATGAAGAAACATACCTGAGAGCATCCTGGAGACGACATTCGTTTATCACCAGAAAGATACTTCAATCTTGGTCGACTGGAAATCATCTCAGCCGATGGAAGATCCTTGAATGGAGGTCTGGGAAATCTTACAAAACCACGCAAACGCCCAAGTTGCTGATCCCAGAATTCTACATAACCTGGGGTTACATAGGCGAATCTATCAGAACCAGGAAACCAGTAGCTACTCCCTTCCACGTGAGTATGATCCAAATGAGTCCTGAGTTGCTCAACTGATGGCTTCCTTCTCCGTATGGTTAGAACACACTGATCCATACCCATTTGTCGAGTTGCTCTATCAATATTATACTCCTCCACTGAAAGCTCTCCAAACGTGGTTGATAGCAAATGACCAGGGGTGCAACTCAACATGAAAGATCTTTTGCCATCACTCAGATGTGCACCAGATGTCAAACTCGTACTTTCTCCAGTATTGAAAGTCATCGGATGAGAAACATAATCAGGGACTGACACCCACGGGCGAAAATTGAACTCAGATTCTTCATCTAACAAATAAATGAAGCGTATTTTAGAACGAGGTTGTTTTGTGGACCAACGCATGATCCTAGCGTTATCTTTCTCAGGGAAAGTATGGTGCGCATCAGTATTCGGTCCTTGCAGAACATTACGTGGAGTAGGTGCATAATTCTTAAAGTTCTCCCACATCAAAGCTTGAAGAAACATCGTGTTGGCATAACACTCAATCTTCATAGAGTCGTTCGACACACTGGAGTCTAGAATCAAGGAGTCCAGGTTGTAATACAAGGAGCCTAAGAATAAACTACCTATCGGAAGTTGCTCACCTTGAGCCATCTTAATAGCAAAGGGAATCACAAAAGGCTCCAACAAGTTTCCACTGTCTTCAAAAACGTCTCTGGACAACCATAAACATAAGAAAAAGCAGCAATGGGTAACATACCGTTGATAGGCACATTTTTGTGTCTTATATAATCTCAATTGTATATATTATTAGTGCTCGATTTTATATTTATTATGGATTTTTATGTCCCTGTAGGTAATTTGGAGAAATAAACTTTTGCGGCGAAATTGGCTCGAAAAGCGGTTTTTGTGCTCGTGGGAGAAAATTACTATACAGACTCTCATTTTGGATAAGGGGTAACCTAATTACTAAGGGGTGACCTATTTCCAGGCAGCTTCTAAAGGGAGAACAACACAGGATAGGGGGACACCCACCTTCTTCACGTTTCAAATTAGAAATATTGGCGGGAAAAGAGACTTCACGTCTGCAGATTTTGGACGTGAAGCTTTGGGCAGTTTTAAAGAGATTCAACACCGGAAATTGATTGGGATGTACTTCTCATGGCTATACAAGTTTACTAGAAGCAATTGGATCGATCGAATTGGGCTGGAATGGCCGGAAAAGGGAAACAGAGGTGAATAAGGAAATACGGCTATGTGGATTTGTTTTAGGAAATTCAGAGAGAATAAAGACCTAAAATTCGTTCCAACGGTACATATTCTATCTAAGGAAGAGTTTGATATAAGTGGGAGAGCTCAGAAACGCGTAAAACAATTTCTGGAAGGAATTATTGCCGTGACTGCCAAGGAAGGAAAGAAGAGATTTTGATGCGATTTGGGAAAGATTCAATGACCCTTTTATGTATAAATAGGATTCTTAGGTCCCCTAGAAGAAGGAACGGAGAGGTTTGGGGTCGAGAGGAGAGCTCAGGAGGCGAGAATCAGAGTTGCAGGAAGTTACGTCTCTGCTGCTGCTGCTGCCATTGAAGAGCACGAAGAACAGACTTCCAAAGACAGTCGTTCTTCTACAGTGAAAAGTACAGACGCTTGGCAGTCTTAAAACAACAGAAACAACACTTCAGTTTTATCGTTCTTTTCTGGACGCCTTCTGTGGGTCGCAGATTCACTGATTTTATTCTTTTCACTCTTTTAATCAACTTTTGGGCTATAAACATGTATTTTGAGCAAGTGATTAATATGAGGAGCTACACCCCAACACTGGGATGACGGAGGAAGCCCTATTTCACGCATGTGGTAATTCTAATAATTCTTTTATGACTATTTGCATTGATTTTTAATCGATTTATGATTTTTATTGAATGGGTGTGATTTCGTTTGATGGTGTATGCTTGGTCTATGTATTTTTGATACATCATGCTTTTGTTTTACAATCATTACTTTTCAAAAATCTACTTTTTGGCAAAGAATAAGAGTCCATATTTTTAATATTTGATCTATAATTGATTGGAATTATTATTTGAATCACATGAATGGAATTTGGTGGAATCCTGAGTCTCAGTCTCTCTCGATATTCGTGACAACCTTGTGAATATATTTTTAGTATTTTTATTCTTAGTTCTTAAAACAAACCTTTACACAATCCGAGTTGAACGAACTTTACTACCACTTTCAAAACTACATTAATTTTTGGCGCCGCTGCCGGGGATTTGTATTAGGTTTTAGGTTTTAGATTTATTTTATTTCTTTTAGAATTTTTGTTCTCTTTTATGCCTTTGGTATTTTTTTTGATTCTTTTCAGATTTGGAGCGAAGCTACAAGGAAAAAAAAAGTGCTATAAAAGGAAAGCATCGCCAAAGAAGGAAAGAAAAGAGGAATCCAAAAGGAGTAAAGAAGAATATTTTGTATATAGTTATTTTGTTTTATTTTTAGAAACTGTAAATAGGGTTTTAGTTTTTGTAATTTTTCTTTTTATTTTTGGACAGTTTTTGGACTTTATTTTTGGACTGGACATTATTTTTAAAACCCTAAGGAAGGGTTAAGATTAAATATAAACTGTTTGCAGGGAAGGACGACAGTTACGATACTGTCTCGGCCCCTCGGGTTCGTACACTGACATCGGAGTCGGTGGCCTGAGTCGACTTCAACGGTTCATCGCCCGTCTGGTACGGGAGGTAAGACTCTATCCACCCACGAATCCCCTGTCAGTGGGTTTTATTTTGTGATAACTCACACCCCTGTAAAAGAATGTCGAACTGGTATCACAATAGGCAATACAACGAATATCCGACTGAGTTTCAAAATGGACGTTACAATTTTAACCATAGTGTGAACAGTGATTGGGAACATCAAACTTTTCAAGGTTACGACTCATACCATGGTGAGCCCAATTACTATACACACACACACCGGTCATACGAGCAAGAAAATAAGGATTATTATAGTACTAGTTCCTCGTCTTTGGACAATATAATGAAAATGTTGAAAACTAGTCCCTATTATGATCCTTCTAAACCTGTTCTTCCTCTAGAAGAGTCTCTCAAACAATTAACTGAGAATACAAATAGGTTTGTGTTAGAAATGAATAAACAAAATGCACCTTCTATACACGATACCATAAGGAAGTCATGTGAGTCGACTCAGAAAATGTTGTTAGAGGCCCAGAACAGAACTGCTCAAGATAGTCTTAATTTCCAATATAGTGTTTCCAATAGTACCCTTGAAAATGAGGATAGTTATTTGCATAATCAAGATGCCGAGGTTAGAATTGGTAACGCTACTTGTTTAGATGAGGTTCAACCATTTTCATGTTATTATAATGATGATTATGATGAGGATAGTGTTGATGAAGAATTTGAAATAAATAGTGATCAGGAATTTGTTACTCCAATTGAGCTTAATAATGATAATGTTTCTAGTTCAAATCCAAATAAGTTTAATAACTATTCACCTATTCAAAAGGACGAGGATTTGACTAGAGATACCCCTGTTTTAGACGATATAGTATTTCCTTTTGATTACGAAGCTATTAATGGTTTAAAGAAACAAGTTTTTTCTGAGAATATTGTTTTAGAGTCTAGCGATTTAGAAACATTAGTCTTAGACAAAGAAAGTGAACTCGTAGAGATGAGTGAGGATGAACCATACTTAGAAGAATCAATTGACCATTTTCAGGAATCTAATGACCTTGAAATTAGGGAGGTTGTGACTAGTCTTTCTACAGACACTGAAAACTCTAAGTTTGGGGGTGATTATCATTCTCCATGTGCTTTAACTATTAGAAAGGTCCCTCACCTGGGACTTGACATATGTGCCTCAACCATTTTACAAGATTATCTTCATACACGTTTTCCTGAACCTAGTGATGTCCATAAGGAAGTTCAGTTGTTAGAAACCCATCCTCTGGTTGATGTGGTTTACCCAGGCTATGATATCCAGATTGACTTTGTTTTCCCACCAAATATTTTTCAACCAATTGTGGGAACGTATAAATTTCAGATGTGTCAATTATTTAGTTTTGAGACTAAACCTAATTACTTTAAGAGATTAAGGTCGATACATTTGCTTAAGATTGACCACCAGTTTCATCATGGTCGATTGTGTGAGTCAAAACTGATTGACTTTAAGGATCCTCAATTATTCAGGTTATTATTATGTGCTTTTAAATTTTTACTTGAGTTTCTTCAGACTCTAATACCTGAACCGGATCTTAGCTTTGAGGAATTCCAACCCATGAAAATATTTTATTTGGACCCAGTTATAGAACCTGAACCTGAACCACAGCTAGATGTAGTTGTCTTAAACAGGAAACTAGATAAGGGTGCGCTTTATTTGTTAATTTTCTTGGCAGGTTGCAGATTCCTTTTATTTGTGATAGCTCTATTTGGTTTTGATGACCCACAGAAATTTCGGCTATTACTTTATGATTTTATGAGGTGACTAATCCTTTCTTAGTCTGGCTGAAGACTTTAAACTTAGCACTTCTTGGGAGGTAACCCAACATTCATGCGACACGGTAATATCTTTCCTTATCTCTTTTGCTTCAAATGGTAACAATTTCTCCTTGTTCATGCTTTTAATTTCATCTTTAGAACATTGAGGACAATGTTAGATTTAAGTTTGGGGGTATGGGAGAAACTTTTTAGTTGCAGTATGAATAAATAAACTCCAGAACCTAGAAATTTATGCCTATTGAGGATTGCACTAACTAATCTAAGTGGATGGAAGCATTTTGGTTGTAGGAGTTGAGGAACCAATATGATTAGATGGAAACATCTAAAGAGTCTATTCATAAAAGCACAAAGCTCAGGTGTTAGAAATAACATGATAGTTTCACCATATCTCGTTGAGTCCTTTTCACTTCTATTTTTATTTTATTTTGTTTTTAAACTATGTTTCTCTAAGTGATAGGTGGGGCCCATGATTCAAGTTGTTACCAATGCTAGGGTGAATTAGAGTGATTGAGATACCATGAAAGAGAAAAAAAAAAGAGATGAAAAAAAAAAAAAAAATGAAAAAAAAAAAAATGAAAAAAAAAAAAAAAAAAAAAAATGAGACCAGACCATTTGACCAAAAGGAAAAAATTCAATAAAGTCGACCACTGGTACCCTTGTATATGCCAGTGTGTGTTGACCTAGAGTTAGGTTATCGACCACTGGTTCCCTTGTATATGCCAGTGTGTTGATATTAGTCAGACTAATATCTCAATCCATTAGGATAGGTTCATTTTGGCGGAGGCCTTCAGACAGATATGGGAAACGCCGTTCACTTAGTAAACATCAAAACCATATGTTTTTCTATATCCATCTTCGATCTATCCATGTGATTAGTTTTGACTCCGGATATTGATGTCCATAGTGCAACTATTTGAGTAGAGCTTGTCACTTATATGAATTTTAGTATGCTTGAGTGCAAATCGTGTACAAACAATTGGAATTCCAGTCAGGGGTACTTCTTGTAGTCAATAAGTATGCCAACAAGGAGATTCTTTAGTGCCTTCCAAGGTTCTGCGTAGATAGCTAAGGTGGGCTGGAGTAAAGGTTGTGGGGTATATCTCTATTTAAGCCTACCGAGACTATAACTCGCGCCACTAGAGACACCTAGGCTGGTTTTTAAAGGCTTATTGCATACGCTAAATTTGCAATCGACGATGCCTGCGACAGTGAGTTAGGATTTTTTTTATTTAATTTGCTCGAGGACTAGCCAAATAATAAGTTTGGGGGGTGGTATTTGATAGGCACATTTTTGTGTCTTATATAATCTCAATTTTATATATTAAGTGCTCGATTTTATATTTATTATGGATTTTTATGTCCCTGTAGGTATTTTGGAGAAATAAGCTTTTGCGGCGAAATTGGCTCGAAAAGCGGTTTTTGTGCTCGTGGGAGAAAATTACTATACGGACTCTCATTTTGGATAAGGGGTAACCTAATTACTAAGGGGTGACCTATTTCCAGGCAGCTGCTAAAGGGAGAACAACACAGGATAGGGGGACACCCACCTTCTTCACGTTTCAAATTAGAAATATTGGCGGGAAAAGACTTCACGTCTGCAGATTTTGGACGTGAAGCTTTGGGCAGTTTTAAAGAGATTCAACACCGGAAATTGATTGGGCTGGACTTCTCATGGCTATACAAGTTTACTAGAAGCAATTGGATCGATCGAATTGGGCTGGAATGGCCGGAAAAGGGAAACAGAGGTGAATAAGGAAATACGGCTATGTGGATTTGTTTTAGGAAATTCAGAGAGAATAAAGACCTAAAATTCGTTCCAAAGGTACATATTCTATCTAAGGAAGAGTTTGATATAAGTGGGAGAGCTCAGAAACGCGTAAAACAATTTCTGGAAGGAATTATTGCCGTGACTGCCAAGGAAGGAAAGAAGAGATTTTGATGCGATTTGGGAAAGATTCAATGACCCTTTTATGTATAAATAGGATGCTTAGGTCCCCTAGAAGAAGGAACGGAGAGGTTTGGGGTCGAGAGGAGATCCCAGGAGGCGAGAATCAGAGTTGCAGGAAGTTACGTCTCTACTGCTGCTGCCATTGAAGAGCACGAAGAACAGACTTCCAAAGACAGTCGTTCTTCTACAGTGAAAAGGACAGACGCTTGGCAGTCTTAAAACAACAGAAACAACACTTCAGTTTTATCGTTCTTTTCTGGACGCCTTCTGTGGGTCGCAGATTCACTGATTTTATTCTTTTCACTCTTTTAATCAACTTTTGGGCTATAAACATGTATTTTGAGCAAGTGATTAATATGAGGAGCTAAACCCCAACACTGGGATGACGGAGGAATCCCTATTTCACGCATGTGGTAATTCTAATAATTCTTTTATGACTATTTGCATTGATTTTTAATCGATTTATGATTTTTATTGAATGGGTGTGATTTCGTTTGATGGTGTATGCTTGGTCTATGTATTTTTGATACATCATGCTTTTGATTTACAATCATTACTTTTCAAAAATCTACTTTTTGGCAAAGAATAAGAGTCCATATTTTTAATATTGATCTATAATTGATTGGAATTATTATTTGAATCACATGAATGGAATTTGGTGGAATCCTGAGTCTCAGTCTCTCTCGATATTCGTGACAACCTTGTGAATATATTTTTAGTATTTTTATTCTTAGTTCTTAAAACAAACCTTTACACAATCCGAGTTGAACGAACTTTACTACCACTGTCACAACTACATTAACCGTCGATGGGTTTATCAGAAACCTCGTCTTTGGGCCACCAGTGTGTCAACCAGGAAGCATAGCATCCTTTACTACTAGCCTTAATCGCTTTCTCCATTGCAGCTGTCAAGACATGAGAAACGACGGTCTCCTCGTCTGAAAGATCCCCAGGAAGATTGCCCGTGATCGGGAGATGCATCAGAGCCGCCACGTCTTCCAAGGTAATGGTAAACTCTCCCCATCTACAAATGAAAGTGTGAGTGGGAATGCACCAGCGAGCAAACAGAGCCACAATACCACTTGCGTCATGATAAATAAACAACTCTCCAGAAGCTTGAATAGCTATCGTCACCTGCACCTGGTCGAGCATAGTCCTCACATGAGGAAAACCCAACATATGCCTCGCCCAGTCGGCAAATTTCTCCAAAGGTCGTCAAGAAAGCTTAAACTCTATGATTGATGAGGTGAAGATCCCTCGTTCAAGACAAAATCGAATCACTGTCTTAGGAGTCACCAATTTCTTCTGAGTAACAGTTCTGGGATTTATCAAAAGACGATACACTGGGGATTTCAAATGTTTCCCAGCTCCTGGAATATCTTTTTCAAAGAATGCATCATCTATGTTCGGGACATTCTTAATCCCAGGGATTTCGTCTTCGTCTCCCCCAACGGAAGTTTCATCCATGCATGTCTCATCTCTGGAGATACCATCATCAACGCACATCTCTTCCCTCGAGGCGTCGTCAGCTTGGGAATTGGTCATCTTTGCTGAGTAGCTGAAAATTCTACTTCAGTATGCCGTCCAGATATAAATCAAGGAAATACAAGCAAAAATGGTAACTCTTAACTCTTACCTTTTATACTTCCACTAACAATAGTGATAGTAATGCTAGAGTTAACACCTCAAAATCGTTCGTCTCTTCGAAACCTGCGATAATGAACGAGACTTTATTATTTTCCGAGACTGATTTTCATGAAATCGCGGACACAATTTTCATAATGTGAACATTCACACAACTGACCTATGAAGTTTATAACAATAAAATATTTCATCATAAACATATTGTCTATCTTCGAAGGTTCCTCAAAACACACGTTTTGATTTTTTCAAAACAACAATTAATGCAACTTGCATACATAAATTCTCAAGGATTTTTATCTAATGAAAACAAATTCATGCAAATAAAATATACCATCATATTTTGCACAATATATGTCACGGCTGCATATATAAAAAAAAAAAACTATTTTTCCTTCGTATCGTCATTATTTGTCTTTAAAACGAAGGTTTATTTCAAAAATATTGTGAAAGCTCACATCTCATACATATGATAAAGTTTTGTATTTACATGAAAGCTCATAAGCAAAATTTTATCACTGGACACAAGTTCATCATACATATTTTCCTCCGTGTCATCGTTATTTGTCTTTAAAACGAAGGATTATTCCGATTTCATGAAAATTCACTTCTTTTATGATAGAACCTTGGTACACATGAAAGCTCATAAAATAAGTTTTATCACTGAACCTAGGTTCATATACTAAAAAAAATCTCTCCTAAATCAGGTATTATAGTTAGTTTGCAAAACTAACGATTGAACGAATATATGTTTTCAAAAAACGAGGGTTTTTCATAAAACTCACACTAATATACACACATGTATATAACTTCATCATGATCAAAGCATGAACAACTCATGAGGATCATAAACATCAGCAAAAAAAATAAAAAAAATTACCAAACGTGTGGCGGCCGGAATTTGGTCGGACGGCGCCGGCGATCGGTGGCGGCTGGCGGCTCCGGCGGAAAAACCCTCCTTCCCTGGCGTGAAGGTGATGAAGGTGCTGGTCGTGTGTGAGGAAAAAAAAAAAAAAAAAAGAGATTAATCCCTTTTATTTCCAAAACCTAATTTTCTAAGGATTTCCTTATAGGGCCCGACCGCGAATCCTAACCGACCACGGCCTCGTCGTCCAAACCAGCGGTTCAACACCAATTTATGCTCATCAAACGACACTCCAATCATGAAATTGAATCCTTCATCAAGTCGTGGTTTGCTCATGCTTCCTAAATCCGGTAACGTCTCAACTTACGACTAAGTTCAATTAGTGGTATTATTATTTATGGCCGGAAAATCACCATTTAATGCTGACTGAGGAACACAGCTTTCCTCAGTACGCAGGGGACTTAATGTAGATGGTGGATTTTCGACAAAGGCTAAAATCGTAAACTCATAATTATACGAAGCTCTGATTCAGCAATCAGACGTGAGTATAGAGACACAGGTCTCTCATCGAATTCTCAACGGAGAGTACTTTCTCTCAGAGTACATGTAGATATGTAGTCTCACGACTGGACAACGGCATATCTCATGAATACTGAATACTTTCAGTGATTATTTCTATATAGTATCACGAGATGGACGGCTCCTAGACAGCTTGCTCTGCTAGTATACAGCGATAGGTCTTCAGGAACAAACAACAAGTTTACCCTGACTATATAAAGGATATGACTTACCGACAAGCTCATATCGGTATAATTAATGCTCCTAGACAGATTGCTCTGCTAGTATAGAGCCACAAAGTTAATTATTCCTAATTAAGATTAATTCTGCCGTGACATTCACTACTGAATTCCCAGAATAATCTATTATTGCTCCTATTCCATGGTCGAATCCACGACTGGTCCCATGGAATGGCAATAACAATTGTTCTGATTCTATGATCGAATCCACAACTTGATCTCATAGAATAGAAATAACTATATTATCTCATTACTCCGATTTCGTGATCGAATCCACAACTGGCCTCATAAATGGTAATAGATAAATATTAATTACTCTGATTCTATGGTCGAATCTACGATCCCATGGAATGGTAATGCTCACTTTATTATTCTGAATTCGTAGTCGAATCCTCAACTGATCTTATGAATTAATAATAAACATCTTATTGCTCAGTTTTATGAATTATTCTCCACCGAATTCCATAATTAGTAATAAATAATCAACAACCGGGCGTCTGAGCTACCTCTAAGTAAGTCCCGATTCAAATGGTGAAGGTGTATTCAACGACGATACACTAACAGTCACCGCACGAATGAGTATTTCAAAAATACAACGAAACGATGAACCTATGCAAAATAGAGAAGAAAATAATAAATAATTAAAAATATTGACCAGGGTGCTGGGAGCACGGACAACACGACCGACCGTGTCCTGGTCAATCCCACGCCAGTTTTATATTTTTAATGCATTTTTATTAATTTCCATGATTTGATGAAAATTCTCTCATTTTATCAAATTTCCTTCGTCTCGAGGAAACTCCTTGGTTTCATGGTACTTCCATAAATCCATAAAAATAATATAAAATTAAGGAAAGGAGTGTGGGGCGTGACCATTGGCCAACCGGCCATGCCTTGGTCCCAACCGGCCCCACACCCCACGGTTCCTTATTATTATTATTATTATTATTATTATTTCTCTAATTTCATGAAAAAACTCCTTGATTTCATGGTATTTTTGCACAAATCATCATATAATAATAAATAAAATAAAATTATGAAAAACTTGTGGGACCGGGCCACTAGCCGGCCGACCATGCCCTAGCCGGTCCCACGCGCCCTTTGATTTATTATTTTATTATTATTTATCCTATTTTTCCTTGAATTCATCAAATTCCTTGATTTTATGGTATTTCTCTCAAATTAGGAAAAATTCCCTCAAATCATCAAAAATACCTAAAAAATATTAAAAATTATGAAAAACTCGTAGGACCGGTCCATAGCCGGCCGTCCATGCCTCCACAGTCCCACACGCCCTTGTTTTTATTATTTTATTATTTTTTGATTCCCTGAACTCATGAAAACTCCTTCAATTCATGGAAACACCCTAAATTCATCAAATTTCTCAAAATTCATAAATTTTTCATAAAATCATCAAAATATTATAAAATTAAGGAAAAGGCACCACGAGACCGTGGTCACGACCGGCCGACCATGCCTTGACCATGGCGGTCCCACGCCTCATCATTCCTTATTTTATAATTATTTTTCATCATCTCATGGTGTTTTCCTCAGTTTCGTCGAAACCCTAATTTTGGCATATTTTCTCGAATGGATGCTCAATTGCACGCCAGAAAATATCAAAATTCTCAGGACTGAGACGCGGACGCCTTGAGGACACGAGCACGCTATCTTGACCGACCAAGATTGGCTCTTTGTCTCACGGAAGCCGGTCACATCAATTTTCACAGTTTTGACCTAATTTGCACAATTGCTCGTATTAGGTCCAAAACTCTTCCAAACACTTTGGATTTTCATGAAGTGATCATCAGGCAGTCACATGACTACCCAAGGCCGGTTTCATGACCCATGGTCGGTCCCTCACCCCGTCATAATTAATTAGGTTTTCCCACCTAAGGCTCAGACGAGCATTTTCGAATAAATGATTAAACCAGCATGTGATCATTCTTTCACCAACAAATCGTCAACTCTTCAGGAGTTCTTTGTATTTTCTCATGTGAGCATATGGACACTACATGGTTGATCCACGGTCCCATGTAGTCGCTCCCTCCTTCATCCCATGGTTAAAATTCTGACGAACCATGAATTGATCATCAATTGATCAAATTAGGGTTTCTGAATCCAAGGATCATCATTCTAGATTCCAACCTTAATAATTTTACGACGACCTCATGGTCATTAATCTTATTAATTATGCTCGGTTCAACAACCAGTACTTTAATTAATATTTTGGTCATGCTGCCAATAATCCATCAGATGAACAACACATGCTCAAACGATCAAATATTCAACAATTCATCACATGAGCAACACTTGCTCAGATGATAAATATTTGCTCAAACCAAGGAATATTGGTTCAACAATCAATATTCAACGATGCATCGAATGAGCAATACTTGCTCACTTCATCGTAAGAACTATACATCTGTCTCATGACATGTTCAATTCATGAGTTTAAGAATATCATGTTCAAATCAGCAACTACATGGACTCATCGTCCCATCAAACCACGAAGTCATCAATTGACTAACAAACCATGAGACGTCAATCGTGTCACTTGGGGGAATATCACTTAGGGTTTTGGTATGGCGGTCTACGGCACGTGTGTTCAAACACACGATGAAATGTGAGCAAGTCGTGCAATCAGTTGAAGGAATTCACGAGGTAGTGGGTGGAAAATCGACCAAGTCTCCACAAGTTGAGCAACTAGTTTCAAACACGATCTCCACTTCCCCACTCCTTGATTCCATCAACTGTCACACTTCATGGAATCATGGTGTCTAAAATTCCAACAATATAAATAAGTCTCTGAATCATGATTGAATCATCGGCATCAACAGTATCATCAATCTCACGTCAAACTGACAACACGATATCATCAACTCATCAATTGAGCAACTACTCTCAATTGAGCAATTTCAATCATTCAGAGCTTATCATATTCAGAATTTACACACCCACAATCTTTGATTACCATTGATTCTACACATTTCTCAGCTTCCCTCCTACAGATCAATCCATCCTCTCTTGTGACCGAATTTACTATGGAACAGTCATTGTCTTGATTTACGCCGGAGTACTACAGATTGATCTCTCGAATCTAAAGCACCCCCGTTGCAGCGGTGCATCTGTGTGAGGTTTAACATTTCGCTCGGTTCGAGGAGTCTCCTCCGTACGGTCGTCTCCTCAATTCCTTAAAACCAGCAAATCGTTTTTCCCCATCTACACATATAAATATCAATAATCTTCAAAATCAACTTTTAGAAATCCAAAATGAACAGCCTTTAGAGAATCAGCATAATAAACTTAAGACCATTACTTGTCAGCTTGAAAATTGGTTTACAATACAAGGTGAATTTTATAAACAAAAATCTGGAGACAAGTTTGTCATGGAAATGGATAATAATACTAAGTATTTTCATACTCTTGCTAATAGAAGGATGTTTAGGAAAAACATTGACAGTTTGTGTAATGATGATGGTGTTTGGTTTGATAAAAGAGAAGATATTGCTGACTTGCTTGTTGATCATTTTAGAACTGTTAGTACTTCCTCTAATATTTCCTTAACTGATGATGTTTTTAACATTATACCTACTGTTTTAAATGAGCAAGATAATGGCAGGTTGACTGATATTCCTTCAGCTGAGGAAATTCACAAAACTATAAAGAATATGGCCTCTTGGAGTTCTCCAGGGCCAGATGGTTTTTCAAGCTGGTTTTTACCAAGCTAATTGGGAGATTGCTGGTAATGATGTGGTTTATGCTGTGCAATTTGTTTTTGAAACTGGTTTAATGTCTAGAGAATTTAACAAGACCTACTTAAGTCTAGTTCCAAAAACAGATGTTGTTAAAAAGGCTGTAGACTTTAGGCCCATAGGTCTTTGTAATACAATTTATAAAATTATCTCTAAGGTATTAGCTAATAGAATGAAGCTATTTTTAAAGCATATTATCTCACCTTTTCAATCTGCATTTGTGCCAGGTAGAGCTATACATGACAACATTGTTATAGCTCATGAGATGATACACACTATGAAACATAAGGAAGGAAATAATGGAACTATGGCTCTTAAATTAGACATTTCTAAAGCCTTTGACAGGCTAGAATGGCCTTTTCTTTTGGGTATGCTTAAGAAAATAGGTTTCAATGAAAATTTTTGTGTTTATATTGAACAATGCATTACTACTACTAAAATCTCTATTCTGCTTAATGGTTCTCATACACAGGAATATAGTCCTACTAGAGGTATAAGACAAGGGGATCCTCTATCCCCTTATCTGTTCATCATTGCCATAGAATATATTTCTAGGCTCTTGCTAGTTGCTTCTAATAATCATCTCATCTCAGGTGTGAAAGCTGCCAGAAATGCACCTGCAATCACTCATTTAATGTTTGCAGATGATGTTCTTTTATTTGCTAAGGCTGACTTGCATAACATCTCATGTATTTTGAAAGTTATTAGTGATTCTGGTAAGTATTCAGGTCAAATGCTTAACTTTAATAAATCTAGTGTTTATTTTAGTAAAAATCCGAGTCCTGACAATAAACAGTTTCTTGCTAGAGCTTTAAACATGTCTGAAATGCAAGACTCTGACATCTACCTTGGTGTTACTTTGTTATTAGGCAAGGATAAAAATAAAGGTTTTAAACCTCTCATTCAATCCTTTGGCTCTAGATTAAAGAACTGGAAAGGAAAAACCATGAATCAGTCTGCTAGATCTACCATGGTCAAGCATGTTCTAAATGCTTTGCCTACTCATCATATGGGAAGTTTCAAACTTCCCAATAATACTTTGAATCAACTTGACTCTATACAAAGACACTTATGGTGGGGTCATAAAAATAATAGAGGCTATAATCCTATAGGTTGGAACAAACTTAGCATTCCTAAAGATCTAGGGGGACTAGGTTTCAGAAATCTTGAAAATTTCAATATTGCTCTTCTTGCTAAACAAGCTTGGAAAGCTTGCAGTGGAGAAGATACTCTCTGTGTTCATATTCTTAGAGCTAAGTATGCTAAAAATGACAGTTTTCTTCATATTGATAAGTTAAAAGAGGATTGTTCTTGGTTGTGGAGAAGTTTCTATGCTGGTCTTGAAGTGATTCAGAAATATTCAATTTGGTCTGTCAGATGTGGCACACAAATTAGTATTTGGCTAGATTGTTGGGTTACTAGTTTAGATAGCCCACCTGTTCCAGTTACTAGAGCTTCTAGTTTTGAAAATTATAACTTTGTTTGTGATTTTTTCTTACCTGGTACTAGAACTTGGAATGCTGATGTTATCAATATTATTTTCAACCAGGATTGTGCTGCCATGATTCTTAGTATGCATATACCATCTAGTGGTGAGGACTGTCTCATTTGGAAACCAGATAGAAAAGGAAAATTCTCTGTGAAAAATGCTTATAACATCTTATGTAGTGATTATGTGAATACTCAGGTCGTTTGTGACACTATTCCCACTGAGATATGGAAACATTTATGGAAAACAAGAGTTCCACATAGAGTACAACTTTTCATATGGAAGTGTATCAAAAATATTGTTCCTGTTAGAGATTTTCTTGCTAATATAATCCTAACATGACTACTCAATGTGCCTTTTGCAACAACAATGTTGAAACCATTAACCACCTTTTCTTTGATTGCAGTTATTCTAGAACTATTTGGTTGGGTATGAATATCAATATTTTTGTTATCTCTGAGCAATATATTCTAGTTTGATAAATTGGATCATAAGCTGTTATATCTCTGCAGATCAAAACATGCCTCCTCTTTTCATTTTGGAAGAAGATAAAATACACAGATTCATGTGTACATTATGGTATATATGGAAGGATAGGTGTTCACTAATCTTTCAGAATACCAAACCTCATCAACAAGGAACTATTTCTAGAATCAACTATCTTCTGCAACAATGTAGTAAAACTTTAGTAAGGGACTGTAATAATAATTGTACTACTTTGCAGGTTAAGGAATGGTTACCTCCTGATAAGGACTATGTAAAGATCAATATTGATGGTTCATATATGCCAGAAACAAAAAAAATGAAGCATTGGTCTAATCATTCGTAATTGTGCAGGTCAATGCTTAGGTGCAAGAGGAGTACAATTGGGAGAGGCAGTTGCAGAGGAGTATGGAGCTGGATATTTTGAATGTAAAGCTCTAGAAATAGTTGTTGAATGGATGAAGGAACTCAACATTACTTATGCAATCTTTAAAGTGGACTGTGAATCTGTAGCTAGATCCCTAAATGAAGAAGAGTTGCAGGTCTATTGGTTTAATCAGAGTACTCTTTTACAAGTTAGAAATAAGTTTAAGACCAAGCAATTCTGGTTTTGTAAGTCTGTACTCAGACAAAGTAATCATGTATCTCATTTACTAGCAAAAAAATCTAGGAAGGAAAACTCAAATTTCAATTTGGAAGGAAATCTTCCACCTGATATCTACTTAGCAATAAAGAAAGACAATTGTAATATTTCCTCTTAATGAAATAAATATTTTTAGTATAAAAAAAAATCCATAGCCCCAACCACAACGGCTTTACCAAACATAGAAGCACCTGAAGAAGGGGAAATTTTTCAAGAGAAACTTCGAATGGTACTCAGTTCAACCATGCCGCAGCACCGCTGATGCAGGACCCTCGAGAGAAGTTACACTTCAGCAAAATCGCCAAGCTAAGCGATCCGCGTCTATGTCAACGCACGTCTCAGCAACACTCTCGAAACGAGCCCCGTATCAAAGCCCGCAGGAATTCTCACGATAACAGCTGCAAACACAAGAGAAACTGAATTCAGAGTACCCGCACTTGAGGAGGATTCTGGAGTTGTTGGAAGTTTGGGTGCAAGACGGATTAGTTCAACTACCTCATGTATGGCGTTCACCAACTGATCAAGAGATGACTGATCCGATATATTGTCATTACCACAGATTCATCCATCACCCCACCAGTGAATGCAACGGTCTGAAATGCATCGTCTGGGAGAAAATCAATTCAAGGGAGCTGCGACAATGAACTTAGAATATTTCCTCTCTCCACAAGCTGACATGCGCAGTTTCACAGGAGACACTGGGGACTTTTCATTAGCAGAGGTCATTAGCAGAGGCGTGTTACAACAACTCGGATCGCAACTTGGATTTTAAGCAATTATCTGGGAAAACCATTGTTCGTTGGAGGAAAACCCAATTTCGTTCGTTGGAACCTCGTCGACAAGTAAGTCTCGTTAAAACAATTATTTGTACGAGAAGTCTTTCGGAAATTTGTTGGGGACTCGACACACGCATCCCATTTTTTGAGAATGAAGTCATTATCGTTTTTGATCTCCATTTTACGTTTCAGTTTACGTGTTTTCCTTTCGTGTGACGTTTGCAATTTTCATACAACATACGCAATTTCTCTAAGGCGCATTACTTGCATTTAAAAATGAGAATTTCTATAATTTCTATTTACCTGGTCATGATTCATCTCAGAAAAACTACTCATAAATTATCCCAAAATCAAATTCAAATATCTTCATAAAAGCAATCATTTGCTAGTTCAAAACCAAAAAAAAAAAGAGAGAGAAAATCATCAGACCATGAAAGGAATTCCTCACGTCACTCAAAAACACCTAAAAATAAAGGAAACACGTAAATTATTCAAGGGAAGTCGTCCAACAACAACTCGTTCTTCTTGGCAAAGGCGTACTTCATGTTCTGGAGAGCAGTCTACTTCAGCTTCAACTTCTGGGACAATTTCTCGACTTCTGCCTCTTGCTGAGTAATGAAGTCCATGGATGGAACATCCTCCATTTCGCCTTGCAACTTCTGAATTTCAGAAAATCCTTCACAGAACCAAGAGGCGTTAAACTCATATTTCACGAACACATCTCGGTGGAACTCCCAGTTTGAAACTATCTCCTCAGAAACGGTGCGCCCAGTCACGATTCTTATGCCATATAAATGGAGGATAAAGCTTCTTCGACATGTTTGACTAATGCGAAGCGACTTTTAAGCTTCTTGGAAGTGGCGATGTGACCATGTTTCTTCCATATCTTGGTGTATAACTCTTCATACTTAATTAGATGGCACACTGAATCCTCCAACCAGCACGTGATCTACGAAAGGAATGTCGAAAAGAGGGTCAAAAATGACCCCAGCAGCGGTGGAGTGCACAACTAATGCCTTGTCGGTCGCAGGAGGCTCTTTAAAGGGAATCACATCTACAACCATAGATGTAACCTCTCCAGTGGTCCTTGCATCATCATTTTCCTCAACCTCAAGGTTGGTATCTATCACGTTCTTGTCTCGCAACTCGCTGGAATGATCAGGCTCTCTGCTACACTTGGAAACGCTCACTTCGCCGTCCGAGCCTTCGTCATCCTTATCCTCACCTTCAAGAGGTTCAGTATCGTCGGACTTCTCTAAAGTAGGTCCAGTATCGCCAGACTTCTCTAAAGCAGTTTCAGTGTCGCCGGATTTCTCTAAATTTGCGTTATGCCTACGTGCTAGCCTCGTAAAAGCATTTTCTTTCTTGAGACCCTGATTTTGAATAAGAAGCATATTCAGCGAAGATTTTCCGAGATGACTAAAATCAGTGGATCAAAAAAAAAAAAAACTTAAAGTACCTGCATATGGGAGGAATTGAAAACCACCGGTCCACTCTCCTGCTTCTTAGACCTCACTCCTGCATCCTGGAGACTGCAGTCATCAGAAGTGTCAGCCTGGTTCGCTTTCCCGGAAGCGGCTTTAGAAATCTATCTTGCTTCAGAATTTTGGGAGTAGGCTCACCGCGAGGAACTGCTACAACTTCTTCCGAGAACTTCTGAAAAGCTAGTAGCTCTTCTCTCCAGAAAGCCTTATACCTACTAGTCACCGCCGGTTTTCTTCCGAGGAGAGGGAATGGAAAGCTCTGCTTTGTTGCAAAGAGGCTAGAATCGAGAACAGACGACACAAGATCCGCTGAAGTCATTTGCGGACGATAAAATAGGATTCCTTGATCAAATCCCATGTGGCGAGCGGCTCTGTCAATGTTATAAGGAACTGCAGTAAGAGACTCATTGAAAAAAGGATGGAATATATCCCGATATACAACTTCGCAGGAATATGATCTCTCTGGGGCTCATATTCTTTCCATCCGTGTGCAACACAATATCAGGAGAGATAGCAAAAGTCTTTGGTTGAATCACAGAAGAATGAACCGGTCCCCACGTGCGGAAATCTATGGCGTACACGTTATCGAAAAAATCAATAAGCTTTAATCCAGGTTTTGGACGTCTGTTTTGCCAACGGAGTATTCTTGAACCTCCATACAAACTAGAAAATGAAGTTGTCGGGACAGGAGCATAACCTTTAAAGTGTTCCCATAAGCACGTCTGGAGGAAGGCAACGTGAACATGCGATTCCACTTTCTTATATCCGTTGGAAGCATGCATATCTGCTGCCAAGAAATCAGGATGAGAGTACAACGACCCAAGGAATAAGCTGCCTAAGGGGAGGACCACGCCTTGCGCCAACTTAATAACAAACATAATAAGATCGTGTCTTATGGTCTTTTTACCCGAGCCATCATCGAAGACGTCTCTAGACAGCCACAAGGACAGAAAGGCGACGACGCTGGGTTCATCATCCAGCACTTGGCATGGCCTCGGTTTTGTAGGGAACCATTCAGACACCCACCAAGTGTAAAAGAATTTCTCACCCTTTTTCTGTTGGTTATATTCTACTACCTTCTGAACTAAAGTGTCGAGCATGACGCCTTCTGTGGTGGATAGCTTATAGTGGAAACTTCCCACAATCGGGAGATTCATCAATGTGGCTACACTTTCCAAAGTAATGGTCATTTCTCCCCATTTACATATAGACGTGTGCGTGGAAGGACACCATCGAGAAATGAAAGTGATTAAACCTGCGACATCTTTCCTAATATGAAGTGTTGCAGACGCCATAACAGCTTCAACAACTTGCGCTTTAATCAGTTTATCTTTGATATGATCTCCCAACATATACCTCATCCAGCCTTCATAAGAACGCAATGTAGTGTGGCAAATTTTGAAATCAATAGGAGAAGCTGGATACTCTTTCTTTTGGAGACAGAACCTCATCACACGCTCTGGAGAAACCGATGTAGCAGCCTCATCATTCTCCGAATCCGTAAGGAGGATTATCTTATGACTGGGATGAGTCCTAATATTCGGATAAGGCACGACAAATAGCTCATCATCTATATTTTGCGTATCTTTGGCATTGCTAGCACTTTCCGAATTGGCGGCAGAAATATTTCCAGGTGACATCTTAACAAAAGTTTCTTAGTCGGGCAACTGCAACGAAGCACAATGGAAAAGATTTTTTACTTCATGCAAAGAAGAATCATGCGCGCAGCTTGTTAGAAATGGTCGAGGCTCGTAAACGAAGAAGTGAGTAAATCACAAGCTATTTTTTTTTGTTAGCCGCGGGAAGTACGCCCACGACAAGATCAAGAAAAGCCGTTACATGCTCGATCTTCTCATGACTGTTACATGCTCGACCGTCCTCATGGTCACTACATGCTCGAACAGCCTAAGACGAGCGTGTACGATCGTGCCAATCGGATCCTCACCACTCTGACGAAAAATAATTAAATAGAGGAGGTCACACGAAAGCCGCACGAACCACGTGATGTATGCTCGCTGCCTAGTCGAATGCAAAGTTGGACGAACGGGTTTTGCAGTGGGTATTATGTCCACTGCCGAAACCTAAGCTAAGTTCTGCATCAATCGCAACCTAAAGCTAGGTTTTGCATGCAAAGAAGGAAAGGAGCAAACAACACATCTACATAGGGTTCTTTGATCGTTTTACTAGTGATTCTAGCAATGTTAACTACTCTGCTATCGGTTTTACTGGTGGAGTTCGTTACAATATGGATAACAAAGAAGTTTTGTTCATAACGGGATGGTTTTATCAAGTTCAAAGAAGTTGCACCTAAATCTAGGGTTTATATATAAAAAGAAAAGAGAGCAACGAACAATGACACTTACCGCAAACGCTCCTACTGATCCTACTATGTTGATGTGAACACCTCTGCTGGCGATGACTATTCTCATGTTAACACTGTCAACAAAGGGGATTCACTCAGGGTTCGAATGAAATTCCCAAAACTATGGGAGCAACAAGAACAATTGGAGATAATGCTCGCGGGAAAAAGAAGGAAAGAATGAAGAGACTTTTACCTTGCTATCGGCGGACGATCGGTGGCGAAGCTGCTAACGGTGGTTGTGAACGAACACCAGTTGTTACGGACGAAGCAATGACGAGCGAATAAGAAGAGGAAATAGGGTCGACGCCCTTTTTATACACACACTTTGTAAAGTCCTAATGAGGGAAGAATTCTTTCCTTGTTTCGGACACCAAGAAGAAATGATGGGCCGCCGCACCGATGCTCCATGGCCGTACCAATGCCGTCCCGCACGGTCTTTTCACCGACGGTTAACTCCTCCCGGTAAGTTCAAATCTTTCGTCCCTATTTCGTCTTGTATGTCACCATCCATTGCTTACCCCGCAACAATGTCACTGTCACGTGCTAAGCAGGGGACTTAATGTTGATGGTGGTTTTTAGTTCAGGGTCAAAATCGTAAAACCCTATATTTAGCGTTGTGATCCTGCAAAGGAATAAAGGCCATTTTAAAGTAATGAGTACTCAAACCTCTTTACTTATACATGTATTGAACAACTCAGTATATGTATGAAAATGATTCAGAATGGTGTGCGTAGTAGCAATCCCAAATATTATGTGAACTCTATTTATGCCAACATTATTAACTAATGCATGATTCGCATGATATTTTTCCATGATATGTTCCCAGCCGAACTCTCAATACTGACAAGACATGACGATCAATGCTCACTCTCAGCAGAGTAGCATGAATCTCCTGAAGTGCTAGTATTGGGATTTGCACAAAAATACTCATACAGGCTACATCTCTCTGACAAAGAGATCAACGCGTTCACACACTTTTTAACTAAAGTTAACATGATCGAACATGTATTTATTGCTTAAACAAAATCTATACTGTTAATGCCAGTCTCAGAAACGATCATGGCCACACAACTTGGCCGCACGATTTAACGAGCATAGCTTACTCCTAACAGAACTAGGCAATCACCGCAGTGACCACCGACGGGCCCACTAGTGCCCTAGTCGATCAAGTCTCATTCCGTCAGCCACAAGTGCTTTGAAAGCCGACCCCAAATATGGGTGGTCGCGCTGTACAAAATAGCTCGAACGAGCTGAGACTGTTAAGAAGAGTCTCAAAACACATCACGACCGTTCAACTTTGCCAGCCTAGTTGGACGACTTAGATCTTCTTACAAACGATAAAAGGAGTGTTAGCATGATCATTGGCGGCCCCACTTTCCCCTTGAACAATCGACTTGCCTGCGGCAAGCCTATAGGATGCTAGACCGCTTACGCAAACTCGAGCAGATGCGTTGTGTTCCAAAAAACCCTAAATTGGGTCACGACAGTACATAACCGTCGCAAATTGATCGTGTTCGTCCAATTTAGCCAGCCTATTTGGACGATTTAGATCGTGTTTTAGGCGATTGAGAGGTATACACGAGTTCACCACCGGCCCAACATTATCCCCACGCAATCGACTTCCCCAAGGGAATCCAATGGCATACTAAACCGCTTGATCAAAACTAGCATGGATGTGGTTATCTCGAAACCCTAATTGGGGTTTACGACAACACACTTATGTCGCAAAGTGATCACTACTATCCATATTCTCCATCCTAAACAAGCGACATAGATCTAGATTCAGGCGATCTCGAAGATGTTAATGTGATCACCGCCGACCCACCTTTCCACATGACCGACCGACCTATGCAAATCAGGGCTCAATGCCTCGAAACACACGCCCAAAGAGGGGTGGGCCACACGGCTTTCAAACCCTGAATTGCATCAACGACAGTATGCAACTGCCGTAAAACATCTCGTCCATCCAACTTTACTGGCCTGGTTGGACGACATAGATTTATTTATACCAAACCAACAAACTAACACGGAAATCACCGGCCATACCTCCTCCACGAGCAGCGATCGACCAAGTAATGTCTTGTCCCTAGAGCCACCAAACTATCACCCAAAGGTGGTCGATCATGCTGCCTCCTTTAAGATGCTTATCCGCGACTTATTCAATCAATCTTTAAAACAGCGATGTTTCATACACATCGATTAATTTGAGCTGCTTAAATGCGATGCTTTACATGCATCGAATACATACATATTTTACATCGGCCTCATAAACAACTTAGTTGTTTCACCTAATAACATCATATGCTATTCTCCGCGGCAAGTCCCACGACTTGGCCCACTCATTCGCGACATCAAACATGTCACAAACTGGGGGATACTTACTGGGGTATTGGTCTGGTGGTTTACATCGTGCGACGTGCAACACGTCCATTAGGAGAACGTGTCAGGAAAGACGGGCGGTTAATAGTAGTGAGAGTGGTGGGAGAACGTGTGATCAGTCTTCCCTCATAACCGAAACACGATGATCACTACCTTCTGCACAAATTCACTTCTTCGTTTCCTCCACTTCCTAAGAGATCAGGGTGCGCTTAATGACTTGTATAAATAGATTTTCAATCTATTTCGAAAGGAAGGACGCAAGTGTTATCAACACAAGTATCCAGAAACCATTTTCTGATACACAAGTCATAAACAACCACACCTTCATAATTCAACACTCTGATCTCAAAAACCTTCTCCGCTTCCCTCCCTAAGATCAACCCTTCTCCTTCACCTTGTGACCGAATTGAATATGGAATGGCCATTTCTTGGTTTAGGCCAGAGTCTTACAGATTGATTTCTCGAACCTAAAAGCTTTCCCGTGCAGTGCATTTGTTTAGGGTTTGAACTCGTTTCTCAACAACACACCCTAAATTACCAAAAACAGCAGAATCAGTTTTAACCCCAAAACACCAGCCATGTTAGATGTTGAATGGGCTTGATGAATCCATCAGCTAATAATTTATGGATCTCAATCTTGATTTGTTCTTCAATGTCGTGCCGAAATTGGCTAGGCAATTGTTTGACAGGTTTAGATCCAGGGATGTGGAGATGATGAGTGACCTGCTTTTCATCTAGACCCGGCATTTCCTTATATGTCCAAGCGAAGATATCTTGATATTCTCTTAGCAGCTCTACCAACCTGATAAGCACGTGGGTGATACATTTTATACCCATATTTATATTAGTTGAGACTCAATATTTCGACTAATAACATTATTTTAGTGCTTTTGTAGAAAGCACAAACGAATTCGATCACCGAAAGAATAAACGGCTAAATGTAAAGTTACAAAGCGTCTGCGACAACATTACTCACTATGGGCCGAGTTACTCGTTAATGTTGCCGCACAGCCTTACCCGCCTTGTGGCCTCAAGATAGTAGTGGGTATTCACATGCAAATCCACTGAGAATTCAAGAAAGATGGACGTGTCCATTTATCACCACAGTTGCTTCCGTGGTCTGTGATAAATCCCAAGCAGCGTCTCATTTATATAAGCAAGCTGTTATTGTTACCGAACTTCTATGGTGCACGAGATCATGAACTCATGGAAAGATTCAGAGAGAAAGGAAAAATGAAGTCGTCGATGGGTGCAAGTCTTCCTCATTTTTGGCTACAGAAGATCATGGAGGCCGGTTCCGGAGTTCTTTGGCTAGGGTAACATTTCTAGATTTTATGTCTTTCGGCGGGCGACGGTACTGTGAAGGCTTGGAGAGGAAAACAATAGAAGATGATCCGTTTCTATTTTTGTTTTATCTTCTAACTCTCTTTTTGTCCAATATTTTTATAGATTTTTAAGAAATCTATGCTTATGTGTTGCTAGTAATTTGTAACTAGGGTTTTATGGTAAAAATCACTTTGAGCATCAGACCACTTTCGATTTGAACACATATGGTTTTGAGGCTATTATGATTTGAATAAATTAACTCTTGATATTGTTTATTGATTTAATTGAAATATAAGTTGTTGCTTCACCGGTTTCATATAACATTTGCGCATAATTATTAGGTTCATATATATCTTTGTCTCATTATTTGATATCCCATGCTTCGGTTAATATCTTTGATGGGTTATGCTTAGAAGGGCCAGATAATATTTGTGAGTCAATATTTTAGTTTCGTACAATTTTCTCATTAACATAATTTGATGGAGCATGTTTGGATTTAGTCTTTTGATGTGCCATGCTTAGGGTGATATTTGCGACTCAAGCTTAGGGAATTTTCTCAATCTCTCGATTTGAATTTTCTCATTAACATAATTTGATGGAGCATGCTTAGGGAATTTTCTCAATCTCTCGATTTGATCTATACTCAAGCAAATGGAAATTTGCGAGTCTTTATCAAATACTAGAGAGATAAACTTGAATGGTACTAAAGACCAATATCCAAGTGTCAATCAATTTAAATCAACAACCAAAGGTTGGATATTTTAATTGATTGATCTCAACGCACAACTTGTGATATTTCAATTATATGACAAAATATAATGCAGAATAGAAATAACACAGACACCAGAAATTTTATTAACGAGGAAACCGCAAATGCAGAAAAACCCCGGGACCTAGTCCAGATTGAACACCACACTGTATTAAGCCGCTACAGACACTATCCTACTATAAACTAACTTCGGTATGGACTGTAGTTGAACCCTAATTAATATTATACTGATTAAAGGTACAGTTTCACTCCTTACGTCTCTGATCCCAACAGGATACTACGCACTTGATTCCCTTAGCTGATCTCACCCACAACCAAGAGTTGCTAAGACCCAAAGTCGAAGACTTTAATAAAAAAATCTGTATCACACAGAAAAGTCTACGACGATAGATAAATCTGTCTCCCACAGATAAACCTAAGAGTTTTGTTCCGTCTTTTGATAAAATCAAGGTGAACATAAACCAATTGATAACCCAGACTTATATTACCGAAGAACAGACTGAATTATCAATCACCTCACAATAATCTAAATCGTATGGTAGCGAAACTAGATATTGTGGAATCACAAACGATGATACGAAGATGTTTGTGGTTTCTTTTTAACTTGCCCTATCGTAGATATAATCTCAAGTCAATTATTAATTGAACTTGTACGATAGAAAATGGCAAGAGCAGATCGCTTAACTACAAGAGAATTAGTTTCGTCTGGCTTCACAATCCCAATGAAGTCTTTCAGTCGTTAACCTACAGGGTCTCGAGAAGAAACCTGTTAGAGCATAGCTCGGTCGACCTATCATGCGTTGCTATCTCAAGCATGTTTGTCAATGTTAGTGATCAAAACTATGAGTCTTTATTTCTATCCCACATAGCAAAATCTCATACTAGGATAGAAAAGTGTAGTTGAGCTCAAGGACTTCATGGCGTTTCATCATATAACGACGAAGATCTACTCAAGGAACCGTGGAACTTCATCAACAAAAAGGTATGTGGAGACTTGAACTTATCTATCACTCAAAAGTCTATCTCTTCTATCTCCTACTTCTTATGAGACAAAAGTCGTATGCTATATAAACTGGATCATACACATTTCATATTTCGAGCCGAGTATATCTCGCCTATCTATATCTCGAAATCATGTGTTGGTAAAGCGTTTCGCTTTGATCAAGTTTATCTTCACCTAGTGACGAAAGTCATGAAAAGTTTTAATTACTTTGAGAATTGCTCTGACGCGAAACGGTCTGTGAATAACGGCTATATAACTTCCTCTAAGAATGTCTCAATGATTGGAATGAGAGTTTAGATTACATAACCATGTATTCCTTAATCCGAAGTTTTCGAACTTTGTTATTTGAGAGATACCGGAGGGATTGGCTTTGCCAAGTCCGCGAACCCAGTGACGGAAGTTCTTGTACCGAGAATTTCTGCTGGGATTTTCCAAAAACTCGTTTGCGTGTAAGTCCGCGAACTGGCGAAAGTCTCTTTGCCGAGATTTTCTACTGAGTTTGGGAAACTCCACCGGCTGCCTTAAGTCCGCGAACTTGTTTGTGATCTTAAGAGGTTATGATCTAAAGATGTGCTCTGAACATGAAACTTAAATTACTAAGGAATGCTTTATGCAAACCGTGTCTATAAAGTTCATGAGCCGATTCAATCGAATCGAATCATCTTTGTTTCAATTGTGTCTTGTGTAGTTACATAAGATCTCATAGCAATTGAACAACTCTTTAACTAGTTCATTTGAGTCAATTGAACTAGTTATGGTGAAGAAGAACAAGGTTAATATGAAATGCTCATATGGTTAACCTTTTGGGTTACTATGTTGAACCAACATACACGTACACGTTTGGGCATGGTTTTCACAAACCCAGTAAACGTCTACCCAAGTGTGTGTGACAAGCTAAGTTTTCGATCTAACGGTTGAGAAATATTAGCTTGAATCTAAATCAGGTATTCATCTAACGGTGAATATGGATTGCTTTTTAACTAATGCAAAACCCTGATTTGAAGACTATATAAAGGAGACATCTAGCATTGTGCAAAACTAATACCCACACGTCAGTGTGATACTAGTGCGCTCGCTAAAGTCGATTCTCCTTTAACCTTTGGTTTTCTTCTCTAAAACCAGGTTAACGACTTAAAAACTTCATTGGGATTGTGAAGCCAGACCGATACCACTTTTATCGTAGTTGTGTGATCTGATCTTGCATCTTCTATCGTACAAGTACAATCTTTGATTGGCTTGAGATCGTGAGAGTTCTCTGATAGGCAAGATAAAGAAGTCACAAACATCTTCGTCTCACTGTTTGTGATTCCTCGACAAACCGCATGTGTAGTCAGGAAGGATTGTAGAGAGGTGGTTGATTAATCTAGGCTGTTCTTCGTGAATATAAGATCGGATTATCAATTGGTTCATGTTCACCTTGATTTCATATCTTAAGACAGAACAAAACCTAGGGTTTATCTGTGGGAGACAGATTTATCCTTTGATAGACTTTTCAGTGTGACACAGATTTGTTTATTATCAAGTCTGCGATTTTGGGTTGCAGCAACTCTTGGTAGTGAGTGAGATCATCTAAGGGAATCAAGTGCGCAGTATTCTGCTGGGATCAGAGGCGTAGGAGTACAACTGTACCTTGGATCGGTGGGAGATTGATTAGGGTTCAACTATAGTCCAGTCCGAAGTTAGCTTATAGTAGGCTAGTGTCTTTAGCGGCTTAATACAATGTGTATTCAATCTGGACTAGGTCCCGGGGTTTTTCTGCATTTGCGGTTTCCTCGTCAACAAAACTTCAGGTGTCTGTGTTATTTCTTTTCCGCATTATATTTTATGTAATTAAAATAATACAGGTTGTGCGTTAGTCCATACAGATTGCTAAGCAAAATATTGGGTGGTGATGTTAGACCACCTTTTTTTCAATTGGTATCAGAGTAGGTTAACACGCTAAGACCTCATCAGTCTGTGTTTGTAGCGATCTGACTCTATGGACAGAGGTTCTATCTCTATTAACGTAGCACCAGTATTTGATGGCTCAAACTACTCAGCATGGAAAATTGCAATGTGTGCTTATCTTCAAGCATGTGATTTTCAAACCTGGGTATGTATTGTTAACGGCTATAATCCTCCGATTAATACAAAAGACAATGTATCTATACCAAAGGATGTTGGTAGTTATAGTCCTGAAGAATCTCTTGCTGCAATGCAAAACTCTTTTGGATTAAATGCTATCCGACAGGCCGTTACCCCAGATCTTCAGTACTATGTGGCTACTTGCACTAAGTCTAAAGAAGCCTGGGATATCTTAGAAACTGTATTTGAAGAAAAGAGATACGTTTCTAAGAAACATGCCATCAATGGAGGGAACAACCTCGACACTCCTTCCATGAATACCTCCTGTGGACAGGTGACAATTCGTGATCCAAATTTTGTTCAACCATTTGCTTCAATGTTGTTTCCGAGACAAGTAAACCCTCTAACTTATCTTGGGCTAATGAGTGTTGTTCATCTGGTTATCGGTTCAATAAACCATTGCTAACAGAAAGGATCAAGGATTTTATAAAGAGGAGCGTTAGACGTGATAAAAATTCCCCTATCAGCTAGTGCTTCTAAAGATTCTATGGAAGATAAATCTCCTTGTGTTTACGTCTTGAATACGTCTGTTGGATGTAATTCTACAACCCTCGCAGCAGAAAACTCCATACACTCAAAATCTGTTTCAGAAATTGAGTTTGACAAAGAGATTTTCGATTTCTTGAACAAAGAGGTCCTTCAAGAAAATCTTCAATTAAAAGCTTTATTGAAGAAACTGGAATTTTAATCCAAGTGAAAGATCTTGAGATAGATTGTCTTAACGATCAACTCACCAGGACCATCTTTCTAAAGGAAAAAGAGATTAATACTCTCAAAGATGATCTCCAACGATTATCTAGGAAGTTCTGATAAAATCTCAGGAATGTTATTTGGTCACAAATCCTTTGGAAACACTAATGGTCTAGGATTTAAGAGAAAAACTGCAGGTATCATCAACTATGTTCCTAAGTGTCATGGAAAACAAAGGCTGGCAGTTGTGATAAACATAAGGCACTTCAACAAGACAAAGGATTTCCGGTTTGTTCGTTTTTTGGAAATGCAAATCATGTTCAAAATACGTGTTGGAGGTTCAAGCAGAGGAACAAAAAAAATTCTAAACTACAAGAGAACATGCAAAAGTTGAATCTGGATAATCAAAGGTCGTGGAAAACCAATGCTTCCATTATCACAAAAAGGAGGAAACCTGTTTATGCAACACGCCTTGACAAGCAAGGGGAGCATCTGGCTCACTTTGTCTCTGGTTGAGCTCGGAGACGCCTGCATCCTCATTCTTAGCTTGAGAGGATTGAGGCTCTGCATCTTGTGGCTCAAGTATGTATCTTTGTTTGTTAAGATAATTTCTTGCAAACGATATTGATTGTGGATCCTTAAACTATGGAAGACTGTGTCAAGGATCAGGGTTTGACACTTTTAAATATTCTTATCTTCTTCCTTCTTCTCATACGTTTTCATGGCTCCTGTAACTAGAGGCACTTCCAAAAGTAATGCAGTAGAAGCAGTCAACGTATATTTATGCAAAGGAATTACTTCCTCAAGGATGATAAAGAAGAAGTCTACAATCAAAAGAAAAAGTTCTTCCTCTAACTGTTTCTTTTCTGGTTGTCGAGCTGATAATCATTTTAGAGAAATGGTGAAAGACTCTGTGGAAGAAGATTTAGAGGAATTGAACGATCCCATAATCAATGGGGTTTTCAATAATAAGAAGGAGTTTTCTGTAGATGCCCTGAGAAAGATCTACAATACCTAGTAAGTCTTCTTTTGGATTAGTTGGAAGAATAACTAGTGCTTTGAATAACGATGATTGTGACTATACATAGCTATTTTTGTTTTCATCTTCTTATTTTTTTAGGTTTATTGGTATTAAATTCTAAAAATATTTGGAGGATGATGTTATTGCAGTATTAATCGTTATGATTTTGTGATATTGCAATTTGATTATGGGATATGTATTGTCTGCGTCCGTGAACTTCAAGGTCCCATATGGTGTCAAAAGTAAAGTCGTTCATGAATTGGTATTCGTATTAATGAAAGGACGAATGGACTTTTGACAATTACAAAAGTTATGCCTATGCAGTCATGTATTTGATGGAAAATAGGATAAAATCTTTTATTTGACAAGGATAAAATCTATTATGTCGTTATGATGGAAATAGAATAGATCCTTGTATGTTATCCACGGTATTGATCTTCATTGATCCATTTTGTTATGTTTTACCGTGAAGGCTCCATTGTGTGTCTTATGTTGAGCACGATACAACTAAGTCGATTATTCTTATTGGCTTTGTTGGTTGTTCCATAAGATGCTATATGTTGAGCATTATGAACTAAATTAATCATCTTGCTTGGTTATTTAGTTATTTGTTCCCAAAGTCTTCTCTTGTCGAACAAATCCTTTGACAATTAAATTGATTACTTTTGTGATTAGTTTGGTTGTTTGTATTCCAATTAGATTAATTATAAGTTCTCTTGTAATTAGTCTAGTTGAGTTTTCATATATTCCACAAGTACTTGTGTTGAGTATATGAACGGCTATACAAATCATGTTCTATTGGTTAATGTAGTCGTATATTCCGTAAGGTTTTTCCTTATGTTGAGTATGTGAACGATTAAGTTAGTCGTCTCCGTATGATTATCTTAGTCGTAGCTCCGTAAGTTTACTTATGTTGAGCACCTTCAATTAAATTGATCACTTTTGTGGTTTGATTTAGTTGCGTATTCCAATTAAATTAATCATGTGTTTTCTTGTGATTAATTTGGTTGAGTTTTGGATATAGAAAATCATTTCTATGGTTTTTGGTGTCCAATTTAAAAAATCCTTCTTTTCTTTCGAAATTAAGGTCGCTCTTGTTGTTCTTTCGGGAATGACATCAAATGGGGGAGAGTTCTTTTAAACTTGTGCTTAATGGTAATATCTTGGAGGGTGTGCGGCTGTGGAATTTTATAGGGGTTATGTTGTATCTTAAAACTCCTTGATGAATGCATTTAGTTTCGGCTTTATGATTGCATCTAAATTAAGTTGGTATGTATTTCTCTTTTAGTCTATGAAATGTCTCTTGTGGAAATTTCATTATGATCCCGTTCTTGTACCTTTGCCAATTTTATTGACAAAAAGGGGGAGAAATATTGTAGTTCACACTACAAATACATATGGTTTTTGGATTATTGTGTAAGGGGGAGTAGTTTCCATAATCGAGATGGAGTATTGACTAAGGGGGAGTGATACATATCACCATAGTGTTATTGTTAAAGTCGTGATACAATGGGACTTTGATGTTACATAATAATACTATGACACTGTATAATAATGATCGAGAATTTCGATTTCTCTCATTGTTATAGCTACGGATCTTCAACAACGGTGATGCTAAACTTACAACCTTTGGGATCATTGGAGTACTTGGAAGGACAAATATTTCAGGGAACGTTGAAGATTAAACTATGGAATAGGAGCCACTAAAGTTTATATTTTTTGTATTCCATATGTATTAATAGTTTTGTCATTAAAATTGACAAAGGGGGATATTGTTAGAGCATAGCTCGGTCGACCTCGCATGCGTTGTTATCTCAAGCATGTTTGTCAATGTTAGTGATCAAAACTATGAGTCTTGATTTCTAGCCTACATAGCTGAGTCTCGGACTAGGATAGAAAAGTGTAGTTGAGCTCAAGGACTTCATGGCGATTCATCATACAACGACGAAGATCTACTCAAGGAACCGTGGAAATTCATCAACAAAAAGGTATGTGGAGACTTGAACTTATCTATCACTCAAAAGTCTATCTCTTCTATCTCCTACTTCTTATGAGACAAAAGTCGTATGCTATATAGACTGGGTCATACACATTTGATATTTCGAGCCGAGTATATCTCGCCTATTTATATCTCGAAATCATGTGTTGGTAAAGCGTTTCGCTTTGATCAAGTTTATCTTCACCTAGTGATAAAATTCATGAAAAGTTTTAATTACTTTGAGAATTGCTCTGACGCGAAACAGTCTGTGAATAACGACTATATAACGTCCTCTGAGAATGTCTCAATGATTGGAATGAGAGTTTAGATTACATAACCATGTATTCCTTAATCCGAAGTTTTCGAACTTTGTTGATTGAGAGAAACCGGAGGAATTGGCTTTGCCAAGTCCGCGAACCCAGTCCGCAAACTGACGGAAGTTCTTGTACCGAAAATTTCTGCTGGGATTTTCCAAAACTCGTTTGCGTGTAAGTCCGCGAACCTAGTCCGCGAACTGGCGAAAGTCTCTTTCCCGAGATTTTCTGCTGAGTTTGGGAAACTCCACCGGATGCCTTAAGTCCGCGAACTTGTTTGTGATCTTAAGAGGTTATGATCTAAAGATGTGCTCTGAACATGAAACTTAAATTACTAATGAATGCTTTATGCAAACCGTGTCTATAAAGTTCATGAGCCGATTCAATCGAATCGAATCATCTTTGTTTCAATTGTGTCCTGTGTAGTTACATAAGATCTCATAGCAATTGAACAACTCTTTAACTAGTTCATTTGAGTCAATTGAACTAGTTATGGTGAAGAAGAACAAGGTTAATATTAAATGCTCATATGGTTAACCTTTTGGGTTACTATGTTGAACCAACATACACGTACACGTTTGGGCATGGTTTTCACAAACCCAGTAAACGTCTACCCAAGTGTGTGTGACAAGCTAAGTTTTCGATCTAACGGTTGAGAAATATTAGCTTGAATCTAAATCAGGTATTCATCTAACGGTGAATATGGATTGCTTTTTAACTAATGTAAAACCCTGATTTGAAGACTATATAAAGGAGACATCTAGCATTGTGCAAAACTAATCCCCACACGTCTGTGTGATACTAGTGCGCTCGCTAAAGTCAATTCTCCTTTAACCTTTGGTTTTCTTCTCTAAAACCAGGTTAACGACTTAAAAACTTCATTGGGATTGTGAAGCCAGACCGATACCACTTTTATCGTAGTTGTGTGATCTGATCTTGCATCTTCTATCGTACAAGTACAATCTTTGATTGGCTTGAGATCGTGAGAGTTCTCTGATAGGCAAGATAAAGAAGTCACAAACATCTTCGTCTCACTGTTTGTGATTCCTCGACAAACCGCATGTGTAGTCAGGAAGGATTCTAGAGAGGTGGTTGATTAATCTAGGTTGTTCTTCGGGAATATAAGACTGGATTATCAATTGGTTCATGTTCACCTTGATTTCATATCTTAAGACGGAACAAAACCTAGGGTTTATCTGTGGGAGACAGATTTATCCTTTGATAGACTTTTCTGTGTGAGACACATGTGTTCATTATCAAGTCTCCGATTTTGGGTTGCAACAACTCTTGGTTGTGGGTGAGATCAGCCAAGGGAATCAAGTGCACAGTATCCTGCTGGGATCAGAGGCGTAGGAGTACAACTGTACCTTAGATCGGTGGGAGACTGATTGGGGTTCAACTATAGTCCAGTCTGAAGTTAGATTTTAGTAGGATAGTGTCTGTAGCGGATTAATACAATGTGTATTCAATTTGGACTAGTCCCGGGGTTTTTCTGCATTTGCGGTTTCCTCGTTAACAAAAATTCTGGTGACTATGTTATTTCTTTTCCGCATTATATTTTATATAATTGAAATAATACAGGTTGTGTGTTCGTGATCATCAATTGGAAATCCAACCTTTGGTTGTTGATTGATATTGATTGATCCTTGGACATTGGCCTTTGGTACCTTCCAAGTTATTCCTTGTATTTGATAAAGACTCGCTATTGATTTTAGCTTGAGTAAAAATGAAATCAAGAGAGAGATATTAACTCCTTGAGATACTTTTATCTAGATTGAGTCTGACTGTCTAGTTGATTCTCTAGCAAAGTATTTCGGAGTTAGCCCATACAGATTGCTAAGCGGAATATTGGGGGGTGTTGTTAGTCCCCCGCTTTTTCAATTGGTATCAGAGCAGGTTAGCACGCTAAGACCTCATCAGTTTGTGTTTGTAGCGATCTGACTCTATGGACAGAGGTGTTATCTATATTAACGTACCACCAGTCTTTGATGGCTCAAACTACTCATCATGGAAAGTTGCAATGTGTGCTTATCTTCAAGCATGTGATTTTCAAACCTTGGTATGTATTGTTAACGACTATAATCCTCCGGTTAATACAAAAGACGATGTACCTATACCAAAGGATGTTGGTAGTTATAGTCCTGAAGAATCACTTGCTGCAATGCAAAACTCTTTTGGATTAAATGCTATCCGACAAGCCGTTACCCCAGATCTTCAATACTATGTGGCTACTTGCACTAAGTCTAAAGAAGCCTGGGATATCTTAGAAACTGTATTTGAAGAAAAGAGATACGTTTCTAAGAAACATGCCATCAATGGAGGGAACAACCTCGACACTCCTTCCATGAATACCTCCTGTGGACAGGTGACAATTCGTGATCCAAATTTTGTTCAACCATTTGCATTCAATGCTGTTTCCGAGACAAGTAAACCCTCTAACTTATCTTGGGCTAATGAGTGTTGTTCATCTGGTTATCGGTTCAATAAACCATTGCTAACAGAAAGGATCAAGGATTTTATAAAGAGGAGCGTTAGACGTGATAAACATCCCATGTCAGCTAGTGCTTCTAAAGATTCTATGGAAGATAAATCTCCTTGTGTCGAAGTCTTGAATACGTCTGTTGGATGTAATTCTACAACCCTCGCATCAGAAAACTCCATACACTCAAAATCTGTTTCAGAAATTGAGTTTGACAAAGAGATTTTCGATTTCTTGAACAAAGAGGTCCTTCAAGAAAATCTTCAATTAAAAGCTTTATTGAAGAAACTGGAATTTTAATTCAAGTGAAAGATCTTGAGATAGATTGTCTTAACGATAAACTCACCAGGACCATCTTTCTAAAGGAAAAAGAGATTAATACTCTCAAAGATGATCTCCAACGATTATCTGGAAGTTCTGATAAAATCTCAGCAATGTTATTTGGTCAGAAATCCTTTGGAAACACTAATGGTCTAGGATTTGAGAGCAAAACTGCAGGTATCATCAACTATGTTCCTAAGTGTCATGGGAAAACAAAGGCTGACAGTTGTGATAAACATAAGGCACTTAAACAAGACAAAGGATTGCCGGTTTGTTCGTTTTGTGGAAATTCAAATCATGTTCAAAAAACGTGTTGGAGGTTCAAGCAGAGGAACAAAAAAATTTCTAAACTACAAGAGAACATGCAAAAGTTGAATCTGGATAGTCAAAGGTCGTGCAAAACCAACGCTTCCAGAATCAGAAAAAGGAGGAAACCTGTTTATGCAACACGCCTTGACAAGCAAGGGGAGCATCTGGCTCACTTTGTCTCTGGTTGAGCTCGGAGACGCCTGCATCCTCATTCTTAGCTTGAGAGGATTTAGGCTCTGCATCTTGTGGCTCAAGTATATATCTTTGTTTGTTAAGAGAATTTCCTGCAAACGATATTGATTGTGGATCCTTAAACTATGGAAGACTGTGTCAAGGATCAGGGTTTGACACTTTTAAATATTCTTATCTTCTTCCTTCTTCTCATACGTTTTCATGGCTCCTGTAACTAGAGGCACTTCCAAAAGTAATGCAGTATAAGCAGTCAACTTATATCTATGCAAAGGAATTACTTCCTCAAGGATGATAAAGAAGAAGTCTACAATCAATAGAAAAAGTTCTTCCTCTAACTGTTTCTTTTCTGGTTGTCGTGCTGATAATCATTTTAGAGAAATGGTGAAAGACTTTGTGGAAGAAGATTTAGAGGAATTGAACGATCCCATAATCAATGAGGTTTTCAATAATAAGAAGGAGTTTTCTGTAGATGCCCTGAGAAAGATCTACAATACCTAGTAAGTCTTCTTTTGGATTAGTTGGAAGAATAACTAGTGCTTTGAATAGCGATGATTGTGACTACACATAGCTATTTTTGTTTTCATCTTCTTATTTTTTTTAGGTTTATTGGTATTAAATTCTAAAAATATTTGGAGGATGATGTTATTGCAGTATTAATCGTTATGATTTTGTGATATTGCAATTTGATTATGGGATATGTATTGTCTGAGTCCGTGAACTTCAAGGTCCCATATGGTGTCAAAAGTAAAGTCGTTCATGAGTTGGTATTCGTATTAATGAAAAGACGAATGGACTTTTGACAACTACAAAAGTTATGCCTATGCAGTCATGTATTTGATGGAAAATAGGATAAAATCTTTTGTTTGACAAGGATAAAATCTATTATGTCGTTATGATGGAAAATAGAATAGATCCTTGTATGTTATCCATGGTATTGATCTTCATTGATCCATTTTGTTATGTTTTACCTTGAAGGCTCCATTGTGTGTCTTATGTTGAGCACGATACAACTAAGTCGATTATTCTTATTGGCTTTGTTGGTTGTTCCATAAGATGCTATATGTTGAGCATTATGAACTAAATTAATCATCTTGCTTGGTTATTTAGTTATTTTCTCCCAAAGTCTTCTCTTGTCGAGAAAATCCTTTGACAATTAAATTGATTACTTTTGTGATTAGTTTGGTTGTTTGTATTCCAATTAGATTAATTATAAGTTCTCTTGTAATTAGTCTAGTTGAGTTTTCATATATTCCACAAGTTCTTGTGTTGAGTATATAAACGGCTATACAAATCATGTTCTATTGGTTAATGTAGTCGTATATTCCGTAAGGTTTTTCCTTATGTTGAGTATGTGAACGATTAAGTTAGTCGTCTCTGTATGATTATCTTAGTCGTAGTTCCGTAAGTTTACTTATGTTGAGCACCTTCAATTAAATTGATCAAATTTGTGGTTTGATTTAGTTGTGTATTCCAATTAAATTAATCATGGTTTTTCTTATGATTAATTTGGTTGAGTTTTGGATATAGAAAATCATTTCTATGGTTTTTGGTGTCCAATTTAAAAAATCCTTCTTTTCTTTCGAAATTAAGGTCGCACTTGTTGTTCTTTCGGGAATGACATCAAACGGGGGAGAGTTCTTTTGAACTTGTGCTTAATGGTAATATCTTACGGGGTGTGCGGCTGTGGAATTTTATAGGGGTTATCTTGTATCTTAAAACTCCTTGATGAATGCATTTAGCTTCGGCTTTATGATTGCATCTAAATTAAGTTGGTATGTATTTCTCTTTTAGTCTATGAAATGTCTCTTGTGGAAATTTCATTATGATCCCGTTCTTGTACCTTTGCCAATTTTATTGACAAAAAGGGGGAGAAATATTGTAGTTCACACTTCAAATACATATGGTTTTTGGATTATTGTGTAAGGGGGAGTGGTTTCCATAATCGAGATGGAGTATTAACTCAGGGGGAGTGATACATATCATCATAGTGTTATTGTTAAAGTCGTGATACAATTGGACTTTGATGTAACATAATAATACTATGACACTGTATAATAGTGATCGAGAATCTCGATTTCTCTCATTGTTATAGCTACGGATCTTCAATAACGGTGATGCTAAACTTACAACCTTTAGGATCATTGGAGTACTTGGAAGGATAAAGATTTCAGGGAACGTTGAAGATTAGACTATGGAATAGGATCCACTAAAGTTTATCTTTTTTGTATTCCATATGTATTAATAGTATTGTCACTAAAATTGACAAAGGGGGAGATTGTTAGAGCATAGCTCGGTCGACCTCGCATGCGTTGCTATCTCAAGCATGTTTGTCAATGTTATTGATCAAAACTATGAGTCTTGATTTCTAGCCTACATAGCTAAGTCTCGGACTAGGATAGAAAAGTGTAGTTGAGCTCAAGGACTTCATGGAGATTCATTATACAACGACGAAGATCTACTCAAGGAACCGTGGAACTTCATCAACAAAAAGGTATGTGGAGACTTGAACTTATCTATCACTCAAAAGTATATCTCTTCTATCTCCTACTTCTTATGAGACAAAAGTCGTACGTTATATAGACTGGATCATACACATTTGATATTTCGAGCCGAGTATATCTCATATATCTATATCTCGAAATCATGTGTTGGTAAAGCGTTTCTCTTTGATCAAGTTTATCTTCACCTAGTGACGAAAGTCATGAAAAGTTTCAAGTACTTTGATAATTGCTCTAACGCGAAACGGTCTGTGAATAACGGTTATATAACGTCCTCTGAGAATGTCTCTATGATTGGAATGAGAGTTTAGATTAAATAACCATGTATTCCTTAATCCGAAGTTTTCGAACTTTGTTGATTGAGAGAAACCGGAGGAATTGGCTTTGCCAAGTCCGCGAACTGACGGAAGTTCTTGTACCGAGAATTTCTGCTGGGATTTTCCAAAAACTCGTTCGCGTGTAAGTCCGCGAACTGGTGAAAGTCTCTTTGCCGATATTTTCTTCTGAGTTTGGAAAACTCCACCGGTTATCTTAAGTCCGCTAACTTGTTTTTGAGCTTAAGAGCTATGATCTAAAGATGTGCTCTGAACATGAAACTTAAATTACTAAGGAATGCTTTATGCAAACCGTGGCTATAAAGTTCATGAGCCGATTCAATCGAATCGAATCATCTTTGTTTCAATTATGTCTTGTGTAGTTACATAAGATCTCATAGCAATTGAACAACTCTTTAACTAGTTCATTTGAGTCAATTGAACTAGTTATGGTGAAGAAGAACAAGGTTAATATGAAATGCTCATATGGTTAAACTTTTGGGTTACTATGTTGAACCAACATACACGTACACGTTTGGGCATGGTTTTCACAAACCCAGTAAACGTCTACCCAAGTGTGTGTGACAAGCTAAGTTTTCGATCTAACGATTGAGAAATATTAGCTTGAATCTAAATTAGGTTTTCATCTAACGGTGAATATGGATTGCTTTGTAACTAAGGTAAAACCCTGATTTGAAGACTATATAAAGGAGACATCTAGCATTGTGCAAAACTAATCCCCACACGTCTGTGTGATACTAGTGCGCTCGCTAAAGTTGATTCTCCTTTAACCTTTGGTTTTCTTCTCTAAAACCAGGTTAACGACTTAAAAACTTCATTGGGATTGTGAAGCCAGACCGATACCACTTTTATCATAGTTGTGTGATCTTATCTTGCATCTTCTATCGTACAAGTACAATCTTTGATTGGCTTGAGATCGTGAGAGTTCTCCGATAGGCAAGATAAAGAAGTCACAAACATCTTCGTCTCACTGTTTGTGATTCCTCGACAAACCGCATGTGTAGTCAGGAAGTATTGTAGAGAGTTGATTGATTAATCTAGGCTGTTCTTCGGGAATATAAGACCGGATTATCAATTGGTTCCTGTTCACCTTGATTTCATATCTTAAGACGGAACAAAACCTAGGGTTTATCAGTGGGAGACATATTTATCCTTTGATAGACTTTTCTGTGTGAGACGGATATTTTTATTATCAAGTCTGCGATTTTGGGTTGCAGCAACTCTTGGTTGTGGGTGAGATCAGCTAAGGGAATCAAGTGTGCAGTATCCTGCTGGGATCAGAGGCGTAGGAGTATAACTGTACCTTGGATCGGTGGGGGACTGATTGGGGTTCAACTATAGTCCAGTCCGAAGTTAGCTTGTAGTAGGATAGTGTCTTTAGCGGCTTAATACAGTGTGTATTCAATCTGGACCAGGTCCCGGGGTTTTTCTGCATTTGCGGTATCCTCGTTAACAAAACTTCTGGTGTCTGTGTTATTTCTTTTCCGCATTATATTTTATATAATTAAAATAATACTGGTTGTGCGTTCGTGATCATCAATTGGAAATCCAACCTTTGGTTGTTGATTGATATTTATTGATCCTTGGACATTGGTCTTTGGTACCATCCAAGTTATTCCTTGTATTTGATAAAGACTCACTATTGATTTTAGCTTGAGTAAAAATCAAATCAAGAGAGAGATATTAACTCCTTGAGATACTTTTATCTAGATTGAGTCTGACTGTCTAGTTGATTCTCTAGCAAAGTATTTCGGAGTTAGTCCATACAGATTGCTAAGCGAAATATTGGGTGGTGTTGTTAGACCCCCGCTTTTTCAAAACCTAAGGTTAAAGGAGAATCGACTCTAGCAAAACCAACTAGTACCACACAGGAGGTGTGGGGATTAGTTTTTCTAGTTGCTAGATGTTTCCTTTATATAATTTTCAAATATGGGTTTGCAATCCAAGTTACCTTGGTAACAAAGCATTCAATATTCACCGTGAGATGAAAAACCTGATTTAACCAAGCTAATATCGTTCAACCGTTAGATCGAAACTTTGCTTGTCACACACAAATGAAATATATTTCATTTAGGTTTGAGTAACCGTACCTAAACGTGTACACTTAGTTGGTTCACAAATAGTTAACCAATGGTTAGCCATATGAGCACTTCCATATTAACTGTATTCATCTTCTTTACATAACTAGTTCAAATGACTCATAAGAACTAGTTGAAGAGTTGTTCAATTGCTTCGGTCTTTATGAATAGACACAATTGAAATAAAATCGGTTTGATTCACTTGAAGCAATTCATGAACAATATATCAATGGTTTGCAAAGATTGCATTCCTTATTGATTTATTATTTAAGTTCATGAACTTCTGATTTGAGAAATATAACCAGCGCGTACGGGTACGTGTACCATAGCTACCGGATTTGAGTTTAGAAACTCAACATAAATTTTTGGTCGAAAACTTCCGTGGGTACGCGTACGGGTATGCGTACCTAAGGTGACTGGTTTAACAGTTTGCAAACTTACAAACTCATCAGAAATTTTCGGTTCGAAAACTTCCGCTGGTACGCGTACCCAACCTGTCTCCTTCACCAATACCGTATGCACACATATGCACACACTTGGTTTCCGGCACATGGATTTATACACTAATGTGCGAACACACTATATATGCTTATATCCATAGTTGGTTACGTAATCTCAACTCTACATTTTAATCATTGAAACATTCTTCTATAATGTTATAACAATCTTTATTCACAACTATCGTCATCAAAGCTATTTTCAAGATTGAAACGTCATCATGACTTTCGTCATGGGTAAAGATGAAAAGTGGTTAAAACGAAAGCTTACCAACACATATTTCGAGAAAAAGATAGGTGAGTAAACTCGGCTCGAAATAGCAAATGTGTATGTTTGAAAACTATCATACTTATACGACTTTGTCTCAAGAGTAGGAGATAGAGTAGATAAACTATTGAGTGATAGATAATTTCAAGTCTCCACATACCTTTTAGTCGGATGAAGTTTCACTGGTTCCTTGAGTAGTTCTTCGTCTTCGTAAGATGATCACCATGGAGTCTGGAGCTCAACTACACTAAACTGTCCTAAACCGAGACTTAGCTGTAAGAAGTCTAGAAATCAAGACATATAGTTTTGACAACTAAACTTGACAAACATGCTTAAGATAGCAACGCATGCAAGTTCGACCGAGCAATGCTCTAACACTTGCCTCTATCTACTAGTTAGATATCGTACGATTGCGGTTATTATTTATTGTAGGTTTCTGAGTCCACCAAGTTTTTTGGCTCCGCTGCATGGGAGAGGTTGCATAATACTCTCTTATTGATATTATTTTCTGTACATAATTTATTTTCATTTTTCTTTTAGATTTCTTTTAGTTATTTTAAGCAGTTTGTTTGAATATTTTCCAGGTACCTTAGTCTGAAGTGCTACAGGCGAAAAGATGCACTCGCAAAGCTTTTGCAAGAGCCACTTGGAAGATCCACTAGAGGTTTGCTCAGCTCATTTTGGGTATGATTTTGATGATTATAGTGTTATTTGTGAAGTCAATGCCTTATTAGACCCCCCACACTACTGCTAGACACTAATAAATGGAAGCCCAAACTAGAACCTCTAGTTTTGCCCGAGATTTGACTAGTTCCATCAGTCGAGAAAGCTCCGACTTTGACCCTTAAGCTATCAAGTTATGATTGCTTTCGTCTTTGTGATATTGATAATGAAACCGTTATGGATGAGAATGGGTATATTAGTCATGATATTATTGCTCCATTGAGCCCTTGTTCCGCGGATGAATTTGAGCCAACATCTGTTTGTGTCTCTCATTTTGTTGAATTTGAACCAATATCCGTGGAAGTTATTTCCGCTGATTTAGAGCCTGATTAGGGCACGCACCTTAACAAGAAGATATTGAACAGTTTATACCTCTTTGTGTGAATGATTTACATATCCCGACAATGCATGGATTGATTACTAAAGATTATTTTATAAGGGGAATGGACAGCTACTGACACCTTCCATCGATTCCGCTGATATATAATACTACCAGCATATCTCGTTTTATCAATATCTCAGTCTTCATTATCGTGCTCAACAACATCCTTGACAAACTCGAACTCTCCATCATCATTTAACGATAACTCACTTCTCGTTCTTCATCTCAGATAACAACCCATTCATCAATCAACGACAAACGTCACTATCATCATCCACAACAAACTATACTCGAGCTCCATCATGGTCTCCATCGTCTACTCCCAATAATGGCAGCAATTCCATGAACATCATCCTGACCTGCTCGTTCCATCTCCATGCAACCGTTGTTCATCAAATCACCGAGAACATCAACCCTCTGTCTCATTCCTTTCTTAGCCTCCGTAACTGAACCCATCCATCAACCACAGCTTCACCGGAAGCAATCAAACCAACTCCAGCATCAGTACTCATCACCAACGAATTCTGATCACAGCTCCATCAACGACGGCACGACTGAGATTTCTCAGTTCCATTTGGAGACGACGATGCTTTCAACTGTCAGTCTTACGGGACTTATAGTTCAACTTTCTGGATACTCCCTGAGCGACTGCCCTGAGTAAAATAGGATGGTTCCTTCATAAATTTTATGCTTCAACAACTTATCGCAACTTTGCCTCGCTTCAATCACTTGCAACTTTCTCGTACGATATCGGAATGACTCCATTCTTTCGCCGTTAGCTTCGTATTTTCGTCCTCTTCGAGATGATATCAAGGAATCATACATTTGAATGCGTTCTACTTGGTCTTTGGCCCTTCTCCGCTTGCGGCTAACTTCTTGTATTGCACAAATAAGTGTCAATTCTCTTCTTTTGGATGATTCACCTAATATAACACAAATAGATAAAAACAAACGTAATATACAATAATTCGCAAGAATATAAGCAATTACTAACATGGATTCAACACTAAATATATGCAAAATATGCACTTAACAGTTAATGTTGCCGCACAGCCTAACCCGCCTTGTGGCCTCAAGATAGTAGTGGGCATTCGCATGCAAATCCATTGAGAATTCAAGAAAGATGGACGTGTCCATTTATCACCACATTTGCTTCAGTGGTCCGTGATAAATCCCAAGCAGCGTCTCATTTCTATAAGCAAGTTGTTGTTGTTACCGAACTTCTATGGTGCACGAGATCATGAACTCATGGAAAGATACAGAGAGAATGGAAACATGAAGTCGTCGATGGGTGCAAGTCTTCCTCATTTTTGGCTACAAAAGATCATGGACGTCGGTTCCAGTGTTTTTTGGCTAGAGTAATATTTCTAGATTTTTTGTCTTTCGGCGGATGACGGTACGTACTGTGAAGGCTTGGAGAGGAAAACAATAGAAGGCGAAGAAGATGATTCGTTTTTATATCGGTTTAATCTTCTAACTATCTTTTTGTCCAATATTTTTATAGAGTTTTAAGAAATCTATGCCTATGTGTTGCTAGTAATTTGTAATTATGGTTTTATGGTAGAAACCACTTTGAGCATCAGACCACTTTTGATTTGAACACATATGGTTTTGAGGCTATTACGATTTGAATAAATTAACTCTTGATATTGTTTATTTATTTAGTTGAAATATAAGTTGTTGCTTCACCGGTTTCATATAACATTTGCGCCTAATTGTTAGGTTCATAAATATTTTTATCTCACTATTTTATATCCCATGCTTCGATTAATTTATTTGATGGGCTATGCTTAGAAGGGCCAGATAATATTTGTGAGTCAATATTTTAGTTTCGTATAATTTTCTCATTAACACAATTTGATGGAGCATGCTTGGATTTAGTCTTTTGATGTGCCATACTTAGGGTGTCCAGATATATTTGCGACTTTAATACATACAATAGGTGATGTCGATAGAACAGACGATAAATAATTATTCACGAGTTATGTTTCATTTCAGTAATTGAATAGAAATAGTGGTGGATATTGTAAAACCCTGGTTGCCGATTTTTCCCTTTGAATTTATTTTATTAGTATAATTTTATTTTTTCACTTTCAATTCTAAAATCCAAAAATATTGCTTCGTATTAGTTTATTAGAGATATAGATTACATTATTTTCACCGCTCCATGTGGGAACGACATGTACTTGCCTCTGTCTTCTAGTTAGACATCGTGCGATTGCGGTTATTATATATATGGTTTCCCGAAAAGCCCATCACAACCCTGTTCGTTCTTCCAGTGACAGAGCTGAGATGATTGAGATGGGTCTTGGTTTTTCGTTCGTTCCAATATTAACCATCTTGAGAGTATCGGTTGTGGAATCAGTTACATCTTGTAGTTTTCGTGGAGCGTCCTGGACTTCTTTTTCACACGACTCTTTAATGTGATAGTACTCTTCTGGATGGGGAGATCTTTCACCGATCTCCCTTGTTCATTGCTAATCTTGTCATCGAAGGTAGATGATTTTCCCTTCTGCGCCATAGCTGGTTACAAAATTGAGTCCTCTCTTGGTTGGAATCTCAGTAGAGTGACTCCTTAGTGGCTTGGGCGTCTTTAAGAGCTTGGTTTTCTCTGCAAGTGTTGGAGATGATAGCTGACCGGATTCCTCGATCGATGTCTAAATAGGAGGTGGTGTGCTACAAATTCTTCTTGACAGACCAGGGAGGCCTTCTGGAGATTCGAAAAATTTAGCATCATAAACAAGAGCATAAGGAGATGGTGATTCTACAATATATACAACTTTATCATTGAGTTGACCTTTCATGCATTGATGATAAGTTGAAGGGAAGATCTTGTTATCACGAAGCCACGTGCGCGCCAATATCATGTGATAGTCAGGTTCTTTCTCAATCACATGAAATTTGACTATTGAGTAGATTGGCCCCACTCTAATATTCCAAATATGTGTCTCCATATGAGATCGTCTTGTTTCCTTTAAAACTGATCATCACAATCGGTTAACAGACGTCTTGCTTTGTTGGAATCTATTTGTTCTGAGATTCTTGAGAGAAATTTTTTTGGAAACACCACCTATGTCTACAAGAGTCCATTTGAACTCGTAGTCGTTGGTATGAGCAGTCACGTACAAAGCTCGATTCTGTCCTGCTTCTGTCATCTGGTCTTCTTCAGAGAAGGTAATGTTGTTCATCAAAGGATCACCCGTCATACACACCTCCGTGATTTTTGATGACGATGGGATCAATTGCACGTCAAAGTAAATCTTGTTAAGTGTGGTGAACACGTTTGCACGTTGATCTTTAGATAAGTGTAAGAGTTCACGCAGGTTTTCGATCAAATAAGTGGCTTCCTGGCACACTGACTTCTCGCACGTGGTGAAACTGTCAATCCGAGGAAGATCATCTATTGAGGACTTAGTCCCCGGTGCCATAAGCTCTGGGTTATGTGGAGAGGCGCCACTTAAATTTGTTGTTAATCTTACGAGGAAATCAAGTATGTTGTCTATTGTCTCTTTAAGCAGATCCGTGTTCCTTGTTTGAATTTCTTATCTTCGTGCCAACTCGATTAAGGTTGGAATTTATCCGTCGGTTGTACCATTGGAAGTAGAAGTGTTAGCGGAAGGAAAATTAGGAATACTACCGTTTGAAAGATTGCGATTGGGATCAAAAATAGTTGAACTCGACCTAAGACCGACCATCTTTGAGGTGGTCTTTCCACCGAGAGATTAATCTCCCACTGTGATCGACAATTTGTTTGTGAGCAAAAACGACTCGATTATGCTTCAAAAAAAACTCATTATTTGTACTTTGTGCATCTACTAACCATATCGATTATTTTCAAGTGCGATTAAATTATATCTAAGAGATAATTAGCATTTGATCAATTCTCTAAAAACACTAGACTTATTTGATCACATGATTGTGACTCAAGGTTAATGTCTTAAGTGTTCATGAAAACGACTATTAAGCTTCTAAGTTCAAATCGGCTAGTTTCAGCTAACCACCTTGAACATAGTCTTTATACACGGTTCGGTTACGGTTTCACCTAACCAAAGTGTATATCTTGTTTATATAAATCAGATTGAAAGATTCATCTAACGGTGGATACTGATTGCTTGGTTCCAAAGTTATCTTAGCTTAAACCTAAAGAAACCTATGCTTTGAATGTCTATAAAAGGGGAACTTCAAGCAACTATTAAAACTATTAAAATAATATTATTTCAATATTTTTATGGTAGAAATACATAATGGTTGCAGGACCACTTACTTTGCTAACCATATGATCCATGGAGCAATATCTGGAAAGATATGAAAGCTCTAGGAATTTTGATCGAAAGAGGAAGTCATTGAAAGTGGAAACCCTAAATGAATAATAACATAACAATAAAATAAAGGAAAAAGAGGGGGGCCAGGCCAAAACTGACGGCATGGCCAGCTGGCTAGACGTGTGGGCCTACCCCTTATGGTTTCCCTATTTTATTATTATTATCTCTCTTCCTTTTCCTTCTTTGATCAAACTTTCATATCCTTGTTCTTCCATGTTATTGGATTCTCTTTGAGCATTATTATTAAATACGCCCGTGCATTTTACTCGGGGCTTACTCGGGGGTGCCCCGAATGCCCGAAAGGTGAATATTCATTACTATTCCATGGAATTCAGTTGAGAAAATCCATGAACCTGAGTAAGTGAATATTAGGGTTTAATTAGTGTATCTTTTCTAGGAATCCAACCGATGAATACTGCAACTAGATTTAATTAATTAGTCGCTCTATACTAGCATGCAGTATGTCTAGGATCATTTAATTGATTCAAATATGATGTGATCAGCGATATATTTGTTCTGAATATTAATTTGGGTCAGACACCATAGATGAATTCTGAATTCAAAAGAGACGCTGAGTCTTTCAGCTTAATCATGATATATATGGAATATTAAAAGCTTCTTCCTCAGAAACCCTAATATCGCCGACATATATTATTACTTTCATGAGGTTACAGAACTACAATTCACTTCTCTTACGGAAGGTGAAGACATGAATTTCTTATGATTCCGATGATGATCAGAAATGCATAATTTTCGAGGTGATTTTATGAATATAACCTTCGTCAAGAATCCACCATCAACACATCTGAATTGCTATTCTCAACCCTTCTTTTAAGCCAATTGCTAAAGCTGGAAGTAAAGTACTCCTCTGTAAGGTATTTGTTCTTAGCTAACATTAGGGCTCTCAACTCCTCAAATACCACCTAGTACTCTGAGATGTAACCCACTTGGATTAATTTTTTAAACTCATGTACTATATCATCATGACCTAACTCCTGAAACCATTAAAAAATAATTTTCTTAAACATCTCACGTACTATGAACTCTTTACCCACTTGATAATCCTGAAACCATATATCAACTTTGCCTTCTAGATACATAGCTTTCATGTGAACTTTTTTGTTCTCCATCCATATTATGTAGTTGGAAATACTTTGTACATTTTCGAACTTAAGATTTAGAGTTGGTTCCATCAAACTCTGGAATGTCAACCTTAAGCTTATGAGTATGAAAAAAACTAGAGTGCTCACCAGATGAATGATTTCCTCCCGATCTGTCCTGCGTAGCTTGCTGAAAAAAGGTTTGAAGTATCCCTCCATAAGATCTAGATGCTTGTTCATTCAGCTCATCTAACACCTTTTTAGACTCTGCCCGAAACATATCCATCATGGAAGATAACGTCAAGGGTGATGAAGTTTCTTGTCGTGTTTTGAGTTCCTGAAATTGTTTGACCAATGTTTCGATCTGCTTAAAGGTTCAAACTCAGCTTTACTCACCATGGTAACAAGGTTACACAGAATCGAGTGCTCTGATACCACTTGTAGTGATGTACACTACAAATGGTTCTCAGAAACAACCGGTTTCTGCCTACAAATAATTGAGAGAGAAGAAAAAGATAAAATAGAATATTGATTAATTGCTCAAAGTTTTTCTTACAACCACAAATTGAATATATTGACTTACATTCACCTGAGCCTCTCGTGTCAAACACACGAGCACCTAACCAAAATAATTAACAATATTAAAAGCTAACGACTAGACTAATAACTAAACTAACAACACCTAAGAACTCTCTCAGGGCACCCCTCACCCATGGGTTTCCCTTAATAGGGTCATGACATTTTTATAAATGTAATTGCATAAGAAGTAATGAAAAAGGGACAAGAGTGGTGGAGACATCCCAACCTAACTAGGTGGGTATCTTGACTCTGTAATATACAAGCAATAACATAAGTTTGAATAAAAACAGCCTAGATGGATCATAAACAATACTTAATCTTCCTGCTTGTCCAGGTAAAAGGGTCTCACTATGCAGTAAACCGTTATGTCGTTCCATTCCTAATGGTCTCACCATCAAAAAAAAAGAATTAGGGTACAAAGACGGTGTGTATATTACGTGCACACATGGTTTTAAAAATCGTGTGATTCACGATTCGTTTCGCTTTCCACAAAATCGCTTCGGATTGCATGTGTAAATCGTTTTACCTAAGAATCGTAGTCAAACAAGATTGAATAACGATTCTTAACTTAATTAGAAGGTCCAAACTGATTTTTTCAAAAATGAAAGGGTGAAGTTTTGAACCCATGATGGCCTCTAACCAATGTTCCACCTTGATTTTTGTTGATGTTTAATTAACTTTATTAGTATATATAGGAACCAAAGACCAAAACTAGGAAAACACGACCCCAAGCCATTGTTCCAACTTGGTTGTTGGTGTTAAAACTCAATATATTTTATATTTATACTAATTATACGCCAAAAATTAAACCATAGTAATATTTTGTATGGTTCAACAATATTTATAGGCATACATTTACGATTTAATAATCACTCATGAATCTTCGATTCACGATTTAACATACGATTCGATTCGCAAATTTCAAAAAATGACTCACGATTTAGAAACCTTGCCTACACATGATAACAATGTGCATATTTGTAGCACTTCCAAGAAGTGTGTATATTGCCTGCACAGAAAAACATTGTGCATATTTTCCACACCTTCAGCGAAATCAAACACTACTGCATAATCGATTATCTCGTTAAAACACTATTACACTTACGTTTGCCTAATTCCTCCCATCCATCGTAACATTATGTTAGAAAATTAACCTGAAACCAACAAAGTGTAACTAGTACAATCAAATCTAGTAATGAAGTCATCATATTAGGTAATGAAAAACGTGATTATCTATCTATATTGATCATTGTCGAAACAAAACGAAGTACAAAATAAAAAATGAAGATCGAAAACAAGAATTATCAAATTCAAAATCAGAAACTCACCAAGAAAACAACGTAAAAGAAACACGAAAAAATCACTACTCGATTTTAATTAAAATCAAAGAAAATAATCGAAAACAGCAACGAAAAACAGAAACAAAAATTGATAACAGATAAAAAGATACATGAAGAAATTAGTACATAGAAAAAGAAGATAATCCACTTACTTAATCGAAACAGTCGATTTAGATCAAAAGCTTGTAACTCAAAAATCAAAAATGGTTAATCATTCTCTCATTTTCATTCTCTCTCGATTTGGTTTTCAAAACAAAAGAGATGAAATGGCTATTTTGGGTATTAATTTTTTTTTGTAAATGACGTCATTAACCCAAATCATTCAAATGACCCTGAATATATTTCTAATGGTCTTATGTAATAAATGAGCTCCAAACAAAAAGGAAAAAATATCGTTTGGTCCTTTTTTAGGTGGTCCCAAGTCAGTTTGGTCCTTTGGGAAAACACCTTTACCGTTTGGTCCATAATTATTTAAAAATATTAAATGGACAAAAGTAGCCTTCCGTGTTAATTTCTACTTATTTTTTATTATAGCAGTTCATTCTTCAAAATGAACTCCTGTTAATTTCTACTTATTTTTTTTTTCCAGAAATCACCTATATAAACCAGAGTTCATTCCAGAAATGAACTCCATATAAAAAACCTAATATAAAAACCTAAAAAAACCAGAGTTCATTCCAGAAATGAACTCCATATAAAAACCTAAAAAAACAGAGTTCATTTATGGAATGAACTGCAGCAGCATCATCTTCGTCGTCTTCAACAGCAGCAGCAACATCAAAAATCGTCTTCATCATCTTCGTTTCAATCTTCATCTTCTTTGACAGCAGCAGCAGCAGCAAATCTTCATCTTTTTCATCATCTTCGACAGCAGCAACAACAAAAAAAGACGAAAAAACGAAAAATCGTCGTCGTCTTCATCATCAGCAGCAGCAGAGACAAAAACATTCAAAAAAATTTCATCACAAATTCGTTTTCATCGTCTCCACCATCTTCAACAACAACAACATCAATACAAAAAGAAAAGAACATGCAACTCTTCGTCGTTTCATCATCATCATCATCTTTCATCTTCAACACCATCGTCATCTTCATCTTCATCTTCAGAGAAAAAAAAATAAAGAACAAGAAAAACTAGATCTGAAAATCTGGGAGAGAGAAACGAAATCTAAAAATGATTTTTTTTTTTTTTGCTAATAAATCCTAAATATATGTATCTAAAAGGCTATTTCTGTCACTCCCAGAAGAAAATTACATCATCCGTGACGTCACCCCGCGTGGGTATTGTACACCCTAGGACCAAACTATAATTTATATTTCCAAAAAGGGCCAAACAAACAGTTGACTGAGTCAACTGGACCAAACTCATCCTAATATATTATTTGTAGGACCTATTGATATTTCCTACAAAAAAAGAAAACATCACTTCTCAAACCCAGGGCCATGAGAGTAAGAGAGAAAAAGTAAAAATCCGAAGATGGAAAAGAAAGAAACTTAGACTTTCTCTCACCAAGTCAAAAGTATTGATTGGGCCGACCGAGCGAAGCGAGGGAGGACCTTTATATGACTACTTTTTTGTAAATCCTAAATCATCAATTGACACAAAAAGATTGGATTTGGTGTCCATGGTTTGTCTTTTTCACTAGACACAATTATCCCTTCCTTTTAGTCCAATTACTATAATGTATCTTATTTTTTAGGGGTATAATTGGAAATCAAACTTTAATATAACATATCTAAAAATCCATGCCTTAGAATTTTACAAATTTTATCTCGTTGGAAAGGTAATAAAAAAAGTTATGCAACGAGTACAGACAACAATATCAAATTTAGAGTTTTTACGAGAAATTCGGAGGTATTTATCATTTTAGGCACAATTTTAGAAAATTAAATGTATATTCATTATGCAAACCACCATAAAGGTTACATAATACTTTAAGTAGCCATATTTTTTGTTTACGCATCAACTAATTTTTCGTTGTAACTAATAAAACGATGTATTCCATCTGTTTCAAGAAAAGTGATACTTTCATTTTAGGCACAATTCTCGAAAATTGAATGCATAGTCATTATGCAAACCACCGCAAAGGATGCATAACACATCATGCAACCATATTTTGGTTTATGGATCGACAAATTTTCCGTCTCAGAAAAAGGTAATACTTTCCCATTCCGTTTCAGGAAAAGTGATCCTTTCGCCCCGTTTCGGAAAAAGTGATACTTTCGCCTCGTTGCGGGAAAATGATACTTTCGCTCCGTTTAGGGAAAAGTGATATTTCGCTCCGTTTCGGGAAAAGTATCACTTTTTCTGAGACGGGGCGAAAGTATCACTTTTTCTGAAACGTGACGAAAGTATCACTTTTTCTGAAACGTGACGAAAGTATCATTTTTTCCGAAACAGAGCGAAAATAGTCGCAGACAAACCCCATCTTCAGATTCTTCTTCGGTCGGCCTTCCCACCGTGGCAACGGTTGTACTAGTATTCCGGTAAGTAAGAAACCAATGAATTGTGATCCACCTTGCCTCTTCCAAATGGTTGGGATTCTAATGAGTCTCTGGTGTGGTGTAAATTGTGTGTTTTTGTTTCCTCGGATGAGGGAGCGTATTTCATCTTCATCCCCTTCTCATCGTATCCTTTGGATCTCAATATTATTCTATTTTACCAACAAAAACAAAATTTGCCGATGGGTGCTAGAATTTGAGAATACCGACTGCAATGTAATAATAGAGGCCGGACAAATGAAGATCCACCTTATCAATATGATACAGTTCGCCTTTCATTACAACAGGAGGCCTTACATTTGCATTTGTTTCTTATCTTGTGTTTTACAGCTGCCCCTATCCGGGCAACTGAACCTGGATTACGGTCTGAGTTGTGGAGACTATAGACAGAGGATCATTATTTTTACAGCTAAGACTACACTGACCCTTCTTTGCTATGCCTATGTCCCAACAAATGGATGTGCACATGTTACATTACTCCAACTCAAATGACCTTTCTATTGACGAACACCACTTATTTGGAGAAAAAGAACAAATACAAGAATCACAAATCACGCCTGAGAAGTGACCCAAGAGTTGATGAAGAGCGATGAAGCTGTCAAATTCCTGAAGAGAAAGAAAATCAAAAGAAGCTTAAAGAAGTAGAACATAAGAAAACAAAGAATCAAGAACCAATGCAAACTCAGAACATAGATAAGTAACTACAGGAGCGAATGTGGATGACCCACATTCCAGTGGTACTCATTGTGAAGTTATGTTACGTTTTAGCTCTGGTCTGTTGCTTCTGTTTACTTTTACTGATGATAATAGAGATGAGAATGAAATGGGCTGTGAAAATGGGTGCAATTCAAAGGCTTTTCAATACGGAAGGAAACATATTCTTATATATGCTAGTATATAATAATAATTGATTTTAGTTGAGACGCCCCGGAAACACATACTGCACAATATATTCAATGGGATATAGACTTAACCGCTATGAAACGAGGGAAATCGATTTGTATTCTCGGATAGTATTTGTGATAGCTTGCTCAACTGGCAACCTCTCTAAGCTTGATGCACCATAGAATCCATGAACACCCTTGGTTCTCTTCAACACAAACTCTGCTTCCTTAGGACCTGATATTGGGCCTGCAAATAGCATTTGCATGCGAGAAAAAGGTTTAAGAAATAAAAAACTCAAATCAAAGATATTGAAAGCGCCCCAGGAAATACCTCCATGACAGAGTATAATAACATTGGGATTAATCATGGAAGCTGCATCCGCAATTGCTTGTACAATAACAATGCTATCTTCCAAGGAGATGGCTGTCTTTGCACCGATTGACCCTGATGTAGTAAGCCCCATATGCGCCACAATGATATCAGCACCAGATTTTGCCATGGAAATTGCTTCCTCTCGATTGAAAGCTTATGGTGTTGTCAAGAGTCCCATACTATGTGCCTTCCTAATCATCTCTACTTCCAAGCTGACCAGGAAATGAACAAATTTGGAGAATAACTATTCGAGGATAAGAATATAAAGTAAATCACCAAATTAAAGATGATAAGATCTTCTTTCAAGGCTTACCCATATCCCATTCCTGTCTCCTCCAGATTTTTCCTAAAATTACCATCAAAGAGCACACCGACAAAACCTAGTGACTCTAACTGCTTTAGAAAGTAGTCCATACGGCGAAATGGATCAGTTGCACACACACCTGCAAGAACAGGGACTTCCTTTACCACCTACACAACATTGAAAGTCAAGCCTTTCAGAGCTGCACATAGATATTTAACAGTAATCTGGTTCGTACCAGCAGACCATTATTCATTAAACCAAGTTTTTCCAACACCTCTATCCCTAGGTTCTAAAGTGCTTATTGAGCTAGTGTTCGAGAGCTGTGACTTACAGGTAATACTTCATTTGCCATGTCAAGTACCACTGCATTTGCATCTGCAAAAGGCAACATACCAGCCAAAGAACCCTTCCTGACATGCGGAAGCGCCCTGAGTTGTATACAAGTATCAGATCTACACCCCCTATTTCTTCAAACTTGGCAGATATGCCCGTTCCAGCACCAGCTCCTATTATTGGTATCCCTTTGTTTATTTGCTCTCTCAGGTGCTGCAATATTTTCCGAGTTCTCCGCAAAGTTTCTATTGTGATGATCAATAATTAACTGTTAGCATGCTTGAAGGGGAAATACATATATGTGTATTTGTATGTACATACATATATAACTTCTTTGTGGAATTGAGGTGCACCACAAGATTTGTAAAATTATAACCTGGTCTTGCATCAGGAAAGTCCGTTGGGATGGAAAAACTTGCAGTAGGACTCGAGGTGCGTTCATGCGAAATGGATTTCTCTTGGTGGTCTTGATTTGCTTCAAGGAAATCCTCTTGATGACTTCCTTCTTTTAGATTATCAACAGTTATCTCCAAGAAAGAGTCAACTAATGCATTTGCAAATGCAGCATCATTTATATGATAAGGACACCTCTTTACCTATCAAGAGGAAGTCTCGTTTTTTAGAAAGCCAATAGAAAGAAAGTGGGGTACAACAGTAAACAGATATATAGAACAGTGACTTTACCTGCCGATTTTCGTTAGTTACAACAAGCCTCTCTAGTTCATTAATAAGAGTTGCAGTAGCATTCGGATCATAAAAGGGTTTTTCTGGTGCATCAAGGGAAGATAGACCCTTCTGCGGAAGGCAAATACGTATTTTCGATGATGCTTTATTAAGTTTGCTCGCAATGAAAGAAGCAAATTTTTTGTTTTCATCTTCCGTTGTTCGCATGACTGAAATCTGCAGATGGTTGACATAGATAGATTCAGTTACTAAAATGATATTTTTGTTACACAGAAGAAATAACTAGTCATCACAACAATTAACATAACATTCATTCAGATATAGCATTCTAGTACACAATAACAACAACAATACAGATCTGATTTAGTCAGTTAAATAAGTAATTTAACCAAAAAAAAAAAAACGAACAGATCCAGGCAAATATGTACCACAATTACCTGGTCATTGTGTACTAGAATATTTCTTTGATGAAATTCGGAAGGTATGCTGTTTTTAGGTCCAAAATTCACCACATCCAAGGCCCCTATGCTCAGAACTAACGGGACCTCCTTCTCTATAATAGCATCAAAGCGAGAACTGTCACAGGGCATAATACCTCCCACAACATAATCCGCTACTTCAGATGTTGTGATGTCCAAAACAGCCTAAATATGACCACAATAGACATTCTTTGAGTGAATATATACCATAAATCTTGAATTTTCCTTTTCTGTTATAATAATGTAGACAGTACACATGAATATACCTGTATGGGACTCTAGAAACCAGTAATTGTTACATTAGAATATACCTGTATGGACCCGTGTCTAACCAAATCCTCCATAGCTTTGCCACCAACCCCAGTTGCATGGAAAACCAATGCTTCATAACCCTCTGTCTCCAGTCTTTCTTTAACTGCATTTACACATGGAGTAGTAATACCGAACATAGTTATGCCCACAGTTGGTTTTTTACTCATCTTACAAGTATCTCCCAAATCCAAAAGTCTTCCAACTACCATCCCCGCGGCAGCCGCACCAGCATTAGACAACACTACCCGGCTTACACTATTAATCCCACAAATATCCACCACTGATGGCAGCAACACCAAATCAGACGTCCCAATATAAGAACTCGTCTGACCACTTGCTACAGTTGATATAACGAATTTAGGAATTCCTAATGGAAGAGATCTTAAAGCAGCAGATATTAGAGATGTTCCTCCACTACCTCCAAGGCCAATGGCTCCAGCAAGAGTTCTATTCTCATGAGTTTTCCTGAGAAAACAATCAAGTGCCTTACTCATGACAGATATAGCTTCACTTCTCTCATTAGGAAGACTATCAAAGGATTGTTGTTGCTGCTGAGTCTCGTAGTAGCAAGATAAAATCTCCTTTCTAGTCACACATGAAAAATTTCCAAAATTCTCGATTTCCTTCTGACTAGCTGAAACATCCACAACTGTCACTTGCACCTAACCAAAAACACCAAGATTGAAGCATCAATTACAGATATCAATCAGGATCAAAAGCAACATTTTGCTTTGGTATTGGCGCTCATTAAAAGCACCACCATGGACAACAACGAGAAGCCACATTTCTGTGCCCATCGAAGTGTGTACTTTTCAGTTCAGTATATGGTAAAGGTCTCGACTCAATGAAACTAATTTTATTTTATTTTGCTAGAAAAGAAAGATACATTAACAAAGAGAAAAGATAAATCAGATTTAGGCCAAATGGAGGATCACTTTCCAACCATTCACCTGAAACACTGAATCTTCTACTGTATTTGGCTGCTCTGTTAGTCCAGCCATTAAATTTGTAGCAGCAGTTGTAGTAATGGAGGTCTCTATGAGAGGATTGGTGATAGTAATAATGACTAAGTTAAATAGGGGCCTGTACAGCGTTTATGAAGTGAACAAGACAGATTACGAATCATGCAGCTCATCAGGTCATTTTATTGCGAAAGTATCTCGAGGAGCAGGACATGACGTGTGGGAACTTGAGGAACCGAGACCCTATTACTTTATCAGTGGCGGAAGTTTTTGTAGACATGGTATGAAACTTGCTGTTTTTGTTAAAGAACTGCCACCACCAGCAAAAGCACCCTGGAAAAGTGGGGCTCCAACACTGCCTAATTTCAGTAGTAGCTTATCACTACTGTTGCAGCAGCAGCAGCACTGGCGGTATTGAAGTTTGGTGTTCATGATTAGCTTATCATGTTTCCCGTTCATTTGTAATTGTCAAACCTAGTTTCTATGTGATGTTTTAAAATTATTAGTAGAAATGCAGCAATATGCGCATATGCCAAGGATATAGATGATTAGGAAAAACGACTGGTGATTGCAGAATCTTACTATCTAGTTTTATGTATTTTGAAGTTTACTTATGTAGTTGAACTAAGTGAGGACAGTCTTATGCATTTCATCGAATTTGATCCATAATGGTATTATCTATCTGTCTATACATACTGTTTCTTACACTCAACACTTACATTTATCATCATGTAGAAATGATTTTGATGGCTGATTATTATATAGAATGATACTGTAATTATACAAATTCTCGTGAAAGTAGTGGACACTGGAAACTTAAGATCTGGGATGAAATATAGAACTAGTTTTAGGAAGACGAGATCAATTGTAAGCTCAGTGATTATGGAGAAGAAATATGTTTGAATTCTGTGGACATTGCACTTGTTTGGTATGCTGAAATGTTATCGCATGGTTCAGAATGCCGCTTTAACATAACCACAGATTGAACAAGTAAAGAAGGACAAAACACAGGAGTAGATTGAATAGTAGAATTGCAGTCACATAACCTAATAAACACTATTATATAACCCGTTTAAGGTCCTATTATGTATCATGGAATTTGAAGAAAAAGCAAGAGATGAAGCAGATAAACGTTGAAATGAATATCACGTTTTCCCTGAACCTAATTGAACAGCAGAAAAGAGAAGATGAAATATCTCTTACTTTAAAATTACTGTTGTTGGAAAATTTGCTGAGATTTGATTCAACTGAGCTTGAGAGAAATAGAAGTTCCTCGAGCTTTGTATCAGCAGTTGCAATGCAATAAACTCTGAATTCCTTGGCCATATTTGATGTTTCTCTTTCTCTTGAACTTGAAGACTGGGAATCTAGGTTTTCAAATTCAGTAGCTGTAGAAGTTTTTAAGAAAAGTTTCACAAGATTTTTTTAGGTCTCACACTTTCTACTCAGTAGTAAGCTTCATCAGCTAGTCCCTGCAGTGAAAAGCCTCTCGAGTCGTTGTGAAAATGGACAAAATTGCTGTCGCAGTACCATTACAATGAGTCATAATAGATAACACGTAGCAGCTGAGCGGACGACCACGAGCGGTTTCGTGGTGCAGTTGCATCAGCCTAGCACACCGAATTAGGGAAGCCAATATGATTTTTGCCGAAAAGAAAAGCACATGTCCTCGAATGTATCGGAGGAGCTTACCAGAGACTCGAAGCACAAGTGACGTTCTAGTCACTGATTGTACTCGAATGTACACCAGCAGACTTTTACATACAGGATATTCAGTAGCAAAAACTTGGTTAAACGTGAAATCAACTGTCAAGTTAGCATCAACAAGCAGCATCCTCTACTAATCTCTCATTACATCGCAGAATTGACTTTTACAGAACCAATACGTGGAATTCTACATACGAATTTAAACTCCACTCTAGTATTTTTCACCCCTTCAAAGAACATGAATAAATGATGTCAGTCACAACAAACCTAGTGAAACCCACCTAAAATACAACACACGCCATTTCCTCCTACCAATTAGTTCTACGCTTCTACTAGTGTACATTGAATAATAATATTACAAATCAGGCTGATGAAACAATGCATATGAGTTTTTGTTACGCTTGTGATTTTCCTCTCCCTCTGCCTCTTCTGCTGTATTTTCCAATTTTCTTTTCCTCTTGCAGTTGCTTCCCCACCAAAGTACGGTTTAACTTCCTTGAAGTTGGTTCATTTTCAATCAAGTGCCTGCTTGAACTAGTATCAGGGCCAGTGGCACCACTATCTATTTCTTCATCATTGTCACTTGGAATCTCAACTGAAGCTTTGCTTAAAGGCTCACACGTCTCTTCTTCCAATGGCATAAGGCCTATTCCCAACCTACTCTCACTTGACCCCTCATTCTCTGGTCCTACATTCAATCCTGCAGACAAACTGAATTGAAGGACAGTGTTATTTAAGTTTCTTTTTTTAAAAGTCATTTAGCATTATGCAATTCCATTAGAAAATCACCTTGATGCCAATGGAGGAGCACCATTAGCAGTAATTCTTTCAGTTGTTCCATCAATTTCCTTCAATGGACTTGAACCTCCTGGCAGTTTTGAATCTGCAAATATAGTAGCAGAGTTTGCAGAATTAAGAAGATGGGAAATGCAAACGACACCTAATACTAACACATATCAGCTCAAAATTAACATGAATGAACCACAATTCTCTAATTTCAGTATTGGCCACCGAGGGATTTGTACTTTGGATGGTTTGTCGTGTAAAACTCATAACAGTAACAGTATATGATTTTGAACATCAATATGCAATTTTTCGAGTTAGGAAAGCATGAAACAAGTCATCTAGCAAGAACCTATGATATCCACCTTGGTTCTCAGAGAGAATCTTAGTTATGTGTTTCTCACTGAGTGCTTGCTATGAATATGAGTAGAATAAAAAAGATAACCTAGACGTTCTATGTAATAAGGGCAATCTTTCGAGTTAGGAAAGCATGAAAGAAGTCATCTAGCAAGAACCTATGATATCCACCTTGGTTCTTAGAGAGAATCTTAGTTATGTGTTTCTCACTGAGTGACCGAGTGCTTGCTATGAATGAGTCGAATAAAAAAGATAACCTAGACGTTCTGTGTAACAATTTGGCAAAGAATAGGAGAGAAAAAATGGCTGTTTCGAGGAAAAGGTTTTATTCTACAAAAACCAGGTCCACATGGTTTATTAACGTCTTTTTCTCTAGGAATCTAACCAATATTCTATCTTTCTACAACAATTTATCTCTTTTTACAGGTTTCTTTTTTCTTTTACATGTCTACATTTGGAAATTGGTGGTAGAAACTAACACGCTTCAATCACAATCCTTGCTTCCGTCTCTTCCTTTCTTGCTCCCGCTTCTGGCTAAGTTTTAACATCGATATTTTCTTTAAATGCCTAATAGAACCTAAGAGTAACAATTGGAACACAAAACAAGATACCTGAAATGAATACAAATAATTCATAGGGATTTAGCAAACAAATTTGAGGACTATTAACATACCGTCTCTGTATTCCACTTCGGATGTGTTGTTAACGCGAGCTGTTTCTTCCACCGATTCCTTAAAGCGGGGATCCTCCAAATCCTTCAGATACATGATCACGAAGTAAATAAAAATAACAACAATAAACTTTCAAACCTAAAACACATAAAATCCCCTTTATATTTCAAAACATAAAATAATGAGACCTGATTTTCATTTGACAGAATCACGGCTGGGACAGAGGAAGTAATTTCAATTGCTAGCCCATCATTTTCCATCATCATAGCAGCAGAATCAATTGATTTTGTAGTTAGTTCAACATTTGAATGCTCCCCATCTCTTGAGGCAGTACGACCATCTTTATGGCCCGACTCTGATGCAGATGTTTGAATATAAATAGATGAATCTGATAGAAGCATAGCTTCTTCTGACTTCAAACGCACTCTTCTTAATTCAGCAAGGATCTCCTGTGAATCGTTGGCAAGAGGGCTTCTTCTGGAGAACTGTGCATGAGTTTAAGAAACAATTATGAAACAGTAGAGCTGTTATTTTACTTGCAATTGTTAGATAAGAAATATCATACCAAATACAAGTTAATTGAGCTTACGAAAAATTATAGCATTCATAATATGCAGTAAGGTAATTATAAACATAGTATTTGGAGTGGAACCTTTGATGAAAATACAGAACGATCACTAATAGGGGTCTCCTCCTTAACTAGAGGCATCCGAATAGGTGACGGTGTTCTGAATCCAACATGGCTTGATGATGGAGAAGCCCAAGGAGGCCTGGATCTCATATACGTCTTCGCCATCAGCACAGGAGAACCCACTTCCCCTTCAGTGACCTGCATAATATGGTTAACACTTAACACCAAGATAATCATCACCGGAATAAAAAGATGCTCCGAAAAAAATGAAGTTGAACCTAGTACAGAGGACGCAAAAATCACTAGAAACACGAGATAAAGATCACTTACATTTATGTACTTATTAGAAGGACTAGCAGTGAGGGCTAGAGGGCTATTTTCCAACTTTGGAGATGACTCGGACTTCTTCTCCTCCAACCATTTCTTAGACTCCATTATAGCTGCATAGTGAAGAGCAAGAGGCCCAGAAGAAAGAGAATCGACACCATAGCCCAAATACGAATTTGATTTCCGACCTTCTTCACCAAATTGTGCAGCACCTCGACTAGCATTTCCACCCTCCCTAGAGGCATGGCTCTCGACAACTCGTGATTGAATAATCTTTGTTAATCTGTTGCATTCGTCCCTGGTGAAGTAAAGGAGACCAACATATGAGAGTTAAGAGCAAACTGCAAAAGGATACTGAATGGTTTCTAACTATGTCAAGCTTTCTTATGATGTCCAGAACACAACTTACAGAACCTGGTTGAAATAACTTCTGTACAAGTTACACACAGTAACAGAAACATTTACAAAAAGAAACCAAAATAATCTCAACTAGCAAAAGAGAAAGAATAGCAAAGAACAATCCATTTCACATTTGAAGAAAAAACAAGAGAAACTATATTCATAGTAGCTTCAGTATGAACTGGGCAAGAACGAAACATATGCTACAAACTCGTGAAGCCTCCATGGTGTTGTTTTTGCTAAAGGACCCTCGGAAAAAAAAAGTGTTTTTCAACTTCACCTCCTAGTTTGTTAGTTTATATTGTCCACCAATTTGACGTATACAATTAATCAAAAATACTTATTTTCCTGTAATTTACCTCAAACCTATAATCACTTGCGTTACCTTGAAAATGTTTCTTGCATAAGTAACCGTTCAATTTGAAGCTTGGATTCACTCCTTTGCGCAACTGCTAGTGGCTGCCTCTCAAGGAACTTTGTTCCATGTGATTCTATGGTGTTCTGTATATAAAAAGAACAAAGGGATCCATGACTATAAGTTCACAGCTAGTACCAAAAAGAAAAATCACAATTAGAGAATTATGTAGCCAGTGACTACCTGATTTATACCATCTGACCGTTGTGAAATATGGTCATTGTTGTCATCACTATCACTCTCTGCTCAACAAAAACAAGAACTTTTACTAAAGATGCCAAGATTTCAAATCAAAAATAGATTCGCTTTTTCTACATAAATAGTCCAAAACAAAACGGACTATAAAATACTATATCATGCCAAGACTAACTATTAATCAACACAAATTTGACTTCAAAACCACCTTGACTAAATAACAGCAACTACAATTACTTTAGAAAAACAGAAAAGGTAACAAGAGTTTACATAATATCTATAAGATACGGTTTCACATTTCCGGTCCTCGGTTGTAAAGATTGACCCAGGTGCAAACTAAACATATTCATACAACATACAATATTTTCTGTCTTTATATCAACTAAAACGTTTTCCTTGTCGTTCCAGAGAGAACAAAATCTAAAAACACTAGGGGATACATGTAATAGAGACGTGAACCAAAAACTGGAGATTTTTTACTAAAACAGAATCAAAACCATCTCTCTTCAAAATTTCTGAAAAATAATTCTCAGCCTTGTTATATTCACCAAATACCCAGTAAGAGTTGGGATCTCAACAGATACCAAACCCATAACCCTACAAATTATCCAGCAAAACAAAAAACAAGTAACAATTTAAAACAAAAATCAAGTAAAATAGGGATTTGAACAGTACTAAATAGCTAAAGTTAATTAATACCTTTAAAAATTCATTATAGGGGATTTTCTCCTTATATCTTTCACAAAGTTGTTGAAAGGAAGTCCCTCAGCTAGATTGAACCGATAATAAAAATTCTACCACTAATTATTAATATGAAGATGTCATTGTGAAGCAAGGCTTCCCTTTAACCAAATCCCACTGCCCAGGAATTTCACAACTAATAGACATAACAGCATGTAGTACTCAACGCTCTTTAGTTTAGTATAAAGTCTAATTAATTCGAGGTGGGAGCAATATTGTTTATTTGTACAGTATAATAATTAGTAAGCTAGCCAATAAACACCAATCAGCAGCCGATATATGATTTTTGATGGTTGTTACAGTAAATTAACTATGTGACAATGTAGATGAACTCAATGACAAGACCCACTGCATCAAATCTTCTATTAGAAGGAAAGATATGCTGTTTCCTAGAATTCAAATTATAATGCATTCTCTGTCTCAATAGTAATTAGGTTAGCACCAAGAACAAATTCCATTAACTCTAGAGAATACAAATAATATACATGCCTAAAATTAAGGATTTTCTCTTACAAATTCACAACAGCAGTAACAATTTAAAACATCATTCAAGTAAATGGGATTTCGTTTAGCATTTCTATTACCGCTGAAGTTTTCGATAACTTACCAAAGCCACTAAAACCCCAAAATATTAACACAATCTACCATAAGTCAAACACAAACCCTAGAAATTCAAAACCAAAAAACTAAACTAAAATTCAAAATTATCACAAGAAAACGAACTTACCGTCAATGGAATCAATATCCTCGTCGTCGTCACCATCACTATCATTATCAGAAGAAGAATGAGAATCTTGAGAACCAAAAACAGTTGAAACTATCTTCCCAGCACCGCTAGCTATCATACGAGATGCCGGAACAACAAATCCAGAAAACCAACCATTCTTAGTAATTTCAGTAGACTGAGACGATGAAGAAGCAGCAGGAGCAGGAGAAGGAGAAGGTCGAGCATATGGAGAGTAATTCACAATTCTTCTACCTCGTGACATTTTCCCTCCTACAGATTCATTATCAGAGTTTCTACGAACCCTGAAAAAACTCGCCATTGAAATCCACCAGTGAAATTTCTGGAGAGCAAATTTATAGAGAATTTTTCTTTTCCTGAGAATTTTATAGAGGGGATGAGAAATCGATCTCGGGAAAGAAGAAGAACGACATTCTTTTCTTTTTCTTTTTTGTGTGTTTGAAAATTGAAACAGTTAAAAAGAAAAAACGGAATTTTCAGATATGGGTTGGTGTTTTATGAGGTGTTTGGTGGAACTATGAATGTTTGATGTTTTGCATGTTATTGAACTGACACATGTATTAAATAATGAGGACCACGTTTTTGAACTTTGGGTGTACACTAATTTGTTTGGATGGAAAGATTATACTAGTAATTATGTTATAGTAGTACAATAATTTTGCAATTCCATTTTTATCAAACATGTAGTAATAGATGCCATACTTCCGGACTATTTGTTGCGAAAATAAGGAAAATTCAAATTTGTGGTGAGAGAGTGTCCGAAACAGTGTTTCTAGTCAAATTTGTTTCTGTGGTCGTTGACCTTATTCAAAATTAGGTTTTTGTGTCTTCTTCATCGATTACAAATCCTTCCGCGAGATTGTTGAGTGTTTTTCTGGTTTTGGTGTGTTCCTGTGTGGTTGTTGTTTGGTAGAAGTCATCATCTCGGTAAGGTAAGTGATCTAAAATTTGGGTTTTTCTAATTTTATTTTCATCTTACGGGTTTGGTAGAGTTGTTGGTTGGGTGTTCTACAGGTTTTTCTCTGATTCTTCATTGAATTGTCATTTGGGTTGTTCTTTCTGTTCTCTTCTTTGTATTGTTCGCTTGTTCTTCAATTTTCTCTCCTGCTTTTGGGTTTTATCTCTCCTGTTTCTAGTTCCTTCCTGAGTAGATCCTTTTTATTTTCAGCATCTTTTTCATCTTTCCTTCTTTTATTCTCTTCTCTGAATTTTTTGGTCTTCCCCATGCCTTACCTTACTTGTTTAGATTTGAGATCCATCACCATTCTTCACCTAATCCTGATTATATCTCAATGGATGTCTCCCAAATTAGTTGGTATCCTAATTTCCAGAAGTACTAAGTTTTTTAAGTATAAATATAGATTCAAAGGAAAACCATTGACAAGGGGAACTTATTTTCTTATGGCTACTTCCTCAAACACCTCTATCAACACCTCTGTTATATCCTCTGATATTGTTAACAATCTAGCTGTGAATATGAAGAACAATTTAAACATTGAAAGTGCAATCGAACCAGTGGTATATTTAGATAAACATATGGTTTTAGAGAAAGAAAAGGAAGACTTCACTTTGTGTATGCTAGGTCGAATATGTTGTCCTGTAACTATATCTACTAGCAGAGTGAGGAATTTGGTGAGAGACTTTTGGCCGATGTTCAAAGAAGTTTCAATCAAGAAATTTGGTGCAAGGGTTAATGTTCATCTCTATAGATTTGGCTCCCAAATAGATATTCTGAGAATCAAAGATGATGGTCCATAGGTTTTGGATGGTTACTTGGTAGTTCTTATAGAAATTCCGGGTCAAGGTTTATTGTTTGGAGCTGCCATTAATATGGATTATGAGCTGTTTATATATTTCCTATGTAGAATTCCAAATCAGTTTCTTACTCCAGCAGCTTATAGAGCAATGGCAGCAGCTATTGGGGAACTGTGTGGTTTCGCTGAACAGATGGGTCTCTCTTCTGATCACAAAACCGTGAAGATGCTCATCAAGATTAATGTTACAGGTTCTCTTCCTATGAGGGTGCTTGTTAGAGATTAAGAGGATGAAGCATGGATCTCAGTTAACTATAATGTCATGCCTTGGAGGATTTGTGAGATTTGCAGGGTCTTGGATCATCGCGTGGAACCATGTGTGGAAGGAGATGTAATGATAGTCGAAAATCAGGTTAATGATGTGGGGAATGGTAATCCGGTTGAAGTAGAAGAAAATTTGACAACCTTTAGTGGTCATGAAGATATGAGAGATTATAGAGTTAGCAAAGCCACTATATCTGATCTAGAAATAGAAGCATCTCGTGACTCTACTGATGGTAATAATTTCAGTCTGGAGGTGGTAGTGGAAGGTTCAAGGGAGGGTGTTCCTACTGTGATCAGGGAGAAGGAAAGCAATGATCTTGATCTTGTTGCTGCTCAAATTGTTGCGGATGCACCAAGATCTAATGAGGAGAGGAGAATGGTGGAAGCAAGAAACATGATAAAAGGAAAATCTAAAGCTTATGAGGTAGCTCTTAATGATAAGTTTAATTCTGTTGGTGGAGTTGTTCAGGGGGGGTTGTCTTCTGGCGGGAAGCTGGTTATCAAAGAGGGTGTTGCAGTAGTGGATATCGATGAAGCAGTCAGAAGAATGGAAGCAGCTAATGAACATCAGTTACAAGCTGGTTCTCTTCTGGATTTCACAATCAACATCAAGGAACCAGAGAGAAAGAAGAGAAAGTACAAGAGAAGAGTCCCTTTGGTTGAAGAAGTGGCAGTGAAAAAGGCGAAAGATGTTCAATGTGGAGGAGCTGATCCTACTTCAGTTGGACTTTTGGCCACTGATGGTGAGACGCTACAAGAAAATGTTATTCAGATATTTGATTCTTCTATTATTTTGAATACTGAAAATAAGGTGTCTAATATCTCTCCTGCTCTCCTTAAATATTTATTTCCAGTTCCTTCTGTCCAATCTCTTGGAGATGACAGCATAATCCTTGCTAATCCTCAGTTGGTTAGTAATCCAGTCGAGTCTAGTGATGACCCATTTGATATGTTCAATGATTACATCATTGACATTCTTGCAAGCCCCCCTCCAGCTGTTTCTGCTAACCATGGTAACGAGATGGTGATGGTTGCTCCAATCAACAGTCAGGTACACAGTAAGACTTACTTATCCTTCTATTACAATTCATGTATGTTAAGTGAAAAGCATGATATTCAAATGACTGAATGTGTCTGGATGATTATGTGCATTGAAAAAGTTCGTTTATCGCATGTCAGTAAGGAATGGTGTTTTAGTATGCATGATTATGTCAAGTACAAAGAGTGTATGCAATTGAACTTTAATCAGCTTTATAATTGGTTTTTGAAGAGGGATTTAGAAAGGTTGGATGGTACAGATGTTTGTCCTAGTTATGATATGAAATGGTTGTGGCATGATGGTTATGTTAAGATGAATCTTGTCTATACTGTGGATATTGAAGTCTTGTGAAAAAGCAGGGGTCTAACAACAACACCCAATATTTCTCTTAGCAATTTGTATGGACTAACTCCGAAATACTTTCTAGAGAATCAACTAGACAGTCAGACTCAATCTAGGTAATAGTATCTCAAGGAGTTAATATCTCTCTCTTGTTTTGATTTACTCAAACTAATAGAAATCAGCGAGTCCTAATCAAACACAAGGAATAACTTGGACGGTACCAAAGACCAATGTCCAAGGATCAATCAATGACAATCAAACAACCAAAGGTTGGATTATACCAATTGATGATCTATAAGCACAACCTGTATTATTTCAATTATAAAGATAAACAATATAATGCGGAAACTGAAATAATACAGACACCAGAAATTTTGTTAACGAGGAAACCGCAAATGCAGAAAAACCCCGGGACCTAGTCCAGATTGAATACACTTTGTATTAAGCCGCTACAGACACTAGCTTACTCCAAGCTAACTTCGGACTGAACTATAGTTGAACCCCAATCAGTCTCCCACTGATCCAAGGTACAGTTGCACTCCCTACGCCCCTGATCCCAGCAGGATACTACGCACTTGATTCCCTTAGCTGATCTCACCCACAACTAAGAGTTGCTACGACCCAAAATCGCAGGCTTTAACAATAAACAAATCTGTCTCACACAGACAAGTCTATCAAAGGATCAATCTGTCTCCCACAGAAAAACCCTAAATTTTTTGTTCCGTCTTTTGATAATAATCAAGGTGAACAGGAACCAATTGATAATCCGGTCTTATATTCCCGAAGAACAGCCTAGATTAATCAATCACCTCACAACATTCTTAATTGTATGGTAGCGTAACAAAATGTCGTGGAATCACAAACAATGAGACGAAGGTGTTTGTGATTACTTTTTATATCTTGCCTATCGGAGAAATCAAACAATCTCTAGCCAATCAATATGATTGTACTATTATGATAGAAGATGCAAGATCATATTACACAACTACGATAAAAGTAGTATCGGTTTGGCTTCACAATCCCAATGAAGTCTTCAAGTCGTTAACTTGGTTTTAGAAGAAGAAAACCAAAGGTTAAAGGAGAACCGACTCTAGCACGCAAATTAGTAGCACACGTAAGGTGTGGGGATTAGTTTTGCAGAGTTGCTAGATGTCCCCTTATATAGTCTTTCAAATCAGGGTTTTGCCTTAGTTACAAAGCAATCAATATTCACCGTTACATGAAAACCTGATTTAGATTCAAGCTAATATTTCTCAACCGTTAGATCGAAAACTTAGCTTGTCATACACAAATGATTGTACGCTTCTAGGTTTGTAAACCACACCCAAACGTGTACATTGTTGGTTCAACAATAGTCTAACCAAAAAGGTTAACCATAAGAGCATTTCATACCAACCATGTTCTTCTTCACTATAACTAGTTCAAATGACTCAAAAGACCTAGTTAAGAGAGTTGTTCAATTGCAAGGAAATCTTATGTAACTACACAAGACACAATTGAAGCAAAGATGATTTGATTCACAAGAATCGGTTCATGGACTTTAATAGCCACGGTTTGCAAAAACATTCCTTAGTCTTTTAAGATTAAGTTCAGAGATCATCTTTAGATATATAACCTTCTCAAGTTCGCAGACTAGGTTCGTGGACTTAAGACATCGGACAAAGTTTATAAACTCCAGCATAAATTCTCGGGTTTGAGAACTTCGTCGGTTCGCGGACTTGGATCACGCAAGTAGTTTGTCAACTCCAGCTGAAATTCTCGGGTTTGAGAACTTTGGCAGTTCACGGACTGAGTTCGCGGACTTGGCACTTGCCATACTTCCGGTTCTCTTAATCAACAAAGTTCGAGAACTTCGGTTCAAGGAATACATTGGTTATGTAATCTAAACTCTCATTCCAATCATTGAAACATTCTTAGAGGACGTTATATAGTTGTTACACCATTTCTCGTCAAAGCAATTTTCAAAGTGATTGAAACATTCATGACTTTCGTCACTAGGTAAAGATAAACTTGGTCGAAGCGAAAAGCTTACCAACACATATTTCGATATATAGATAGGCGAGGTATACTCGGCTCAAAATACCAAATGCGTATGATCTAGTCTATATATATAGCATACGACTTTTGTCTCAAAGAATAGGAGATAGAATAGATAGACTTTTGAGTGATAGATAAGTTCAAGTCTCCACATACCTTTTTGTCGAGAAGTTCCACCGGTTCCTTGAGTAGTCCTTCTACTTGTATGATGAATCGCCATGAAGTCCTTGAGCTCAACTACACTTACTATCCTAGTCCGAGACTTAGCTATAAGAGACTATAAATCAAGACTTATAGTTTTGATCACTAACATTGACAAACATGCTTGAGATAGCAACGCATGCGAGTTCGACCGAGCAGTGCTCTAACAATCTCCCCCTTTGTCAATTTTAGTGACAAAACTATCAATACATATGGAATACAAAAAAGATAATGAAACTTTAGTAGCTCTTATTCCATAGTCTAATCTTCAACTTTCCTTGAAATTTTCGTCCTTCCAAGTACTCCAATGATCCCAAAGGTTGTAAGTTTAGCACCATCGTTGTTGAAGATTCGTAGCTATAACAATGAGAAAGCATCGGTCTCGAACATTGTTATTCAGTGTCATAGTATTATTACACAGTGTCAAAGCTCAATTGTATCACAACTTCAACAATAATACTATGGTGATATGTATGACTCCCCCTTAGTCAATACTCCATCTCACATGAAAACCACTCCCCCTTACACAATGATCCGAAGACCATATGTATTTGTAGTGTGAACTACATATTAATTCCCCTCCTTTTTGTCAATAAAATTGGCAAAGGTACAAGAACAGGTTCATAATGAAATTTCCGTAAGAGACATTTCATGACTGAGAGAAAGAAACACACATCATCTTATTTAGATGCAATCATATAGTCGAAGCTAACAACATTCATCAAGGAGTTTAAAGATACAAGATAACCCCTCTAAAATTCCACAGCCGCACACCCCTCAAGATATGACCATTAAGCACAAGTTCAAAAGAACTCTCCCCCATTTGATGTCATTCCTGAAAGAACAACAACGAGCGACCTTAATTTCAAGAGAAAAGAAGGATTTTTATTGGACACCAAAACCATGTGAATGATTTTTATATCCAAAACTCAATCAAATTAATCATAAGTAAACCCATGATTAATTTAATCGGAATACATAATCAAATTAAACACAAAAGTGATCAATTTAATTCATTGTGCTCAACATAAGTAAACTTATGGAGCAACGACTAAGTTAACCATACAAGAGAGTGATTGGCTTAATCGTTCATATACTCAACACAAGAGAAACTTGTGGAGTAATAACTAAATAACCAACAAGATGGTTAATTTAGTTCTAAAATGCTCAACATAAAGTATCTTACGGAAGAACCAACAAGGCTAATCATAAATAATCAACTTTGTCGTATCGTGCTCAACATAAGATACATTACGGAGCCTCACGGTAACACAAAAAGGATGGATCAATGAAGATCAATACCGTGGAATACACAAGGATTCATTCTTTTGCACAAGCATATACAATAGCAATAATCCTTGGATACAAAAGATTTTAACATATCTTCCGTCAAGGACTGACAATATAGGCTTAACTTTTGTATATGTCAAAAGTCTATTCATTCTTAAACTAATAAACGAATACCGATCATGAACGACTTTACTTTTGACAAAATATGGGACAACATAGTTCACGGACGTAAACACCAATATCCCATATCAAATTGCAATATAACGAATCATAAAGATTAAATACTGCAAAACATCATCCTCCAAATATTTTTAGAATTTTATACCAAAAAAAACCTAAAAAATAAACACAAGAAGATGAAAAATAATAGCTATGTGTAGTCACAATCATCTTTATTCAAAGCACTAGTTATTCTTCCAACTAAGCCAAAAAGAAGACATACTAGGCAACAATAGTAAATCAACAAGCTTAAAGGAAAACAAACTTCAGTACAATTTCCGAACACGAACTAAAATGTGGACGGTTCGGGAACTTCACGAGTCATGGGGTTTTTGAGCTTGTGAACGACAGCATCCATTGCACCCTTAGAGAGGCGATTCTCTTTGCGAAGATCATTGATGTAAGACTTTATGAGACCAAGGTCAGCAGTAACCTTTTCCAACTCAGTTTTTAATGCATCAAGACTTTTCAGAGTTTCAATGAGCTCTTGTTTTGCTTCTCCAAAGTACTTAAGAAAGTCGTGAACAACTTCAGCAGTAATCATATCATCCTTTTCAGCATCCTCATGAACATAGGCAAAGTAACATGAAGCATTAGGATGATCTTCATCTACAAGAGTTCCTTTCTTCTTAGATTCGACAACAACTCCTTTTTCAAGGAATCCTCTTGCAAAACCACCATAGCAAGATGAAGAAGAAGACATACTTGATAACCCAGAAACCACCCTAGAGTATGCGTACGCGACCTTTGCAACTTAGGGTAAATATTTAAAGGTTTCCTGAGGGAAGGATTTTAGGGTTTAAACTGTTTACCCGTGTCAGAGTAAAGATACCCGAACGAGTATAACACTACCCAGAAACGTAAAGCCCACAAGTAAAACATTTGAGATTAAGGCACAGAAAACTCAAGTTGTACCAAGGACCAAGAAAAAGATAAACTTCCTAACAACGAGAAACGAAAAGTTAGAGCAAAACAAATACTTTAAGTAGAACTGGTCTGCAAGAGTTTAGCTATAGACGATAAGAAAATAATTCCACTCAACAGACCAACCAACCAAAAGTATACCTATTACCACATCTTACTCAAGAGGATTTTTATGATTAAGCTCTTTAAACCTTGTGATTAATTAGCACAAGTATGAGCAATATGCTCATCAAGAGATTTGTGTTTATGGCCAAGTTTCTTTTTCCTTCCGAGACGAGGAAATGATCCCTTGTTATGTGAGAACTTATCATAAAACTCACTGTCATCATATTTGAGTTCTTACCAGAGGAACTTAGGTTTGATGAGGAAGACAACCTGTTGACGAATTCTTTATACCCTTCAATTATCTTCTTCAGATTATCTCTCATTTCATCAATTTTTCTTCTTTCATCTGAACTTTCTTTCTCAACAGGAACAATCACACGTTCTTCCTTTAGACGATGTGTATTCAGATGTCTGTTTTGTTCTCGAGTGTTTGAGGAACTCATTGAACTTACTTTCCTGGTAATATACACAGGGTAAGTACGAAAACCAATTGGTTTAGTCATACGAATGTCAGTTACACCTTTAAGAATCAAATCTAAGGTGTGTTGAAGTTGAACCAAGGAGTTTTTCTTCAACTTAGAGGTTCCTTTTCGTTTTACCGAACTCTTCATTTCACAGACAAGACATACTTTCTGATCATCAGAATGATTAGATAGTACAGCCTTATAAACATCGTTAGAAGATTTCCTCCCTTCATTTGATGTGCAGCCTTCTTGATTGATGGTGACTTCAGACACATTCGTTTTACAAGAAGGGGTTTCAGTTTTTTCTTCTGAGCATGAACCATCTTTTGTGTAAGAAGTACTTGGTATATTAGATTGCTTTGAGCATCCTTGAATAGAGAGTTTACTCAAGTGATGTTCAATTTCTAAGGCATCTCTTCTGAGACTAGCTTCAAGAGACGTACATGATGACTGAACATCAGAACTTCCTTTGGATTTGCAATCTCTTATTACACCAAGTAGGACATCGACATGATGTTTTAACCGATTAAATCTATCATCTTGGATTCTAGCAAGGTTTAGAATCAATTGACTCTCTTCAGCTGTTTCCCATTCAATTGAAGGGTCACCGGAAGAACACATGTCGGTGTTAGTATGTCTCCTCGGTGTGGAAGGTTTGTCTATGTACAAGATAGTATAACCCTTCTTAGAATTAGACGAGATAGAACTTTTATTTCCGGTAATGCGTTTATCAGAGATAATACTCTTATCCATAGAGTCAGATCGCTATAAACACAGACTTGTGAGGTCTTAACGTGTTTGCCTGCTCTAATACCAATTGAAAAAGCGAGGGTCTAACAACACCACCCAATATTTCGCTTAGCAATCTGTATGGACTAACTCCGAAATACTTTCTAGAGAATCAACTAGACAGTCAGACTCAATCTAGGTAAAAGTATCTCAAGGAGTTAATATCTCTCTCTTGTTTTGATTTACTCAAACTAATAGAAATCAGCGAGTCCTAATCAAACACAAGGAATAACTTGGACGGTACCAAAGACCAATGTCCAAGGATCAATCAATGACAATCAAACAACCAAAGGTTGGATTATACCAATTGATGATCTATAAGCACAACCTGTATTATTTCAATTATAAAGATAAACAATATAATGCGGAAACTGAAATAACACAGACACCAGAAATTTTGTTAACGAGGAAACCGCAAATGCAGAAAAACCCCGGGACCTAGTCCAGATTGAATACACTTTGTATTAAGCCGCTACAGATACTAGCCTACTCCAAGCTAACTTCGGACTTGACTATAGTTGAACCCCAATCAGTCTCCCACTGATCCAAGGTACAGTTGTACTCCCTACGCCCCTGATCTCAGCAGGATACTACGCACTTGATTCCCTTAGCTGATCTCACCCACAACTAAGAGTTGCTACGACCCAAAATCGTAGGCTTTAACAATAAACAAATCTGTCTCACACAGACAAGTCTATCAAAGGATCAATCTGTCTCCCACAGAAAAACCCTAAAGTTTTTGTTCCGTCTTTTGATAATAATCAGGGTGAACAGGAACCAATTGATAATCTGGTCTTATATTCCCGAAGAACAACCAAGATTAATCAATCACCTCACAACAATCTTAATCGTATGGTAGCGAAACAAGATGTCGTGGAATCACAAACAATGAGACGAAGGTGTTTGTGATTACTTTTTATATCTTTCCTATCGGAGAAATAAAAAATCTCTAGCCAATCAATATGATTGTACTATTATGATAGAAGATGCAAGATCAGATCACACAACTACGATAAAAGTAGCATCGGTCTGGATTCGCAATCCCAATGAAGTCTTCAAGTCGTTAACCTGGTTTTAAAAGAAGAAAACCAAAGGTTAAAGGAGAACCGACTCTAGCACGCAAACTAGTAGCACACGTAAGGTGTGGGGATTAGTTTTGCAGAGTTGCTAGATGTCCCCTTATATAGTCTTTGAAATCAGGGTTTTGCCTTAGTTACAAAGCAATAAATATCCACCGTTAGATGAAAACCTGATTCAGATTCAAGCTAATATTTCTCAACCGTTAGATCAAAAACTTAGCTTGTCATACACAAATGATTGTACGCTTCTAAGTTTGTAAACCGCGCCCAAACGTGTACATTATTGGTTCAACAATAGTCTAACCAAAAAGGTTAACCATAAGAGCATTTCATACCAACCATGTTCTTCTTCACCATAACTAGTTCAAATGACTCAAATGAACTAGTTAAGAGAGTTGTTCAATTGCAAGGAAATCTTATGTAAGTACACAAGACACAATTGAAGCAAAGATGATTTGATTCACAAGAATCGGTTCATTAACTTTAATAGCCACGGTTTCAAAAGCATTCCTTAGTCTTTTAAGATTAAGTTCATAGATCATCTTTAGATATATAACCTTCTCAAGTTCGCAGACTAGGTTCGCGGACTTAAGACACCGGACAGAGTTTACGAACTCCAGCAGAAATTCTCGGGTTTGAGAACTTCGCCGGTTCGTGATGTATTTTTCAACTGAGTTGTAGTAAGATGATTGATTCACTCAGATTTGTTGAGAATTTGTTTTAAGACTTAATAAAGAAAATAAGGAAAAATATATATACAAAATTTGTCACAGGATGAAGAGAGACCGGGACTCTGGATTTCACTACTTTTCATATTGTTGTGGTTCAGTCATTACTTCTAGACAATATAGCTCAAACAAAAGAAGTTGTGACTCTAGTTCTTTGCCAAAATAGATTTCGTAAAATATTATTTGTAAGTTAAAAGCATGACGCATCTGAAGTAATTAAGACTAAGCATGCGGCATCTAACAAAATAACAAGTAATTAATAAAAATCATAAAACAATTAAATCTATGCAAAAAGTCAATAAAAGAATTAATTCATTTACCACAATCATGAAAAGTTGCTTCCTCCGTTGTCCCGGTGGTGGGGTTTAGCTTCTCATGGTGAAAACACACTCAAAGGAGTTTTTCATTGCTCAAAAAGGTGCTTACAAGGATGAAAAGGGAGGAACAACAATTAAAAACGGGTTTGTAACAATTATATTTGTTACAAACCAGAACGACCCACAGTATGTGTCACTGATACTGTTGCTTTAAGACTGTTGCCGCTGTGTCGCAATAACTGTAGCAAAATAAGACTGCTGCCTGTGTGTCGCAAAATTTGTAGCAAAATAGGACTGCTCAGTGTGGGTCTTATGTTCTTCGTGTTCTTGGTGCAGCAGCAGCAATGGAGGTTTCTGAAACTCTGATTTTTCGTCTCTGTTGTGTTCTCTTTCTCCCCCAACTCTCCATACCCTTCTATGATACCTTGTGAACATATTTATACGTGATTGCGACATTGAATCTCCTCCATTAACTCCAAATAATCTTCATTTACTCGGGTTATTTTCTTTTCATTTTTATCACTGATATTGATTTTCACGCGTTCTGAAGCTTCCATATTGCCATATTTAACTTCTTCACACTCCAAATAGTGGTTAGGTTCTTCCAAACACGAGCAGCACACGTCTAACTCGCTGTAATCCCGTGAATATCTTCTTCCGTGTACGCGCTGCCCTGTTTTCTTCTCACGGATTTTTCAGCCAAATTTGATCGAAACAAACACCGTTACCAGCTTTTTTATGACATATCACGTCTACCCATTAAGTTTCAGCCCTTTAGTCTACCCAGAACTCCTTCAAGAATCGATCGAAAGTTACACAGTTGAGAATAAAATTTCCCGCCAAAATGAATTTTTGAAATGTTGAAGATGGTGTCCCCCTAACCAAACTGGGGGTGCGAATAGAAGGTGCCCAACTGAGGTGCCCCTTATCCAAATTGAGGGTGCCTTTAGTACTTTTCTCCGGGAGTCTAAAACACCACTTTTCGAGCCAATTTCGCCGCAAGAGCTTATTTTTCCAAAAACATCTACAAAAACATAAAACACCATAATAAGTATGAAATCGAGTACTAACAATACAGAACATTGAGGACAAATTAGTCACAAAAATGTGTCTATCAAATACCCCCAAACTTATTATTTGCTAGTCCTCGAGCAAAACTAATAAAAAATAAAACCGAGTTAATCTCGGGAGGATTTACCAGAGGTGTACCCACAAAAACAAGACTTCTAATTGGTCACAAGTATCCAAAGAGCTATGAGGACATACATATTCTCAACCTATCTCCAAGTAACTAGAATGCCAGAGAAATTAAAGGTGTCAGCTCTAAAGCTGACTGAAGAAAAGGGGAGACACATCCGCAACACTACTAGATAAAGAGATATCCGCTACACAGCTAGATAAACATTGTAAGATGTGTCCGCTGTTTTACAGCTGGATAAGATTAGGAGAGAGATAAAGATGAGAGGGACATCTGCTACACAGCTGGACTAATCGCGTGTGATGATTTAAACCAGTGTTAGAAAGATCTTGTGCCAGATTGACAGCGGACTAACAAAGCAACCAAATTGCATCTCTCTTCGACTCTCTCATAGTGCTCAGTAGAAACAACGTCTTCTTCAGTCTTCAAATTTTGATGATAAACTATCGAACCTCATAGAACCTTGACAATTAACTCTTCTCTTCGATTTCTTGCTTGACTTATAAATTTCTACTTCCCTTTAGCCTTATTGAACAAAACGTAACGATGATTTTTTTCATTTTTTTCATTTGTTTTGTTTTTTTTTTTTTTTTTGGAAACAAAAATTACAAGACAACAATTTACATGGCCATGAAAGAAGGACTTTCAAAACTTGGATCTTCGCAACTTGTGATGTCTTGGTATCATGGATTCTAACAACTTATATCATTTGCTCTTATAACTTCAACTTTGATTTTTGAATTATTATTTTCTATTGTTGCATCTAAACCTAAAACGTCTTCAACTTTCTTCATAGATTTTGATGTTGCTCCGCTTGTTGATGATGATAAGTTTCTACTGAGAGAGAGTCGTAATAATCCAGTAACTAAGACTACATTGTGAGGTTGCTTAGTCTTTCTGGCATTTCCTCCTAACCTACTCGCCTTTCCATCATGGATGGTTAGGTCCATCACGGTTACCCTCTAAAAGGAACAAGTTCTCTCCTGAATTTCAAGGATCTCAATTTCTTTTTCTCTAATGTCTCAATAGGTTGTTATCTCTAGCATTCCAATTTCTATCTTTTCGGTGAGAAACAGTATGTAAACTTAGCTAACCGGGTACTATGTGACGCTAGAAGTTTCAAAAATGCGACTAAAATGTTTCTCCCATACCCCCAAACTTAAATCTAACATTGTCCTCAATGTTCTAAAGATAAAATTAAAAGCATGAACAAGGAGAAACTGTTACTGATGTATTTTCAAATGTTGTTGTAGATAGTGGTAAAAACTAGGTTCTTTCGAACTTGTGAAGGTAACCTTTTTTTTAGATTTAATTAAATTGTAAAGAAAATAACAAAGTGATTGAAATATTTTTGGAGGAAACTGGGGCTAAGGATTTCACTTTTCTACCATTTAAATTGATATTTCTAATATTTATTATGCAAATTTTTCCTTTAAAATAATTTTAATTATTGCTAAAACTGATTTTTTAAAATAATAACTGTAAGTTAAAAGCATGGAATATCAAAAACTCTAAGTCAAGCATAATCCATCAATCAAATAACAATTATTTAATAAAAATCTTTGGAAAAAAATCCTATATACTCAAGGCAAATAATTAAATAAATTTAATTGCATAAATAATAAAAATAGAATTACCAATTTTTTATTGGTGGAATTGCTTCCTCCGTCGCCCCAGAGAATAAGTTTAGCTCATCATGGTATAATACATCTCAAAAGATTTTATTAATGCTCACAAGTTGATTACAAATGATGAAATAACAAGAAAATCAATTTATGACCGTCCTTTGCAACACACAAGAAACGTCTGAAAAGAACGCACATGAGAAGTGCAGTTGACGCTGTGTGAAATCACGGGAAAGGAATAGGGAATTGTCGCAGTTCAGCGACACTCCTCTACGACTTTCCTGGTTGGTCTTGGTTCTTCGTGTTCTTAGCTGAGCAGCAGCAGAACTCTTCTTGTTGTCGACCCTTTCCTTCGATTCTCTCGGCTCTAACTCTCTCCCAATGACTTGCTAACCCTTCCAAACTCTTTTGCCTTGTATTTAAGTGTTTTAGGACCAAAATATCCGACCATTACTTGCGTATATTCTCCATTTAATCCGTCATTGCTCGCTTCCCTTAGTTAACGATAATTTCCAATTATAACTTTGTCACACGTAAACTTTGATCCTGCACGCTCTAGTAAGCCTTATACATGCCTCATAAGTCATCCAACTCCTCCAAAACACTTCCATGCACAACCAAAACACACACAACACCGTGTACAGGCCGTGTTCACTCCGTGTAGCTCTGTTTTGAGCTCGAGAATCAAATCGATATTTCCAGCCAATTCCGATCAAATTCGACACCCAAACTATCTTCCTTAGGCTAAATCACATCTTTCTACCAAAATTCAGCCATTGAATCGACCTACCACTACTTCATTTCTTCGATCGAAAATTCTCCTGTGTGTGAACATTTTTCCCGCCAATTTTGAGAATTTGAATTGTTGAAGAAGGTGCCCCTTATCCTGGACTGGGGTGCGAATAGAAGATGCCTTGGGGTGACCTGGGGGTGCCCCTTAGTAATTAGGTTACCCCTTATCCAAACTTGGGAGTCCGAATAACACGTGCCCTCCGGGTGCCAAAATCAACTTTTCGAGCCGAATTTTCTTAAAATATTTATTTCCAAAAAATACCTACAAATACATAAAATAACAAAATTAGTACAAAATCGAGTGCCAACAATATATAGTATTGAGATCAAATTAGACACAAAAATGTGTCTATCAAATACCCCCAAACTTATTATTTGCTAGTCCTCGAGCAAAATTTATTCTTGAAAAGTGACCGAGTTAATCTCGGGTGGGTTTATCAGAGGTGTACCCACAAAAACCAATACTCCATATCCTAGCTATCTACGCAGAACCTTGGAAAGCACTAAAGAACCTCCTTGGTTGGCATACAATTATTGATTCTAAGAGGAAGAACCCTGATGCGAAATTCCAATTGTTGTACACGAGTTTGCACTCAAGCATACTAAAATTCATATAAGTGACAGAGCTCTACTAAGATAGTTTCACGATGGACATCATACTCGGAGTCAGACTAATCACATGAAAAGATTAAGAAGATGGAAAAAGAAAAATGTAGATGGTTGAAAAGTGAACGGTGTTTCCCATATCTGTCTGAAGGCCTCTGCCAAGATGAACCTAACCTAAATGACTGAGATACCGGTCTGACTAATATTAACACACTGGCATATACAAGGGAACCAGTGGTCAATAACTTAAATCTAGATCAACAAACTGGCAAATACAAGGGAACCAGCAGTTGACTACACATAACCATTTTTTTTTTTTTTACTTAACGGCATGAATAGATCTTTTTGATCCAAGCGCATGCTTCTTGTCAGCAGATTACACGATAGTTCCCACGGGTCCTGCATTCCACGCTTGCTTAGGCGACGGAAACAGGGAGAACACACGCATATTGCTATCCAAGTGTTAATACTTATTCCGATTGGTCTAACTGGTCCGGTCTTTTTTTTTTTTTTTTTTTTTTTTTTTTTTGAAAAATGTAACTCAGTCACTCTATTTCACCCTAGCAAAGGTAACAATTTGAATCGTGTGCCCCACCAAATCACTTGAAACAAAAGAAAACTAAAAATAGAAAGTGAAAAGGACTCGACAAGATATGGCGAAACTATCATGTTATTTCTAACACCTGAGCTCTGTGCTTTTATGAATAGACTCTATAGATGTTTCCATCTAGTCAGATTGGTTCCTCAACTCCTAAAACAAAAATGTTTCCATCCACTTAGATTGGTTAGTGCTATCCTTAATAGGCGTAAATTTCTAGGCTCTGGAGTTTATTTATTGCAACTTAAAACTAACAAAAAGTTTCTTCCCCACCCCCAAACTTAAATCTAACATTGTCCTCAATGTTCTAAAGATAAAATTAAAAGCATGAACAAGGAGAAACTGTTACCACTTGAAGAAAAAGAGTTAGGGAAAGATATTACCATGTTGCATGAGATTGGGTTACCTCCCAAGAAGTGCTAAGTTTAAAGTCTTCAGCCAGACATCAAATACCTCAAAAAGGATCTTCACCTTCCAAAGTCATATACCAATAGCCGAAAGAGTTGTGGGTCCATAATACCAAATAGAGCTAACACCAATATGAGACAACTGCACTGGTTCAGAAAAATGAACAGAAGGAGCACATCCTCATCTAAGGTTTCTTGCAAGACAATCGGATCTATCCAGAGCCTCCAGTTGGGCTTCATAAGAGTGTCTTGAAAAATAGATTCATCCGAAAAGTGGGTTTCTAATATATGGATTTCCTCCTGAAAAGTATCAGGCGGATCAGGTTGTGGAGTCTGAATAGGCTCAAGCGATACCTCAGATGCACTAGGCTTGAGTCCCAAGTTAGGGACTTCTACTGGGGATAATTGACAATCTCTACCCCCAAATTTAGGGTAATCACTATTCTCCGTAAGACCTTTAACTATGGCTTGAATTTCTTCTAGTTCACTACCCCAAACTTAGAGTTTTGGGTATCTCTACATAAACTAGTCACAATATTCCTAATTTCTAAACCATCCGGTTCCTGAAAAAGGTCAATTGCTTTCTCTGAGTTATAATCAGGTGGTTCATCCTCTAAATTCTTTTGAGGTGTACTAGCTATAGGACTTAGATGTTTCATATCCTCTATGGTCATCCCTAGGGTTTCCTTATTGTGTTGAAGCACGGTTACTGGCCTAATTTCATGATCACTATCCAAATCGGAAGTTATAGGCAAAATCTCAGATGGGCCTACAAATGCATAATTGGGGTCCAACTTAGGAGGATCTTTAGGCTCTTCGAAATAAGGGCTTAAGGTAGATTCGGTAGCTAGTAATAGTTCAAACCTAGATTTCCATCTATCAGTATCTAACATAGGAATAGAATCCAACAGAGCATTTACTTGTTCAATGTTGCTATCATCGTCGAAATCCATGCTAAAACGGGCTAGACAACTCTCTAATGGATCTTCCGATTCGGTGTTTGGTACAGACTTCGGAACTAAGGTTCCTATCATGTTGACCTCTTCAATGCACGTGTCATCTAGCTCAGAATGTAGCTTATTGACATTAAAATATTAACTCAATAGTCATATTACCAAAAGATAGATTCATAATACCATTTCGACAGTTTATGATCGCATTAGATGTGGCTAAAAACGGGCGACCTAAAATCACTGGTATTTGGTTCTCTGGGTCAGGGACAGGTTGGGTATCTAGGATAATAAAATCCACTGGATAAATAAACTTGTCAACCTCTATGAGAACATCTTCGATCACACCACGAGGAATTTTAACGGACCTATCAGCTAACTGAAGTGTCATCTGTGTAGGTTTCATCTCACCAAGTCTAGCTTAAGGTACACATGGTATGGAAGTAAGTTCACACTGGCTCCTAAGTCAAGCAACGCTTTCTCAACACGGTACTTACCTATTGTACAAGCAATGGTAGGGGACCCTGGGTCTTTATACTTAGGAGTAGTGGTATTCTGAATAATAGAACTCACGTGACTAGCTATGAAGGCTTTCTTCTGGACACTGAGCTTACGCTTTCGCGTACACAAGTCCTTAAGGAACTTGGCATAAGAGGGAATCTGCCTAATTGCATCTAATAATGGAAGGTTTATTAACCTGCTTAAAAACCTCCAATATATCATTAAAGTTGGACTCCCTCTTAGTCGGAACTAGCAGCTGGGGGAACGGGGCTCTGGGAACAAAGCCGGGCTCATCAGGACCCTCATTGGTCTCTTTGGAGACTCTATCAGTCTCCTCATTTTCTGGCTCATAAGGGTGAACTACAGCATGTTCACTTTCAGGTATGCCGACCTTATTATCAACTTTCCTTCCACTCCTAAGGGTCGTAACAGAGTTAACATGACTGTACGATTTCTCTCCTCTAGGGTTAGGATCAGTATTACTAGGGAACCTTCCTTCCTCTCTCTCATTAATATACTTAGCTATTTGGCCGACTTGAAGTTCTAATTTAGCAAAAGACTGGGCACTATTCTTAAAATTCTGTTTGGTTTCCTCTTGAAAATTACCCTGGCTTTTTACTAACATTTCCTGGCTTTGCGATAGCATTTCCTGGCTCTTCCTTAATATACTAAGGGTTTCCTCTAAGCTAGTTATTCTATTCTCAGATGGGTTCTGGGTCTGTCCTGAAGGGTTCTTAGTATAACCAAAACCTGGGGGAGGCTGAGAATTACTAGACTGGCCTTGATTCTGGCCCTTAGACCAAGAGAAATTAGGATGGTTTCTCCAACCAGGGTTGTAGGTTCTGAGTAGGGGTCAAACTTCTGACGGTTCTCAAACCTAGCATTGTTATAGACAGCATGAGCTTGCTCTTCACTAACCTGACCTTCCCAAAATGAGTTATCGGGCTCTATTCCACAACTAGAGATTTGAGAGGCTCTATTAGGTTCAACAAGGGACTTATTTTTAGGTTGACCCATTTCTAACGCTTCTAACCTTCTAGACAAAGCAGCAAACTTAGCATCAGACGCAAAACTCGTATCTACCACATTGGTGCTACTTCTATTGACCAAGAGTCTTTTAGGGGGTTCAACACAAGATTCCCACTGTTGGGATTTTTCAGCGATAACTTCTAAGAAGGTAAAAGCATCATCAGCACTTTTACTAGTGAACTCACCAGCGCACATAGACTCAACCATGGCTTTGGTCGAATAGTCTAAACCATCATAAATAATTTGTACGAGTTTCATCTTATCAAATCCATGGTGAGGACACTGAGATAGGAGATCATTGAATCTCTCTAAAAATCTATAAAGAGACTCTCCCTCTTGTTGCGCACTAGCACTAATTGTCTGCCTAACAGCTGCAGTTTTATGCTTAGGGTAGAATTTCATATAGAAAGCGGCAATAAGTTCCTGCCATGTTTCAATGGATTCAGATGGTAGGTTGTTCAGCCAGGTCTTGGCTTTATCTCTCAAGGAAAAGGGAAACATCTTAAGTTTCAAGACTTCATCAGTAAGGTCTTTTATTCTAATTGTCCCACAAATTTCCTCAAAGTCCCTAATATGGAAATAAGGGTTCTCATCATCTTTTCCTAAGAATATAGGGATCATTTGGAGAATACTAGGTTTTATCTCGAAATTAGCCGTAGTGGCTGGCAATTTAATGCACGAAGCTCGGTTGGTCCTAGTTGGGAACATGTAATCTTTCAAAGTTGCCATCGCTGGCACAACAGAAGTACTAGGGGTTATGAGATTTTCACGAAGAGACAGATTCTCAAAACTGAAGTTTCCAAAAACAGGGCTCTCAAAAGAACATCTTCGAGCTCCCTGCTTAAATCAGAAGAACTACTAGGTTTTTCGCTAATCAATCGACCTAGAGTATTCTTTTCCAAGCCCTATAACAAAATCGGGCATACACTAAAAAAAATCAAAAAGAAATAAAAATCCTAACAGGAAGGTTCTAGCAATCACACACAGGCTGACTCGACTTTACCACAGCAAACCTAGAGATTTCTAGCAAACAACAAGCATGATGGCTCACTTAGATTGTTTCTAGACCAGCTTCTATCTCTCGAAGGGGAATTCGTTACAATTTAAGCAAACCCCTCTGGAATCAATCCGAGTCAAAGTAAGTTGAATCGAGGCGAGGGAAGCTTAGTGGAGCTTTGATACCCAAGGCCTCACCGCAGTACAAGGCGGCGCAGTCACGCATTCAACTCACAGAAACCGTCATGAACTTCGAAGTATGCTAAAAGAATAACCAATATCCTTCGAAAATTTTTCCTAACAAGCTCGATACCCTATAGGTCTCTTTCTAATCAGATTTTAAAGCTTGGGTTCGCGTTAGGTTTTGTTCTCCTAAAGCGGGCAAGAAGGGAGCGGTGATGAAATCCGAACCCTTATCTTGTTTAGGCCAGGCCTTGCCCTTTACTAGGAAAATAAAGACAGTCCTTCGTCCTCAATCAATGCACCTTAAGGAATACAGTAACCGCTTGCAGGAGATTCGCGGTGTTTCGATTGGACTTACCTCCCGTACCAGACGGGGGATGAACCGTTGTCGTCGACTCGGGCCACGACTCCTATGCCGTGTGCGAACCCGAGGGGCCGAGGTGATATTGTAATCACCGTCCTTCCCTGCACACGGTTTGTATTTAACTACCCTTCCGTAGGGTTTAAAAAAAATAATAATAAAGTCCAAGAGTCCAGTCCAAAGTCCAAATAAAGTAAAGTGCAAAAGAAAAAGAAAAAGAAAAATAACCTAAAAAAAAAATATAAAAAATCTCTCTCTTTTTTTTTCTCTCTTTTCTATATATAAAACAAAACAAAAAAAAAATTTCTCTTTCGCTCCTTTCGCTTTAAGCTTTTCCTTCCAAGGTCCTTAGTACTCCACTTCGAACCTGCAAATCAAAGACAAAAAGAAACGTAAAAAGGAAAAAAAAAATAATAAACCTAAAAAAAATTCTACCTAAGCACAGGTCCCCGGCAGCGGCGCCAAAAACTTGATGTATTTTCAAATGTTGTTGTAGATAGTGGTAAAAACTAGGTTCTTTCGAACTTGTGAAGGTAACCTTTTTTTTAGATTTAATTAAATTGTAAAGAAAATAACAAAGTGATTGAAATATTTTTGGAGGAAACTGGGGCTAAGGATTTCACTTTTCTACCATTTAAATTGATATTTCTAATATTTATTATGCAAATTTTTCCTTTAAAATAATTTTAATTATTGCTAAAACTGATTTTTTAAAATAATAACTGTAAGTTAAAAGCATGGAATATCAAAAACTCTAAGTCAAGCATAATCCATCAATCAAAATAACAATTATTTAATAAAAATCTTTGGAAAAAAAAATCCTATATACTCAAGGCAAATAATTAAATAAATTTAATTGCATAAATAATAAAAATAGAATTACCAATTTTTTATTGGTGGAATTGCTTCCTCCGTCGCCCCAGAGAATAAGTTTAGCTCATCATGGTATAATACATCTCAAAAGATTTTATTAATGCTCACAAGTTGATTACAAATGATGAAATAACAAGAAAATCAATTTATGACCGTCCTTTGCAACACACAAGAAACGTCTGAAAAGAACGGCACATGAGAAGTGCAGTTGACGCTGTGTGAAATCACGGGAAAGGAATAGGGAATTGTCGCAGTTCAGCGACACTCCTCTACGACTTTCCTTGGTTGGTCTGTTCTTCGTGTTCTTAGCTGAGCAGCAGCAGAACTCTTCTTGTTGTCGACCCTTTCCTTCGATTCTCTCGGCTCTAACTCTCTCCCAATGACTTGCTAACCCTTCCAAACTTTTTGCCTTGTATTTAAGTGTTTTAGGACCAAAATATCCGACCATTACTTGCGTATATTCTCCATTTAATCCGTCATTGCTCGCTTCCCTTAGTTAACGATAATTTCCAATTATAACTTTGTCACACGTAAACTTTGATCCTGCACGCTCTAGTAAGCCTTATACATGCCTCATAAGTCATCCAACTCCTCCAAAACACTTCCATGCACAACCAAAACACACACAACACCGTGTACAGGCCGTGTTCACTCCGTGTAGCTCTGTTTTGAGCTCGAGAATCAAATCGATATTTCCAGCCAATTCCGATCAAATTCGACACCCAAACTATCTTCCTTAGGCTAAATCACATCTTTCTACCAAAATTCAGCCATTGAATCGACCTACCACTACTTCATTTCTTCGATCGAAAATTCTCCTGTGTGTGAACATTTTTCCCGCCAATTTTGAGAATTTGAATTGTTGAAGAAGGTGCCCCTTATCCTGGACTGGGGTGCGAATAGAAGATGCCTTGGGGTGACCTGGGGGTGCCCCTTAGTAATTAGGTTACCCCTTATCCAAACTTGGGAGTCCGAATAACACGTGCCCTCCGGGTGCCAAAATCAACTTTTCGAGCCGAATTTTCTTAAAATATTTATTTCCAAAAAATACCTACAAATACATAAAATAACAAAATTAGTACAAAATCGAGTGCCAACAATATATAGTATTGAGATCAAATTAGACACAAAAATGTGTCTATCAGTTACCACTTGAAGCAAAAGAGATAAGGAAAGATATTACCGTGTCGCAAGAATATTGGGTTACCTCCCAAGAAGTGCTAAGTTTAAAGTCTTCAGCCATACATCGGAAGGAATTAGTCACCTCATAGAATCATATAGAAGTAGTCGGAATAACTGTGGGTCATCTGGATCAAAAAGTATTACCCACAAGAAGAGGAAACTGCAACAGACCAAAAAGATACCGAACATACCCTTGTTTAAGACAACTACATCTAGTTGTGGCTCAGGTTCAGGTTCTATAACTGGGTCTAGATAACAGGTTTTCATCGGTTTGATTTCCTCAAAGCTAAGATCCGGTTCAGGTATTAGAGTCTGGAAAAACTCAACTAAGAACTTAGAAGCACATAACAACAACCTGAATAATTGGGGATCCTCTAAGTCAATTAGATTTGACTCATACAGCTGACCACAATGAAAGAGGTGGTCTTCCTTAAGAAAATGTGTCGACCCTAATATCCTAAAGTGATTAGGTTTAGTCTCAAAACTTAATAACCGACACATCTTAAAATCAAAAGTTCCCACAATTGGAAGAAAAGTTTTTGGTGGGAAAACAAAGTCAATCTTGGTATCATAGCCTGGGTTAACCACATCAACCAGAGGATGGGTTTCTAACAACTGAGCTTCTTTCTGGACATCATTAGGTTCGGGAAAACGTGTATGAAGATAATCTTGTAAGATGGTTGAGGCACAAATGTCAAGTCCTACAGGAGGGTACTTTTTAAGAGTTAAAGCACACGGAGAATGATAATCACCCCCAAACTTAGAGTTTTCTGTGTCTCTAGAAAGACTAGTCACAACTTCCCTAATTTCTAGGTCATCAGATTCCTGAAAATGGTCAATTGCTTCTTCTAAGTCTGGTTCATCCTCACTCATCTCTACGAGTTTATCATCTTCTAAGACTAGTGTTTCTAAATTGCTAGATTCTAAAACAGTATTCTCAGGGTAAACTCTTTCCTCTAAACCATCATCACAATCATATAAAGGATTATCAGAGAAAGTTTCATATAAATGCTCATCAACTAAGGTTTTAATCATAGTTACCTCCTCTGATTCACTGATAGGCACATCAAATAATGGATTATCCAACATACTGCAGTCTAAAGGATCATGAACTACATCGTCTAAAACGGGGGTATCTCTAGTCAAATCCACATCCTTTTGAATAGGTGAATAATTATTAAAATTGTTTGGATTTGTACTAGAAATAACACGATCATTATAAAGCTCAACCGGAGTAACAAATTCCTGATCACTATGCCTACATATTTCATGTTCTTCATCAATACTATCCTCATCATAATCATCACTATAATAACATAAAAATGATCGAACCTTATCAAAACAAGTAGTGTTACCAATTCTAACCTCGTCATCTTGATTATGTGAATAAAAACTATCCTTATTTTCGAGGGTGGTATTGGGAAAACTACACTGGAAATTAAGACTATCCTGAGCAAGTTTTTCCAAAATCCTATTTGTATTCTCAGTAAATTGCTTGAGGGTCTCTTCTAGAGATATCTTAGTTGACCGCTCTACGGACTCTTCTGGGAGAAGAATATTATAAGTATCTTTCATAAATAACTTCCGTGCTGACTCATTGAAACTCTTGAGAGACTCTTTTAGAGAAATAGAAGGATTGTTTTGCTCGTATGACCTGTGGGTATGTGGATAGTAATTGGGCTCAAAATGGTATGGACCATAACCTTCAAAGGTTTCGTGTTCCCAGTCACTATTCACACTATGGTCATAAAAAGGATAATGTCTAAGCTGCTCAGTCGGATACTCATTGTATTGGCTATTATAATACCAGTTCGACATCCTAACTGCAAGGGAATTCTAAACAAACACAAAGAAGGCTGACTCGACCACAACAAGCCTATTTTATCTAGCAAACAAAAAGCATGATGGCTCCACTTAGATTGTTTCTAGACCAGCTTCTAATCCTTCGAAAGGGAATTCGTTACAATTTGAGCAAACCCCTCTGGAATCAATTCGAGTCAAAGTAAGTTGAATAGAGGCGAGGGAAGCTGCGTGGAGCTTTGATACCCAAGGCCTAACCGCATTACAAGGCGGCGCAGTCACGCATTCAACTCACATAAACCATCATGAACTTCGAAGTATGCTTAAAAGCGTAACTAATATTTCTCGAATGACTTTCCTATTAAGCTCGTTACCCTATCAGTCTCGTTCTAGTCAAAATTTTAGGCTTAGGTTCGCGTAGGTTACGTGTTCCTAAGGCGGGCAAGAAGGAAACGGTGATGAAATCCGAGTCCTTATCTTGATTTGGCCAGGCCTTGCCCTTTACTAGAAAATTAAATCCGATTTCAGGTCCTCAACATATAGGCATACAAAATCATCCAGTAAACCCGCTGACAGGGGATTCGCGGGTGTTTAGAATTCTTACCCCCCGTTCCAGACGGGGGATGAACCGTTGAAGTCGACTCGGGCCACTGACTCCAATGTCAGTGTACGAACCCGAGGGGCCGAGACGATATCGTAATCGTCGTCCTTCTCTGCACACAGTTTATATTTAAAACTACTCTTCCGTAGGGTTTTAAAAAAAAAATAAAAAAAAATGTCCAATGTCCAAAAATAAAAATGTCCAAAAATAAAACTTTACAAAAATAAAAAACTTAATTACAGTTTCTAAAAAAAATAAATAAAAATTATTTATAAAATCTTCTTCTTCACTCCTTTTGGATTTCTCTTTTCTTTCCTTTTTGGGCTTCGCCTTTCTTTTCAGCACTTCTCTTTTTCTTTAGCTTAGCTCCAAATCTGAAAGCAACTAAAAGTACCAAAACGCGTAAAAAAGAACAAATAAAATAAAACCTAAAAACAAATCTATAAACAAATCCGCGTCGGCGGCGCCAAAAATTGATGTGTTTTTCAATTGAGTTGTAGTAAGATGATTCGTTCACTCAGATTTGTTGAGAATTTTTTTTAAATCTTAATAAAGAAAATATGGAAAAATATATATACAAAATTTGTCACAGGATGAAGAAAGACCGGGACTCGGGATTTCACTACTTTTCATATTGTTGTGGTTCAGTCATTACTTCTAGAAAATATAGCTCAAACAAAAGAAGTTGTGACTCTAGTTCTTTGCCAAAAATAGATTTCGTAAAATATTATTTGTAAGTTAAAAGCATGACGCATCTGAAGTAATTAAAGCTAAGCATGCGACATCTAACAAAATAACAAGTAATTAATAGAAATCATAAAGCAATTAAATCTATGCAAAAAGTCAATAAAAGAATTAATTCATTTACCACAATCATGAAAAGTTGCTTCCTCCGTTGTCCCGGTGGTGGGGTTTAGCTTCTTATGGTGAAAACACACTCAAAGGAATTTTTCATTGCTCAAAAAGGTGCTTACAAGGATGAAAAGAGAGGAACAACAATTAAAACCGGGTTTGTAACAATTATATTTGTTACAAACCAGAACGACCCACAGTATGTGTTACTGATATTGTTGCTCTAAGACTGCTGCCGCTGTGTCGCAATAACTGTAGCAAAATAAGACTGTTGCCTGTGTGTCGCAAAATTTGTAGCAAAATAAAACTGCTCAGTGTGGGTCTTATGTTCTTCGTGTTCTTGGTGCAGCAGCAGCAATGGAGGTTTCTGAAACTCTGATTTTTCGTCTCTGTTGTGTTCTCTTTCTCCCCCAACTCTCCATACCCTTCTATGACACCTTGTGAACATATTTATACGTGACTTGGCTCACGCAAGTAGTTTGTCAACTCTTACAGAAATTCTCGGGTTTGAGAACTTCGGCAGTTCGCGGACTGAGTTTGCGGACTTGGAAATTTCCATACTTCCGGTTCTCTTGATCAACAAAGTTCGAGAACTTCGGTTCAAGGAATACATTGGTTATTCAATCTAAACTCTCATTCCAATCATTGAAACATTCTTAGAGGACGTTATATAATTGTTACACCATTTCTCGTCAAAGCAATTTTCAAAGTGATTGAAACATTCATGACCTTCGTCACTAGGTAAAGATAAACTTGGTCGAAGCGAAAAGCTTACCAACACATATTTTGAGATATAGATAGGCGAGGTATACTCAGCTCGAAATACCAAATGTGTATGATCTAGTTTATATATAGCATACGACTTTTGTCTCAAAGAGTAGGAGATATAATAGATATACTTTTGAGTGATAGATAAGTTCAAGTCTCCACATACCTTTTTGTCGAGAATTTCCACCGGTTCCTTGAGTAGTCCTTCTACTTGTATGATGAATCGCCATGAAGTCCTTGAGCTCAACTACACTTACTATCCTAGTCCGAGACTTAGCTATAAGAGACTAGAAATCAATACTTATAGTTTTGATCACTAACATTGACAAACATGCTTGAGATAGTAACGCATGCGAGTTCGACCGAGCAGTGCTCTAACATCTTGAATTTACACAATTATGTTTGGTATAAGGAATGCATTCAATTTGGAAGTATAAAAGTCATATCTTGGAATTGTCAGGGATGTGGGAAAAAGTATCCTAGAGAGCACTTCAGTAACTTAGTCCAGTCGATACAACTTAATATTATCGTTCAGAGTGAAACAAAAAACACTAGACAAAATGTTAGAAGCCTTTTCAGATCGGTCAATTATGATAACGTGCAAATAATGGATCCAATAGGAAAATCATGGGATATATCAATGGCTTGGGTCGACACAATTAATCTTAAAGTTACTCAGACCTCAGACTACTTCATTAATGCTTGCATTACAGATCAGATCAGCGGTAAAGATTGGATGATTAGTTGCTTATATGGTAGTCCTAATAACAAGAACATTACTTGGACTTTTTGTCTCATATGTCTTCTGTAATTAACCTTCCTTGGATGGTAATAGGGGATTTGAATATTACTTTGCATCAGGATGAAATCGGGGGTGTTGGTAAGATCAATAGAGGGGAAATTGATAACTCAGTTAGTGTTGTGAATGAGGCTGGTCTTATAGATTTAGGGTTCTGGGGATATCCTTTCACTTGGTATAATCACAGAAATGATAATGATCTGATTGAAAAGAGATTAGATAGAAGTTTAGCGAATAATGAGTGGATCTCTCTCTTTCCATATGCTAAGGTTTTTCACTTGAGTTTGATAGCTTCAGATCATGGGCCGATTATTCTAAGTACTAAACATGATAGGAAAGATGGCGCTAAACCCTTTAAATTTTTTGGCACTTGGCTAGATGAAAAATCATGTATAGATGTAGTAAATGATTCCTGGTTAATTCATCATCATGGTTCTCCTCCCTTTCAAGTTGCTAAAAAATTATCTGTTTGCAAAAGAAACTTAATTCTGTGGAATAAAAACCAGTTTGGTAATGTTCATTTAAAATTAGATCAGGCAATTCAAAATCTTGAAAATTTTAATAATAACACTCAGGTTAGAAATAAATCTGAAATTTTGAAACAGTTAAATATGGAAGTTGAGAAATGGTACAACATTAGCGAATCTTATCTAAAAATAAAAAGTGGAGATAAAGTCTTGAATCTGGGAGACAAAAATACTGGTTACTTTCATGGTCTTGTGAGAACTATGACACCGAGAAATAGAATAACTGATATTAAGAATGATAATGGTGTTTGGATGGAAAGTAGGAACCAGATTAAGGGAGTGTTGTTTCAACACTTCTCTAAAATGGCGATTACTACTAATACTGAAATAAATAGTGAACTCTTGGCTAATATTCCTTGTATGGTTACTGATGATGATAATCTGGTCCTTATGAAAACTCCTCAATATGAGGAGATAAAAGACATCGTTTTTCAAATGACTCCTTCTTCTTCTCCGGGGCCTGATGGCTTCCCGGTTGTTTTCTTTCAGAAAAATTGGGATCTTGTTTCTCTGGATATTGTTTCAATGGTTCAAAAAAAATTAACTCTGGGTTTCTTCTTAAGGAGATAAACAATACGTTCATTTCCTTGATTCCGAAAAAAATATCTGGATGAAGCTAGCCAATTCAGGCCGATAAGTTTATGCAATACTACTTATAAAATAATTTCAAAACTGATGGCTAGTAGAATAAAACCTCTTTTAGATAAATTGATTTCTCCGTTCGAATCGGCTTATGTCCCAAGCAGGCAGATTTCGGACAACATATTAATAGCACATGAACTGATACACACAATGAAAAAAAAAGAGGAAAAAATGGTTATCTAGGTTTAAAGATTGACATGTCTAAAGCGTTCGACAGGGTTGAATGGAATTTTCTCCTAGCTTTTCTTAGGAAAATGGGTTTTGGTCTTGCCTGGTGTAATCTTATTCACCATTGCATCAACACTACCTCTTCTTATGTGTTATTAAATGGTTCTCCTGGGAAGATGTTCTATCCTTCTACAGGAATTAGGCAAGGATATCATTTATCTCCTTACCTATTCATTCTTTGTATGGAAAGTTTGTCCTGCTATTTGATGGATGCTAAAAAAAAAGGGTTAATACATGGTATTAAAGTTACCAAAGATTGTCCCCCTATCAATCATCTGCTTCTTGCAGATGATCGTCTGATTTTTGCTGATGCTAATCTCATTGAGAGTAAAAATATTCTTAAAATCTTCAATACTTTTAGTGAAGGATCGGGTCAACTAATAAACTTTAAAAAATCAGGGGTGTTCTTTAGTAGTAGATTTCCTAATAAATTTCAGAGAATCATAATCAAAATCCTTAAAGTCCAGAAAATCAAGTTAGATGACAAATACCTGGGGGCTCCTCTTTTCACCAACACCTCTAAAATTGCTTGTTTTGAACCTCTCGTAGGTAGAGTTGCTGGTAGGATAAAAGGCTGGAAAAATAGGAATGTTTCCCCTGCCGGCAAAGGAGTGCTTATTAAATCCACCCTTGAAACAATTCCGAATTATCAAATGAATTGTTTCACAATTCCGCAGTTTACTTTAAACAAAATAATGGCGCTGCAACGTGATTTTTTTTGGGGGAAAAAATAGGGTAAATCTAAAGGACTTTATCCCAAAGCCTGGTCTGGTGTTAATAAAAGCAAAAAAGAGGGTGGGTTAGGTTTCCGTAACCTAAAACTTATGAATGAAGCTATGATAACTAAGATAGGTTGGAGGTTGATATCTTATCCTAAGTCTTTGTAGGGTACTATTTTCAAGTTGAAGTATTTCCCTAATGGAGATATCTTAGATGCCAACTACAAAGTGAAACCTACTGACTCTTGGCTTTGGAAAGGGATTTCCAAAAGCTTTAAGAACCTCAGGAAGGGGAGTTTCTGGGAAGTTAATAATGGTACAGATATTGATATTTGGAATCACAAGTTGATTCCATGTGAAGATAATCTGATTGTTTCCATTATTGAAGAGGCCAGACTTAATTTTGTTAAAGTCAGGGATCTTTTTAATGTTCAAGCTACTAATTGGGATCTAAACAAACTTAAATTGTGTTTTGCTGATGTTATAATTTTAAAAGATGTTGTTATCAGATTTGATATTAACTCCAAAGATAGGCTGAGATGGAGTTATACTCCAAACTTGGACTTCACTGTTGGGTCTCTGTATAAAACTTTGTCTGAAAATGATGGTTCTAATTGTCCGATACGTTATGTTACTAGTACTGTTAATTGGCCTAGGCTCTGGAAAATTAATGTTATGCCCAGAATTAAAGTTTTCATTTCGAAGTGTCTTCATGACATTCTTCCCGTAGGAGACAGAATCTACAGGATTCTGAAGAACATAGATAATTGTTATACTTTGTGCAACTTTGAAATAAAGAATGTTGATCATCTTTTTATGAATTGTGAATTTGTTAAAAATGTTTGGAAGTGTCTGCCGTACAACCTCAGTAAAGTTAAAACCAAAAGTCATACTTTTCAAATTTGGTTTCAAATTTGGTTTCAAAATAAAAACAATTTTAGTCATGATGATGTTAACTGGGTAAACATATGTGCTACCACTATTTGGTTTGTATGGAAAGCTAGGTGCCAGAAAGTCTTTGAGAAAAAAAAACCTTGTCACAAGTTTGTAGCCAGCCAGATTGTGAGTCATATTATGGCAGGCAACAATTTTACAAGAAAAAGGAAGACAGTTACAGATGCATCTAGAGAGGATGGAAGTAACAAGGCTTACTTTACCATGGCCAGCAATGCTCAGAAATATGAATCTTACTTTATTTTGTATGTCACTGATTTGGCAGGAAAGTTCAAAGGTGCCAGGTGCGGTGGAGCACCAAGAGGAGTGACTGAAAATAAGAAAAAGACCATGATAACTGGGATGCGGTGGTTGATTGATTTAAATTGTAATAGAGTCACAATTATATGGCAGGGAAAGGGGTCCTCTGGAGACTCAAGTGTTGGGTTACGAAATCTGAATCTTTAAGATTACATCAGGGATGCAGATTTTCAGAAGATATATAAAACTTTTATTTCCTTCAAAGTTGTTGTCTGTAACATTATGAAAGACAATATAATGCTTAGTAATATGTATAGGTTAAGATTTCTTTTTGGTAGAGATTGGATGTGGTCGCAAATGGAATTGAGAAACATGAAGAACTGGTTTGAAGTCTTGGAAAGGTCAGATCAGAATCCGAAGTCTAACTCAAGTTCTACATATGGTTTATCTATGCAGGGTGAAGACCAGTCAGATAATATAAATGGAGTGGGTGAATATTGGGGATATGCTTATCAATGATTACTGCACAAAGGTTATGGATCAGGGTCATCTCGACAATATAACCTGGGAAGGAAGTGCTAATCATTCCAGAAATGTCACAAGGGATGGCGCGAAAAGGGGATTCTTCAAAAATTCAATATATGAAGTAGGTAGTATGAGCCAAGTGTCTAGATCTTTGAATATTCTGAATACCACCAATGTAAACACTAGGTATAATTCTCAAGATAATAGTCAACTTGGGCATGTAACCGATTACATAATCTCTGCTATCAATAATATGTAGTTTCTCCTTTGCCAAAAAAGGGACTATTTGTTGCAAATTTGTAGGAATACGTTAAAAACTTTTTATTCTTGCTTCCTTTGTAATATGGTCTGTTGCTGAATTATGCTTTATGTATATATACTTCACCTGGCTTGGGGTGAATCTCTCAATTTGGCTTCCTACAAAATGTTTTCTGCTGTCCAAGAAGACTTTGTGCTTGCCTTGTTGATGTTGTCTGTCAGAATTTTGCAGTCGGTGACGACGGAAACGCTTGACATGATTTTCTCCTTTAACCTTGTAACTGCCTTTAACAAGGCTTTTTTCTTTCTGCATGAAAAACCGAAGATGCCCACTCCGATCCCGTTGATATGTGCACGAAACTCTCATGGTTAAAGCGTAATCCATAGAAGAATTTTCTTTCCTAAAGGATGCATCGATGAAGATTATCCAATCTGTGGTTATGTCGGACTAGTTATTTCTTTATTTCCATCTGAAGTCTCTTTCTGTGGGTTAATTTCCTTTTGGATAATTTTAGGGGGAGTGGATTGCAGGTATCTATTGATATGTTCAACTAGATTTATCGGCTATGGGTTGGTTTTTTCGAATACAACTGAGCATCTATGTTTCAGATGAACCATAGAATGATGGTTATTTTTTCCGCAAATTGTGCCAAATTTGGTTCCGATAACCAACCCTTAACCCAAAGAATTAATCAAGTTCATATTACTTCGTTAATATTTTATAAAAAGATCTGCACCAAACAGGTTTAAGAAAGAAATTTTTTTAAGAGATGTTGTTCAGTTTCTTGTTCTTGATAATTATACGTCTGAGAATGAAGATCGATAGTTGAATTATGTGCTTCGAGTCTGGATGAAGTTGGGATGACTTTTTACGATAATTTCCAAATAAATAATCTTATTCTTGGGATTTCCTGTTGTAGATGGTGAAATTTGGATAAAGGCCAAAAGTGTTATTTCAACCCTATAGACAGAATTCAACTCTCACGGGAGAGATTAAGCCCTTGGCCCTCAAGGCGTCCTTATCCACGATTTCTAGTATAGTCCCCGCGAGACACTGCTGGTCGTGATGTCGTGATTCCTAGCGCACATCCTCGATGAGATATTGCTGGTCACGTAGGTTCTATAGAGCGTAAAACGTCCCCGACAGACTTATGAACCAGAACAGCCATAATTCCAGCATGTCTTCGCGAGGCGCAACTGATTGTGATGCCATGAATCCTAGTATACATCCTCAACGAGATGCTGTTGGTCATCTAGGCTCTGTAAATGCGTAAAGACGTCCCCGGCGGACTTATGACCCAGAGCGGAGATTTGCGTATCCCATGTAAGCACGACTCACCCCATTTGAGATCAAGGACTGATTCCTAGTACATCATTGCGAGATACACTGGTCATGTCTGATCTAGGATCTGACTCGACTTATTGAGGTTTCCGGATACCTCCTAGGACATCCCCGCGAGATACGCTGGTTATTCTACCTCTGAGCCCTTTCGACAGACTCCTAGAACATCCTTTCGAGATACACTGGTCTTATTGGCTCATCATATGGTCACACATTTGATTCCTAGCCCATCTCTGCAAGATACGTTGGTTAAATACAAGTGAGTCAAAATCTCACAGAGGCATTAATCGGGCGTACAAAGCATTTTTTCTCTCTTCACGCCGAGTCCCAGCTGACCATAGAGAGATTCAGATCCGTTAATCTTCGTAGATATTTTGATCCATCTGCAAAATCTCTCTGCAAAATCTCGGAGAGATTCAAACCTCTCTGCAAAATCACGGAGAGATTTTGATCCGTCTGCAAAATCTCGGAGAGATTCACACGATATGCACACGCCTTACCTAGTGCTCAAGCCTATTCCTCAGTCTCTCAAATACACTCGCGGATAGTAAATTGAGCATGAACTATACATGTTTATCCAAAAACGTAGAGCTCCGCATGCTCAACAAGGGAACCCACAAACAATAATACGGTCTTCACATGACATATGTGACCGGCTATGGAAAGAAGGATATCAGCCTCAGCTCCTCTCACACTCTGCACACGATTCCTGAGGAATTCCATGCCTTTTCACGTGACTCATCCTAGTCATTCTCACAAATCAGAGAATATATATTTATCATGGCTAACTCGGCTAAAGAGAATATTTCTCTCTCAACACATCATCACAAAGGTTAACTCAGCTTCACACAAATGGGAGAATATCAATTAGGATTTTGGTCTGGCGGTCTACGGCACGTGTGAGGAATACTCGACTTATTTCTCACCGCAGAAGAGAGTAAAGGCGGTGGAATAATGAGATTAACTCAACCTAGTTTATCCCGATTCCTGAAGAGACGGGAGAATTGTTCCGCACGGCATGGAAAGCAATCCTTATCTTCACCGACTTGTGATTAGAGAATTCAGTTATAAATAGGTCCTCTATTTTTTCCAAGCTACGATCATCTTTCTCATAACCTCTCAGAGTAATTCTTCTTCAAACTCTAGAATTATCTGATCTCTCTCTTCATCTGCTTCCCTCCCTAAGACCAGCCCTAAACCTCTTCCCTGTGACTGAAGCATTCTTTGAACGGCCACTGTGTGTGGTTTAGGTGAAGACTGTTCGTGCTCAACCTCCCGTAACTAACTTTCAGAAACCCTAAAAATCCCACTTCTAACCTCTCTCAGATTTTAGGTAACTACACCTGTAGTTTCCATACTGTTTTCCAAGGAAAATCCGTTAAGCTATCATTATCTTGATCTTGATTTACTAGAAATTTGTAGATATTCTTATCTGAGAAATTTCCAATAATGATGCTTCCATCTTTTTTCTTGTTACTGTCTCTTTGAAGTTATTGCTTGATTTTTTTTTTCTCTGACCTCTGGATGAAAATGTTTGTTCACTTTTTCCTGATCTCATTTATTTTCTTCCGTTATCAGCTCCTGAACCGTTCGTAGTGCCGGTTCTTATAAATTGGTTGGTTGTGAGATTGTGTCAGCAGTAGGTGTCCATCGGTCCTCCCATATTTTTGCAGAATCTTCGTTACTTGCAGACAAAACTATGTTTAATCAGGTCTAAACCTTTTTGGGTACTCATCTAAATCCACGATAGATTAGAAGTTTTAGAGGATTCTAATGGGCGGGAATTTGGAAAATATTTAGCTTTAGTTGGACCTATAATTGACCTTGTTCAAGAATAAGTTTACTGGCAAGTTTTGAGATGAGTGTTATATTGAATTGGTGAATGTTAGAGCACTGCTCGGTCGAACTCGCAAGCGTTCTATCTCAAGCTTGTTTGTCAAGTTTAGATGATCAAAACTATATACTTGATTTCTAGTCTACTTATAGCTATGTCTCGGATTAGGATATAATGTGTAGTTAAGCTTTAGACTTCACGACGTTCACCAATTGAAGACGAAGATCTACTGAGGAGCTTGGAGGAACTTCATCAACAAAAGGTATGTGGAGACTAAAACTTATCTATCACTCAGAAGTCTATTTTATTCTATCTTCTAATGAGACTAAGTCGTATAGCTATATATACTTTTACATTATACACATTTGAAATTTCGAGCCGAGTTTATCTCGCTTATCTATTTCTTGAAATATGTGTTGGAAGCTTTTTTCTTTAACTATGTTCATCATATTATTGACGAGTTTAGTTAGAGAAAATTTATTTGACGGAAACTAAATATTAAGTCAAAAGATGATCATGTGAAAATTACCTTGAACATCTTATATGATTTGTGTGAGACAGTCATTTGATGTTAACTTGAGAAGTTCCATATTGATCATTCAATCACTTGAAAATTACTTGAATCTAATGGTATGTGTGAGATTACCATTGTCGTCTTCTAAGGATGTTTCAATGATTGAAATGAGAGTTTAAAACAATTACCCATGTCTGGATGCAAAATGGTATGCATACCTAATATGCGAACTGTATTGTTATAATTCAGGTCCGGAACTCTTGTTTGCGTACCTAGTTTTCGAACGGATTTACCTGAGAAAGTCCGGAACTCTTTTTTGCGTACCTAGTGTGTGAACGGGTTTACCTGAGTTGCATCCGGGACGGTTGTTCGCGAACCGGGTTTGCGAAAGGATTGACTAGGCCAAGGTCCGGAGCTGTTGTTCACGTATCTAGTTTGCGAACAAAGTGGTTAAGTTCTAAAATCGATAATGTATGAATCTCATACTCATGGATTAAAACATTTATGAATTAAGGAATGCAATCTTTGCAAATCGTGGCTTAATGTATATTTCTATGAGATAATGAACAATTGAACAACTCTATTTAAAATACAATTAGATTTATTTGATTATTTTTCATGATTGATTGATCATCATATTTGATCTAGAAGTGTAAGATGAATATGGTTAAGACAAAAGTGTTCATAAGGCTAACTTCGGTTAATTGTTATTGAGCATGTTAGAGCACTGCTCGGTCGAACTCGCAAGCGTTGCTATCTCAAGCTTGTTTGTCAAGTTTAGTTGCAAAAACTATAAGTCTTGATTTCTAGTCTACTTATAGCTAAGTCTTGGACTAGGATAGTAAGTGTAGTTGAGCTCTAGACTCCACGACGTTCATCATGCAAAGACGAAGAACTACTCAAGGAACTGGTGGAACTTCATCGACAAAAAGGTATGTGGATACTTGAACTTATCTATCACTCAAAAGTCTATATATTTTATCTCCTATCTTGAGACAAAAGTCGTATTGCTATACAGACTCCGATTATACACATTTGCTATTTCGAGTCGAGTTTATCTCGCTTATCTATTTCTCGAAATATGTGTTGGTAAGATTTCTCTTTGACCAAGTTCATCTTTACTCGTGACGAAAGTAATGTTGATTATTTCAATAACTTGAAAATCTCTTTGATGAAAAATAGTTTGTGAATAACAACTATATAACATCCTCTAAGAAAGTTTCAATGATTGAAATGATAGTTTAGAACATGTAACCATATTTGGATATAAACATAGTGTGTTTTCACATTTGTGTAAAAGTCCAAAACCGGGAACCCAAAGTATGCGTACCCGTACGCGTACTGGCGGTTGTTGGAAATCCGGGTGAGTATGCGTACCCGTACGCGTACTTGCAGAAAGTTCACGTCCGTGAATTTCTATTGGAGTTTGAAAGTGAAAAAAACTCAATCCGGTTACTTAAGTACGCGTACCTGTTCGCATACTTAGGTAGGTTACTTTCTAAAATCGGTTTGTTCATGAACTAAAACATTTATATAATGAGGAATACAATATTTGCAAACCGTGGCTATATTGTTCATGAATCGATTCGAGTGAATCAAAACCGATTTTGCTTTGATTGTGTCTTGTATACTTCTATGAGATCTAAGCAATTGAACAACTCTCTAACTAGTTCATTTGAGTCATTTGAACTAGTTATGGTGAAGATGAATAAGGTTGATCTGAAAGTGCTCACATGGCTAACCATTGGTTAACTATTATTGAACCAACTAAGTGTACTTGTTTAGGTACGGTTACTCAAACCTAAATGAAGTTACATTTCATTTGTGTATAACAAGCGAAGTTCGATCTAACGGTTGAAAGATATTAGCTTGAATCTAATCAGGTTTTCATCTAACGGTGAATATTGAATGCTTTGTTACCAAGGTAACTTAGATTGCAAACCCTGATTTGGAGACTATATAAAGGAGAACTCTAGCAACTGGGAAACCTAATCCCCACACCTCCTGTGTGATACTAGTTGTATAAGCTAGAGTCAGTTCTCCTTTAACCTTAGGTTTCTCTCGAGACCCTGTAGGTTAACGACTTGAAGACTTCATTGGGATTGTGAAGCCATACCCAACTATATTCTCTGTAGTTTTGTGATCTGATCTTGTTGTTTCTATCGTGATTGAGTGCAATCGTAAGATTTGCTTGACTCCGATAAGCAAGATAGAAAAGTAGTCACAAACACCTTCGTCTCATCGTTTGTGATTCCACAATATCTTGTTTCGCTAGTCGATTAAGATTATTGTGAGGTGATTGATATTTCTAGGTTGTTATTCGGGAATATAAGTCGGGTATATCGATCGGTTCCTGTTCACCTTGATTTATCAAAAGACGGAACAAAACTCGTAGGTATTTCTGTGGGAGACAAATTTATCTATTCTTGTAGACTTTTCTGTGTGAGACAGATTTGTTTATTAAAGTCTTCGACTTTGGGTCGTAGGAACTCTTAGTTGCGGGTGAGATCAGCTAAGGGAATAAAATGCGTAGTACCTTGTTGGGATCAGAGACGTAAGGAGCGAAACTGTACCTTGGATCAGTGTGAGATTGATTGGGGTTCAACTACAGTCCAGAACGAAGTTAGTTTGTAGTAGGCTAGTGTCTGTAGAGGCTTAATACAGTGTGTGTTCAATCTGGATTAGGTCCCGAGGTTTTTCTGCATTTGCGGTTTCCTCGTTAACAAAACTTCTGGTATCTGTGTTATTTCTTTTCCGCATTATATTTTGTTATAATTGAAATATCACAGGTTGTGCGTTGAATCGATCAATTGGTAAATCCAACCTTTGGTTGTTGATTGAAATTGATTGATCCTTGAACATTGGTCTTTGGTATCGTTCAAATTATCTCTCTTATACTCAATCGGGCTCGCAAATTATTGTTTGTTTGATTGAGGATTGAATTGAGAGATTGAGATATAACTCTTTGATATACTTTTCTTAAGATTGAGTCTGTTTGCCTAGTTGATTCTCTTGAAAGTATATTGGAGTTAGTCCATACAGATTGCTAAGCGAAATATTGGGTGTGGTTGTTAGACCCTCGTTTTTTCAATTGGTATCAGAGCAGGCAAACACATTTAAGACCTTATAAGTTTGTGTTTGTAGTGATATGACTCTATGGACGACAGTGATATTTCTGATAACACAACTTCAGTTCAGAGTCATTTTGATGTGTTTCAAAATCCTGAGACATCTAAGAAATCTCCTGTATATGCTCCTTTGACTGAATCTGCCTTCAATGTCTTGATGAACAGTTGGATGATCTTTCAGATGAGAGTGATTCAGAAGAAGGACAAAGTATTGATGAGGAAGTCTCTCAATATATCAATCTCTTTGACCATGCTTTGAAAGAAAAGAACTCAACAACTTGCTTGGGTAAATATTTAGCACCTCTCTGTCAAGAAAACAGAAAGTTTAGAAAACTCTTTAAAGGTTATGATTGTGGGTATAAACTTTTACAATCTACCGTTAAAGATCTAGAAGAATATGTACGCTCAAAAAGGTCTGAATGTGATAATCTTCTTCGAAATCTCTTAGTGTTGAAAGAAAGACTTGCAGAATCTGAAGCAATATATGACTCTCAACAAAAATGTTTTGATGACAGAGAACTCAGTCTTCTCGCCAGAAAAAAACTTTTGGAGACTGATCTCGTTGCTGCCCTTGATAAGGTAAAATCACTCGAAGATAATCTAAAAAGATTCAATTCTATCTCTACAAAATTATCTTCTATGCTTGGAGCATGTAAAGAACATCGTGATACACATGGTCTGGGCTATAAAGGAATAGACGCTCCAAGTACTAGTAAGATCAATTTTGTTCGTGCTAATGACAACTCTTCATGTGAAAAACCTTTTCCAGTAGCTGACGTTCCTAGAAACGAGGATTGTGCACTTTCGAAATCAACTCGCATGAGAACAACCAAGAATAATTCCTTTAACTGCTATTATTACGGAAATAAAGGACACCTTGAACGGAGATGTCGTTTTCGACTTAGGAATGACAAACTTCATAACATTCTTTCATGGATGTCTAAAGAAATAATTAAACTTGTCTCTCATCTTGCTGGAGTAAAAGGCATAGTCTTCAATCAAGAAAATTGCTGTGATGAGTCATTCCTTGATTATGATTTTGAGACAAAAAATGCCTACAAATGTAGAAGGAAGAACGTCAGATGGACAACTGACTCATTAAATTACTTTGAGAAGAGAAAAAGGCATGAGAGGAAGAAAAAAGGTTCAAACTCCTTTACTCTCTTTGAAGAAGGCCTTGAATCCAAAGTGTCTGCTCCAGACTCCATTCATATCAATAATCGAGTCTCGGAGCTGAAGACCAGCATAAACAGACTCAACCGGAAAAGGAAAGCAGCAGTTTCAGGTATCACTTGTTCTCCTCTGTTTAAATCTAAAAAAGAGGGGGTCTAACAACACCACCCAATATTTCTCTTAGCAATCTATATGGACTAACTCTGAAATACTTTATAGAGAATCAACTAGACAGTCAGACTCAATCTAGATAAAAGTATCTTAAGTAGTTAATATCTCTCTCTTGTTTTGATTCACTCAAGCTAATAGAAATCAGCGAGTCTATAATCAAACACAAGGAATAACTTGGACGGACCAAAGACCAATGTCCAAGGATCAATCAATATCAATCAACAACCAAAGGTCGGATTTCCAATTAATTGATTCAAACGCGGAACCTGTATTATTTCAATTATATAAACAAATATAATGCGGAAATAGAAATATCACAGACACCAGAATTTTGTTAACGAAGAAACCGCAAATGCAGAAAAAACCCGGGACCTAGTCCAGATTGAATACACATTGTATTAAGCCGCTACAGACACTAGCCTACTCCAAGCTAACTTTGTACTGGACTATAGTAGCAGCCCAATGAGTCTCCCACTGATCCAAGGTACAATTGTACTCCCTACGCCTCTGATCCCAGCAGGATACTGCGCACTTGATTCCCTTAGCTGATCTCACCCACAACTAAGAGTTTCTACGACCCAAAATCGCAGGCCTTAACAATAAACAAATCTGTCTCACACAGACAAGTCTATCAAATGATCAATCTGTCTCCCACAAAAAACCCTAAAAGTTTTTGTTCCGTCTTTTGATAATAATCAAGGTGAACATGAACTAATTGATAATCCGGTCTTATATTCCCGAAGAACCTCCTGGATTAATAAATCACCTCACAACAATCTTAATCGTTCGTGGAATCACAAACGATGAGACGAAGGTGTTTGTGATTACTTTTTATATCTTGCCTATCGGAAAACTCTCACGATCTCAAGCCAATCAATATGATTGTACCGTTACGATAGAAGACGCAAGATCAGATCACACAACTCCGATAAAAGTAGTATCGGCCTGACTTCACAATCCCAATGAAGTCTTTAAGTCGTTAACCTGGTTTTAGAAGAAGAAAACCGAAGGTTAAAGGAGAATCGACTCTAGCATAGAAACTAGTATCACACGGACGTGTGGGGATTAGTTTTCTCAATGCTAAATGTCTCCTTTATATAGCCTTTCAAATCAGGGTTTTGCCTTAGTTACAAAGCAATCAATATTCATCGTTAGATGAAAACCTGATTTAGATTCATGCTAATATTTCTCAACCGTTAGATCGGACATTTAGCTTGTCATACACAAATGACTGTACACTTCTAGATTTGTTAACCTCACCCAAACGTGTACATTGTTGGTTCAATAATAGTCTACCCAAAGAGGTTAACCATATGAGCGTTTCATACCAACCATGTTCTTCTTCACCATAACTAGTTCAATTGACTCAAATGAACTAGTTAAGAGAGTTGTTCAATTGCAAATAAATCTTATGTAACTACACAAGACACAATTGAAGCAAAGATGATTTGATTCACTCGAATCGGTTCATGAAATTTAATACCCACGGTTTGCAAAAGCATTACTTAGTCTTTTAAGATTAAGTTCAGAAATCATCTTTAGATATATAACCTTCTCAATTTCGCAGACTAGGTTCGCAGACTTAAGACACCGGATAAAGTTTACAAAATCCAGCAGAAATTCTCGGGTTCAAGAACTACGCCGGTTCGCGGACTGGGCTCGCGGACTGGGCTCCCGCAAGTAGTTTGTCAACTCCAGCAGAAATTCTCGGGTTTGAGAACTTCGGCAGTTCGCGGACTGAGTTCGCGAACTTGTCACTTGCCATACTTCCGGTTCTCTTGATCAACAAAGTTCGAAAACTTCGGTTCAAGGAATCCATTGGTTATGTAATCTAAACTCTCATTCCAATCATTGAAACATTCTTAGAGGACGTTATATAGTTGTTACACTATTTCTCGTCAAAGCAATTTTCAAAGTGATTAAAACATTCATGACTTTCGTCACTAGGTAAAGATAAACTTAGTCGAAGCGAAAAGCTTACCAACACATATTTAAAAATATAGATTGGCGAGGTATACTCGACTCGAAATACCAAATGTGTATTATCTAGTCTATATATATAACATACGGCTTTTGTCTCAAAGAGTAGGAGATAAAATAGATAGAACTTTGAGTGACAGATAAGTTCAAGTCTCCACATACCTTTTTGTGGAGAAGTTCCACCGGTTCCTTGAGTAGATCTTCTACTTGTATGATGAATCACCATGAAGTCCTTGATCTCAACTACACTTATTATCCTAGTCCGAGACTTAGCTATAAGAGACTAGAAATCAAGACTTATAGTTATGATCACTAACATTGACAAACATGCTTGAGGTAGCAATGCATTCGAGTTTGACCGAGCAGTGCTCTAACAATCTCCCCCTTTTTCAATTTTAGTGACAAAATTATCAATACATATGGAATACAAAAAAGATAATGAAACTTTAGTAGCTCCTATTCCACATGTCTAATCTTCAACATTCCTCGAAATCTTCGTCACTTCCAAGTACTCCAATGATCCCAAAGGTTGTAAGTTTAGTATCACCGTTGTTGAAGATCCGTAGCTATAAAAATGAGAAAGCATCGGTCTCGATCATTGTTATACAGTGTCATAGTATTATTACATAGTGTCAAAGTCCAATCGTATCACAACTTCAACAATAATACTATGGTGATATGTATCACCCCCCCCCTAGTCAATACTCCATCTCACATGAAAACCACTCCCCCTTGCACAATGATCCGATAACCATACGTATTTGTAGTGTGAACTACATATTAATTCTCCCTTTTGTTTCAATAAAATTGGCAAAGTTACAAGAACGGGATCATAATGAAATTTCCGTAAGAGACATTTCATGACTGAGAGAAAGAAACACACATCATCTTATTTAGATGCAATCATATAGCCGAAGCTAACATCATTCATCAAGGAGTTTAAGGATACAAGATAACCCATCTAAAATTCCACAGCCGCACACCCCTTAAAATATGACCATTAAACACAAGTTCAATAGAACTCTCCCCCATTTGATATCATTCCCAAGGGAGCAACAACGAGCGACCTTAATTTCAACAGAAACGAAGGATTTTATTGGACACCAAAACCATGAAAATGATTTTTATATCCAAAACTCAATCAAATTATTCATAAGTAAACCCATGAATAATTTAATTGGAATACATAATCAAATTAACCACAAAAATGATCAATTTAATTCATTGTGCTCAACAAAAGTAAACTTATATAGCAACGACTAACATAACCATTAGAAAATGATTAAGATAGTTGTTCATATACTCAACACAAGAAAAACTAATGGAATATATGAAAACTCAACTAGATTAATCACAAGAGATCCCATAATTAATCTAATTGGAATACACAATCAAACTAATCACAAATGTAATCAATTTAATTGTAATTTGTTTTGCTCGACATAAGAGAACTTGCAGAGCAATAACTAAATAACCAAACAAGATGATTAATTTAGTTCACAAATACTCAACATAAAGTATCTTACGGAACAACCAACCAAGATAATCAAAAATAATCAACTTAGTTGTATCGTGCTCAACATAAGACACATCACGGAGCCTCACGGTAATACAAAAACATGGATCAATGAAGATCTATACCGCGAAATACACAAGGATTCATTCTTTTGCACAAGCATATACAATAGCAATAATCCTTGGATACAAAAGATTTTAACCTATCTTCTGTCAAGGGTTGACAATATAGCTTAACTTTTGTATATGTCAAAAGTCTATTCATTCTTAAACCAATACATGAATACCGATCATGAACGACTTTACTTTGGACAAAATATGGGACAAAAAAGTTCACGGACGTAAACAAAATATCCCATAACAAGTTGCAATATAACAAAATTAAAAATATTGCAAAACATCATCCTCCAAATAGTTTTAGAATTTTAAACCAAAAAACCTAAAAACAAGAAGATGAAAATAATAGCTATGTGTAGTCACAATCATCGCTATTCAAAGCACTAGTTATTCTTCCAACTAACCCAAAAAGAAGACATACTAGGCAACAATGTCTTTGAGAAATTATTTATCATTCCCGAACTCCTTGTCGTCAACAACTACTGGTACATAAGGTTCGTGAAGATAGGAGTTAATATCAACAAACCGTCTTGGCTGATGATGTCGAACCAGGGATTTCTGAATTTCCAAAGATCTTAAAACGCAAGCTTTTATATCACGAATCTCCTTTCTTACCTCCTTCAACTCATCAAGAACATCGTAAAATTTCTGAGAGTTAGAAGGGACAGCCCTTGGCTTTCTTGTATTCCTCCTTTTTCTTTTCAAGGACGGAATTACTGGAGATTTTTTCGTTTTCCTTGATTGATGGCTTAACAATCATGTTGACATCCTTTCCATCCAAAGACATGATGCTTATGAGAACAGCTATAACCAACTGATTTTTGTGATTGGAATTCACAATCTCTACAAGCAATCTTGGAATATAAAGAATATCAAAGAGGAAAAAGGGATGTAGGGTTCGAAACCTTTAAACATGTTCGTGGACGTCCAACTCTAAACCCTATAAAGAGTAGAATTGTCGAAAGTAACCCTTTCTTTTATTTCATAAACATAAAAGAATAAACCTAAGAAAAACTTTTCCTAAAGCCTATGCATTCACAACCTTGTCTCTTTTGAACAGGCACATGAGACAAGATTTACCAGGCAACACTATTGATTTGTATTGTGGTGAACAATGATTTTTCCACCATTTTCCTCATGAGTGGAATCCTCTGACTTCTGTCTATAAAAGCGATTTGACCATACTTTATTCTCAAATGGTCTTGTTTTGTCTTTGGAAACTAACTTCTTAGACGAAGATAAAATCCTACATACCTCAGCGAGGTCTTCTGAGCAAGTTTAAGCTTCCTTGCTAACTGATTCGCTCTTCGTTGAAGTTTGTTGGCGTGCCTCAATTGATGTTTGTACTTGTAACATCTTGATAGTTCATGACCCTTTTGTGAACAAAACGAGCACGTCAATCTTGGATAATAATCAGGCATCTGTGGTGCGACTGCATCTAAACACAAGGTAGATCTTGAAACATTACAGACAGAGTTTCCAAAGGTTGGGTCAATTGATTCTTCCAGCATGATTGGCTTCTTATCTTCACCGAAACCATCAAGATTGATATATGTATTGCTACAGTTATCAAAATCAAGGTTTTCACATAGAAGACCGACATTTGATTTCCTATCTTCATCAGAATCATAGATCTCACACATCTTATCAAGTGTTACAGCAAGATCTTTGTTCCCAGTGTATTTTATACGATTTGGGCACTCGTTTGCAAAATGACCAAAACCGTTACACTTAAAGCACTGTGGCATATCCTCGTCATCAGCCTCGCCAGCATCCCTGTTTTTAGGAGGAACACGATTGTGAGGTTTATCCGATGACCTAGGTGTGTCTCTTGAAAACCGTTTACTTCTCTTCAATAGAAGATCCCTAAACTGTCTTGTGATCAAGGAGACTGATTTGTCAAGATCTTCATCTGAAAAATCACCCTCAGACTGATCATCCTCAGAGACATAAACACTTTTACTATTATCAAGTAATTTAGTGTTCTTCTGTGCTTTGAAGGCAACATCCTTTCCGATTTCTGGAAAGATTATCAAGGTTATTTCCCTCAACGATGGCATGCTTCTTAGACTCGTATCTAGATGGCAGCGATCTGAGAATTTTCATCACAATGTCCTTTTCAGGAATAGTCTTACCCAACGCAAAAGATGCATCAACAATTTCAGACACTTTGTGATTAAACTCATCGAATGTATCTTCATCTTCCATACGAAGGTTATCCCAATCAGAATTAAGGTTTTGAAGCCTGGATTCCTTTTCACCAGAGTTACCTTCAAATACGGTTTCTAAGATATCCCAAGCATCTTTAGACCGAGTGCAATTAGACACATGATGCTGAAGATTTGGGGTAATGGCATGTATGATAGCATTCAAACCGTCGGAATTTTGCTTTGCAGCATTTATCTCAGCAGGGGTGTATTCACCGATAAGTTTGGGAACGTTTACATCTCCAACTGCCACAACGGAAGCATCATAGCCATTAACAACATATACCCAAGATTGAAAATCACGTGCTTGAAGAAAAGCTCGCATAGCAATTTTCCACCACAAGTAATTAGAGCCATCGAAGACTGGTGGTACGTTAATAGAGATAGCACCTCTGTCCATAGAGTCAGATCCTTAAAAACACAGACTTGTAAGGTCTTAAACGTGTTTTCCTGCTCTGATACCAATTTGAAAAAGCGTGGGTCTAACAACACCACCCAATATTTCGCTTAGCAATCTGTATGGACTAACTCCGAAATACTTTCTAGAGAATCAACTAGACAGTCAGACTCAATCTAGGTAAAAGTATCTCAAGGAGTTAATATCTCTCTCTTGTTTTGATTCACTCAAGCTAATAGAAATCATCGAATCTATAATCAAACACAAGGAATAACTTCGACGGTACCAAAGACCAATGCCCAAGGATCAATCAATATCAATCAACAACCAAAGGTCGGATTTCCAATTGATAGATTCAAACGCACAACCTGTATTATTTCAATTATATAAACAAATATAATGCGGAAATAGAAATAACATAGACACCAGAATTTTGTTAAGGAGGAAACCGCAAATGCAGAAAAACCCCGGGACTTAGTCCAGATTGAATACACACTGTATTAAGCCGCTACAGACACTAGCCTAATCCAAGCTAACTTCGGACTGAACTATAGTTGAACCCCAATCAGTCTCCCACTGATCCAAGGTACAGTTGTACTCCCTACGCCTCTGATCCCAGCAGGATACTGCGCACTTGATTCCCTTAGCTGATCTCACCCACAACTAAGAGTTGATATGACCCAAAATCACAGGCTTTAACAATAAACAAATCTGTCTCACACAGACAAGTCTATCAAAGGATCAATCTATCTCCCACAGAAAAACCCTAAAAGTTTTTGTTCCGTCTTTTGATAATAATCAAGGTGAACATGAACCAATTCATAATCTGGTCTAATATTCTCGAAGAACAGCCTAGATTAATCAATCACCTCACAACAATCTTAATCGTATGGTAGCGAAACAAGATGTCGTGAAATCACAAACGATGAGACGAAGGTGTTTGTGATTACTTTTTATATCTTGCCTATCAGAGAACTCTCACGATCTCAAGCCAATCAACATGATTGTACTGTTACGATAGAAGATGCAAGATCAGATCACACAACTACGATAAAAGTAGTATCGGTCTGGCTTCACAATCTCAATGAAGTCTTTAAGTCGTTAACCTGGTTTTAGAAGAAGAAAACCAAAGGTTAAAGGAGAATCGACTCTAGCAGAGAAACTAGTATCACACGGACGTGTGGGGATTAGTTTTCTCAATTCTAAATGTCTCCTTTATATAGCCTTTCAAATCATGGTTTTTCCTTAGTTACAAAGCAATCAATATTTACCATTAGATGTAAACCTGATTTAGATTCATGCTAATATTTCTCAACCGTTAGATCGAAAACTTAGCTTGTCATACACAAATGACTGTACGCTTCTAGGTTTGTTAACCGCACCCAAACGTGTACATTGTCGGTTCAATAATAGTCTACCCAAAGAGGTTAACCATATGAGCGTTTCATACTAACCATGTTCTTCTTCACCATAACTAGTTCAATTGAGTCAAATGAACTAGTTAAGAGAGTTGTTAAATTGCAAGGAAATCTTATGTAACTACACAAGGCACAATTGAAGCAAAGATGATTTGATTCACTCGAATCGGTTCATGAACTTTAATAGCCACGGACTAAAGCAAAGCTACTGGGAATGGGTCCCCTAACTCCAAGCTAGAGGGGAAGGCCCTCCCTGAGTCACTTCCGCCCTGTAACTCCCATGCCTTTCTTGGTCGGACCAACCCAACCGAAGATTTCTGGCAATTTACGGGTACTTACCCGTGCACGGAATCAAACAAGAGGAGGTTGCCTGATGGGACATCGGCCTTTGCTAGGGACATTGGACTTTGCTAAGGACTTTGCCGGGGAGATAGTACCGGGAGAGATAATAAAAGGAGGAAGGTTGTCACTAGAACGGACCACACAAAGAGGAGTAATCTATGCATATTCATTCCAGGTCCACGCATGTTGAGGATAATGGTTATAAAATTGACAGAACCTAAAATCGATGAAATACCAGATAGATGAAGACTAGAAATTGCTGAATCTTTTAAGATTAAGTTCAGAAATCATCTTTAGATATATAACCTTCTCAAGTTCGCAGACTAGGTTCGCGGACTTAAGACACCAGATAGAGTTTACAAACTCCAGCAGAAATTCTCGGGTTCGAGAACTACGCCGGTTCGCGGACTGGGTTCGCGGACTTGGATCACGCAAGTAGTTTGTCAACTCAAGCAGAAATTCTCAGGTTTGAGAACTTCGGAAGTTCGCGGACTTAGTTCGCGAACTTGGCACTGCCATACTTCCGGTTCTCTTGATCAACAAAGTTCGAAAACTTCGGTTCAAGGAATCCATTGGTTATGTAATATCAACTCTCATTCCAATCATTGAAACATTCTTAGAGGACGTTATATAGTTGTTACATTATTTCTCATCAAAGTAATTTTCAGAGTGATTGAAACATTCATGACTTTCGTCACTAGGTAAAGATAAACTTAGTCGAAGCGAAAAACTTACCAACACATATTTCGAGATATAGATAGGCGAGGTATACTCGGCTCGAAATACCAAATGTGTATGATCTAGTCTATATATATAGCATACGACTTTTGTCTCAAAGAGTAGGAGATAAAATAGATAGACTTTTGAGTGACATATAAGTTCAAGTCTCCACATACCTTTTTGTCGAGAAGTTTCACCGGTTCCTTGAGTAGATCTTCTACTTGTATGATGAATCACCATGAAGTCCTTGAGCTCAACTACACTTGTCATCCTAGTCCAAGACTTAGCTATAAGAGACTAAAAATCAAGACTTATAGTTTTGATCACTAACATTGACAAACATGCTTGAGATAGCAACGCATGCGAGTTTGACCGAGCAGTGCTCTAATAAAATCTCTTTCGACTAATCCTACTGATTTTTCTGAAAATCTTCATGAAGGAAAGAGAGAAGAAGTCAATATTCTTGATGAGCAAAATGCTCATCAAAATACAACTTAACTGCTCAATGTAGCATCCTTCTTATAATTGTGGAAGGATGTTCATAATTCTCAAGAAGATCTTTTGTCTTGAGAAAGTAGTCGTTGTTATATTGTTCTTTTCATTATCTTTTCCCTTTACATAATGATGATCATAAAACTGTTGAGCCTTGCTCCAGTACTTTACATAATGTAATGTTTTTGATCGTCCGCTCTTGAGAAGAATTCCTTGTTGATTGCCATGAAAGATTTTTTTTCTTCTCATTGACCAATCAGTTGTTGTTTATCAACAATTATCTTATGTTCTCTTGAACTAAGGTTGTCATCAATCTGTTTAGAATGGGTTCTTGAGTTTGTTTTTCAAGACTTCTTCTAAATTTGGCTCCATTACTCTCTTGGTCGTGTACCAAGTTTGTAACCACATGTGCACGTACACCTGACCTGCACGGAACATATACAAGTTTCCCTGGGGTTTCCTATGAAACACTCATACGCGTTCCGAAAAGTCAGAAAGTTCGCCTGAATTTTTGTGCACAATGGATGGATGCAACAAGGAAGACAAAGTTGAAAAGGGCAAGACTATCGAGTTTCACGAGAACCCTATTTTCATAACCTGCTATCATGTTGTTGATCATGAAAACAAACTACCAGTTCAGATGTCATCTCAACTGGTAGGAAATCTTCTTCGAGATTTTGAGGTCGTACGTGAACGACTTGGAATTGCAACAAGGAATTATCTTGAAATTCTGAAAAACGAACTGAAGAAAACAACTGATGAGCTCGTCCATGTTCAATCTCTGGTTGCTGGTCATGTTTAATGTTTTTCGAATTATGTTCTCTAAGAGTTGTTTTTATTTCTTTTGTCTAGGAAACTTCTTATAAGAATTTATTCTTGTGTTTTTAAGTAGGATAACTAGGGTTTGGAATAGCCATTATTGTGAGTACACATAGCTATGTCCAACGTTTTCATCTTGCAATGTTTTTAGATTTATTTATTGAGAATGGATCCGCTCACATCCTTCGTCTCACGTTATCGCTCAGGACATTCACCACCGTCAGATTTAAAAAATTAAATGGTCTTGATTTTATATATTCCCACAATTTTTTTCCGGGTATGATGGGTCCCCGTGACTTTTCCTGTTTATCTTCATTTTCTTATCTCTCTCTCCCCGAGATATCCTCCCCACGCCCCACCTTCTGTTTCACAGATACAAAAATCTATGGCCTGTAAATCACTTCCTTAAAAGATCATCATGTTCCAAGGTAAAAAAGCATGATCAATCATCGATAATTTTACATTGAGCCATAAAATTGTCGCATCAAAACGTTTTTTTTTTAATCAGCAAAAACAAATTGGATACAAGGTTATGATTCTTTAGGGATAATACTATTATGTGATCTGATTGTGATTCTACTTCAATATCTTTTCCATGTTCTTTTCCAAACCCAAGTATGTCAATTTGTTTAATTTTCTCCATTGCTTGATTGTGAAAATCCATTGCCGCAGCATACGCGTTTTCTGATTTGCCCAACATGTAAGCTAGTTCAGTTGATTATCCATTCTCCTGTAATAAGATACACCTTTTGGTCAGTATAAAAAAAACCCCAAATTGATACCACTTAGTTCAGTACAAAAAACCCAAAATTAGACATTTTGGAAATCATAAATTAAAACTTGGGTGATAGATTTCATATACTAAAAACAACTAATCACTTAAACTAATCACTAATCAAAGATCTTAGGATATAAACTAACAACATTAATCGAATCGATCGTCAACATAACCCTAGAAAATAAATGTTTCTTAATCATCAAACCCTATAGAGAAAATAAATCTAATCACTATTCACGATTGATCATGTATTTTACCTTTAATCTTCAAAACTTCGAAGGAAATTGCTACTTTTAGTGTGCTAGTTGCTTTGCTGCTTTTAGTATGATCATTTACTGATAACTTTTCTGAAAAACGTGATCAATCGGAGAAGGTTGGTGGAAGAGAACATGTCGGAGGGAGAGAAGAAAATGAAAATAAATACTAGGAATTACTAGGTAGTCCAGGAAACCCAGTACCGGTTACTCTCTAATCCACCCCTATAATAAAATTATCCGCAGAATATTTATTCCCTAGTCCAAAACGTGCGGGTCACACAAGACAAGTTTTTCAAAAGTACCAAAGATACCCTTTCTGCAACTCCACGAACAAATCAAATTCAGTTTCTTTCTCTCTTTTTTTCATCTCAGATTGTTTCTCTTTGGTTTTCTCTGCTCCTGCGTTTTGGTTCATCACAAAATATGGTAGCGTCTCTCAATTAGGCTCATCACAGCTATTATCTCGTAAATCATCTGTGCTTCGAAATCAGATTCGAATAAGGTATTTATCTCGTAAATCATCTTCCTCTGCTGTTGTTCTTGGAATGTTGATGAATAATTAGGTTTATTCTGATCTGATTTCTATCAGAATAGTTGTCTATGATGTACATTGTTATCTTTCTTTTATGATTTCAGTTTTGTGATGATTTATATTGTTCAATTCAGTTTCCGTTCGATTTACATTGTGATTTTTGTGTGTTTCAATGAGGTATCTTAAAATCGAATTAGGTTAATCTCAGATTCGAACAATGTATGTTACTATAATCACCTTTTCTCTGCTGCTGTTCTGTTTTAGTTTCTTTGTAATCTGATATAGGTTTGTTTTACTGTATTTTTTGATATAGGTTTGTTTTGTTAGATAGATCGTGTAGTAATTTTGTATTCTCTTTTTGATATAGCTGCAGTTCTTCTATTTATAGAAGATGAAACTCAAAACATATTGATATGTTGTAAAATATATTCTACATGTTACATACCAATACGTACTGCATATAGCCTGCAAATATATCTTACTAAAATACAGTAGATGCCAATACATATCAATATGTATAGCGTATAGGAATTCAGAGACTTAGTTATTCTACATGTTACATACCAATACGTACTACATATAGCATGCGCTCTTAGTATGTATCGTGCAATACAGTAGATGCCAATACATATCAATATGTATAACTTATATCCATTCAGAGACTTAGTTAATTTTTGGATCATTTACAGGGTTAACATGTCTGACGTTGCTCCCAAACCAGACTTCTCCATCTATTCTCATGTATACCATAAGCAATATCATTTTGCATATGAGATTACATCGTTTTCAACTTTAGAGGATTTGAAATTTTGCATCTGTAATATGTGGAGCTGGTTGACTCCATCGACTATTCTGGTTAACTATTTCCAGAATCAAGCGATAGTTCCTATTCTTGCCGATGTAACACTCCAGGGCATCTCTGCATTACATTCTTCAAAGCAATCGGCTTTCTTTGATTTGCACGTGGATGTAATTTCAAATGGCGCGTCTAGGCGTATGAAAGTTGACAGTAATGCAGACTTAGTTGTCAGTTCAAAGAATAGTTATTTGAAAGAAGGTAAAGAAGCATCAAGAGTGTTTTTTTTCAGATGGTTGGGATAAGATTTTTGATGATACAGATCAATTATTCTATGGTGGTGTTGATGCCGTACATATAGCATGCCAAAAATACTGCATGAGAACTGGATATGAGGTAATTAAGAAGAAGAATGACCTTGAGAGATTCACCGCCGTATGTAGTGTGAAAGGTTGTTCATGGAAGCTTCACGCAACTGCCATTGGTAGTTCTATTGATGTTTTTAAGATAAAGGAATATGTGGGAAGGCACACTTGTGGCGGTGGTTATATGTTGAAGAATCCAAGAGTTAAAAAAAAACTCATGAACAGTCTAATTCATGAGATGGTCAGGCACAACCCTCGCATAACACCAGCAGAGATCATAGATTATCTTAAAGTTAGTGGTGGCATTGAAATCCAGTATCACCACGCATATCATGCAATTGAGTTGTCGCATAAACATATTTTTGGTAATGATGTGAAGTCGTACACTGATCTTGCTTGGTGGGTGAATGCTGTTAGGGAAACAAACCCTGGGTCATTTATTGATTTCGATTTCAATGATGCTACAAAAAGATTCAATAGACTTTTTGTTTGCTTTGGAGCTTGTATAGAGGGATATAAACTATGTCGTCCCATGATTTTCTGTGACTGTACATTTCTCACTGGAACTTTTAAAGGAGGTCTCATGGCAGCAACATGTCTTAATGGCAATCAAGGTAACTGGTTCTTTTTTTTTGATATGTAGTGTCTAGTAGTTAGATCACTCATATTGACCTTACTTCACTATCTGACAATGAGTATTGACCATACTACATACTACATATTGACCTTACTAAGTATGAGATAAACCATACTGCATGTGAAAATGTAGTGTCAATCAGTTGCTTAACATGTTATTATGTAGTGTCAGGTTTTCACATATCAACAAAGAGGTAAACCAACTGCATGTCAATATGTAATGTCAATATTAGTTGCTTAACATAACTAGTAATTCCTTTTTGCAGGATTTTATCCGCTTGCATTTGCTTTAGTACCTGGTGAAGACAATATCAGCTGGGAATGGTTTTTCAAGAAACTGAAGGAGGCTTTGAATGATGATCGCCCAATCACTTCTATGACTGACCGAGGTGAAGGGTTGGTTAAATATATTCCCAAAGAGTTCCCTGATTCTCATCAAAGATATTGTTACTTCCATTTGGACAAAAACTTACCTATCGCAAAGTCTGACGAAAAGTATAAGGAAGTGACTGATGCTTTCCGAAAGGCGACATATACTCTTTCTCCTGCAACATACGAGGAAGGTCTACAAGAAATGGTTAATTTGGGAAGGCCTTGGGTTGCTGACTACTGCCGCAACATTCCAAAAGAAAAGTGGTCCAATGCTTTCTTCAAGGGTTGTAGTTATGGTTACACTTCATCTAGCGTTGCTGAATCGTTCAATAGCTGGATTAACAAAGAGAAGAAATTACCTGCGTGTGCGTTCGTTGACTCGATCAGGTTTGTATCAGTTTCCTTAGTCACAGTACAAGCTTATATTAGTTTTCTTTTTGTAACAGTATTAGCATATATGTTCTGTTAATCTACGTATATTTTTAGTATAACAGACTTTGCTATCCCCTTGTCGTGTAGGATACGTATGATGGAAATGATGTCAGAACGTCGTGAAGAGAGTCTCTTGATGGACCCAGAACTGCTAACCCCTACGTATCAAGCCTTGCTTGAACTACACATCCAAATTGGCCGTCCCTAGAAAGTTAGCCAGTCAGATGCTAATCGTTATGAAGTGCATTCTCCAAGGTTAGCGTTTACCCCTAATCTCTATCATCTGAATGTTATTTACTTTCTCTTTCTTTTTTTTAAGTACCATGTTTCTATGAGAACATATAAGTATGTACTGTGTATATTAGGTGTACTGAAAAATAACACATGAATATGTATTGTGCAGATCTCATATGGTAGATCTAGAGAAAAAAACTTGTACTTGCCAATGATGGCGCGTTTATGGTTTTCCATGCTCGCACGCTACTGCAGCTATTACTAGATCTGGAGGAAGGATTCTTGATTACGTTGAATATTATTTCAAAGTTACCACTTTTCGTAAGCTATATTCAATAGCTATTAGACCCGTTCCTAACCACGACAGGTATGTGTCTTTAATCAGTACATTTTCATATTTTGCATACAATATGTAATGGTAGATACCACTTACACATGTAATAGAAATTGAAACTGTCAACATAAACCTACTTACATATGGATGTTACATACTGATATGTAATGTTAGATACCACTACATTTTTTTATATTTGTTTTTCAGGAACAATATACCGTGTACATATTCATATGTAGTTGTGGTTCATTCCATTTATATGATACTGTTTTTTTCTCACAGGCCCGATGAGTATCACGTAGATGATATCGTTCTCCCAGCAGAAGTAATTAGGTCTCCACCAGGCAGGAAAAAGGGGAAACGTTTTAAGTCTGCATTTGAGACTAGTAGAAAATCTGTCAAGTGTTCAAACTGTAATTTGAAGACTCATCACAACAAGGCAACATGCAATCTTATCCGACATTATGAACTTTTTGAAGAATGATTTTGTGTCAGGTATATATTTCAGTCAGATACATATTAATGTCTTACTTAAGTAAGTTTGATACAATACAATGTACTTTTAAGCAAGTAGTGTTCTGATTTCTCTTTTTCTTTTATCACAGGCTTGAACGTGCAGCAGAATGTTATATCGATGATGTTGCCAGATTCCTTTTCCACAATTCTTTCCTCTAGCCCTTGTTCTATTCTACCGTTTTTCTTTTTGATTTTGTCAGTACCAACTGAATTTGGTTAATAAGTATTTCATTTACAGTACATACATTACAAGTGTACTGAAAATACTGTTTTTGTTGTTTCTTAGAACATCTTTTGGTTTTTGAAACATTATAAGTCTATCAAAATGTAGTTATTGTAGTTATTTTCGAATAATGAAATATGTTTTTAAGTCTATCAAAATGTCATTATCTATCACCAGTAGTGAAGTATTTACATACTGAAATTACATGTCAGTATTGTAGTGTTAGTATCTACCACTACATACTGATATGTAGTGGTTGTAGTGTAACCATACTAGATGTTTGTAACAAGAAAACAATTAAATATGTACTGGTTTGTGGTTTAACCATCTTCCACTAAGATTATTTAGAACATCTTTTGGTTTTCCAGCTGATTCACCATCTTTTGAGGGGGCAGCGCCCCCTCATATCAACAACACAAAATCATGTTTAAGTAACACAATTGAAATATCACTACATTAAAGTTAAACCCAAATTCAAATTAAAAATCACTACATATTAGATATATGTTTTTGAACATTCTTGAACTCATGAAATGAAATGAAACCAAGAATAAAAAGAAAATAAAATAGGTAAATAGTGATATGTACTGTCAGATTACTTTTAGCAAGTAAGACTATTTTTGTGTCATCTGCCAACTGATTTCCGGTGGAGATGCTTTCAGCAATTTGCATGCTAACGGGACCCTTTTGTTACGAATCTTCGCTTGCACTTCTTCATCATCTCCCAAAGGCACTCCCACATATTTTCTTTTTGACATCATCTTCATAAAATGCATCACAAACAGTAGACAGTCTGGCGATCCCCCTTGTTGAGGTGCTTCACATTCATTCACTATTACATTCTTCATTGTTACTTTGTTCTTCTCCAGCAAGTACACGTTGATAGGTACGTACATGTAATCTGCCATTTTGCAGGCGTGTGGATAACAAATACCTCCCCATTCAGCCTTAGAAGAATTGTAGTGGTTGAACACCATTTTTTCGCAGTCATACTCAAGTAGCGTCCAATGAAGATTGTGGTGGCACATTGGTACAAGAATCTTCTTGATACTTTCATCCATCGCCAATATTGGTTTGTAAACAGAATCATGTGCTGCTCCTTTGAGGTTATCCGGGAACTCGACATTGTACTGAAAACATGGATGTACTTGAAATAGTTTATATCTAATTTTGTTTTATGCAATATTGATATGTAGTGTACCTACCCCTACATACTTTTTTAATTTTTGAATATGTGCTGTAGTAAATATGCAGTGTAAGATAACAACTTACCCAAGCGGACGGATCCAGATGCAACACAGGCAAGTATTTCCTGTATACTTCGTGCATCGGTTGCTCATTCTGAAATTTGGTGTTAAGCTTGTATTGTGCGTAGTTGAGAAGATCTTGTTCTAATAAATCGTTCTGCACCAAGTCATCAACTGTAGTTCCACTTACACAAAGACCACCTTCTCCCACTCTCCAAGCAATTGAGCTAGAAAATAAACGACGTAAAGGTTAGTATTCTTTGTGTAACAGTACATACTGATATGTCTTTCTCAGTATTTTTTATACAAATATGTATGTATATCAAAAGTACATACACAAACTAATAGTACATATCAATATAAAAGTGTCAATTGAGAACTCACCTAAGATTTTTTGCATTATTGATGTATGTGGAAAGAGTACTCTTTTGTTCATCGTTCATGTCATTATAGAATGGTGATTTAGTCAGTTTCCGGAAATACTTGCGCAATTTAAGCTTTCTCTTTTTGTTTAGTGGTAGTGCTTCTGCAGCTGCAGCTTTCGGTCCTTTATATGATGGTGAGAACTTACTTCCACTCTCATATATATCATCTACCTTCTTTGCAGGATGGGAACGAGTAACAGGTCTGGTGGGTGTTGTTACCTGCTGCTTTTCGGGCTTTGTAGCACGCTTTTTGTTCACTTTTACCATTTTTTGTTTCTGGCTTGGGCTAAACTGTTCCTGCATTTTTAATCAACATAAAAAAATATGTAAATATCTATATTGCATAAAACATAGTTACATCACCTAATCATTTTTGAAAGCATGTAGTGGTATATGATTGTATGGTATAGTGATTTCTAGTGCTACCATACTGATATACATATCAGTATGTAGTGATTTGTAGTGTAATATTAACTACACAAAATGAGATTTTTAGTACATATCATTCACCTGTGATGGAACCTCCAAAACATCTTGCGAGGGGACATCCAGAACATCTTGTGATGAAACATCCAAACATCTTGTGATGAAACATCCAAAGGATCTTGTGATGCAACCTCCAAATGACTTTTTGAACTGGTTGTAGGTATGTATTCTTGTTGCTTACCTGTAACTTCACCTGCATCTTTCGGTTCAATGGGTTCTTGTTGCTCAGTTGTTTCTTGTGGAATTTGTAAAGGCCGCAAATCTCTTCCAAACAGATTATCAAATTGTTCTCGTAAGTTAATACCAAAAAGACCATCGTTGTTATCTGGAAGGAGGTCTGCAAACTCTTCGACATAAACACCAATGCCAGAGTTTTCCATTTCTATAAATCTGGCATAGACAGCTTTTCAATGTGTTCCAAACTCGACATCATAGTAAACAAAGGTACATCCAGCAAATGAAACTCTTCCGCCGCCAATCCGGCGTTATACTCTGGAAATTTCTGCGAATTAACTACAACTGAAGACTTCGTTTCTAGCATAGTTGTAAGCAACTCCTTTGCTGCTTCCTGCCTAACTTCAAGTTGATCAACCTGCAAAAATCAATTGAAACTGTCAACAAAAACCTACTTAGCTTGAGTTTTTGCTATGTCTACCACCACAAGAATGTACTGTTACATATAAATATGTTCCACTACAAGAATGTACTGTTACATATCAATATGTAATGGTAGATACCACTACATATTGATAAGTAACAGATAGATATTGATATGTAACAGATAGATAGTGGTATACAAGAATGTACTGTTACATATCAATATGTAATGGTAGATACCACTACATATTGATATGTCACAGATAGATATTAATATGCTACTTACCTGTGTGTTTTTTCCCTTTTTCTCTTGTATCTCTTTGACTTTTTGCTCCAAATTAGATTTAGCCCAATTTTTAACCTCAGAACGCGGAACTTCAACATCATGGAACTTCAATACTGAAGTTGTTGACAATTCAACCTCAGAGGTGGCATTAACATGAGTTTGATCTTTCGGTGTTGACAAACCAACTTCAGGAATGTTGACATTAGCATCTGTTTGATCTTCCGGAGAACCTTGCATTTCGTTCTCAACTATTTGGTCCACATTCAACTCTTCATTGGGGTTTCTTGGAGTAGGTGTACATCCCAAGCTAACATAATCTTCCTGGCTGGCTTCTCTCTGCAAAGGGAAAGCTTTCCGGTAAATATCATGCAACATGAACTCAAGCTTTGAAGCGTCAACCGGTTCGCCCTCTTGCTGCATTGTGTTGAATTCACTCCATTTGGAAGATATTGTATTCCTCAAATCATCGTATTTAATCTTCCAATCTTCTCCCCCCAATACTGAGTCCTCCTCTTCTTTCTCTTCTTCCTTCTCTTCTTCCTCTTCTTCTTTCTCTTCTTCCGATTCGGAATTCTCATCTAAACAAAAAGCATCATCATTTGCTTCCTGTTGAATCCTTCTTGAAATACGATTAAGGATTTGTCTTTCTTCGTGTGTTATCTCATCTTTGAAATCAACATGAAACTGGTACAAATCAAATAAATGTAAAAAAGCAACTACATATTAGATATTACCAAAAAAAAAACATGTCGTAGTTCTTTCTCTATTAGATACACAGGGAGAACTACATATTGATATGCTAATAACTACATATCAATATGTATCACCACAAATTGGTATGCTAATAACTAATACATATTTATATGCTAATATGTAGTAGCATATTGATATGCTAATAACTACTACATATTGATATGCTAATAATTACATATCAATATGTCGAACTACGTGTACTTATCAATATATATTTTTATTATGACAAAATATGTACGGCAAGTTTACCTGATACTCAGAAAGATCAATATCCTTTAGGAACTCAGCACATATCTTTGTATGATTCCACCTAGCCACTCTTGGCACATACATTCCTGCAGGTTCTGTCACTATATCCTCGGGCGCCACCAAATGGGTATGCTCCGCCAACCATGGCTGCAAAATATTGATATGCAGTATTAGATATACTATCAAAATGTAGAAAACACATAAAACAAAAACATTTTGAAGTAGAATAAACAAATAAATAGATTCTTACCAACAAATAAATAGCACAACCATTTGTGCGTTCTACGGATTCCACGTTTTCATTCAGCTCTTTCTCTAAATGAGAATGGATGAGGTCAGGCCATGAAATATTCTTAGCCTTCTCAAGATCAAGAACGAAACCAATATATTTTTCAGTCAAAGCGTTTGCATCACTTGTAGAGAAAAATAATGAAGTGCACATATACAAGCAGATAAGCCTAACAAGATCTTCCTCGTCTTCTTCAGAATCTTCATTTGATTGATCACCCACGCTTTGCAGAGACTCTTCATCAGACTTCTTCTTTTTCAGATTAATTGGTGTTCGTTTAAGGATATTCAAGATTGCCTTCACAATCATTGGCCTAGTCACTTTATCACCAGCTTTCATATCAGTAGGAAAAGTCCTTTTGAAAAATTTTGTTTCACGCCATCCACTTTTTTTATTGACTTGTGTAAGCCTATAATCAAGATATTCCCTATTTGGAATTCTCGGCATCCCATAAATAAGTGCCATGTCTTCTGGTGTGGATACTAGCTCATTTGGTTGTCCATGCCTTTTAAAGACAAATCTAAGCTTGTTTGGATCTTGACCCCTAACGTAACAGCGTAACATTTTCGTCATTGCATCTTCAATCTTCAACCAATGTTCCAACTCAAATCTTGTGTACCAAAACATTAGGAACAGGTTACCGAATGATGCTTCAGAAATCATCTTCAGCTGCAACTCACTCAACTCAAGGTTTTCAGTGGACTTCGCAATAGCCTTCTTAGTGGTCCTAATAGTCTTCGCAAGCCCCCACAAGCCCCTGAAACCGCCACGGTATAAACTTCGTGGTTTTCCAGCTCCTTTCTTACGCTTATTAGCACCTACACAATAACAAGAACCAAAAACTATTACAGTACATATCAATATGGTATATCAAATATGTAGTTACATCATCAATATGTAGTTGTAATATCTACCAAGTCTTGAAACTACATATTATTAACAGTACATACGAGAATATAAGTATCTACCTCTACATATTTATATGTAATATGTTATCAGAGTATAAGTATTTACCTCTACATATTGATATATAATAGTAGGTACCACTACGTATTATTTTAACTACATATCGATTTGTAATAGTACGTATGGCATATGTATCTGCTTTGATACATTAAAAATGTAAAAACACTTAATACCAAAAACAAGCACAACAATGCATCATTACATACTCATAAACATATGTTATTAAGGATACATATTATTCATACGCTTTGTTCTTATATGTAGTTGTACTAAATACCTTCTACATTTGCTTTCCCCCCTTTTGTTTTTGGTGAAGGAGTAGCAGCTCTCAAGGAAACTGCTTTCTTCCCCTTCTCTTCCCCTACACCATATCAAATATGTAGTTAATGTATCTACCATGAACATGAAACAACTACATATCAAATACCACAACATACTGGTAATTTTATAACTACATACTGATAACTACATATGAACCACAATTTACGGGGGTCGAGGGGGCAGCGCCCCCTCGTTATTAAGAATTATCTTCAGTTTTAACATTACAAACCTTCTTTCAGGAGCGCTTTTGCTTTCCCCCTTTTTTATTTTCCCTTTCCTTTTGGAGAAGGAGTAGAAGCTCTCAGGACAAGTGATTTGTCCCCCTTTGCTGGTGGTGAAGGAGTAGCAGCCGTTGTCGCTGTTTTTCCTTTTGCTTTAGTAGTTTCCGCTGCTGTTTTTCTTTTGCTTTTTGCTTCAGGAGAAGCAGCTGCTTTCTTTCCTTTGGTTTTTGCTGTTTTTGTAAACCAAAAGTTTTGTACACATTACATATTACAGGCAGATAATAATATGTAGCACACATATCAATTTGAGATGCTATCATTACATATCAATAACTACAAATTGCAGAAAACATATTGATATGTAGTACAGATATAAAACATATGAATCACACACTGCATGTCAATATGTTGTGTCAAATTACATACAAAACAGATGAAAAACATGTAAAACATATGACTCACAGAGATGTTGTGTTTCTATTGAAAAAAAAAACATATGAATCACACATTGCATGTCAATATGTTGTCTCAAGTTACATATACAACATATGAAAACATGTATACCAGATACTACATACAAATATTTAGTGATTCCATTGAGCATAGAAACACACACTGCATGTCAATATGTAAGAGTAAATTGCATATACAACAGTTGAAAACATGTAAAACAAACACTACATACAGAGATGTAGTGGTTCTATTGAGCATATGTAGGATATTAGTTGAACATCACTACATATCTACAGATTTTCATCAGCATTACATATTGATATGTATTGCATGTCAATATGAAATTCAACAACAGTTTTCTAAGTATTGCATGTCAATATGAAGTATAAAATTAGGCTTTACTTTCTTCTGATTTTTGCTTACCTTCTACCTGAGGAACATTTGTTCGTGACGGAGTACCAACTTTACTCATACTCCTTGTTGTCGGAGATTTATAAGCAGGAGAGGATTGTGTTGGTGAATCATCAACATTTTTTCGTCTTCTTTTTACCTGGGTTTCTTCTACAATTTCTTCTGTAATTGTCCGCTTGATAGTTCTAACCATTTTTTCTCTTCAATTGAATGAATAAAAATTAGGTTAGGAACTGATGATTTATGTAATTGATTAGGTCAGGAACTGATGATTTTTCTGTAATTAATGATTTCCGAAATCGTTTTTCAGATGAGTTTGATTGAGAAGAAAGAAGATATAGAAGTGATTGGTAAAGAAGAAATTGAATGTCTAAAGGAGCGGTTCTGTAACTGAAGAAACAAGAGAGAGAGAATCGAAAATGAAACTGAAAATTACTTTTAACGTGTCTATGGGTAGATAGGTAATTTTAGGCAGGTTTAAACTTTATTGGACCAACCGATAAATGTGTTATCCCTCTGGACTAGCCAGTAACACGGGTCGGAATTACTGGACTAATTAAGAAATGTCTCAAATAAATAGAGAAAGTCACGGGCGACCAATCATACCCGGGACCAAATTGTGAAAATCTAAAAAATCAGGACCATTTAGTTTTTTAAATCTGACGGTGGAGAATAGCATGTACGATAACGTGAGATGAAGGATGTGAGCGGATCCGTCCTCCTATTTATTTAAATTCTAAAGTTTATTTGGAAGATGATTTTGCAGTATTAATCTTTATGGTTTCATATATTAATTGCAACTTGTTATGGGATATGTGTGTTTGCGTCCGTGAACTATGATTGTCCCATACGTGGTCAAAAGTTAAGTCTTTCATATGTCGATATGCAAGTATTGATAAAAGATTGAATGAACTTTTGACAAACAAAAGATAAGCCTATTATGTCATTATGCAAATATTGATGGAAGATTGGATGAGATTTTGTTTGCAAAGATTAAGTTTATTATATGTCATTGTGCAAATGGTGATGAAAAATAGAATGAATCTTTGTTTATTCCGCAGTATTTATCTTTCCTGATCCATATTTTTATGTAAATACTGTGCGGCTTCGTAAGTTCTTTTATGTGAGCATTTCCGATTTAATTAATCATAGGTTTTCTTGTGGTTGATTTAATTGAGATTTTTGGATACAAATTCATGTTTCATGTGATTTGTTAATGTCCAAAGAAATCATTCTTTTCTTGTGAAAGTAAGGTCGCTCTTGTTGTTCTTTCGGGAATGACATTTTATGGGGGAGAGTTCTTAATTGAACTTGTGCTTAATTGCCAAATCTTTGTGGGGAGTGCGACTCTGGAATATTATAGGGGTTATCTTGTATCTTTATAAACTCCTTGATGAATGCATTTAGTTTCGGCTATATGATTGCATCTAAAAAAGTTGATATGTGCTTTATTTTGGTCATGAAGTGTCTCTATGGAAATTTCATTAGGATCCCACTAGTTTTCGTACCTTTGCTAATTTTATTGACAAAAAGGGGGGAGAATTAATGTATAGTTCACACTACGAGTACATGTGGTTTTCGGATCATTATGTAAGGGGGAGTGGTTTTCATGTGAGATGAAGTATTGACTAAGGGGGAGTGATACATATCACCATAGTATTGTTGTCGAAGTTGTGATACAATTGAACTTTGATGTTGTGTAATAATACTATGACACTGTATAACAATGATTGAGAGCTGTTGTTTTCTCATTGTTATGGCTACGGAACTTCAACAACGATGATGCTGAACTGGACATCTTTAGAATCATTGGAGTACTTGTAAGTGACGAAGATTTCGAGTAATTTTGAAGAACCAAGGAGATCAAGCATGTGGATGAGAAGCTGCAAAGTTTATTTATTTTGTATTCCATATGTATTGATACTTTTGTCACTAAAATTGACAAAGGGGGAGATTGTTAGAGCACTGCTCGGTCGAACTCGCAAGTGTTGCTATCTCAAGCTTGTTTGTCAAGTTTAGTTACCAAAACTATAAGTCTTGATTTCTAGTATACTTATAGCTAAGTCTCGGACTAGGATAGTAAGTGTAGTTGAGGTCTAGACTCCACGGCGTTCATCATGCAAAGATGAAGAACTACTCAAGGAACTGGTGGAACTTCATCGACAAAAAGGTATGTGGAGACTTGATGTGAATACCAATATTCTGTGGAGCACGTGTCACGATCTTAGTGGCCGCACATATATTCAACTGTGTAGCCTTCGTTGAACTGAGAATCCCAAGTAGCAAAGGATACCTCCGCAGATCTACTTTATCTCATCCCAAGAAAAAAGGCCTAAACGGTCAAGATAAGAATGGTAAAAGCCTAGTCTACAAAGAGGCAGCTGGCGAGGGGACAAAGGTAGATGACGCATCTAATCAGCATTAAATGCTCAAATCTCTTATCTACACGCATGAATCAAGGCACGTGGAGAGAGAAGGCGTGGCAGAATCCGATTGGCGGAAGCTGGCGGTGAACGAAGGTACAACCTGTACTAAGGTTGGGCAGTTCCCGAAGGAACGTGGGCCAGCTGAGTTGGCGAAATACAACTGGAGAAGGTACGCAGTGGACGAAGGTACCATTGGTACGAAAGGTATATCAGCAGACGATGGACCCAGAGGCAGCAAAGATATACCTGGAGCAAGAAGGGCTATAAATACCAAGCCTCACCAACAAACTAAGGGCATTCAATATCTAGGAGAGAAGATATAGTCTTAAGCTTATACCTCTTTAACGTTTAGAATTTAAGTATTTACTTCCACTTGAGTTCTCTCTATTACTTTGGGAAGCATTTAAGATCTTTGTAACCACCTCAAACTTAATACAAAACAATCACTCGTTACCCCGTGGACGTAGACAAAAGTCGAACCACGTAACCTCTTGTGTCTCATGATAACTTAGAAGCTTTTACATTATATTTGTGTTCTTCGTTATTATTGTGATCTTAAATATCATTTATTACTTAGCATTATCAGTTCAACAGAGGTATCAATACTGCTTAGTATCAGATCCTCATAGCTGTATACATTACGTAGACTACGGGAAAACGAGTAGTCACAATTTTGCGCCCACCGTGTTTTACTCACGAACCTGAGTTTAGACACAGTTTTACATTTTACTTATACATCTTCTAAAATGAAGGGATCTGTGTTCCAACGATGAATCTCACTCTCTAGTGATTCGTTCATCCATTATTTGTGTATGTTTTTTGAGTTCATAGCCTCTAAAAACGTGCCTCATTACAGATCCACAATTTTTTTCAAAAAAAATACTCACAAAATGCCAAAATGTTTGTTTTATACTAAAACATCCCTTCTTAAACATAGCATATTTTAGATCTGTGAACCTTTGACTGACAGAGTAATCTCAGTCGAATTTTAAAGAAAAAAAATCTTCTAACGCAATTAATAGCCTTGTTTTTCGCAAGATCTGACACCATTTTTCATTGGTTTTCAATGTTTTAAGGTTGTTTTTTCCAAGAGTGTCATAAGCATTTAATACCCGTCTATCAAAAACGTTATCTCAGTCCTTTTTATGAAAAAGCTGCTTAGCCGTCTTCCGTGTCAGAGCATTAATTGCTACTTTTAACGAAGATACCCAAGTAGCAGACTTTTTCGCCTTTTCTGTGACCGCAGGATAACAAAAGCCGAAGGCATGCAGAAACCAACTGATGTACCAACAAGCTAACGACCAGCTATCACAAGAGGGAGATCCCAAAAGCCGTCTCAAGCAAACTAAATGAATGAAGCGGAGGACGGGCAAAGAGAAATAGCAAGAAGAACAATTGCTAACAAATCACCTATTCCTGCTGAAGGGATGGGGCAGACATCGGGAGCCCAACCAATCTACGACATGCCATTACCGGAGAACGCTACAACTACGAAGCCATCTGCGGCCAACGCAGGGTTACCCAGAACCTTAGCTCCTACGGGACGAGGGTTGGGAAACCTAACCCCAATTCAGATAGATCATGTTAGAGCATAGATCAGTCAACCTCGCATGCGTTGCTATCTCAAGCATGTTTGTCAATGTTAGTGATCAAAATTATAAGTCTTGATTTCTAGCCTACATAGCTAAGTCTCGGACTAGGATTGAAAGTGTAGTTGAGCTCAAGGACTTCATGGCGATTTATCATACAACGACGAAGATCTATACAAGGAACTGTGGAACTTCATCAACAAAAAGGTATGTGGAGACTTGAACTTATCTATTACTCAAAAGTCTATCTCTTCTATCTCCTATTTCTTATGAGACAAAAGTCGTATGCTATATAGACTAGATCATACACATTTGACATTTCGAGTTGAGCATTCATTGCTTATATTTTATCTCGAAACCGTGTGTTGGTAAAGCGTTTCGCTTTGATCAAGTTTATCTTCACCTAGTGACGAAAGTCATGAAAAGTTTCAATCACTTTGAGAATTACTCTGACGTGAATCAGTCTGTGAATAACAGCTACATAGCGTCCTCTGAGAATGTCTCAATGATTGAAATGAGAGTTTAGATTACATAACCATGTATTCCTTGAACCGAAGTTTTTGAACTTTGTTGATCAAGAGAAATCGGGAGGATTGTGGAATTGGCTTGCCAGGTCCGCGAACCCAGTCCGCGAACTCAGTCCGCGAACTGGCGGAAGTTCTCTTTTCGAGAATTTCTGCCGAGTTTGGAAAACTCAACCGATTAACTTAACTCCGCGAACTTGTTTGTGAACTTAAGAGGTTATGATCTAAAGATGTGCTCTGAACATGAAACATTAAATTACTAAGGAATGGTTTATGCAAACCGTGGCTATAAAGTTCATGAGCCGATTCAATCGAATCGAATCATCTTTGTTTCAATTGTGTCTTGTGTAGTTACATAAGATCTCATAGCAATTGAACAACTCTTTAACTAGTTCATTTGAGTCAATTGAACTAATTATAGTGAAGAAGAACAAGGTTAATATGAAATGCTCATATGGTTAACCTTTTGGGTTACTATGTTGAACCAACATACACGTACACGTTTGGGCATGGTTTTCACGAACCCAGTAAATGTCTACCCAAGTGTGTGTGACAAGCTAAGTTCTCGATCTAACAATTGAGAAATATTAGCTTGAATCTAAATCAGGTTTTCATCTAACGGTGAATAAGGATTGCTTTGTAACTAAGGCAAAACCCTGATTTGAAGGCTATATAAAGGAGACATCTAGTATTGTGAAAAACTAATCCCCACACGTTTGTGTACTACTAGTGCGCCCGCTAGAGTCGATCTCCATTAACCTTTGATTTTCTTCTCTAGAATCAGGTTAACGACTTAAAGACTTCATTGGGATTGTGAAGCCAGACCGATACTACATTATCGTAGTTGTGTGATCTGATCTTGCATCTTCTATCGTACGAGTACAATTGATTGATTGGCTTGAGATCGTGAGAGTTCTCCGATAGGCAAGATAAATAAGTCACAAACATCTTCGTCTCACTGTTTGTGATTCCTCGACAATCCGCTTGTGTAGTCAGGAAGGATTGTAGAGAGGTGATTGATTAATCTAGGTTGTTCTTCGGGAATATAAGACCGGATTATCAATTGGTTCCTGTTCACCTTGATTTTATATCAAAAGACGGAACAAAACCTAGGGTTTATCTGTGGGAGACATATTTATCCTTTGATAGACTTTTCTGTGTGAGACAGATCTGTTTATTATAAAGTCTGTGATTTTGGATTCCAACAACTCTTGGTTGTGGGTGAGATCAACTAAGGGAATCAAGTGTGCAATATCCTGCTGGGATCAGAGGCGTAGGTCCCGGGGTTTTTCTGCATTTGCGGTTTCCTCGTTAACAAAATTTATGCTGTCTGTGTTATTTCTTTTCCGCGTTATATTTTATATAATTGAAATAATACAGGTTGTGCGTTCGTGATCATCAATTGGAAATCTAACCTTTGGTTGTTGATTGATATTGATTGATCCTTGGACATTGGTCTTTGGTACCGTCCAAGTATTCCTTGTATTTGATAAAGACTCGCTATTGCTTTTAGCTTGAGTAACAATCAAATCAAGAGAGATATATTAACTCCTTGAGATACTTTTATCTAGATTGAGTCTGACTGTCTAGTTGATTCTCTAGCAAAGTATTTCGGAGTTAGTCCATACAGATTGCTAAGCGAAATATTGGGTGGTGTTGTTAGACCCCCGCTTTTTCAATTGGTATCAGAGCATGCAAACACGTTTAAGACCTCATCAGTCTGTGTTTGTAGCAATCTGAGTCTGTGGACAGGATCTCATACGCATACCAAAATGCCTCCTAATGCTGTCAACTTTGTCAAGTGTCTCGAAAATACCTCAAAGGGTCACTCCTTAGATGATTCTTCCGAATCCCGAGGTAGGAAGACTGTTCCATCATGTGTTGGTCATTCTTCCTCCAATAAGACTTTGGACATAATGGCAATAGCTGAAATGGAGCTCACCAGAATTTCAAAAAATTCTACAGAGTTTATTGATCTCAAGGATCATGTACAGCTCATGGATGAATTCGAAAGGTCTATTGATCGTGAGCAAGTACTCTACAACATTATAGGGTCATTCTCTAAGGAAATTAAGAAACTTCTTCAAGAAAACAATATACAACATGAAAAGATTTGTGATCTTGAAAAGATGGTCAAAGAAGGTTCAATTAGAGAAAATTGTTTGATCAAGACGCATTCATCTGATCTAGACAGACTTCGTGTTGAGAAGGAGAAACTTGAAGCATCGCTTGTCTTAGCTCATGGACAGTGCGAATCCTTGGAAAAGGAAAACTCTGTCTTAAAGAAAAATTCTTCTGCACAAACTAATTCTCATGAGTTACTGTACAGAATAAAATTTTCTCCAGAAGAAGATTGTGTCAAGAAAAGTTTTCATAACTTACAATCTTCTCCCGTGGCTATGAAGTTTAAACAAGTTCCAGTTGTTACTTCTCCTCCACGAATTTGTACCTTCTGTGGGAAAGGAAATCACTTTTCTATCCGTTGTTTTGCCAGAAAGAAACAAATTTATAAGCTTCGTAATTTGTTTTTATCCACTATCAATGGAACAAATAGTCAGTCGACTACCGCAGTGAATCGTATATCCACAGAAAAACAAGAACCTTATAAACATGGAACTCTTCTTAGAAGTCATCACAGGACACAGACATATTCTAACTCTCATATTACTGATGAATGTATTTCCAATGCTTATAAGAAGGTTCTTGGTAAATCTAAATCTAGAAAATGGATTCCCATCTTTTCTGATTCCCTTGAACCAATTTCAAGAGGTCCTAGATTTAGTCCTCAGAGAAAGCCTTCAGAAGGATATGCAGATCGTGCTATGTCTTATTTTTCTAAACTGAGTGATAATCAAAGAAGGAAGGATAAATAAAAGCAATGTTCATTCAATGAGCTGAGTGCTCATACTTGTGCTAATTAATCACAAGGTTGATATCCCACCCACCAAAAATCCTAGTTGTGTGAGAATTGAATAGGTATACTCTGTGGATAATATCTGTGATTATCTAGCTATTTTCTTATCGTTCTTAGATGGATAATCTGTCACATACTTCTACATGAGTATTTTTATCACCCCTGTTTGTATTATTTGTCTTGGATTTTAAAACCACACGTTTTGTGTTGGGCCCTTGTAAGGGTACATGTACGGTTTTAGACTTAGTCTCATATACCTACCTTTAAACCCTAATTCTCTCAAACCATTTATATACCTTTCCTATTGAGTTATAGCTTGTTCACTCTAGGTTTCTTATCAATGGCCTCTTGTTCGTGGGATTTTTCTGAAGACTTTGTTGTTAATGGTATATACTTCGAGTTTAACAAAGAGAAGGGAACTCTTGTTGAAGTTGAAAGTTTTCTTCCGCAATCTCCTGTTTATTACTCAGACATTGGGGAGAAGATTCCAACTAAGGTGATTATTGATACTCAACAACTTGTTGGGACTATAAAGTGTCTTGATGCTGTAAGAGCCAAGTTGGAAAAGGTTAACTGTAACCTGGCTCTCATGAAGAATCAGCCCCTCAAAAAGGATGATTCCTCAAAGATTGATGAGGTTGCTATCACTCGTAAGCTCGATGATCACAAGACTCATGAGTCTCCAAAACCGTCCTTCTGATTAGTGTTTGAGTTTCGGCCTAAGAGTCTGTATTTGTTATAGATACCTAGTATGTCTTCTTTTTGGATTAGTTGGAAGAATAACTAGTGCTTTGAATAGCGATGATTGTGACTACACATAGCTATTTTTGTTTTCATCTTCTTATGTTATTTTTTAGGTTTATTGGTTATTAAATTCTAAAAATATTTGGAGGATGATGTTTATTGTAGTATTTTAATGGTTTGTGATATTGCAATATTTTTATGGGATATATATTGTTTACGTCCGTGAACTTGAAGGTCCCATATTGCAGTCAAAAGTAAAGTCGTTCATGAATCGATATTCGTATTGATGAAATGACGAATGGACTTTTGACATATACAAAAGTTATGCCTATGCAATCATGTATTTGATGGAAAATATGATGAATTTTTTTTTCTTTCAACAAGGATAAAGTCTATTATGTCGTTATGATGTAAAATAGAATAAATCCTTGTATGTTATCCACGGTATTGATCTTCATTGATCCATTTTATTATGTTTTACCGTGAAGACTCCTTTGTGTGTCTTATGTTGAGCACCTTACAACTAAGTCAATTATTCTTATTGGCTTGTTGGTTGTTCCATAAGATGCTATATGTCGAGCATTATGAACTAAATTAATCAACTAGTTTGGTTATTTAGTTTGTACTGCATAAGTTTTCTTTCTTATGTTGAGTACATGTACGGTTAAGGTTGTCATATTCTATGATGAACTTAGTCGAGGTTCCATAAGTTCTCTTATGTTGAGCCCAAAATAATTAAATTAATTACTTCGGTGATTAGTTTGGTTGTTTGTATTCCAATTAGATTAATTATAGATTCTCTTGTAATTAATCTAGTTGAGTTTTCATATATTCCACAAGTTCTTGTGTTGTGTATATGAAAGGCTACACTATCATGTTCTTTGGTTAACGTAGTCATATATTCCGTAAGGTTTTCCTTATGTTGAGTATTGGAACAGTTAAGTTAGTCATCTCTATGTGATTGAATTAGTCGTAGCTCCGTGAGTTTACTTATGTTGAGCACTTTCAATTAAATTGATCACTTTCGTGGTTTGATTTAGTTGCGTATTCCAATTGAATTAATCATGGGTTTACTTGTGGTTAATTTGGTTGAGCCTTGGATATAGAAATTTATTCCTATGGTTTTTGGTGTCCAATTGTAGATGGGGAAAAACGATTTGCTGGTTTTTAAGGAATTGAGGAGACGACCGTACGGAGGAGACTCCTCGAACCGAGCGAAATGTTAAACCTCACACAGATGCACCGCTGCAAAGGGGGTGCTTTAGATTCGAGAGATCAATCTGTAGTACTCCGGCCTAAATCAAGACAATGACCATTCCAGAGTAAATTCGGTCACAAGAGAGGATGGGTTGATCTGTAGGAGGGAAGCTGGGATATGTGTGAAATTAATGGTAATCAAAGATTGTGGGTGCGTGAATTCTGAATATGATAAGCTCTGAATGATTGAAATTTCTCTATTGAGAGTAGTTGCTCAATTGATGAGTTGATGATCTCGTGTTGTCGATGAGACGTGAGATTGATGATACTGTTGATGTTGATCCTTCAATCATGATTCAGAGACTTATTTATATTGTTGGAATTTTAGACACCATGACCCCATGAAGTGTGACAGTTGATGGAATCAAGGAGTGGGGAAGTGGAGATCGTGTTTGAAACCAGTTGCTCAACGTGCGGAGACTTGGTCGATTTTCCACCCACTACCTCGTGAATTCCTTCAACTGATTGCACGACTTGCTCACATTCCGTCGTGTGTTTGAACACAAGTGCCGTAGACCGCCAGACCAAAACCCTAAGTGATATCCCCCAAAAGTGACACGATTGACATCTCGTGGTATGTTAGTCAATTGATAACTTCGTGGTTTGATGGGAAGATGAGTCCATGTAGTTGCTGAGTTGAACATGATGTTCTGAAACTCATGAATTGAACATGTCATGAGACAGAGGTATAGTTCTTACGATGAAGTGAGCAAGTATTGCTCATTCGAGGGATCGTTGAATATTGATTGTTGAACCAATATTCCTTGGTTTGAGAAAATATTTATCATCTGAGCAAGTGTTGCTTATGTGATGAATTGTTGAATATTTGATCGTCTGAGCATGTGTTGCTCATCTGATGGATTATTGGCAGCGTACCAAAAATATTAATTAGAATACTAGTCTTTGAACCGAGCATAATTAATAAAATTAATGACCATGAGGTCGTCGTAAAATTATTAAGGTTGGAATCTGGAATGATGATCCTTGGATTCATAAACCTTAATTTGATCAATTGATGATCAATTCATGGTTCGTCAGAAGTTTAACTATGAGAAGAAGGATGGAACAACTACATGGGACCGTGGATCAACCATGTAGTGTCCATATGCTCACGTGAGAAAATACAAAGAACTCCTGAAGTTGACGATTTGTTGGTGAAAGAATGATTAAATGCTGGTTTAATCATTTATTCGAAAGTGCTCGTCTGAGCCTTAAGTGAGAAAACCTAATTAATTATGACGGAGTGAGGGACCGACCATGGGGTCATGAAACCGGACCTGGGTAGTCACGTGACCGCCTGATGATCACTTCATGAAAATCCAAAGTGTTTGGAAGAGTATTGGACCTAATACTTGCAATTGTGCAAATTAGGTCAAAACCGTGAAACTTGATGGGACCGGCTTCTGTAAGCCAAAGAGCCAATCTTGGTAGGTCAAGATAGCGTGCTCGTGTCCCCAAGGCGTCCGCGTTTCAGTCCTGAGAATTTTGATATTTTCTGGCGTGCAATTGAGCATCCATTCGAGAAAATATGCCAAAATTAGGGTTTCGACGAAACTGAGGAAAACACCATGAGATGATGGAAAATAATTATAAAATAAGGAATAAGGAGGCGTGGGACCGCTGAGGCCATGGTCGGTCGGTCGTGACCACGATCCTGTGGTGCAATTTCCTTAATTTTATAATATTTTTGATGATTTTATGAAGAATTTTAAGAAATTTGATGAATTTAGGGAGTTTCCATGAATTGAAGGAGTTTTCATGAGTTCAAGGAAGCAAAAAATATTAAAATAATAAAAACACGGGCATGTGGGACCGTGGGGGCATGGCCGGCCGGCTAGGGGCCCGGTCCCATGAGTTTTCATAATTTTTTATTATTTGATGATTTGTGCAAAATACCATGAAATCAAGGAGTTTTTTCATAAATTAGAGAAATAGTAATAATAATAAAATAATAAGGAACCGTGAGGTGTGGGGCCGGCTGGGACCAAGGCATGGCCGGTTGGCCAACGGTCACGCCCCACACTTCTTTCCTTAATTTTATATTATTTTTTACGAATTTATGAAAATACCATGAAACCGAGGAGTTTCCTCGAGACGAAGGAGATTTGATAAAATGAGAGAATTTTCATCAAATCATGGAAAATAATAAAAATGCATTAAAAATATAAAACTGGCGTGGGATTGACTACGACACGGTCGGTCGGTCGTGTGTCCGTGCTCCCAGCACCCTGGTCAATATTTTTTATTATTTATTATTTTCTTCCCTATTTTGCATAGGTTCATCGTTTCGTTGTATTTTGAAATACTCGTTCGTGCGGTGATTGTAAGTGTATCGTCGTTGAATACACTTTCACCATTTGAATCGGGACTTACTTAGAGGTAGCTCAGACGCCCGGTTGTTGATTATTTATTACTAATTATGGAATTCAGTGGAGAATAATTCACAAAACTGAGTAATAAGATGTTTATTATTAATTCATAGGATCAGCTGAGGATTCGACTACGAATTCAGAATAATAAAGTGAGCATTACCATTCCATGGGATCGTAGATTCGACCATAGAATCGGAGTAATTAAGTTTTATCTCTTACCATTTATGAGACCAGTTGTGGATTCGATCATGAAATCGGAGTAATGAGATAATATAGTTATTGCTATTCTATGAGATCAAGCCGTGGATTCGATCATAAAATCAGAACAATTTTTTATTGCCATTCCATGGGATCAGTCGTGGATTCGACCATGGAATAGGAGCAATTTTTATTGCCATTCCATGGGACCAGTCGTGGATTCGACCATGGAATAAGATCAATAATAGATTATTCTGGGAATTCAGTAGTGAATGTCACGGAAGAATTAATCTTAATTAGGAATAATTAACTTTGTGGCTCTATACTAGCAGAGCAAGCTGTCCAGGAGCATTAATTATCCCGATATGAGCTTGTCGGTAAGTCATATCCTTTATATAGTCAAGGTAAACTCGTTGTTTGTTCCTGAAGACGTTATCGCTCTATACTAGCAGAGCAAGCTGTCTAGGAGCCGTCCATCTCGTGATACTATATAGAAATAATCACTGAAAGTGTTCAGTATTCATGAGATATGCCGTTATCCAGTCGTGAGACTACATATCTACATGTACTCTGAGAGAAAGTACTCTCCGTTGAGAATTCGATAAGAGACCCGTGTCTCAATACTCACGTCTGATTGCTGGATCAAAGCTTCGTATAATTAGGAGTTTACGATTTTAGCCCTTGTCAAAAATCCACCATCTACATTAAGGCCCCTGCTTACTGAGGAAAGTTGTGTTCCTCAGTCAGCATTGATTGGTGATTTTCCGGCCATAAATAATAATACTAGTAATTGAACTTAGTCGTAAGTTGAGACGTTACCGGATTTAGAGAGCATGAGCAAACCAAGACTTGATGAAGGATTCAATGTCATTATTGGAGCGTCGTTTGATGAGCATAAATTGGTGTTGAACCGCTGGTTTGGACGACGAGTCCGTGGTCGGTTAGGATTCGCGGGCCGGGCCCAATAAGGAAATCCTTGGAAAATTAGGTTTTTTTGAAATAAAAAAATTGTATAAAAGGAATTAATCCTTTTTTTTTTAAAATTTTTCCACGTCCAGCTCTCTATTACCTCTCCTCCTTCACGCCAGCAGGAGAATCTTGAAGTTGCGCCGCCACCTGATCGACGCCGCCGTCGCCGCCAGTCGCCGTTGCCGTCGGCCAACTTCCGGCCGACCAGGTGCGTGCGTTTTTTTTTTTGATGTTTTCTGATGTTGTGACCTTCATGAGTTGTTCATGTTCATGATGAAACCATATACATGTGTGCATATATTGGTGTGAGTTTTATGAAAAACCCTCGTTTTTGAAAACGTATGTTCGTTCGATCGTTAGTTTTGAAAACTAACTATAATCCCTGATTTAGGAGAGATTTTTTTCTTAATATATGAACTTAGGTCCAGTGATAAAACTTAGTGTATGAGCTTTCATGTGTACCATGGTTTTATCATAAAAGGAGTAAATTTTCACGAAATCGAAATAATCCTTCGTTTTAAAGACAAATTACAACGACTCGAAGGAAAATTCATATGATGAGCTTGTGTCCAGTGATAAAATTTTGCTTATGAGCTTTCATGTAAATACAAAACTTTATCATATGTATGAGATGTGAGCTTTCACAGTATTTTGAAATAAACCTTCGTTTTAAAGACAAATAACGATGATACGAAGGAAAAATAGATTTTTATATATATATATATATATGCAGCCATGACATATATTGTGCAAAATATGATGATATATTTTATTTTCATGAGTTTGTTTTCATTAAATAAAATCCTTGAGAGTTTATGTATGCAAGTTGCATTAATTGCTGCTTTTTTCGAAAAATCAAAGCGTGTGTTTTGAGGAACCTTCGAAGATAGACAATATATTTATGATGAAATATTTTATTGTTATAAACTTCATAGGTCAGTTGTGTAAATATTCAAATTATGAAAATCGTGTCCGTGATTTCATGAAAAATCAGTTTCGGAAATTAATAAAGTTTCGTTCGTTTTTGCAGTTTTCGAAGAGACGAACGATTTTGAGGTGTTAACTCTAGCATTACTATCACTATTGTTAGTGGAAGTATAAAAGGTAAGATTTAAGAATTACCATTTTTGCTTGTATTTCCTTTATTTATGTCTAGACGGCATACTGAAGTAAATGTAGTGTGAACCTTTTCAGCTACTCAGCAAAGATGACCAATTCCCAAGCTGACGACGCCTCAAGGCAAGAGATGTGCGTTGATGATGATATCTCTAGAGATGAGACATGCATGGATGAAACTTCTGTTGGGGGAGACGAAGACGAAACCCCTGGGATTAAGAATGTCCCGAACATAGATGATGCATTCTTCAAAGAAGATATTCCAGGAGCTGATCAACATTTGAGGTCTCCAGCGTATCGTCTTTTGATAAATCCCAGAACTGTTACTCAGAAGAAATTGGTGACTCCTAGGACAGTGATTCGGTTTTGCCTTGAACGAGGAATCTTCGCCCCATCAATCATAGAGTTTAAGCTTTCTCGACGACCTTTGGAGAAATTTGTTGGCTGGGCGAGGTATATGTTGGGTTTTCCTCATGTGAGAACTATGCTTGACCAGGCGCAGGTGACGAGAGCTATTTAAGCTTCTGGAGAGTTGTTCATTTTTCACGACGCAAGAGGTATTGTGGCTCTGTTTTCTCGCTGGTGCATCCCCACTCACACTTTCATATGTAGATGGGGAGAGTTCACCATTACCTTGGAAGACGTGGCAGCCCTGATGCATCTCCCAATCACGGGAAATCTCCCTGGGGATCTTTCAGATAAGGAGACCGCCGTTTCTCATGTCTTGACAGCTGCAATGGAGAAAGCGAATAAGGCTGGCAGTAAAGGATGTTATGCTTCCTGGTTGACACATTGGTGGCCCAAAGACGAGGTTTATGATAAGCCCATCGACGGTATGTTACCCATTGATGCTTTATTATGTTTATGGTTGTCTAGAGACATTTTTGAAGACAATGGAAACTAGTGGAAGCCTTTTGTGATTCCCTTTGCTATTAAGATGGCTCAAGGTGAGCAACTTCCGATAGGTAGTTTGTTCTTAGGCTCCTTGTATTACAACTTGGACTCCTTGATCATAGACTCCGGTGTGTCGAACGACTCTATGAAGATTGAGTGTTATGCCAACACAATGTTTCTTAAAGATTTGATGTGGGAGCACTTCAAGAATTATGCGCCTATTCCATGTAATGTTCTGCAAGGACCGAGTACTGATGTGCGCTATACTTTTCCTGAGAAAGATAATGCTAGAATCATGCGCTGGTCCACAAAGCAGCCTCGTTCTAAAGCACGCCTCATTGATGTGTTAAATGAAGAATCTGAGTTCAACTTCCACCCGTGGGTGTCAGTCCCTGATTATATTTCTCAGCCGATGACTTTCAATACTGGAGAAAGTATGAGTTTGATATCTGGTGCGGATCTGAGTGATGGCGAGAGATCTTTCATGTTGAGTTGCACCCCTGGTCATTTGCTATCAGCCACGTTTGGAGAGCTTTCAGTGGAGGAGTATAATATTGATAAGGAGGCTCGACAAATGAGTATGGATCAGTGTGTTCCAACCATACGGATAAGGAATCCATCAGTTGAGAAGCTTAGGACTCATTTGGATTATACTCACGTGGAAGGGAGTAGTTACTGGTTTCAACAACTTGGGAAATTGCGTGGTTTTGTAAGATTTTCCAGAACTCCATTGAAGGATCTTCCCTCGGCTGAGATGATCTCTAGTCGACTAAGATTGAAGTATCTTTCTGGTGATAAGCGAAAGTCGTCTCCAGGATGCTCTCAGGTATGTTTCTTCATATAATCTTCATGAAATTATGAGAACTGAATTCTGATTATATTACTGAATTTTACCACAGGACGGTCGTAACATACGACCTAGAATCGGTGTAGATTTCTCAGATACTGAGGCGGTTATTCATGGCGGAGAAGGCAGGCATAAAGGTTATAAGTTGTTACCTAATACCGTAAAGTCCCCAGTTGGTGCTTTGGTGAGTTTCCAATATTTTCCTCATTGTGACTCTTTCTCGCCCATATTATTAGGATCTTGAAACCGATATTGTTATTCCGTTGCATAATTTTGCTCCATCAAGTATTGATGGTCTTCGGTTCTCCGCCTCTGAGCAAGCAATTCCTGACTTGAGCGATGAAGAAGAAGCTGTGAGTATCTCTTCACATATTCGATTATGATGCTTTATTGATGAAATGCTAATTGTTTGAGAATATGTACAGGAGGATGTCGTTATGAAAATGGAGAGTGCTTCTACTCAACCGTCTCTTGAGAATAGAGACACAGGCGGTGCCAAGGATTTGGAGCCGAATGAAAGTAATGATCCTCCCATCGTTGACACGGACAATCCCAACTCCTTGAACGCTTTGGATACCTCTCAAGTAAGCATATACCCTGTACCTTCTTCATAGAAGTATAAAAGTGCTGATTTTTTGAATGAATGAATGTGAATCCATGTGCGTATATGAAAATTTAGTCAAATTTCGTCGTCAGAAAATTCGGAACCCAGCTTTTTAGTAGAAATGCTGTAGAATCTTCGTCCGGAATCGGATTTTGATGATCTGCATGTGCAAATTCAATCCCGGAAAATTTCCAAGCTTTAGCAAAGAAGATTTTTATGTTTTGAGCACGTTCAGAGCCTGAAAAAGGCGAAATAGTAAACTTCCAGGAGACTTCCAAGACTTTTTCAGATTGCGCATAACTTGATATTTTGACCACATCTACTTGATCGTTCATCGGAATGTCATGAAATTTTGACATGTCGTAGAGGACATCCATAAGAAGAGAATGGTATATGACCCATACTCAAATTCCTTGTATATGGATCCCAGTTCGTCTCTTAGTACAGAGCAGAGTTCAGTTTCTTCAGACGGACTCATCGTAAAACGTGTTTTCATGACTTTTATGTTATTTGATCGTGCCTTGAATGTATTATGATGAACCTTGATGATTTTTCCTTTCTGGTATACTGTGTTTCATAATCTTCTTTGTATTCGTGACTCTAACCTCATGTAATCTTCGTATTAGGTGCTAAATACCGAAGTTGAGGATACTGGAGCCAACGGTGATAACTCTAACCATTCTGGAGTTATTGATGAAGAGACAACCATACCTGCACTTCAAGGCCATGATAAGGTCGCTACTGATGTTATGGAAACCCGGATGGTTGTTGCCTCAGTGATAGAAGAAACCGAGACAACAGCGGAGAATACCGAAAGAATTATTGCTTTGGTTGTGGAAGCCGCTCCAGTGACTGAGAACCGTATAATAGTGAATGAATATCCAACTGCAGGAGTTTCTTTAGATCCTCCATTTGACACTTCACTCCCATATCATGAACTGATCGGTGGATTTAACGTTCCCATTGGATATGCACGCTTGTACGAGACAATATGGAAGAAGTTTGGCCACATGATTGTTGACAGGAATCCTGGGCGTGCTTATGCTTTAACCATGCAAGTAGGCGTTCTCTTGCGTGTCATGAGTGATATGCGTGCCAGACCTAGGAATATTGTGACTCCAGATATACTCTTTGATTGGGAGTTTAACTTGGAGAATTCAGAGAGACTCGGCCTCAACGTGAAATGGCTTCGCAAGAAAATAAACGTTATCAAGGATTCATGTGAGAAGAACATACCCTTTCCCAATGATGCTGTGAAGGAGAAGGAGGACAAGATTTCCAAGCTGACCGAGGAGTTGAACAAGGAGAGGGCGGTTTTGCAAATCTTGAAGGATGCTGATGAGCGAAAGCCTTTTCTTGCTGATTTCCTTTGATTATCTCTTGAACTTATGAACTTCTGAGAGATGTGAGGTTTATACTTGGGTTTTGATATTAGGTGGTTTTGGATTGACTGATGGTTAAGGATTTTCTTGTAGATTTGATAGAGATTTTCTTTTACGAAATATGAACTGAATTTTGATAAATTGTTGAATTCAAATACTAATTGCAAGTATTGCAAGCGTTTTGGAGGAATTGAAATACAAATGAAAGAAAATCCTAAATGTTAAGTCCAAACGCCATGAATGCTTCGAACGCCCAATACCTCAAATGTCCAATAATTTCAGATAAATACCTTGAGCCAATTTTCGTGAATTATTGGCAGGGTTCTGCCATCTGTGTTGATCAATTTGTAGTATCCTCCGACCACGGACTTAGCGACCATGAATGGTCCTTCCCAATTGGAGTTACTTGTAGAATGAAGACCGCGCTGAACTGCTTTGAGAACTAGGTACCCTTCATGAGACTTGTTAGGCTTGGTCGATCGTGCCTTGAACATCTTCCGCTGATTCGAAATTCCCTGTTTGACGGAATTCCACGATTGTGGCACATATGGACACTCGCGCGAAAGAGAGTATCCAGCATAGTGTTGATCATGCTTAGCCAGGTCTTCAACAATAAACCTCTCGATGGAGTGACCGATTTGAAGAAGTTCTGAACCCAAACATTGGGTGTAATATTGCTGAGGTGAAGTTACCCACTCGTAGCTTTTGATGACTGCTAAATTGTTCATGGGGAGAAGTCCCTGTACCATAGTAGCGTATCTGAACATTGGTAATATTGGAGCATGAGGAGGAATAAAACTTGCATGAGCTCGAAACCTTCTGACAAAGGTGTGCGTATTTTCTCTAAGTTCCTGCGTAAGTCCCATCAGAGTTTTTACTTCTTACAGATGCTCAAACGGTGGTGCGTCCTCTGCTTCGTCTTCCGACTCGGAATCCTTGTAGATGACAGGATGTGTTGAAGGCATCGTTATCCTTCCAGCATGAATCCAAGTTCTTCCAAGGACCATGTCATATCCAGGGTCTTCCCGGATTATGAAAAACTTGGCCTCAGTGCAGATCAATCTTTCCGTAACTTTGAGAGTGATGAAGCTGTATGCGTCTCTGGAGATTCCTTCGTGGTCCCTGATTGTTGTGGGAGCGTGGGTGGCTTCCTGTCGAGTAATACCAGCAGCTCTGAGAGTTTTCAAAGGGATGATGTTGACAGCGGTACCAACATCGACGAACGCCCTCTTGAACTCATTTCCTTTAATGTGCACTGTGGTGAGCAGTCCCCAGTCATACATTTCTTTGTCGGTGGCTGAAGGTTCGGTGGTGGTCTCTTGGATCAGCGGACGTTTTCCGGACACGATGTGGTTCAGTGCAGCAAACATGTCTTTCCTTTGAGCTTTCGAAAGATACAACAACTCGCAGACATGTTCGATCAGAGATTGGACCGCTTCCTTGACAGGAGGTTCAGAGATGGTAAAAGTTCTGACTGGGAGGGGTTTTTTGTGTACTCCCTCAGTCCCCAGGTTGAGCTCTCCTGATTCGACCTTTTCTTTGAATATGCGCTTCAAAATTTTGCAATCACTTGTGGGATGGCTGACGTATCTATGGAAGCGGCAATACCGAGGATTTTCCATGGCTTCTTCAGTTGGTTCCTTCTTGACATAAGGAATTTGATTGCACCATCTTGGATCCAGGCATCGAGTAGTTCATTAACTTCTTCCATTGAACAGGGAAAATCAGGTGCTTCTGGATCTTCCGTATGCTGAGGAGGGACTTTCGAATTCTTCTTCTTGTGTGCCTTTGAAGGGGAGGAGGAAGTCTGCTTGTGTTGTGGTTCTGCTTTTCGCTTACTCCCTTCTGCGACAGCATTTGAAGGTTGCAGGTTGTACTGCTTGTTGATCAAACACCTGCTTCCTCGAGTGTCTTTTGAATCCTCAGTCTTTGTAGACTTTGCTCTTTCCAAAAGAGCGGGTGCAGTGGTTGCCGACCTCTTCGCAGCTTCGTGAAGCTCTGAGAAATTCTGGAATCGAAGGTTCTCCAGCAAGGCCCTGTAGACCGGGAGCATGCCATTGATGCACAAGTCCACCAGTTGTTGCTCCGTGACGTTTGGGTCATGACAATCCAGGGCTTGGACTCTGAACCTTTTCACATAATCATTGGGATTTTCACTGACCCTCTGAAACATTCTTCCAAGGTCGGAGAGGGTGACTTGTTCTGATACGAAGAAGTATTTCCTGTAGAATGCGTTAACCATTTCTCCCCAATTGTTGATAGTCCCTGGTGCGATGTTGTTATACCAGGTGTATGCCTGCCTTTCAGAGATTTGAGAATTCCTTGAGACGAACGACATGATTATGTTCATGTTCTCCCAGGGCTTCGAGAAAAGAGAGACATGTTCCCGAGCATTGCCAGTTCCATCATAAGGTGAAGGTTGGAGAAACGTAACCTTTGGGGAGTGGAATCCTCTGCGTAGCGGCAGGATAAGGAGGTTGATGACGATGGACATGCGATGTTTTGTCTTTTCCACGGTTCTCCAAGAGGTGCTCCAGATCCTCGCGAGTGATGAAATTCGATGATCCCTTCGCTGATGAGTTGTCTGCAGCAGTTTTGCGGACTTCGTCGTCTTCTACTGTATGGATTGGAATTACTTCAGGATCGTCGTCTGAGGATTTCTCCTTCTCCTTTCCCTTCTCTTGAGTTTTCTCTGACATCTTGTCAGTAAGAGTTTTGAGATAATTACACAGCTCCTTCTGTGTAGCAGCCATGTCAGTCTGATTCTTTGCAAGAGTCTCCTGCGCTTTGATAAGATCAGCAATGGTAGGTGGTGGATCTCCTCTGACTTCTTCAGGGTGTCGTCCGGACAGTGGATGACCTTCGACGTGAGGAGGAGTAATGTCACCACCATCAGTGTTGGAGGTCGGAATTGTCTCCGGGATATTCTGATTGTTGTTGTTGCTAGTGCTAGCACGGTTTGTGTTAGGATTCGTAACTGAACCTGACCTGAGATCAACCATCTTGTGAAATTGAGATTGCAACCGAGAGAATGATCTCCCACTGTGGTCGCCAATCTGTAGATGGGGAAAAACGATTTGCTGGTTTTTAAGGAATTGAGGAGACGACCGTACGGAGGAGACTCCTCGAACCGAGCGAAATGTTAAACCTCACACAGATGCACCGCTGCAAAGGGGGCTTTAGATTCGAGAGATCAATCTGTAGTACTCCGGCCTAAATCAAGACAATGACCGTTCCAGAGTAAATTCGGTCACAAGAGAGGATGGGTTGATCTGTAGGAGGGAAGCTGGGAAATGTGTGGAATCAATGGTAATCAAAGATTGTGGGTGTGTGAATTCTGAATATGATAAGCTCTGAATGATTGAAATTGCTCAATTGAGAGTAGTTGCTCAATTGATGAGTTGATGATCTCGTGTTGTCGATGAGACGTGAGATTGATGATACTGTTGATGCATGATTCAATCATGATTCAGAGACTTATTTATATTGCTGGAATTTTAGACACCATGATCCATGAAGTGTGACAGTTGATGGAATCAAGTGGGGAAGTGGAGATCGTGTTTGAAACCAGTTGCTCAACGTGGAGACTTGGTCGATTTTCCACCACTACCTCGTGAATTCCTTCAACTGATTGCACGACTTGCTCACATTCCATCGTGTGTTTGAACACACGTGCCGTAGACCGCCAGACCAAAACCCTAAGTGATATCCCCCCAAAGTGACACGATTGACGTCTCGTGGTTTGTTAGTCAATTGATGACTTCGTGGTTTGATGGGACGATGAGTCCATGTAGTTGCTGAGTTGAACATGATGTTCTGAAACTCATGAATTGAACATGTCATGAGACAGAGGTATAGTTCTTACGATGAAGTGCAAGTATTGCTCATTCGATGGATCGTTGAATATTGATTGTTGAACCAATATTCCTTGGTTTGAGAAATATTTATCATCTGAGCAAGTGTTGCTCATGTGATGAATTGTTGAATATTTGATCGTCTGAGCATGTGATGCTCATCTGATGGATTATTGGCAGCGTACCAAAAATATTAATTAGAATACTGGTCGTTGAACCGAGCATAATTAATAAAATTAATGACCATGAGGTCGTCGTAAAATTATTAAGGTTGGAATCTGGAATGATGATCCTTGGATTCAGAAACCCTAATTTGATCAATTGATGATCAATTCATGGTTCGTCAGAAGTTTAACCATGGGACGAAGGAGGGAGCGACTACATGGGACCGTGGATCAACCATGTAGTGTCCATATGCTCACGTGAGCAAATACAAAGAACTCCTGAAGAGTTGACGATTTGTTGGTGAAAGAATGATTAAATGCTGGTTTAATCATTTATTCGAAAATGCTCGTCTGAGCCTTAGGTGAGAAAACCTAATTAATTATGACGGAGTGAGGGACCGACCATGGGGTCATGAAACCGGCCCTGGGTAGTCACGTGACCGCCTGATGATCACTTCATGAAAATCCAAAGTGTTTGGAAGAGTCTTGGACTCTAATACGTGCAATTGTGCAAATTAGGTCAAAACTGTGAAACTTGATGGGACCGGCTTCTGTAAGCCAAAGAGCCAATCTTGGTCGGTCAAGATAGCGTGCTCGTGTCCCCAAGGCGTCCGCGTCTCAGTCCTGAGAATTTTGATATTTTCTGGCGTGCAATTGAGCATCCATTCGAGAAAATATGCCAAAATTAGGGTTTCGACGAAACTGAGGAAAACACCATGAGATGATGGAAAATAATTATAAAATAAGGAATAAAGGCGTGGGACCGCCGAGGCCAAGGCATGGTCGGCCGTCGTGGCCACGGTCCCGTGGTGCCTTTTCCTTAATTTTATAATATTTTGATGATTTTATGAAAAATTCATGAATTTTGAGAAATTTGATGAATTTAGGGAGTTTCCATGAATTGAAGGAGTTTTCATGAGTTCAGGAAGCAAAAAATATTAAAATAATAAAACAAGGGCGTGTGGGACCGTGGAGGCGCGGGGCCGGCTAGGGCCCTCCCACGAGTTTTCATAATTTTTAATATTTTTTAGTATTTTTCATGATTTGAGGGAATTTTTCCTAATTTGAGAGAAATACCATGAAATCAAGGAATTTGATAATTCAAGGAAAATAAAAATAATAATAAACAAGGGGCGTGTGGGACCGGCTAGGGCATGGCCGGCCGGTAGGGCCCGGTCCCACAAGTTTTCATAATTTTTATTTATTATTATTTTGATTGTGCAAAATACCATGAAATCAAGGAGTTTTTTCATGAAATTAGAGAAATAATAATAATAATAAAATAATGAGGAACCGTGAGGTGTGGGGCCGGCTGGGACCAAGGCATGGCCGGTTGGCCATGGTCACGCCCCACACTCTTTCCTTAATTTATATTATTTTTTATGGATTTATGAAATACCATGAAACCGAGGAGTTTCCTCGAGACGAAGGAGATTTGATCAAATGAGAGAATTTTCATCAAATCATGGAAAAATAATATAAAAATATAAAACTGGCGTGGGATTGACCACGACACGGTCGGTGTCGTGTGTCCGTGTTCCCAGCACCTGGTCAATATTTTTAATTATTTATTATTTTCTTCCTATTTTGCATAGGTTCATCGTTTCGTTGTATTTTGAAATACTCGTTCGTGCGGTGACTGTTAGTGCATCGTCGTTGACACTTTCACCATTTGAATCGGGGCTTACTTAGAGGTAGCTCAGACGCCCGGTTGTTGATTATTTATTACTAATTGTGGAATTCAGTGGAGAATAATTCACAAACAAAAAGTAATAAGATGTTTATTATTAATTCATAGGATCAGCTGAGGATTCGACTACGAATTCAGAATAATAAAGTGAGCATTACCATTCCATGGGATCGTAGATTCGACCATAGAATCAGAGTAATTAAGATTTATCTATTACCATTTATGAGACCAGTTGTGGATTCGATCATGAAATCGGAGTAATGAGATAATATAGTTATTGTTATTCTATGAGATCAAGCCGTGGATTCGATCATAGAGTCAGAACAATTGTTTATTGCCATTCCGTGGGACCAGTCGTGGATTCGACCATGGAATAGGAACAATAATAGATTATTCTGGGAATTCAGTAGTGAATGTCAGGGCAGAATTAATCTGAATTAGGAATAATTAACTTTGTGGCTCTATACTAGCAGAGCAAGCTGTCTACGAGCATTAATTATCCCGATATGAGCTTGTCGGTAAGTCATATCCTTTATATAGTCAGGGTAAACTCGTTGTTTGTTCCTGAAGACGTTATCGCTCTATACTAGCAGAGCAAGCTGTCTAGGAGCCGTCCATATCGTGATACTATATAGAAATAATCACTGAAAGTGTTCAGTGTTCATGAGATATGTCGTTGTCCAGTCATGAGACTAGATATCTACATGTACTCTGAGAGAAAGTACTCTCCGTTGAGAATTCGATGAGAGACCCGTGTCTCAATACTCACGTCTGATTGCTGGATCAGAGCTTCGTATAATTATGAGTTTACGATTTTATCCCTTGTCGAAAATCCACCATCTACACTTGGGAACTTGAAAATTCATTGTCGACCGGAATTCTCTGATATTCAGCTTGAAAGGAGCTCCCGCGGCTCGATGCAACCTGTCTATCCTTTCCTCTATGGAGCGCTTTTTCGACATTACTTTCTCGATCATCTTGCGAAGGTGAGCATCCGTTATTGCGTTTACGTCTCCATCAGAGGAACTTTCTTTCTGCTCATAGTCCTGATCCTCGGGAATATCAACTTTAGATCTTATTCTTTTCCTTTGGGGTCCAGTGGACTCTCTTCCAGCTCTGCCATGCTTTGAACGAGCATAGTAATCGTGCGAAAATTCTCTTTCATCGTGCCAACCTCGAACCTCATCTTCGTCATTCCTGAGACTTTTTAAGCGGGTGGTAGTTCTGGCCATACTCTACTGAGTTGTAGTTGGCCGTGATCGGGTTCCTGCTCGCTGGGATCGTACACGCCTTCGTATAGGCAGATCTCCAGTGACCAACATATTTTTATCTGGTCTATCAAGATTGATCACTTCTCTGTTTTGGTCTGCACTTTGCGGGCTAACTCGACTTCCAAGGCGCTCCCATACAGACCAACCCTTCTGGTTGTTCAGATTTCCAGTCCTTGGTTGAGACTGGTTCTCACGTTCTAAACTTAGGAGAGTTTTCTCTTTCTCCACCTCGTTCATCTGATAACGCAACAGTTCTTCCTCTTTACTAGGAGTCGTCGTTCGTCCATCTCGATCGTCATTCCTCCTTGATGGGATGCCGAATACATGCCCTCTATTTACTCGAACTCGTGGGTTTTTTCCATCAGGTATGGAGTCAACATCCATTCCTTCGTCTTCGATCATCGGTTGTGAAAAAGCGTGGGTCTAACAACCACACCCAATATTTCGATTAGCAATCTGTATGGACTAACTCCAATATACTTTCTAGAGAATCAACTAGACAGTCAGACTCAATCTAGAGAAAAGTATATCGAGGAGTTAATATTTCTCTCACTTGATTTGACCTTTACTCAAGCAAATAATAATTGGCGAGTCTTTATCAAATACAAGGATAATAAACTTGGATGGTACCAAAGACCAATATCCAAGGATCAATCAATTTCCAATCAACAACCAAAGGTTGGATTTCACAATTGATCGATACAACGCACAACCTGTGATATTTCAATTATATAACAAAATATAATGCGGAATAGAAATAACACAGACACCAGAAGTTTTTTAACGAGGAAACCGCAAATGCAGGAAAACCCCGGGACCTAGTCCAGATTGAACACCACACTGTATTAATCCGCTACAGACACTAGCCAACTACAAACTAACTTCGGTCTGGACTATAATTGAACCCTAATCAATATCACACTGATTCAAGGTACAGTTGCGCTCCTTACGTCTCTGATCCCATTAGGATACTATGCACTTGATTCCCTTAGCTGATCTCACCCACAACCAAGAGTTGCTGCGACCCAAAGTCGAAGACTTTAATAAACAAATTTGTATCACACAGAAAAGTCTACGATAATAGATAAATATGTCTCCCACAGATAAACCTACAAGTTTTGTTCCATCTTATGATAGAAATCAAGGTGAACAGGAACCAATTGATAAACCGTACTTATATTCCCGAAGAACAACCTAGTATTATCAATCACCTCACAGTAATCTAAATCGTATGGTAGCGAAACTAGATATTGCGGAATCACAAACGATGAGACGAAGATGTTTGTGATTTCTTTTTATCTTGCCCTACCGGAGATAAATCTCAAGTCAATTATTCAATTGAACTCGTATGATAGAAAATGGCAAGATCAGATCGCTCAACTACAAGAGAAGTAGTTTCGTCTGGCTTCACAATCTCAATGAAGTCTTTAAGTCGTTAACCGACAGGGTCTCGAGAAGAAACCTACGATTAAAGGAGAATCGACTCTAGCAAAACCAACTAGTATCACACAGGAGGTGTGGGGATTAGTTTTTCCAGTTGCTAGACGTCGCCCTTATATAGTTTTCAAATCAGGGTTTGCAATCTAAGTTACCTTGGTAACAAAGCATTCAATATTCACCGTTAGTTGATGATCTCGTGTTGTCGATGAGACGTGAGATTGATGATACTGTTGATGCTGATCCTTCAATCATGATTCAGAGACTTATATATATTGCTGGAATTTTAGACACCATGACCCCATGAAGTGTGACAGTTGATATAATCAAGGAGTGGGGAAGTGGAGATCGTGTTTGAAACCAGTTTCTCAACGTGTGGAGACTTGGTCGATTTTCCACCCACTACCTCGTGAATTCCTTCAACTGATTGCACGATTTGCTCACATTCCATCGTGTGTTTGAACACACGTGCTGTAGACCGCCAGACCAAAACCCTAAGTGATATCCCCCCAAAGTGACACGATTGACGTCTCGTGGTATGTTAGTCAATTGATAACTTCGTGGTTTGATGGGACGATGAGTCCATGTAGTTGCTGAGTTGAACATGATGTTCTGAAACTCATGAATTGAACATGTCATGAGACAGAGGTATAGTTCTTACGATGAAGTGAGCAAGTATTGCTCATTCGAGGGATCGTTGAATATTGATTGTTGAACCAATATTCCTTGGTTTGAGCAAATATTTATCATCTGAGCAAGTGTTGCTCATGTGATGAATTGTTGAATATTTGATCGTCTGAGCATGTGTTGCTCATCTGGTGGATTATTGGCAGCGTACCAAAAATATTAATTATAATACTGGTCGTTGAACTGAGCATAATTAATAAAATTAATGACCATGAGGTCGTCGTAAAATTATTAAGGTTGGAATCTGGAATGATGATCCTTGGATTCAGCAACCCTAATTTGATCAATTCATGGTTCGTCAGAAGTTTAGCCATGGGAAGAAGGAGGGAACGACTACATGGGACCATGGATCAACCATGTAGTGTCCATATGCTCACGCGAGCAAATACAAAGAAATCCTGAAGAGTTGACGATTTGTTGGTGAAAGAATGATTAAATGCTGGTTTAATCATTTATTCGTCTGAGCCTTAGGTGAGAAAACCTAATTAATTATGACGTGAGGGACCGACCATGGGGTCATGAAACCGGCCCTGGGCAGTCACGTGACCGCTTGATGATCACTTCATGAAAATCCAAAGTGTTTGGAAGAGTCTTGGACCTAATACATGCAATTGTGTAAATTAGGTCAAAACCGTGAAACTTGATGGGACCGGCTTCTATAAGCCAAAGAGCCAATCTTGGTCGGTCAAGATAGCCTGCTCGTGTCCCAAAGGCGTCCGCATCTCAGTCCTGAGAATTTTGATATTTTCTGACGTGCAATTAAGTATCCATTCGAGAAAATATGCCAAAATTAGGGTTTCGACGAAACTGAGGAAAACACCATGAGATGATGGAAAATAATTATAAAATAAGGAATAAGGAGGCGTGGGACCGCCGAGGCCAAGGCATGGTCTACCGGTCGTGACCACGGTCTTGTTGGTGCCATTTTCTTAATTTTATAATATTTTTGATGATTTTATGAAGAATTTTAAGAAATTTGATGAATTTAGGGAGTTTCCATGAATTGAAGGAGTTTTCATGAGTTCAAGGAAGCAAAAAATATTAAAATAATAAAAACACGGGCGTGTGGGACTGTGGGGGCGTGGCCGGCCGGCTAGGGGCCCTGTCCCATGAGTTTTCATAATTTTTTATTATTTGATGATTTGTGCAAAATACCATGAAATCAAGGAGTTTTTTCATGAAATTAAAGAAATAATAATAATAAAATAATGAGGAACCGTGATGTGTGGGGACGGCTGGAACCAAGGCATGGCCGGTTGGCCAACGGTCACGCCCCACACTTCTTTCCTTAATTTTATATTATTTTTTACGAATTTATGAAAATACCATGAAATCGAGGAGTTTCCTCGAGACGAAGGAGATTTGATAAAATGAGAGAATTTTCATCAAATCATGGAAAATAATAAAAATGCATTAAAAATATAAAACTGGCGTGGGATTGACCACGACACGGTCGGTCGTGTGTCCATGCTCCCAGCACCCTGGTTATTATTTTTAATTATTTATTATTTTCTTCCCTATTTTGCATAGGTTCATCGTTTCGTTGTATTTTGAAATACTCGTTCGTGCAGTGACTGTTAGAGTATCGTCGTTGAATACACTTTCACCATTTGAAACGGGACTTACTTAGAGGTAGCTCAGACGCCCGGTTGTTGATTATTTATTGCTAATTGTGGAATTCAGTGGAGAAAAATTCACAAAACTGAGTAATAAGATGTTTATTATTAATTCATAGGATAAGCTGAGGATTCGACTACGAATTCAGAATAATAAAGTGAGCATTACCATTCCATGGGATCGTAGATTCGACCATAGAATCGGAGTAATTAAGTTTTATCTATTACCTTTTACGAGACCTGTTGTGGATTCGATCATGAAATCGGAGTAATGAGATAATATAGTTATTGCTATTCTATGAGATCAAGCCGTGGATTCGATCATAGAATCAGAACAATTGTTTATTGCCATTCCATGAGACCAGTCGTGGATTCGACCATGGAATAGAAGCAATTGTTATTGCCATTCCATGGGACCAGTCGTGGATTCGACCATGGAATAGGAGCAATAATAGATTATTCTGGGAATTCAGTAGTGAATGTCACGGCAGAATTAATCTTAATTAGGAATAATTAACTTTGTGGCTTTATACTAGCAGAGCAAGTTGTCTAGGAGCATTAATTATCCCGATATGAGCTTGTCTATAAGTCATATCCTTTATATAGTCAGGGTAAACTCGTTGTTTGTTCCTGAAGACGTTATCGCTCTATACTAGCAGAGCAAGCTGTCTAGGAGCCGTCCATCTTGTGATACTATATAGAAATAATCAGTGAAAGTTTTCAGTATTCATGAGATATGCCGTTGTCCAGTCGTGAGGCTACATATCTACATGTACTCTGAGAGAAAGTACTCTCCGTTGAGAATTCGATGAGAGACCCGTGTATCAATACTCACGTCTGATTGCTGGATCAGAGCTTCGTATAATTACGAGTTTACGATTTTATCCCTTGTCGAAAATCCACCATCTACACCAATAAAAAAATCCTTCTTTTCTTTCGAAATTAAGGTCGCTCTTGTTGTTCTCTCGGGAATGATATCAAATGGGGGAGAGTTCTTTTGAACTTGTGCTTAATGGTAATATCTTGCGGGGAGTGCGACTGTGGAATTTTATAGGGGTTATCTTGTATCTTAAAACTCCTTGATGAATGTTGTTAGCTTCGGCTATTAGATTGCATCTAAATTAAGTTGGTATGTATTTTTCTTTTGGTCATGAAATGTCTCTTGTGGAAATTTCATTATGATCCTATTCTTGTACCTTTGCCAATTTTATTGACAAAAAGGGGGAGAAATATTGTAGTTCACACTACAAATACATATGGTTTTCGAATCATTGTGTAAGGGGGAGTGGTTTCCATGATCGAGATGGAGTATTGACTAAGGGGGAGTGATACATATCACCATAGTATTATTGTTAAAGTCGTGATACAATTGGACTTTGATGTTATATAATAATACTATGACACTGTATAATAATGATCGAGAATCTCGATTTCTCTCATTGTTATAGCTACGGATCTTCAACAACGATGGTGCTAAACTTACAACCTTTGGGATCATTGGAGTACTTGGAAGGACGAAGATTTCAAGGAACGTTGAAGATTAGACTATGAATAGGAGCCACTAAAGTTTATCATTTTTTTTGTATTCTATATGTATTAATAGTTTTGTCACTAAAATTGACAAAGGGGGAGATTGTTAGAGCATAGCTCGGCCAACCTCGCATGCGTTGCTATCTCAAGCATGTTTGTCAATGTTAGTGATCAAAACTATAAGTCTTGATTTCTAGCCTACATAGCTAAGTCTCGGACAAGGATAAAAAAGTGTAGTTGATCTCAAGGACTTCATGGCGATTCATCATACAACGACGAAGATCTATACAAGGAACCGTGGAACTTCATCAACAAAAAGGTATGTGGAGACTTGAACTTATCTATCACTCAAAAGTCTATCTCTTCTATCTCCTACTTACTGTGAGACAAAATTCGTATGCTATGTAGACTAGATCATACACATTTGATATTTCGAGCTGAGCATTCATTGCTTATCTTTTATCTCGAAATCGTGTGTTGGTAAAGCGTTTCGCTTTGATCAAATTTATCTTCACCTAGTGACGAAAGTCATGAAATGTTTCAATCACTTTGAGAATTGCTCTGACGTGAATCGGTCTGTGAATAACGGCTACATAGCGTCCTCTGAGAATGTCTCAATGATTGAAATAAGAGTTTAGATTACATAACCATGTATTTCTTGAACCGAATTTTTCGAACTTTGTTGATCAAGAATAATCGGGAGGATTGTGGAATTGGCTTGCCAAGTCCGCGAACCTAGTTCACAGACTCAGTCCGCGAACTGTCGGAAGTTCTCGACCGAGAATTTCTGCTAGATTTTCCAAAACTCGTTTGTGTGCTAAGTCCGCGAACTCAGTCCGCGAACCCAGTCCGTGAACTGGCGGAAGTTCTCTTTCCGAGAATTTCTGCTGAGTTTGGAAAACTCAACCGATTAACTTAAGTCCGCGAACTTGTTTGTGAACTTAAGAGGTTATGATCTAAAGATGTGCTCTAAACATGAAACATTAAATTACTAAGGAATGCTTTATGAAAACCGTGGCTATAAAGTTCATGAGCCGATTCAATCGAATCATCTTTGTTTCAATTGTGTCTTGTGTAGTTACATAAGATATCATAGCAATTGAACAACTCTTTAACTAGTTCATTTGAGTCAATTGAACTAGTTATGGTGAAGAAGAATAAGGTTAATATGAAATGCTCATATGGTTAACCTTTTGGGTTACTATGTTGAACCAACATACACGTGCACGTTTGGGCATGGTTTTTACAAACCCAGTAAACGTCTACCCAAGTGTGTGTGACGAGCTAAGTTTTCGATCTAACGGTTGAGAAATATTAGCTTGAATCTAAATCAGGTTTTCATCTAACGGTGAATAAGGATTGCTTTGTAACTAAGGCAAAACCCTGATTTGAAGGCTATATAAAGGAGACATCTAGCATTGTGCAAAACTAATCCCCACACGTCTGTGTGCTACTAGTGCGCCCGCTAGAGTCGATCTCCATTAACCTTTGATTTTCTTCTCTAAAATCAGGTTAATGACTTAAAAACTTCATTGGGATTGTGAAGCCAGACCGATACTACTTTATCGTAGTTGTGTGATCTGATAGGCAAGATAAAGAAGTCACAAACATCTTCGTCTAACTGTTTGTGATTCCTCGACAATCCGATTGTGTAGTCAGGAAGGATTGTAGAGAGGTGATTGATTAATCTAAGCTGTTCTTCGGGAATATAAGACCGAATTATCAATTGGTTTCTGTTCACCTTGATTTTATATCAAAGGACGGAACAAAACCTAGGGTTTATCTGTGGGAGACAGATTTATCCTTTGATAGACTTTTTTGTGTGAGACAGATCTGTTTATTATCAAGTCTGTGATTTTGGGTTACAACAAATCTTGGTTGTGGGTGAGATCATCTAAGGGAATCAAGTGCGCAGTATCTTGATGGGATCAAAGGCGTAGGAGTACAAATGTACCTTGGATCGGTGGGAGACTGATTGGGGTTCAACTATAGTCCAATACGAAGTTAGTTTGCAGTAGGCTAGTGTCTGTAGCGGCTTAATACAGTGTGTATTCAATCTGGACTAGGTCCCGGGGTTTTTCTGCATTTTTGGTTTCCTCGTTAACAAAATTTCTGGTGTCTGTGTTATTTCTTTTCTGCATTATATTTTATATAATTGAAATAATACAGGTTGTGCGTTCATGATCATCAATTGGAAATTCAACCTTTGGTTGTTGATTGATATTGATTGATCCTTGGATATTGGTCTTTGGTACCGTCCAAGTTATTCTTTGTATTTGATAAAGACTCGCTATTGTTTTTAGCTTGAGTAAAAATCAAATCAAGAGAGACATATTAACTCCTTGAGATACTTTCATCTAGATTGAGTCTGACTGTCTAGTTGATTCTCTAACAAAGTATTTCGGAGTTAGTCCATACAGATTGCTAAGCGAAATATTGGGTGGTGTTGTTAGACCCCGCTTTTTCAGTATGAATTGGCCATCAAATATTCTGGACTCTTCCGGAATATTCCTCTAGGTTATGGAACTAGACAAGCTAAAATGGGTGTAAGAGACCAAGCCCAAGAAATATTGTAATTGGCTTAGCCCATGAAGTGGGGCAGACACATCGTAAAGCCAACAGAATTGGGGATAATTAATCTTTCAAGTTAGTAGCTCAGCTCGGCTGGCGACTCAGTTGGCTGAGCCAACTCGGCTGATTAATCCTTCAAGTTAGTAGCTCGACTCGGCTGTCGACTCAGTTGGCTGAGCCAACTCGGCTAGGCCCGGTGGGTGCGAGTTGTCTTAGCCAACTGAGTCGCCATCCGAGCCGAGCTACTAACTTGAAGGATTAATCAGTCCCAATTATTGGGCTTGGTCGCTCTTAATCTCGTGGTCAATGGTTCGGCCCCTTAGTCGGCGCCAATGTTTGGATGATAAAAATATTTTCACCTCCAATCACGAATCTGATGATGATGTTGATATTGATCGAACTACTACCTTTGTCTCCACGTGCACAGTGTTGGGGCGTACCTGCAAAAAACCCTTTGATGCTTAAGTTAGCTAGATTTTTTCATTGGAGTTTTAGTAGAGAAGATTGCATACCTTTTAGGGTTGTAAACCCGTCTATATACATCTTACAAATTTGGGTCTTACTCTAATTTCGAGGTGTTGATGGTGGATTTTCATTTAAGGCTAAAATTGTAAAAGCAAAAATTATGCGCTGACATCCTGTAAAGGATAAATCCATTAATGAGTGATGAATACTTCCTCACTTTACTAATTCACCTAGAATGGAGCATGTAGCAACAAATCCCATATACCATATGAATTTATAGCATTATCAATTAATGCAGAACTTTCATTATTAGTGCGACATGACGACTGAGTGTTACTCTCAGCAGAGTAACACGAATCTCCAAGTATTAATAGTGAGGCATGCACGAAATACGTGTATAGGCTACATCTCTCGGTGTGTTATACTGACCCGATTGAGCATATTTGAATCTGAACTATCCATATCAGTCTCAGAAACAATCATGACCACGCAAGTTGGAGCACGATTTAACCAGCCTAGACGATCCTCAGCAGGAGAAGGCTACTACGTTAATGACCACCAGCGGGCCAACTTATGCCATGGTCGGTCGAATACCTACCATGCCTCCCAAACTACCACCGAACACCATCCTGAAGTTGGATGTCCAGACTGGTGTGGATCAGCTTGGAGGAATCGTACAAACAAAGGTCGCCTATGGCAGTCTCAAGTTCATCACGTCCGTCCAACTTCACCGGCGTGGATCAGCCAAAAGCCGGTCGAACAAGCGCCGTGGTGTACACCGGCGGACCTTCTTCCTACCTGCATGACCGACTCTTCCTTAACCTGACCAGATTGCAATATACGATTGTCCGAAGTTGTGTCAGCGTGAAGAATTGAGGGTCGCAGGAAATTCCACTAAAGGTCCCAAATTGATCACGACCATCCAATTTCACCGGCATGATTGGATGACTTAGATCGGACCCATAGCCACCAGGAAGGTATTGGCGCGTTCACCACCGGCCCAACGTGGGCCCCACGTGGTCGGCCTCCCCAAAGGAGAAGCGTGGCTTGCCAGTTCGTCCAACCAAAGCAGCGTGGATGTGAAACCCTAATTAGGGTTTGCGGCACATCACATGTGTCGCAAATCAGTCTCAACCATCCATCTTCGCAGGTATAGACGGAAGGTGTAGATGTAGATTCAAAGAGCCCAGAGCATGTCAGCACAATCACCTTGGGCCCGCCTACATACATGACTAATCGATCAAGACCAACTATGGTTGGTCGTCTCGATTTGTGCGCCCAAACAAGGCACGACCGAGCGTTTTTAATAGCAAATCGATCTCGACCACTCAAATTTGCCGGAAAAATTGAGTGGCTTAGATCACATCTTCACGGGACAGTGAGGTACAGACGTGTACACTGGCATGCCGACTGCACGCCTGACTGATCGGCCAAGACCGACCATGGTTGGTCGTCTCGAAACGCGCCCCCGAAGTAGGCACGATGTGCGGTCTTCAATTCCTTTGTGGCATGGGATTTCTGTCGCAAATCGATCTCAACCACTCCTCTTTTCCAGACAAATTGAGTGGCTTAGATCGCATCTCCATGGGACAGTGAGGTACAGACACCTACACCAGCATGCCGTCTACACGCATGCCCAATCGACCCTACCAAAAACGTGTCCCATGCTTGGATTCGACCAAGCTAAAGGTTAGTGTTCGAGCACCTCCTAAACCCTAATCTGACGGTCGCAGATGTGGGTCGCAATCCATCTCGTCCGTCCAACTTCACCAGCCTGGACAGACAGCCTAAGATAGGAGTTAGGCGACCAGTGAGGTATCACCACGATCACCACTCTTCCACACAGAGTGATCAGCCAAGTCAGGGCTTACCTGTACAACCTCCAAACGATCACTCAAAGATGGCTGGACGTGATGCTATTTTCCGCGAATTACTGATGAGTGCTAAAAAGTGCATATTTATATATATTTTTCTTGGCATTTAACTCATCTTTTGTGCATTAATTCTACATTTTATCCCATATTCTGTATTTTCGTTTCTTTCAAGAATAAATACTTTTCTTAATTAATTTTGCATAATGAGGTACTAAATAAAGACTAGATGAGTTATGGAACCAAAAGAGCAAAGACACGGGAAAAAGCCGACGGAAACTCTAGCGGAAAAGAAGTGAATAATGTGTTATGGAAGAATCAAAGATGAAAATGAGCTTAAAAAGGAAGGAATTGTTCTTAAAGAAGAAGTGGGTTCAAGATTGTCTAAGCCCAAACCCATTTCCTAAATCCAAACCCATTTCTTAAGCCTAAATTCAATACCCAAAACCGTCTCTCTCCTTAGCCGTCAGATTGGATCCAATCCATCATCTAACGGTCGCTTCATCTCCGTGCATCAAAATCTGAAGTTCATGTCTAACACTACAGCACCTAACTCCATCTGGAGCCGTCAGCTTCGTTGTATCACTTAATCCAACGGTCGCTCAGAGCTTGTTTACATCGTGTCGTTCGATTCAATTAGTAAGTGATTATCCAACGGATATCCTCGCTGCGTATCAACTTCAGATGTTTCCGCTCAACACCCTAGCCATCGAACCCATCGACCTAAACAAGCCAAGTCTCTCTTCTTCCCCAAATACACTTCCCCCAAATTTCTCCTCTTCCCCCGACCATGGCAGACACTGCCATGTCTGCTCCACCGTCTCCATCTCCACCACCTCTACTGTCTCCTCTGCCGCAACCATTTCTATCACTGCCACCACCTCCATCAGCTCAGTCCTTCCCCCAAAACCCATCCCTCTACTAGCCTAGACATTTTACAAAACTCGCACCTCTTTCTCTGAACCCTAGGGTGTGGGATTTGTAAAACATCTCGAGCTAGTATTTCAGAGACGACAAGAGCAGCAGCATTTGCAGAGGAGGAGAAGTACGAGCATGGGTCGAAGCAGAAATCACAGTGGGTGAGTTGAATTGAAAATTCCCAAAATCAAAATTAGGGTTTCAAAATTTAGGGTTTCAAAATTTTGGGGGAAAACATTGTACTATAAATTGAGAACATTGGGTGTATGTAAAACTTATGCCTGGGCTAGCCAGAGCTTCACCCAAGAGGACTGGACTAGCCAGTTCCTCAGCTGTGTTATCTTCAGTTCATGTTTTGTTTGAATGCAATGTTGTTTCAAGTGTAATTTCCATGTTCTAAGCTCATAACTAGGGTGATGAGGAAACCCTTTGAGCCATTGCTAAGTTTCATTCAGTTATAAACATAATTCTTGTTGTGCTTGAAATGTTTAAGATAGTCTTAATCAAAGCACTTTACATTTTGCTCTCACAGTGCATATCATGTATGCATTGTAGTTAGAACACCACCATGTGATTGTGCTACAGCTCATGCTTAATTGTCTGTTATGAATCCTCTGACTAGTTGTACTCTAAATCAGACAATTAGTACTTAGGATGAATACTTTAGTTGTGATTAGAACATCCTTTAGGTTGTTAAAACACCTAAGTGGATTCTCTGCGGGTAGTTGCAGTGTGAGAGCCCCAACTACTACAAGGTTTAGAATTATTTTAGTGCCTTTAGACTCCTTTCTAACCCAACCCTTTGATGAGCAGCAGGCATAGAACCTCCCCTGCCATCTAGTTAGTCAGTTGAGCCAAGAAGCTCACTGATAACTATACAAGGGACAAGATTTATGTGGAACTAGGATAACTTAGTCTAGGTGAAATGGTGGAATCTAATCCCTAGTCTTCACCCAAAATCCCTCTTTCCTTTACTGTTTCTTGTTTTTATTTGATTCCCTTTACTTCTTTGCTGTCACTTCACTGCCTTAGGCTCATTGCCTTTGTTTCATTAGCTCACTGCCACTGCTACACTTAGAGATCTAGCTTAGCTAGGAAACCTTCAATCACACACACCTAGTCTCTGTGGTTCGACCCTGACTTGCACACATCTACTACAACAGACCCTGTGCACTTGCAGGTATAACAAGTAGGATTCTTTCTTGCTCTTATTTTACACTCTTAAAAGCCTACCAAGTTTTTGGCGCCGCTGCCGGGGACTGGTGCTGTGTTGAAGTTGTTTTCTTGCTTACATTCCTGCATCATAACTTGCATATTCATCTTTGCATTGCATTCCTGCATGAGCATTTAGTGTAGCATCTAGTGTAATTTTCCTGTTCTTTGTAGCTTGCTCTTAACTGATAACTCTGTTGAGTAACAGGTGCCTTCTCCAACTGACCTGTTGCTTGCCAAGGACCTGTTGCTGCTTTACCTGCTGCTGCCTGTGGTGCTGCTGCCAACAGCTGCTGTTGCTGAAGCTGTTGCCCCTGCTGTTGCTGAAGCTGTTGCCCCTGCTGTTGTTGCTGTGACCTTGCTGTGAGGGCCACAAACTGACCTGGTGCTGCTGTTGTTTCCTGCCAGGCCAAGCCTGTTGCTGTTGCTGAGTTGATTTGGTGTTGTTGTCTGCTGCTGCTGTAGCTAGACCAAAACACAACTGGGCTACACAAGCTAAGGAAAAGAACAAGGCCCAACTGGGATGTGCAACTAAAAACAGAGCAGCTGGGCTGTGCTTAAGCAAGTAAGCCTAAACCCATTAAGAGAACCCAACCTGTGGGCTTCCATTTTTAATTTGTGGGCTTGTAATAATTTTTTCCATTTTTTTGTTGGGCTTGTAATTTAAGTTAACTTTTGGGTTTGTATTTGAGCTTAACTGTGGGATTGTCCCTATCAAAATTTTGGGTTTCAAAAACCCAACAAACAACCTAAACAAGTTTAACTGAACCTACCAACTCAGCTGGGCTTCGTTAGTTTCTGGGCTTGCTGAAGTCGTTAGTGGGCCGTGTACCCAAACTCTAGGCCGAGAGTTGGGCTCTGTTTCACAACAATTTTTCCAAAACCCAACAGTGGGCTTGGCCTTTTATCCCATAAAACCAAAGTTTTCAAAACCCAAAAAACCAAAGTGTTTTCTTTTCCCATTAAGTCAAAATTTTCTAAAACCCATTAAAAACCAAATTTCTTTTTCAAACCCGACAAAACCAAATTTTTAATCCCATAAAAACCAAATGTTTCAATCAAAAACCAAATGTTTTTCATTCCCATCAAAACCATAATCTCCCATTAAAGCCAAATTTTTCCCAAAAATCCAAATCCATTAAAAACCAAATTTTGGGCTTTGTAACATAGTTACTTAGCTTTTGATCCCAATCATGTCTAGATCTTGGTCTACAGTTGGGGAATACAACAAATCCCTTAGAGGACTTGCGTATGGACATACTTCACGTCATGAGCCTCCCATAGACCATGATGTCAATAGTTATAGGAATTATTATGGACATTTTCAAAGTCCCGAGCCTCAATACATGAACCCTAATGACTATTCACACATGCATCATTCATCACAACGTGAAAATGAACATTTTGCTAATGCCTCACTCACACAATCATCTCTTGTGGATCAATTAGAAGCTCGAATCGCAGCTTTAGAAATGCAATCACATGAGGAATCTGTCACATCTAATTTTCTTAGGCAACCTGAAATATATGCATGTCCCGCATGTGGTAGTTTAGACCACCCTGTTGAGAATTGTCATATTTTGCATAATTTTAGGCAATCTAGAGAAAATCCAAGGTATGAAATGCCCATAAATTGTGAGGATGGTAGTCATTGGGACCATAATCAAACCTTTGAGGGTTGCGATCAATCTTTTATAAACCCTAATGACCATGCACACATGTACCAATCACCACAATTTGAACATGAAGAATTTTGTACTCCCATGAATTTAGACTCCACCATAGAAGCTCTCAGTGAGCTAAACTTTGATAGATCTACATCACGAATTCAGGCGAAGTTAGATCAGATTTTGCTTCACCTACAAAAAGAGGAAATTCATGAGGAAATGTATGTTGTCCCTAATGAAGTGTCTAGTCCCATTCATGTAAATGATGTTGAATATGAACCTAATTTAGAGGAACATGAATTGACTAATGACACCACCACTGTTAATGAGGACCAATATGCATGCTACCATGATGATGATTATGATGATATGTTAGAAGAACATGAAAATATTGTGGAACCTGTTGGTTCAATAACATATGGCTTCTCGCCCTCGACCTTCATGAATGTTGTTTTTTCTAATACTCATTGTAATTCATATGATTTTGATATTGACATGGGATTCGTACAATTATTCTGTGAAGATGAGCATGACATAGGAATAGTTGAATCTTCTGTAGACACTAATGTTATTATCCATGAAAATATATTTGATGTGTCTGATTCTCCACCTAGGTCACATTGTGATATTTCTCCTGATTTGCCGATGCATGAGAATAAATCTGTTGATGATGTTGATTCTGATTGTGGACTTGATAATTTCTTTGATGATTGTGAGCATGTTGTGACACTTGTAGAAGACTTAGGAGATATTGATTTGATTAATAATGATGTGCCTATCGTCCTGCCTGAGTCACAATCTAATGGCCTTCCACCCAACCTAGATTTGGTTTGTACCGATATTGTCAAACCAACTTTTCTGAAAATTCCCAACCTAGGTTTGGAACTGTGTGCTTCCCAAGTCCTTTTGGACTATTTTGCATCTAAGTATAATATCTTTGAGGAGCCACAGTTAGAATTAGCATGTGTACCCGTCCCTACCAAAGTTCACTTTGAGTTAGACCTCGTACATGATGAACCCCCAAAACTGCGAGATTTTGTTTCCAAAATTTTATCCGTTGAAAAATCCAGGTTTGGGGGTAGCTCATTTTGTTTCACAGTTTCACTTGCGTTTCTTTCCTGTTATATTTGTGTGAAGCTGTTGAAACCTCTACACTTTGTCTTTTGGGTTGATCCTCAACTCTTTAGATTGTTAGTGTATGGTGAATTTTTTGTATATAATCCAGTAGATAAAAATTTTAAAAATCCTTTTGTATATATTTTGCTAATCCAATATGATCTCGGCTGAAATATGTTGGATTTTTGACTTGAATAACGGAGTTCTAATCTTGCTTTCGCCGACATCCGGGTATTCTCTTTCCTTTTTCTCTACTCAACATGATCCTCTTCATATGTTGTATTATAATTCTTTTTATTCATATTTTGAAACATTGAGGACAATGTTTAGTTTAGGTTTGGGGGTATAAAGTAGATACCATGATAATATGCCATAATTGAAAACAAGAACTCATGCTATATTGAAAAAATTGAACTCTTCCTTTTTGAAAAAAATGAAAAAATCAAAATAAAAAATTAAAAATTGAAAAAAACATAAAAATGGAGCTCATTTACATTGAAATGTTGACTCTTGTGCATGTATGTAAACATAAGGATTCTTAGTCTAGATATTTAGGCACCCCTGATTCTAGCACAATTCACATAGTGATAAGAAACTTGCACGCGCACGATCTACCAATACATGTATAGCCTCATCCTTGAGGTGTTCTATCGGAAGTCACGATTGCCAATCACTTTAGAATACTGAACGAAACTTGACTAGCTTGTTCTTTAGTTGGTTGGGATATAAGGTGGAGGTTACATTAAGAAAGACAACCATCGAATTTAACTGGGTGCATCAAAAAGGGCTACCTCTTGCAAAGTGTCATGTAATTTTTTGTTTCTTTTTGTTATGTATCAAAAGAGCTACCATATGTAAAAATCAATTCCTTCTTCAAAAAAAAAAAAAAAAAAAACGATGTATATATTCATAAAAAAAAATAAAAAAAAAATTGATATCAGAAAAAAATTTCAAAAAAATCAAGTATTTATCAATTCCATCCTCTCTTGTTCCAAAAATAAAAGAGAGTAGTCAATGTAAATAAGAGTCATGTAAAGAGTCATCTTTTGTGTTTTTGTGTTATAAGCAAGGAAGGGTGTATGCCATTGATGTACAACGCGAGTAATTCTGAAATACCTCCAACTCATTCACAATTCTCGTAAAGTCCGGACAGCTAGCTAGATTTCGACCTTGGTTCTTAGCCTGAGAAACTATCTCTTGGTGATTAGTAGTCATAACATCCGATCTTTCTTTACACATGTGTAGATACACTTTACACTCTTATCACATGTCTTTATTTGTTCAATGCTAGGATTGTGCCTTAGATAGCTAGATTGACATCTCCATTTTGCTGTGAGCTTAAACTGTCTTGCACATGTCACATTTGATGGAATCTGAGCTTATATTTTGTCCTAGAACTTTGTAGGTACGTTCTAAGCAAACCTTCACGAGACTTCACTCGTCCATTAGGGACACTTAGTGGTTTAAAAGGCTTATTGCATTCGCTAAATGCAATCGAGAGACCAACGAAAGTGGTATAGCTAGGATTTCCTTAGTTTTGTTTTACTTGAGGACAAGTAAAATTCAGGTTTGGGGGTATTTGATGAGTGCTAAAAAGTGCATACTTATATATATTTTTCTTGGCATTTAACTCATCTTTTGTGCATTAATTCTACATTTTATCCCATATTCTGTATTTTCGTTGCTTTCAAGAATAAATACTTTTCTTAATTAATTTTGCATTTTTAGGTACTAAATAAAGACTAGATGAGTTATGGAACCAAAAGAGCAAAGACACGGGAAAAAGACGACGGAAACTCTAGCGGAAAAGAAGTGAATAATGTGTTATGGAAGAATCAAAGATGAAAATGGGTTAAAAAGGAAGGAATTGTTCTTAAAGAAGAAGTGGGTTCAAGATTGTCTAAGCCCAAACCCATTTCCTAAATCCAAACCCATTTCTTAAGCCTAAATTCAATACCCAAAACCGTCTCTCTCCTTAGCCGTCAGATTGGATCCAATCCATCATCTAACGGTCGCTTCATCTCCGTGCATCAAAATCTGAAGTTCATGTCTAACACTACAACACCTAACTCCATCTGGAGCCGTCAGCTTCGTTGTATCACTTAATCCAACGGTCGCTCAGAGCTTGTTTACATCGTGCCGTTCGATTCAATTAGTAAGTGATTATCCAACGGATCTCCTCGCTGTGCATCAACTTCAGATGTTTCCGCTCAACACCCTAGCCATCGAACCCATCGACCTAAACAAGCTAAGTCTCTCTTCTTCCCCAAATACACTTCCCCCAAATTTCTCCTCTTCCCCCGACCATGGCAGACACTGCCATGTCTGCTCCACCGTCTCCATCTCCACCACCTCTACTGTCTCCTCTGCCGCAACCATTTCTATCACTGCCACCACCTCCATCAGCTCAGTCCTTCCCCCAAAACCCATCCCTCTACTAGACTAGACATTTTACAAAACTCGCACCTCTTTCTCTGAACCCTAGGGTGTGGGATTTGTAAAACATCTCGAGCTAGTATTTCAGAGACGACAAGAGCAGCAGCATTAGCAGAGGAGGAGAAGTACGAGCATGGGTCGAAGCAGAAATCACAGTGGGTGAGTTGAATTGAAAATTCCCAAAATCAAAATTAGGGTTTCTAAATTTTGGGGGAAAACATTGTACTATAAATTCAGAACATTGGGTGTATGTAAAACTTATGCCTGGGCTAGCCAGAGCTTCACCCAAGAGGACTGGACTAGCCATTTCCTCAACTGTGTTATCTTCAGTTCATGTTTTGTTTGAATGCAATGATGTTTCAATTGTAATTTCCATGTTCTAAGCTCATAACTAGGGTGATGAGGAAACCCTTTGAGCCATTGCTAAGTTTCATTCAGTTATAAACATAATTCTTGTTGTGCTTGAAACGTTTAGGATAGTCTTAATCAAAGCACTTTACATTTTGCTCTCACAGTGCATATCATGTATGCATTGTAGTTAGAACACCACCATGTGATTGTGCTACAGCTCATGCTTAATTGTCTGTTATGAATCCTCTGACTAGTTGTACTCTAAATCAGACAATTAGTATTTAGGATGAATACTTTAGTTGTGATTAGAACATCCTTTAGGTTGTTAAAACACCTAAGTAGCTTCTCTGCGGGTAGTTGCAGTGTGAGAGCCCCAACTACTACAAGGTTTAGAATTATCTTAGTGCCTTTAGCCTCCTTTCTAACCAACCCTTTGATGAGAAGCAGTCATAGAACCTCCACTGCCATCTAGTTAGTCAGTTGAGCCAAGAAGCTCACTGATAACTATACAAGGGACAAGATTTATGTGGAACTAGGATAACTTAGTCTAGGTGAAATGGTGGAATCTAATCCCTAATCTTCACCCAAAATCCCTCTTTCCTTTACTGTTTCTTGTTTTTATTTGATTCCCTTTACTTCTTTGCTGTCACTTCACTGCCTTAGGCTCATTGCCTTTGTTTCATTAGCTCACTGCCACTGCTACACTTAGAGATCTAGCTTAGCTAGGAAACCTTCAATCACACACACCTAGTCTCTGTGGTTCGACCCTGACTTGCACACATCTACTACAACAGACCCTGTGCACTTGCAGGTATAACAAGTAGGCTTATTTCTTTCTCTTATTTTACACTCTTAAAAGCCTACCAATTACTCCGTTAAGCCTTAAAACAGCGATGCTTCTTGGTTTAACCCGGAGTTGTACAGCTTGATTTCTCGAAATACAAGCACTCCCGTGCAGTGCATTTGTTTAAGGTTTAGATTCATTTCTCATCCACACACCCCAAATTACCAAAACCAGCAGAAATAGTTTTCACCCATAAACAATTGGCGACCACAGTGAGAGATTAGTCTCTCGGTTGGAAAATTGGATTCTCAATATTCTTGTTCCAACCTTCTCAATTTTGGGATAGATCTTGGGTCCAATTCAATCATTAACCTATTCATTCTTTGGTTTTAATCTCGGTCTTCATCTCACGATGTATCCTCGCCCGCTAGATTCTTCAGAAACCATAAAGGATTCAGGAATCATGGGAAGTGTGGCTAGGATGCTGGAGGATGTCCTAGCAAACCAAGCTGGTATCGCTAGGATGGAAAGTGAAACTACGCATTTTGAATGATATAACAACTCAATTACAAGGAGGTTCGGCAAGCATTTATCTAGACGGTGTAAGAAACGCTGAATCCTTATCTAGAAGTCATGCCTTCACCAGTGAAGATGCAGAGAGAGCAATGCCACAGGGGACTCAGGAGAGACGAACAACATGGTCCAGCTAGCGACAGAGACTCGAGACAACTCCACAGAAGAAAAGACTTGTCCGGGATGCCAAAACGTTTTCCGGATAAAGAAAAGGAGCCTGCAGCTTACGTAGCATTGCTGGAAGATTTATATCTCAAGACTCTTGCTGAAGCTCAGAAGACTTCCCAATCCACATCGACCTTTCAGCCAAGTGAAGAAATGCTCGAGGAGGGAGAAATCAATCAAGGAACACGTGAGTTCAGAGGATGGGAGCATTCGACTCATTCACCCCGCAATGGTATTATGACGCCTTCCGCATTCCATCATCCAGTCTAGTGAGCCACGAATATGATGACACACACTGGTTTTCCACATCAAAACCACAGAGAAACGTCACGACATCCACTAACGCAAGAAAGGCTGGAATCAAGATATCCACGTTTCCCGCTTCCAATGAAGAAGATATTGGGATTGCTGGAGACATGGGTACGAGACGGAGAAGTACAACTGCCGTCTGTGTGGCGTCTGCCGACTAATCAAGAAATGACAGACCCGAGGTATTGTCATTATCATCGGTTCCTTCATCACCCTACCAGTGAATGCAACGCATTGAAGCGCATCGTTCAGGAGAAGATTAATTCAGAGGAGTTGCCTTCCCTCTCTAGAAATTAATTCGTACGACTTCCTTGAAGAGGTTGCCTGGGAAGTTTCAGTTTCATGCAAATGAGGTTCCAAAGAGCAAGTAAGTTCTATTAAACAATTTTACAAGCAATATAGTTTTAGAGTTTACTGGGGACTTGACATCCCACACGGATAAAGAGATTCAATGATCAAACACCATGTTTGTTTCCCTTCATGCTTTCCTTTTCGCACGATATTTGCAATTTCATATGACATGTATAATCATTCATAACCAAGACGCAAATCCTAGAATAATCTCTTTTAGAGAATCAATCGTTCATAAAACTTTCTCAAAAAATAAACCAATTCAAAATTCAACCACCTATTAGTTCAAAACCTAAAATCAAATTGTGAAAGGAAATCCTCACAATCACTCAAAACGCATATAAAGAAAGAACACAAGTAGGCGGCACGAATCCTTCAAGGAAAGTCCTTCAGCAGCAACTCGTCCTTCCGGGCAAGAGCGGCTTTCATCCTTTGGTGTGGCCTGTTTCAGCTTCAACTCCTTAGACAACTTTTCAACCTCTTCTTCCTGGCGAGCAATATAGTCTGCAGAAGGAACTTCGTCTTGCAGTTTCTGAAGCTCCTGGATTTCAGAAAACCCCTTGAAGAACCAAGGAGCGTTAAAATCATACTGCACAAACACGTCTCGGTGGCACTTCCAGTCTTCAATCATCTCCTCAGAAACACCGTGACCGGTCGTGACACTCATCCCGTGAATGGAGAATAAAGCTTCTTGGACGCGGTTGACCAATGCAAGGAGACTTTTGAGCTTCGTGGTGGTAGAAATGTGGCCATGATTCTTCCATATCACCGTGTATAACTCCTCGAACTGAGACGGCACACTGAATCCCCCAACCAACACATGAACTGCATCAGGGGTATCGAAGGGAGGATCGAAGATAGCACCAGGAACAACAGGTTGCATTACCAATGCTTCACCAGCCATAAGAGTCATTTCATAAGAAGTCACCATGACGGCTTCATCATTTGGAACCTGCTCAGGAAATTCATTAAGGGGAGCCGTCTCAACAATCGCATATGTTGTTTTTCCTGCATTCCTCCTGATGTTTGCTTCACTCTGAAGGTTGATTTCTGTCACGGCCTCACCTACAAGTTCAACAAAACTCTCTGACACATTTACGTTCTGGGAAACGCTTCCTGCATCAACCACTGAGCCTGCATCATCCTTTTCATCATCGCCAAGAGGATTAGTATCGTCAGACTTCTCATGAAGACCAGCGTTGCCAGACCCCTCGTTCTGAATACGTGCCAATCTTGTGAAAATGTTTTCTTCCGGGATCCCCTGATTCCAAACAAGAATCACCTTTAGAAGAAATTATTCTGGAAAGATAAAGGAGACGACATAAAGGGATTTTAAAAGTACATGCATATTTGAAGAATTAAAAGCCACGGAACCGCATGCCTGTTTCTTAGACCTCACTCCTTCTTGGGGACTGCAGTCATCAGCTCTGGTTCGTTTACCTGGGAGCGCCTTCAACCGAAAATGATTTTTCAAAGTTTCAGAAGATGGTTCGTCGCGGGGAACTGTTACAACATCCTCCGAGAACTCCTGGAAAGCTACCAATTGTGTCCTCCAAAATTCCTTATACTTGCTGGTTACCGTCGTATTTCTTCCGATGGGAAAGAAAGGAAGGCTCTGCACTGACGAAAACGTGTCAACATTAAGAATATCCGGGAAAAGTTCTTTTGGAGCCTCCAATGGGCGAAGAAATGGAACACCCTGGTCAAATCCTATTTTGTTGAGCAGCTCTGTCAATATTGTACGGAGTCACAGTAAATGCTTTGTCAAATAAAGACGGGACATATCCCGGAATGCAGCTTCGCAAGTAAATGAGTTCTCCAAGACTTGCGGTTTCAGCATCAGTACGTAGCACGACATCAGGAACAATAGCAAAAGTCTTTGGCCGAACAATGGAGGGATGGATCGGTCCCCATGGACGAAAATCTATGGAGAGCACATTGTCGAAGACATCCACGAGCTTCACACCGGTTTTGGGACGTCTCTTCTGCCAACGAAGTATTCTCGAACCACCATACAAACTGCTGAGTGAAGTTTCAGGAACAGGAGCATAGCTTTTGAAATGTTCCCACAAAAACGCCTGAAGAAAATCGATGTGGATATGCGACTCCAGCTTCTTATACCCATTGGAAGCATGCATATCCGTCGCTAAGGCGTCCAGATGAGAATACAGTGATCCAAGAAACAAGGCACCTAGGGGTAGGACCTCACCTTTTGCCAGCCTTATAGCAAACATAACAAGGTCACCTCTGATAGTCTTCCTTCCAGAACCGTCGTCAAATATGTCTCTGGATAACCACAAAGACAGGAATGCAATCACGCTGAGCTCGTCTTCCAACTTCTGACCAGGTTTCGGGTCTGCAGGAGACCACTCCGACACCCACCAAGTGTAAAAGCATTTCGTGTCTTTCTTCTCCTTCTCCAGATCATCAAATTCTCCCGCCTTTCGAAGTATATCATTATAATCACGACGTTCTGCATCAGAAAGTTTATATAAGAAGCTTCCAGCGACAGGAAGGTTCATCAATGCAGCTACGCTTTCCAGAGTAATGGTAATCTCTCTCCATCTACATATGGCTGTATGAGTAGAGGGACGCCACCGAGAAATGAAAGTGATCAAGCCTGCAGCATCTTTCTTAACTTGAAGAGTGGCGGATGCGCTGACCGCATCAAGGATTTGCTTTGATCAAATTAGCCTTAATACTCTTATTATTCAGCATGCATCTCATCCATCCTTCATAAGGACCCAGCGGGGTATGACAAATCTTGAAGTCAATAGGTGAAGGTGGATACTCATTTCTCCGAAGACAGAATCTCATCGCAAGTGCTGAAGAAGAGGATGGATCAGCTTCCATATTTTCTGAACCAGAGAGCAGGACTATCTTGTGAGAAGGATGCTTTCTAATGTTCGGAAAATGCACGGTGAACAACTTATCATCTATGTTTGGAATATCTTTGAAGCTGTCAACACTCCCTGACTTGGCATCAGCATTATCCCCAGAAGACATCTTAACAGGAGCTCTTTTGTTCATTCTACAATAAAGGGCAGGGGAGTCAATACTTGCATGAAAACGCATGGGATGTCTAGTTACACACGACAGAACACACATTCACGTTGGAGTACACAAGGCTGGGACAATCATACAAGCAAGGCTGGTATTGGATCCAAACAAGGCTGGTATTGAGCCACGTCAGCAAACGAGGCCGGTGTTGGTAAGTCAACGAAGCCGGTAGAGATTACATGTCTAATATCCCCAAGCAAGACTGATATCACGTCAGTCAAACAGGTATTGTGCCACACAAACAAGACTGATATCATGAAAGTAGGCTGGTGTTGGGTCACGTCAAGCTGGTATTGGTCATCAAGGTCACAAGTCTGATGTTGGGTCACGTCAAGCCGGGATTGGTCATCGAGGTCACAAGTATGGTATTGGGCCACGCAAGTCGGTATTGGTCAGGACCGATCAAGGTCACAAGTCTGGTATTGATCCACGTCAGCAGGTAAGACCGGTCAAGGTCACGAAGCTGGTATAGGGTCGATGTTCAATCAGGCGTACATAATGGGAATCACGTTCAACCGAGCATATATGGTGGGGCCCGCATTCATTTGCACGTATTGTAACACGGTATTATTTATTCATGGGAGTCGTGTCTATGAAATTCAAGCCAAGGGTTTTTCAAGCTATAACCTAAAAGCTAGGTTTTGCATGCAACAGTGGAAAAAAAAGCAAAAACAACATATTCATGGATTCACGGCTTTTTTACTAAAAAATCCTAGCAATATCGGCGGTTTTGCTATCAATTTCATCAAAAATTAATCATATGAAGAAGTTTCGTCTACGATGAGATGTTTTTATCAAGAGTGGAAGAGGTTTACCTAAAAACTAGGGTCTTACCTCTCTCAAAAAAAAAAAACGTGAAAGCAAGGAAGGACGAAGTACCTACCTCATACACGTGCGACAGCAGCAACGAAGTCCGGCATCAAAGAGCGACGGCGACAGCATGTCCGGCGACGTCAACGGCGGCGGGAACGGCGGTGGAAGTCGCAGACGGGAGCTGCTAAACAAAAAAAAAATATGTGAGAAAAGAAAAGGGTCGGTCCCCTTTTATAAACAAATAATTGGAAGAATCCCAATGGAAAAAGGATTCCTCTTTTGATTGGATTCCTATTTTGATTCAAACGCCCAAAGAAGGAAACCGGTCCCACCAAAAGAGTCCATGCTTGCACGGCGGCGTTCACATGGACAATTACTAACGGTCAAAGTTCTTTTGGGTAAACTTCCTTTATCTTGTCTTTCTCATATATGTATGTCACCATCTCATGCCTACCCCACAATAGTGTAGCCATTATGCGCTAGGCAGAGGACTTAATGTTGATGGTGGATTTTCATTTAAGGCTAAAATTGTAAAAGTCAAAATTATGCGCTGACATCCTGTAAAGGATAAAGCCATTAATGAGTGATGAATACTTCTTCACTTTACTAATTCACCTAGAATGGAGCATGTAGCAACAAATCCCATATACCCTATGAATTTAGAGCATTATCAATTAATGCATGACCAGCCTTGTATTTCCTGTGTTGTTCCCACAAACTCTCATTATTAGTGCGACATGACGACTGAGTGTTACTCTCAGCAGAGTAACACGAATCTCCAAGTATTAATAGTGAGGCATGCACAAAATACGCGTACATGCTACATCTCTCGGTGTGTTTTATTAACCCGATTGAGCATTTTTGAATCTGAACTGTCCATATCAGTCTCAGAAACAATCATGACCACATAAATTGGACGCACGATTTAACCAGCCTAGACGATCCTCAGCAAGAGCATGCTACTACATTAATGACCACCAGCGGGCCCACTTATGCCCTGGTCGGTCGAATACCTACCATGCCTCCCAAACTACCACCGAACACCAGCCTGAAGTTGGATGTCCAGACTGGTATGGAGCAACTTGGAGGAATCGTACAAACAAAGGCCGCCTATGGCAGTCTCAAGTTCATCACGTCCGTCCAACTTCACCGGCGTGGTTGGACGGCGTGGATCAGCCCAAAGCCGGTCGAACAAGCGTCATGGTGTACACCGGCGTACCTTCTTCCTACCTGCATGACCGACTCTTCCTTAACCTGACCAGATTGCAATATACGATTGTCCGAAGTTGTGTCAGCGTGAAGAATGAGGGTCACAGGAAATTCCACTAAAGGTCCCAAATTGATCACGACCATCCAATTTCACCGGCATGATTGGATGGCTTAGATCGGACCCATAGCCACCAGGCAGGTATTGGCGCGTTCACCACCGGCCCAACGTGGGCCCCACATGGTCGGCCTCCCCAAAGGAGAAGCGTGGCTTTCCAGTTCGTCCAGCCAAAGCAGCGTGGACGTGAAACCCTAATTAGGGTTTGCGGCACATCACATGTGTCGCAAATCAGTCTCAACCATCCATCTTCGCAGGTATAGACGGAGGGTGTAGATGTAGATTCAAAGGGCCCAGAGAATGTCAACAAAATCACCGTGGGCCCTCCTACATACATGACTAATCGATCAAGACCAACTATGGTTGGTCGTCTCGATTTGTGCGCTCAAACTAGGCATGGCCGCGCGTTTTTAATAGCAAATCGATCTCGACCACTCAACTTTGCCGGAAAAATTGAGTGGCTTAGATCATATCTTCATGGGACAGTGAGGTACGGACGTGTACACTGGCCTGCCGACTGCACGCCTGACTGATCGGCCAAGACCGACCATGGTTGGTCGTCTCGAAACGTGCGCCCTATGTAGGCACTACGTGCGGTCTTCAATTCCTTTGCGACATGGGATTTCTGTCGCAAATCGATCTCAACCACTCCTCTTTACCAGACAAATTGAGTGGCTTAGATCGCATCTCCATGGGACAGTGAGGTACAAACACCTACACCAGCATGTCGTCTACACGCATGCCCAATCGACCCTGTCAAAAACGTGTCCCATGCTTGGATTCGACCAAGCTAAAGGTTGGTGTTCGAGCACCTCCTAAACTCTAATCCGACGGTCGCAGATGTGGGTCGCAAGCCATCTCGTCCGTCCAACTTCACCAGCCTGGACGGACAGCCTAACACAGGAGTTAGGCGACCAGTGAGGTATCACCACAATCACCATCCACCACTCTTCCACACAGAGTGATCGGCCAAGTCAGGGCTTACCTGTACAGCGTCCAAACGATCACTCGAAGATGGCTGGACGTGCTGTTATTTTCCGCGAATTACTCCGATAAGCCTTAAAACAGCGATGCTTCATACACGCTGAATATATTCGATGCATTACATACATAGAATGCACACGATATTTCACAAATATCGACTTCCTAAATAACTTAGTTATTTAATCTAGGATCACATGCTGCTTTTTTTGGGTCCCACGATCCACACTCGAGACATTAATCATGTCACAAACTGGGGGATACATACTGGGGTATTGGTCTGGCAGTTTACAGCGTGCAGCGCACAACGCGCCATCGCAAGAACGTGTTAGGAAGACATGAACGGTTAGTAATGATGGGAAAAGTGGGCAAGACTGATCGTGTGACAGTAACACACGCAACTCCACTACTCCATCACTCCACTTCCTCCACTTCCCACGAGAGACGTGGGTAAGGCACAACGACTTGTATAAATAGGTTCTCTTCCCTATTTCCAGAACAAGACAACATAAACCAAGTGTTGATACAACCGTATCCAAACACCAGAACTGATAGCTTACATTCTGCAAGCCAGTTCAGCTTTCTGATACAAGTCATACACAACCAACACCTCTACAATCTCAACACCTTCTTCGCTTCCCTCCCTAAGATCAACCCCATCTCATTCACTTTGTGACCGAAGCAAGTCTGGAACGACCATTTCTTGGTTTAGGCCGGAGTTGTACAAATTGATTTCTCGAATTACAAGCACTCCCGTGCAGTGCATTTGTTTAGGGTTTAGATTCATTTCTCATCCACACACCCCAAATTACCAAAACCAGCAGAAATAGTTTTCACCCATAAACACGAGGTAAGCATAAATCGTCTTAAGTTTCCCTACATGCCTCCTGGCATAAATTGTATTCAATTTCCCTTCATGCCTCCTGGCATAAATTGTATTCAATTTCCCTGCATGCCTCCTGGAATATTCCTGAACATTCCCAGTATGAATTGGCCATCAAATATTCTGGACTCTTCCGAAATATTCCTCTAGGTTATGGAACTAGACAAGCTCAAATGGGTGTAAGAGACCAAGCCCAAGAAATAATGTAATTAGATTAGCCCGCGAAGTGGGGCGGAAACATCTTAAAACCAACAGAATTTGGGCTAATTAATCCTTCAAGTTAGTAGCTCGGCTCGGTTGGCGACTCAGTTGGCTGAGCCAACTCAGCTAGGCTCGGTGGGTGCGAATATCTTTCAAAGTAACTGAGATGGGCGTAAATAACTCAGGACTACTGAGACAAGTTAACCTGCGAAGCACCAGAGCATTATTATTATGGCCGGACGGAGGTGGCTGACGGCAGGGCCGCCGGGCATGACCATCGGGCATGGCCGCCGACAACCTGCTGATGCAACCATCACCGAAGAAGGTAACTGTGACGCTGTCAAAGCCAATGCAGTTAACGGCGTCATGATAGAGTTACAAGAGGCGTTCCGGATTGGCTAGTTTGCTGACGGCGTCATGACCATCTAACGGCGTTATGGCGTGCTTCTGACGCACTTCCGACGACATCATACAGTGGACAACTGACTGTATTCTCAGCTGACGTGGCATTCAAATCGCTGACATGGCATGTTGATGTGGTGTGACTACGATATTTTTTTCTGACATGTTACCTTCTTGCTGACATGGCACACCGATGTGGAACTTTACTGCTGACGTGGAAGTGGTGATGGGGGTCTTCACTTGCTTGATTTGGACCTATGCACATGGGCTTCTATGTAAGGTGTTTGTGAGGCCTAGTTAACCAGACTTGGATAATAAGAGGAGCATATTAAGCCAAAGTAAGCCCATTCTTAGAGTGAAATATTAGGGTACAAACAGAACATAAATATAAGGATTGTAGAATGATAAACTAGAACTCAATCTATAGCCGTAAGAACTATTTCAACATGAAAAGGTTTAGAGTGTCATCCTAAACTCATAATTAACTCCAAAAGATGAAGTCTCGAGAATGCAAGAAATCAAAGAATATTATTTATTTATTTATTTTTATTTATTTTATGCAAGCCAAACGTGCTTAACTACTCCCCCACACTTAAACTCAACATTGTCCTCAATGTTCAAAACCAAAAATTCTGATTTCTTACATAACAACCCTGAAAAACTCGAAAACTGTACAAATGGGTAGGGAACTAGGAAAAACATCCTAAACGAAAGTTTTTCTCCTACGTCTTTTCTATGTGGTGTCCAAAGGGAACACTGTTTCGAAAATGGTCTAAAAGTTATGGCCTCCGGACAGACAGACATGCAATCTGAAAACGTTCTGGAAAAATACCGAAACTCAAATGTCCAGGCCTATCTCTCAAACTTAACAGACTCTGAATTCAAATTTTCTTTTTGTAAAAGAAAGGTGAGTCTGTCCTCTTTAAAAGTTGGGGTCAACCACTCAAATCGGACTCCGTATGAAGTCTCGAGATCTTTTTTCGTGACGAGTGCGCATTCATAATTTTCTGACGAGTATTCGTCAAAACTTTCATTAAAGATATGGGACTGATGGTTATTTTCAATGATGTTGTAGTAAGATGATTCGTTCACTCAGACTTGTTGATAATTTGTTTTAAAACTTCATAACAAAAATAAGGAAAATATATACAAAAATCGTGACGGGATGAAGAGATGACTGGGGCTCGAGATTCCACCAATCCTCACATTCATGCAGTTCAACTATTAATTCCGGACAATTAAAGCTCATAAAATAACAAACATCGACTCTAAATCTTTGCCAAGGTAGATTTTATATAGAATTATATGTAAATCACAAGCATGACGCATCAAAAGTACCTAAGACTAAGCATGCGACATCAAACGAAATCAAAAATAATCAAGAAAAATCATAAATCAATTATAATATTACAAATAGTCATAAAGGAATTAAATAGAATTACCACATGGGTGAAAAACAGCTTCCTCCGTCGTCCCAGTGATGGGTTCTAGCTCCACATGGTGAAAACACTCTCAAAAGAATTCTTCATTGCTCAAAAAGGTGTTTGCAAGGAGAAAAGGTATAAAGCAGTGTGTTTGTAACATTTATAATTGTTACAGAACTCACTGTTACAAAGAAACACTAACAGACTGTTGCGAATTGGACTAAGTGTTACAGAAATTGTTACAAAGATATCAAATTTGAAAGTAAAAGCAACGGTTTCTGCGACTGTCTATATGTGCTGTTTTGTGTTCTTCCTCTTCTTCTTCGTTGCAGCAATGGTGATTGTCTGCAACTCGATTCTAAGCCTCTGTTCAATCCCCCAAAATCTCCATCCCCCTCTCTGCTATTCCAACCTCTTATTTATACTCAACAGGTCCAAGAATAACACCCCATTACTTACGAAAATCTTTCCATTATTCGGAAGTAAATAAAAATAATTCGGGATAATATTCTTTCCATTATTGCCTTCTCATACGTTCTATTGATGCAGAAACACTCCAATACACTCTGTTACACGTCCAAGGGTGAGCCAACATGTTGTAGACACGCTCTAACTTTCCGAAACAACTCCAACAGAATCCCGTGTGTCTCTCCAATTCTGTTTCACTTCATTCCCACGCACACAACCCAACTTTTGCGATTCTAACACACACACCAATCCTGTTTAGTCAAAACAGGATATTCACAACTAACTCCATCGATTGAATCTCCTTCAAACTCGCAAAAATCTTTACTGCAAATTCTCGGGTTTTCAAAAACTAGTTTCCCGCCAAAAAATGAATTCAAAGGAAGAAGAAAGGGTTGCCCCTTATCCAGCTGCTTGGGTGTGAATATCATGTGGGTTCCTCTTAATCAGTTGAGGTGCCCCTTATCCAAAGTAGGGGTCTGAATAGCAAATCTCCTCTGAGGTTCCAAATAGCTATTTTCGAGCAACTTTTTCCACACAAGTTTATTTCTCCAAAAATACCTACAAACACATAAAACACCATAATAAGTACAAAATCGAGTTCTAACAATACAGACATTGAAGACAATTTCAGACACAAACATGTGTCTACCAAATACCCCCAAACTTATTATTTGCTAGTTCTCGAGCAAATCTAATCTAGAAAATAAAATTACTACACTTAGCACGTGCAGCAAGCTGTTAAACCGCTAGGTGGCCCTAGCGGCGGAGTGTTGTCCCCAGAGGTTTTACCAGAGGTGTACCCACAAAACCATGACTTCTAATTGGTCACAAGTATCCAAAGAGATATGAGGACATATATATTCTCAACCTATCTCCAAGTAATTAGAATTGCCAGAGAAATTAAAGGTGTCAGCTCTAAAGATGACTAAAGAAAAGGGGAGGCACATCTGCAACACTGCTAGATAAAGAGATATCCGATACACAGCTAGATAAACATTGTAAGATGCATCCGCTTTACAGATGGATAAGATTAGGAGAGAGATAAAGATGAGAGGGACATATGCTACACAGCTGGACTAATTACGTTGGATGAGTTGAACTAGTGCTAGAAATATCTTGTGCCAGATGGAAAGCGGATTAACAACGAAACCAATATGCATCTTTCTTCGACTCTCTCATAGTGCTCAGTAAAAACAACGTCTTCTTCGGCTTCAACTATTGATGATAAACTCTCGAACCTTGACAATTTAACTTTTCTCCTTAATTTCTTACTTGAAACTTCCTTATAGATTTCTACTTCCCTATGGCCTTATTGAACAAAAAGCTAATTATAGAACAAAAAGAACGTAATGATGACTTTTCTTTCTTTTCTTTTTTTATTTTTTTTTTGATTTTTTTTTTCTTTTTTCATTTTTTTTTGAACGAAAAAAACGAGACAAGATTTACATGGCCACGAGAGAAGGACTTTAGAACTTGGATCTTCGCACTTGTAATGTCTTGGTAACATGAATTCCAACAACTTATATCATTTTCTCTTATAACTTCTTGTAACTAAGTCTTCAACTTTGATTTTTGAATTATTCTTTTCTATTGTTGCTTCTAAACCTTAAACGTCTTCAACTTTCTTCATAGATTTTGATGTCGCTCCGCTTGTTGATGATGACAAGTTTCTACTGAGAGAGAGAGTCGTATTCCAGTAACTAAGACTACATTGTGAGGTTGCTTTGTCTTTCTGGCATTTCCTGACCTACTTGCATTTCCATCATGGATGGTTAGGTCCATCACGATTACCCTCTAAAAGGAACAAGCTCTCGTGAATTTCAAAGATCTCAATGTCTTTTTCTATAATGTCTCAAAAGATTGTTATCTCTAGCATTCCAATTTCTATCTTTTCGGTGAGAAATATTATGCAAACTTAGCTAACCAGATACTATGTGACGCTAGAAGTTTCATAAATGTGACTAAAAAGTTCTTCCCCACCCCGAAACTTAAATCTAAATAACATTGTCCTCAATGTTCTAAAGATAAAATTAAAAGCATGAACAAGGAGAAACTGTTACCACTTGAAGCAAAAGAGTTAAGGAAAGATATTACTGTGTTGCATGAGCATGGGTTACCTCCCAAGAAGTGCTAAGTTTAAAGTCTTCAGCCAGACTAAGAAAGGATTAGTCACCTTATAGAATCATAAAGTAATAGCCGGAATAACTGCGGATCACCAAAACCAAATAAGGCTATCACAAGTAAAAGGAAACTGCAACATGCCAAGAAAATTAACGAATAAAGCACACCCTTGTCTAGTTTCCTGTTTAAGACAGCTACATTTAGCTGTGGTTCAGGTTCAGGTTCTATAACTGGGTCTAGATAAAATATTTTCATGGACTGCATTTCCTCGTAGCTAAGATCCGATTCAGGTATTAGAGTCTGGAAAAACTCGAGTAAAAACTTAGAAGCAAATAATAACCTGACTAATTGGGGATCCTCTAAGTCAATCATATTTGACTCACACATCTGACCACAATGAGAGTGGTGGTCTTCCTTAAGCAAATGTCTCGACTCTATTCTCCTAAAGTAATTAGGGTTAGTCTCAAAACTTAATAACCGACACATCTGAAAATCATAAGTTCCCACAATTGGAAGAAAAGTTTTTGGTGGGAAAACAAAGTCAATCTTGGTATCATAGCCTGGGTTAACCACATCAACCAGAGGATGGGTTTCTAACAACTGAGCTTCTTTCTGGACATCATTAGGTTCGGGAAAACGTGTATGAAGATAATCTTGTAATATGGTTGAGGCACAAATGTCAAGTCCTACACGAGGGCAATTTCTAAGAGTTAAAGCACAGGGAGAATGATAATAACCCCCAAACTTAGAGTTTTCTGTGTCTCTAGAAAGATTAGTCACAACTTCCTTAATTTCTAGGTCATCAGATTCCTGAATATGGTCAATTGATTCTTCTAAGTCTGGTTCATCCTCACTCATCTCTACGGGTTCACTTTCTTTGTCTAAGACTATTGTTTTTAAATCGCTAGACTCAAAATAAACTCGTTCCTCTAAACCTTCGTTGGCTTCGTGAAAAGGAAATATTACATTGTCTAAAATGAGGATATTTCTATTCAAATCCTCGTCCTTTTGAATAGGTGAATAATTATTAAAATTATTTGGATTTGTACTATAATTAAAATTATCATTATAAAGCTCATTGGGAGTAACAGATTCCTTATCATTATGCCTAAATATTTCAGATTCTTCATCAATACTATCCTCATCACAATCATCGTTATAATAAAATGAAAATGATCGAACCTCATCTAAACGAGTAGTGTTACCAATTTTAACCTCTTTATCTTGATTATGTGAATAACTATTTTCATTCTCAAGGGTATTATTGGATACACTATATTGGCAATTCAAGTTATTTCGAGCAATACTTTCGTTCGTCTCTAACTCAAGTCTACGTGTCGACTCATCTATCCTCTCAAGGGTCTCTTAAGAAACATCCCTTAGTGTTGGATTTAAGCTTTCAGTTAACCTATTGAGGATATCTTCTAAAGAGGATTCAATCGTTTTTTTAGTTCTTTCGTCCATAACTACGTTATTCACCTCAGCTAACTTACATGTCGATTCAGCTAACTTACGTGTCGACTTAGCTAAACCCCTGAGGGACTCTTCTAGAGAAGGAATAGGAACATATGGATCATAAAAAGGACTACTTTTCAAAAGTCTGATTGTATCCCCTAGAGATGAAGAACTAGTACTATAATCTTCTTGCTCGTATGACTGATGCACGTGTGGATAGTAATTGGGCTCACCATGGTATGACCCATAACCTTCAAAAGGTTGGCGTTCCCAACCACTATTCACACTATGGTCATAAAAAGAATAATGTCCATATTGTTCAGTTGGATAATCATATTCATTCTGAAGGCTATTATAATACCAGTTTGACATCCTAACTGCAAGGTAATTCTAAACAAGCACAAAGAAGGTTGACTCGACCACAACAAGCCTATTTTATCTAGCAAACAAAAAGCATGATATCTCTCTTAGATTGTTTCTAGACCAGCTTCTATTCTTTCGAAAAAGAATTCGTTACAATCTGAGCAAACCTTTCTGGAATCAATCTGAGTTAAAGTAAGTTGAATTGAGACGAGGGAAGCTGCGTGGAGCTTTGATACCCAAGGCCTCACCGGCGTTACAAGGCGGCGTATTCAACTCACAGAAACCATCATGAACTTCGAAGTATGCTCAATAGGGAAACCAATATTTTTCGAACGACTTTCCTATTAAGCTCGTTACCCAATCGGTCTCGTTCTAGTCCAAATTTTAAGGCTTAGGTTCGCGTAGGTTACGTGTTCCTAAGGCGCGCAAGAAGGAAACGGTGATGAAATTCGAGTCCTTATCTTGATTTGGCCAGGCCTTGCCCTTTACTAGAAAATTAAATCCGATTTCATGTCCTCAACATATATGCATACAAAATCATCCAGTAAACCCGCTGACAGGGGATTCGCGGGTGTTTAGAATTCTTACCTCCTGTTCCAGACGGGGGATGAACTGTTGAGGTCGACTCGAAATCTGAAAGCAAACAAAAATACCAAAACGCGTAAAAAAAGAACAAATAAAATAAACCTAAAAACAAATCAGCGTCGGCGGCGCCAAAAATTATGTGATTTTTAATTTGACGTTGTTGTAAATAGGATTCGAACTCTAAGACTTGTGAAGATTAAATTTAAAGGCTTAATGAAAATAATAAAAGAGAGAGTTACTGGGTCTAGGATTCCACCGCATTCATAACATAAGGGCTCAATTATTTATTCTCAACAATTATCGCTCAATCAATAAAATAACATCGACTCTTATTTTTCCAAGGTAGATTCTCAAAATATTAGTTATAAATCGTAAGCATGGGACATAAAATATCTAAGCAAGCATGAACCATCAAATAAAATGATAACTAATTAATTCAAATCATAATTCTATTTTAATTAGTGCAAAATTCATATAGAAAATAAAATAAATTCACCCATGTATGAAGTTCGTCTTCCTCCGTCGACCCAGTGTTGGGGTTTAGCTTCTCATAATGAAAACACACTCAAAAATATAATTCATAGCTCAAATGGTGTTTCTATTGAAGAAAACTAATATTACAATGAAACTGCAACGCTGTATTGGCGTTACAGAAGTCACCGTTACAAGAGTTATTGCAAATTCAAAATAGCGTGCCAAACTGAATGTTACGAGTACTGTTTATAAACGACAGTTCTCTGCAGCAGAGAAGTTGCTCTGCAACTATTTATTCTTCTCCCCAAACTCTCGATCTATTTTCTAAGACATCTGATGGACTTTTTATACCTCACCAGCACCAAATCTTCCACTATAACTCCGTATAATTTTCTCTTCAATTCTCAGCAGATGCGGGAATATTTCTTTCCTGTTTTTCTTCTCTTCATGCCTCTGCTGCTGTCAAATCTCTCCAAACGCGTGCCATACACATTCTGGTGGAGTAATACTCGGTTTATTCACACAAAAAACTTCCAAAAATGTAGCCGAAGTCCAAAAATATCTCACATGAATATTTCACAGGAATATGCTTTATCTTGTTTAACTCCACGTAGCTTTCCTTTTTTTCTCATATGCGTGTTCTGAGATGGATTTCCTTGTTTATCTTGGCTTGATAGGGTATAATTTTGTTGAGTAAAGAAGAAAATCTTCTCCCATGCAATTCGTATCATCAAATATTCCGTGATAATCTTCCTCTTGAATGCAGTTCCCTGCACTATCAAAACTCCGTGTAACTCCTTGATTTTCTTAATTACAGCGCACTTACCATTCCTGTTTGGTAAGAATAAGTCATTCTCCAACGAAAACAGAAAGAAAATCTCGAGAAGATCTCTTGTAATTACTTTCAGAAACTCGATATCTTTTCCACACTCTGTTTCGCTTCACACGGATATCCAACCCAATTCTTTAGAATACAATGACTATACCAAGCCTGTTTACTGCTAACAGGTCCAACAGAACTGAATTCAGCGATTGAATCTTCTTTAATTGCCACCAAAAATCGAACCCTAATATTTGCTGCCATTTTCCCGCCAAAAACCAGATTCAAATGGGGAAGAAGATGGTCGCCCCTTAACAGAGATGGGGTGCGAATAGCCAAGGGTGTAAATAGTAAAGAAGGTGCCCCTTATCAATGAGGTGTCCCTTAGTAATTGAGTTGCCCCTTAACCAATAGTGAGAGTCTGAATAACATGTGTCCTCCGGGGGTGCTTTTAACAACTTTTCGAGCAATATTTTCCACAAGAGATTATTTCCTTAAAAACACTTAAAACAAGATTATTAGTGATAAAATGAGTCCCAGCTAATGTATTTATGGGCGAAAATGTGCAGCACTTTCGTGCTTATCAGGGACTTGTAAAATCTAAGATGGGAATGAAAGATATGATATGAAAAACTAAGAAAACTAAAAACAAAAGGAATAGAGATATAAAACCGATGGGTTGCCTCTCATGTAGCGCTTTGTTTAACATCCTCAGCCCGACTTGACATTCCAGTTATGCTACTCTTCCAGAGGGAGTGAATCACGAAGCTCAATTTCATCCACGTTTACATAAGCAACGTTTTCATAATATGGTTTCAATCTATGGCCGTTCACTTTTGAAGTTGTCTCATCTCTAAGACTAGAAATTTCAACTGCACCATAAGAGAAAACGTTAGTAACAACAAACGGTCCAATCCATCTGGACCTTAGCTTCCAAGGAAATAGTTTAAGACGAGAATTAAATAAAAGAACTTTTTGACCCACAACAAAACTCTTTTGAGAAATCATCTTGTCATGGAAAAGTTTTGTCTTTTTCTTGTAAATACGAGATCTCTCGTAAGCATCATTTCGTATCTCCTCTAGCTTGTTGAGTTGTAACTTCCTTTGCTTCCCCGCATTGTCATAATCCATGTTGCACATCTTTATCGCCTAATAAGCCTTGTGTTCGAGTTCAACCGGAAGGTAACAAGCTTTGCCATAAACCAACCGATATGGAGACATACCAATCGGTATTTTGTACGCCGTTTTATACGCCCATAGTGCATCCTTAAGACTATAACTCCAATCTTTCCGTGTAGTGTTTACGGTTTTCTCAAGAATGGATTTAATCTCACGGTTCGATATTTCAGCTTTCCCACTAGTTTGTGGGTGATACGGCGTACCAACCTTGTGTGTTATGTTGTACTTCTTGAGTAGAGCATGGAAGGATTTCTGAAAATGGGAACCTCCATCACTGATAACACCTCTTTGTGTACTATGTCTAGAGAAAATATATTCATTCACAAACTCACAAACAACTTGAGAATCATTAGTAGGGGTGGCTTTAGCTTCCACCTATTTTGAGACATAATCCACAACAAGAAGTATATAAAATTTTCCATTAGAATTGACAAAAAGACCCATAAAATCTATACCCCACACATCAAAAATATCTACAGTGAGAATAGGATTGAGTGGCATCTGATTTCGAGCACCTAGATTGCCCGTTATTTGACATCTATCACAAGATTTACAAAAAATATATGCATCCTCAAGTACATGCATAAGTATGACAAAAAGTAGGAATGGATTGAAATTCAGAATTAGGTACGCACTTGAGGATGATTTGATCAGAACCGTATTTCTACAAGTAGGGCTCATCCCACACATACTGCTTGGCTATTTTCTTAAGCTTACTCTTTTGAGAATTAGACATTGTACTAGGTACTTGTCTTGTCACCAAGTAGTTCACTATATCCGCATACCAAGGTGTTGAATCTTCAATTGAGAAAAGTTGTTCGTCTGGAAAACGATCTTGTAAAGGAAGTTCTTCTTAGGAAACAACAAGTCTACGAAGATGCTCCACAACAGTATTTTCAACACCTCTTTTGTCCTTAATTTCGTAATCAAATTCTTGCAATAGTAATATCCACCGTATAAGTCTTGGCTTAACTTATTTCTTCTTTAATAGGTACCTAAGTGTTGCGTGATCAGAATACACAACCCTTTTGAACCCACCATATGATCTAAATTTTTCTAGTGCAAACACTATAGCCAAAAATTCTTTCTCGGTGGTAGAATAGTTGATTTGTGCATCGTTTAGGGTCCTAGATACATAATAAATCACATGATACAGCTTGTCTACTCTTTGACCCAAAACGGCTCCAACTGCATAGTCACTTGCATCACACATTAATTCAAATGGTAAACTCCAATCCGGTGAATTGATAATTGGTGCAGTTGTCAACAATTCTTTTAATCTATCAAAGGCATCCTTGCACTCCTTGTTGAAGTCAAAAGTAACCTCTTTTTGCAACAATTTGCACATCGGCGTTGAGATTTTGGAGAAGTCCTTGATAAACTGCCTGTAAAAATCTACATGATCATGAAACGAGCGAATCTCCCTCACCGAAGTGGGGTATTGTAAGTTCCTTATTAAGTCTATCTTTGCTTTATCAACTTCAAGCCATCGAGAGGACACAATGTGACCGAGCGCTATGCCATGGTTTATCATAAAGTGGCATTTCTCCCAATTTAAAACAAGATTAGTGTCTATGCATCTTTTAAGCACAAGTTCAAGATTTGTAAACAAATATCAAATGAATTGCCATAAACACTAAAATCGTCCATAAATACCTCAATGATGCGTTCTACATAGTCAGAAAATATACTAACCATACACCTCTGAAAAGTGGCAGGCGTATACCAAACAACATCCTTGTATAGGCAAACGTACCAAAAGGACAAGTAAAAGTAGTCTTCTCTTGATCCTCTGGTGCAATAACAATCTGATTGTAGCCCGAATAACCATCCAAAAAGAAATAATGTGAGTGTCCAGCTAACTTCTCTAACATCTGATCAATGAAAGGCAAAGGAAAGTGATCCTTTCGGGTTGCTGAATTAAGCTTTTCGTAGTCTATGCATACTCTCCATCCAGTTTGAACTCTTGTAGGAACAAGTTCATCATCTTGGTTTCTAACAACAGTGACACCTGATTTATTAGGAACCACTTGAACTGGACTAACCCATTTGCTGTCAGAAATTGGATAAATTACCCCCACACTCAGTAATTTGAGAATCTCTTTCTTCACGACCTCCATCACTGGGGGGTTAAGCCTATGCTGAGCATCACGTACTGGCTTGAAATCATCTTCCATTAGGATTCTATGCATGCACATGGATGGACTAATGCCTTTGATATCGGCAATTGTCCAACCAATAACCGTTTTGTGCTCTTTCAGAACCCTGAGTAGACGTTCTTCTTGTATTGAGGTGAGGTTCTTTGCAATGATCACCGGAAATTCTTCTTTGTCACCCAAGTACGCGTACTTTAAGTGGTCCGGAAGCGGCTTCAATTCTAGTTTCGGTGCCTGCACAATAGAAGGTAACATAACCTCATTAGCTATGGGTAAAGAAATGTAAGAAATATTACCCATTTTTGCTTCTTGTAGTGTCGTTAAAGCACCACAAATATCCACCATTTCTTTGTCTAATTCAACGTCCAGGTTCGATTGTCCGTGAACGTCCAAAGAAATGTTGTTGCGTAACATAACTCCAAGTTCATCTTCGTTGCTCAAATCAGACATTTGTTGTGCTAATGAACCAATAACATCAATGGATAAAGCATAGTGAACATCACTAGGATAGCGCATGGTTTAAAAAATATTGAACCGTATGATCTCCTTATCAAATTCCATAGGGAGTGAACCACTATCGACATCAATCTTCGTCTTTGCAGTTTTCATGAATGGCCTCCCAAGAAGTAACGAAATAGATGAACAATTATATCCATTGTGCATATCCACAATGTAGAAATCAACCGTAAAGATTAACTGATTTACTTGAACTAACACATCCTCCACGACTCCCTTAGGATATATATTGGACTTGTTAGCTGAATAGTCATCTTTGCCTCTTTTAAAGGTCCGAGATTCAAAGAATCATAAACATCGGCTGACATAACACTTATGAGAGCTCCCAAATCAAGCAAAGCACGCTCGAATAGTCGGTTACCAATGGTAATGGGTACTGTGAAACCGCTGAAACCGCCAGGATATTTACACTTTGTAGGCATTTTCTTTAGTAACATAGTTGTACCACTTTCGCCCACCTGAGTAATCTCATTAGCAATCAACTTATCCTTTCTTATACACAAATCCTTCAAAACCTTGGCATATCTGGGTACGGTTCTGATGGCCTAAATAAATGGAATGTTGATGTGTATCTTGCTAAAAATGTCCATGATCTCCTTGTCTTGAGCTTGCTTCTTCGACTTGAAAAAACGACTAGGGAAAGGAGGTGGTATGGTAAAAGTGGAAATCGTGTCCTTAGGTTGGCCGTTTGAGGTTGGCTTTTCCTTTGGGACGGTTTCCTCCTCTAGTTCCTTTTCGATGTCGTTACTAACCTCTTTTTGTTGATGTGTCTCTTCAGTTTGTCTCCCACTTCTTAGAGTTACTGCATTAATGTGCTCTCTTGGGTTCACAAAAGGTTGTGATGGCAACTTTTTTGAAGCTTGCGCTTTCATTTGATTCATATCTGTCGCCATTTGCCCCATCTGAGACTGTAAATCTATAATAGCAATATCAGTTTTCAACTGATTCTGATCAGGTTTTTGTTGACTTTTTTGGAACATGGAGATGAGCATGTCATTCTTATGTTGGAGGTTTTTATAGTGGTTGGAATTTTTGTTGGAAACTACCTTGTTTCACATATGGATTAGGAGTTGCAGCTTGCTTATTTGCATAACTAAAATTTGGGTGATCTTTCCGACCAGGATTACAAGTATTTGAGTATGGATCATACCTTTGCCTTTGATTAGGAAATATAACATTCAATTCAACCTCCTCTTCTTATGGTGGGGCAACTACATAGGCTATACGATGAATAACCTTTTCAATAATACTCAATCGATGCTCTGTATTTGAAGAATCTTCAATCTTGCTAACTCTCCTGACATATGAATCGTGCCTTGTATACAATTTGTGTGCATTAGAAGCCATGCTTTCAATCAAACTTGTTGCCTGCAAAATCGTCTTCTCAGTAAGTGAACCACCCGCGGCTGCATCAATCAAGTTTCGTTGCTCTGGAAGTAATCCTTCATAGAAGTATTGAATGATGAGTGTTGGTGATATGTTGTGATGTGGGCAGCTTGCCAGCAATCATTTGTACCTATCCCAATATTCATAGAGAGACTCCCCAGTAATCTGAAGAATACCACTAATCTCTTTACGAACAGAGGCTGCCTTTGAAGCAGGAAAATATTTCTCCACAAATAGCTTTTTCATCTCAGTCCATGTTGTAATATCCCTGGAGGAAGGTAACACAACCATTCATCCGCTAGATCTATTAAATATAATGGGAAAGCTTGCAGCAGTGCGGTATCACTGTCTTCAGTACCTTGCCTAAGACTTGTCATCTTGTGCTGGAATTTTTGAAGATGACGATTCAGATCTTCACCAGGATGTCCCTTGAACTTTGGTAGATGATAAAGTAGATTCGACTTCAGCTCCACTGGATTAGTGATTGTAATACACAATGGTTGTGAATCTAAGCATGAAAATGTTAACTCTCGCAGCTTCCTCTTTTGAGGCGGAGGAGATGGGTTTGTACCGTCTACCATCTCTTCTGAAGAAGGCTCTTGTTGCGTTTGCTGACGTGCTTGTAGTACTGTTCCTCTACGAGTTTGAATACCACACCTCTGATAATCCCAATCTTTCCGTGCAAGAGGTTAAGTACCTGAAACCACAAATCTAGAAAACAAAAATTAAAAACTAAAAAGAAAATCTAAAAACAAAGAATAAAATTAAGAAAAATAACAACTAAAGCTACCGACTGCTCTCCGGCAACGGCGCCAAAATTTGATGGCTGTAGTAAGTGCAATCAAATTAATAATCTTATTTCCACAAAATTAACTAGTAATATAATGGAAAAGGATCGTTCCCACGAAGAGCAGTGAGTTTTAGTTGTCGAAGTGTCACAAAGGGGGGGGGGGGGGAGTTGTTTTAGATTTTAAACGAAATAAATAATCAAAGCAAATAAAGTGAATTGTAATCAATAAAGAGAGATATGATCGAGGAATCCTTCTTCGTTAATAAACCGTCAATGAGTTATTATAGTTGCCTACTCGTCGTTAATCATGGATTATCACCAACCGTGGAATAACAGCTAGCTCAGTGTTGTTCCCTAAATTCCTTTTATCACTGAGTACAGAAGCTCTCCAATACCAGATTCTATTCGTCTAAACCACCTAGTAGTAGCTCACTCAAGGTGTAATTTGGTTGAATGCTTTATATTTTGTGAATTTATAGGTTGATCCTAATAGTTAGACTTTTAGCTCAAGGTCCACTTTCTAGTGTTGTTCATACACACAATCACTCCACAGAACCCATTTGTAAGGTGTCGTGTTCTCTACTTGTGTAAAGGTTATTCGACGATTACTTATCTCCTAACTCAATACTAGCAATGGATTAAATCAACAAATCAATTTAGTTGGCCACCTAAACAATCTATCAATTAATCATAAATATTCATTATAGTATTAACAAACGATAATCATATGAAGAACTTCAAAGTAGATTAATATAATAACTCAAATCTTGTTTACAACTTAGAATTCATCCTCAATCAATATGTGTTTAGCTACTCATGGATGTAGAATCATCCATGATATACATATAAGAAAAGTTTAGAGATATCGTTACGATTGAAGAACCGCTTTGAAACCCTAGCTTTCAATTCGTGTGTTGTTTCTTCTCCCAAAATCTTACAATTTCGTGACCTCTTGATGATGTTTCATTCATGACCTAATACCTATTTATATAGGTTTACATTGCTTGGCCTTCAAGTATTTAGTTCGGTTCAAGAACCCGACCCGAAAATACGAATAAGGACCCTAACTGTGAGTTTTGGCCTTCCATGGTATGCATACCCGTATGCATACTTGAAAACTCAGTTAAAATCCAGGGGAATAAGTATGCATAACCGTACGCATACTGAAAATTCGTTCCAAGGTATGCATACCTGTATGCATACTATCTTGTCTTCGGTATTCGATAAAAAGCTTGTTTTGCCCACAACTTCTTCGTCCGAACTCGGAATGACCTCATTCTTTTTGCATTCTTTTCCTCTATGAATTATCTTCAATATGGTGATGAGAAATCATGAATTTGAATGAATAAATCTCAGTATTTGGTCCATCTCTTGATTTTGAGCGTTTTACTCCTTTTCGTCACACTTCTTCCACTTCTATTGGACTTGGGCACTTGGATACTTGGAATACTTCTCTTCTTAGATTTTTTCAACACTTTGTAGCTACTTTTTGGATGATTCACCTAATAGAGACAAATAAGAGAAAACAAGAGTAATAATACGCAAATATGCAAGAATAATAGCTACTACAAGTATGGAATGACCACTAAAATCATATGAATTATGCACTTATCAAGTATAAAAACCATACCCAATAATTCGTTCGACAATCTTTATGTACTAAACTCCAATATAATTCTGAGAGCACCAACTTAAAAGTGAGACTCAATCAGGAAATATATCAAAGAGCTTTATCTTTATTTCTCAACACAATCAGCAAATCGAATAAATAGAAATATGTGAACCTGATTGATATGAGAAATAACTTGGACGATATCAAAGACCGATACCCAAGTGTCAATCAAGTTCTATCCAACAATCAATGTCGGATTTATTAACTGATTGAATTACGCACAACCTGTGATATTTCAATTATATAAACAAATATAATGCGGAAAAAAAATAACACAGACACCGGAAATTTTGTTAACGAGGAAACCGCAAATGCAGAAAAACCCGGGACGTAGTCCAACTTTGAACACCACACTGTTGTTGATGGTGGATTTTAGTTCAGGGCTAAAATTGTAAAACCAAATTTATGCGCTGACATCCTGCAAAGGATAAAGCCACTGACAAGTAATAAATACTTCTTCACTTTACTAATTCACCTAGAATTGACCATGTGACAACAATCCCAGTATTCTGTGAATTAAATACACAAAAGTCATCCAGGTTGGAGCATGTAGCAACAATCCCATATACCCTGTGAATTTATAGCATTATTAATTAATGCATAACTAGCATTGTATTTCCTGTGTTGTTCCCGCAGAACTCTCATTATTAGTATGGAATGACGACTGAGTGTTGCTCTCAGCAGAGTAACACGAATCTCCAAGTGTTAATAGTGAGGCATGCACGAAATACCCATGCATGCCACATCTCTCGGTGTGTTATACTAGCCCGATTGAGCCCACATCCTCTCTCGGTGTGTTATACTAGCCCGATTGAGCATACATCTCTCGGTGTGTTATACTAGCCCGATTGAGCATATTTGAATCTGGACTGACAGTCTCAGAAACAATCACGACCACGCAAGTTGGCCGCATGATTTAACCAGCCTAGACGATCCTCAGCAGGAGCAGGCTACCATCTTAATGACCACCAGCGGGTCCGTTAATGCCCTGGTCGGTCGAATACATACCACGCCTCCCAAACAACCACCGAACACCAGCCTAGAGTAGGATGGTTGGGCTGGTATGGAGCATCTTGGAAAACATGTACGCACAAGACTGCCAATGTCGGTCTCAAACAGATCGCGGCCGTCCAACTTCACCGGCATAGATCGTCCCATGGCCGGTTGGACAAGCGTTGTCCTGCACATCGGCGGGCCCCTTTCACGCCTGCATAATCGACCACCTCACGACCTAACCAGGGAGAAGCAAACGCTCACCCAAAGTTCGGTTGGCGTGATGCTTTAAGGGTCGCAGGAAATTCCACTAAATGTCTTAAATTGATCACGACCATCCAACCTCACCAGCATGTTTGGATGGATTAGATCAGACTCATAGCCGTCAGGCAGGTATTGGCATGTTCACCACCGGCCCAATGTGGATCCCACATGATCGGCCTTCCCAAAAGAGGAGTGTAGCTTGCCAATTCGTCCAGCCAAAGTAGCGTGGACATGAAACCCTAATTAGGGTTTGCAGCATATCACATGTGTCGCAAATCAGTCGCGACCATCCATCTTCGCAGGCATAGATGAAGGGTGTAGACGTAGACTCAAAGGGTCCCAAGCATTTCAACACAATCGTCGCGGGCCCGTTTACATGCGTGACCAGTCGTTCAAGGCCGACCATGGCTAGATGCCTCGATTCGTGCGCCTAAACTAGGCATGTTCGCGCGGTTCCAATTGCAAACCAAGATCGACCACTCAACTTTTCCGGACAAATCGAGTGGCTTAGATCACATCTCCATGGGACAGTGAGGTACGGACGTGTACACTGGCAAGCCGTCTACACGCATGCCCGGTCGGTCTTGCCAAAAACATCTCCCATGCATGGATTCGACCAAGCTGAAAGAAGGTACTTGCGCACCTCCTAAACCGTAATCTGACGGTCGCAAATGTGGGTCGCAAGTCATCTTTTCCGTCCAACTTCGCCAGCTTGGACGGACAGCCTAAGACAGGAGTTAGGAAACTAGTGAGGCATCACCACGATCACCGTCCACCACTCTTCCACATGGGGTGATCGGCCAAATCAGGGCTTGCCTGTATAGCCTCCAAACGATCACTCAAAGATGGATGGACGTGATGCTATTTTAAGACGCTTAAATTCGTGACTTACTCCGTTAAGCCTTAAAACAGCGATGTTTCATACATACTGAATATATTCGATGCATTACCTGCATAGAATACACACGATATTTCATAAATATCGACTTCCTAAATAACTTAGTTATTTAATCTAGCATCACATGCTACTTTCTGTGGGTCCCACATCCACACATTCGAGATATCATGCATGTCACAAACTGGGGGATACATACTGGGGTATTGGTCTGGCGGTTTACAACGTGCAACGTGCAACGCGCCATCACAAGAACGTGTCAGGAAGACATGGATGGTTAGTCATTATGGGAGAAGTGGGTAAGACTGGTCGTGTGACACTAACACACAACTCCACTACTCCATCACTCCACTTCCTCCATTTCCCATGAGAGACGTGGGTTAGGCTCAATGACTTTTATAAATAGGTTCTCCTCCCTATTTCCAAAGAACAAGACAACAAGACAGAAACCAAGTGTTGATACAATCGTATTCAAACACCAGAACTGATAGCTTACATCCTGCAAACCAGTTCAGATTTCTGATAAAAGTCATAAAACAGCCAACACCTTCACAATCTCAACACCTTCTTCGCTTCCCTCTCTAAGATCAACCCCATCTCCTTCACTTTGTGACCGAAGCAAGTCTGGAACAACCATTTCTTGGTTTAGGCCAGAATTGTACAGATTGATTTCTCGAATCACAAGCACTCCCGTGCAGTGCATTTGTTTAGGGTTTAGATTCATTTCTCATCCAGACATCCCAAATTACCAAAACCGGCAGAAATAGTTTTAACCCATAAACAATTGGCGACCACAGTGGGAGATTAATCTCTCGGTTTCAAAATCAATTTTCAATTTCATTTTAATTTGTTTATATTGCAAAATGGTGGATCTTAGGTCTGAATCAGCAACCAATCCCGATGGAGCCAGCGCCGACAACACTCTCGGCGTTGATATCCCGATTGGTGGTGTTACCTGTCAATGCAATCAATGTATCTCGTGGAATTACGTCCTCTACCACCAGCACCAGCGGAGCAGGAGGAGATATTCCATTGGGTGTGACGCCTCCTATCATCAGAGCCAGAGCAGCTGCAAATCCCTGCGTTTCATCGAGTATAACGCCTCCATCCGTCACCAGGGCAACTACCACTCCTTCCTCAGGACGAGGGGCCGGAGGAGCCAGAGGAGGACAACCCCCTATTACTATGGTGGATTTGATGGAGAGACAAGAAGTCCTTGCTAAGGCACAGACGGATATGGCTGCAACTCAGAAAGATGTACTCACTTTTCTTAAGATATTAACTGATCGGTTGCCACAAGAGCCAAGACAGCCCCTGGAGCCAACAAGGAACGCATTCAACGCACCCGGAGCAGGTACTTCAGCGGCGCGGGCCTACATGGACCTGATCAAAGAAGCGATAAACGACATCTCCTCATCAAGATGACATCAAATATGAGCGGTCCTGTCATGGAGACTCCTACACTGGGGACTGATCCTCACAACGATCCTCCTCAAGTCAATAGTTTCACTACGAACCGGAGTCTAGTGGATCAGGAAGCATCTTCTCTAGTAGAAACTTTGTGTGAACTTTTACACCTCTCGAAGAATCAGCGGACGGAGACATTTGCTGCAATCAACCAGATAGCCCTGGACGTGCACCTAACTCCTTCACGTCCAGAAGTCTAAAACGTACCAGAAACATCTGTGAATAATTTTACATTTACAGAGGACGACATGATGGCGGAAGAAGGTCACAACCGGGCCCTACATGTTACTGCACGCATCAAGGATTCAGAGTTCAAGAGAGCCCTCATTGACACAGGAGCGTCTTCGAATGTGATTACCCTCAAGACTCTCAGCACATCCAAGGTCCGCCCATGCAAGATCGTACGACAGCCTACCACAATGACAGACTTTGAAGGAAACCAGACTAGCACATACGAGTATGTTAATCCGAATTTATCAGTAGGACCCGTTCAGTCAAAAGTGAAATTCGATGTCATAGAGAAGGAGCCGGACTACCATATGATACTAGGGAGACCATGGCTTCATGACAATAGGATCGTCCCTTCAACATATCACCAGTGCCTGAAGACTATGCTGAATGAAGAAATTGTTCGTATTCCTGCATCATTGTCTCCATACACACCAATATGCGGAGTGGAACTGTTCGAACCGAGGGAAGCTCCACAGGAAGAATCAGACAAAGTCCATTACATCCCACTCCTCACATGGGCGTCAATCCAGGAGGAGGACCGACTCGCATCATTGAGGGCTAAGCCCCACGACGCATCTTTGCTGACGAAACATTCTTCTTCATCTGGTGAAGCTGAAACCCATGTTCACACCAAGAGGGAACAAACTTTTGTGGCGAGTCGTGACCAGAAAGGGAAAATGGTATACCGATGCTGCTATTATCAATTAGCAGGGGAGACTGTTACCCAGTCTCTCCACCCAATGGAATGCTACAACAGCTATAAGAAGAAGTGCTAGATGCTCCACAACAGCTGCAAGATGGCACCAACTCCACAACTGATGAGATTAAAATCGTTAAGGAATCTCCTAGGCCTATCTCCATTAGCTCAACCTTGTGTACGGATGAACGCACGAAGCTCGTGGAACTTCTCAAAGAGTACCAGGACATATTCGCTTGGAGTCGCAGTTCAGACACGAGGAAAATGGACAGATAAGGTGTTGCATGGACTTGAACAGATGCTGCCCCAAAAACGATTCTCCTCTACCTAACATCGACATGTTAATAGATGCAACCAGCGAACACGGCATGTTTTCCTCCATGGATGGATGTAGCAGCTACAACCAGATAAGGATGTATGAGCATGACGCAAGTAAGATAGATTTTCGAACTCCTCTCGGAAATTTTATTATACTGTACTGCCATTTGGTTTAAAGAATGTCGGTGCAACGTATCAACGCTCTATGACGAAAATCTTCCACTGGAGCCGATACATCAAGGGAGCAGCCTCAAGAAGATAACGATGCCCACGCGTCATGTCGAGAAAGATCCGTGTGAGTCACTCTATCAGACGATGGTGTATGTCTATCGTGCTATGTTGGAGAATCTGCACTTTTGGTCATCCTCTGGATCTGTTGAACGCTCATCTGCAACAGCATCTACCCTGCTACCAGTTTCGCTGAAGCAGTAAGAGGAAAACCGCCGAGACATAACATCTTGCGCGCCAACTCCAACTCCAGTACGCATACACGACTGCCACAATGATGAAACAACGTCCAAGATGACGACAGAAACATTAAGAAACGCTTTCAGAATTTCGTCTCCCGTAGAAGAAGTAGTTGCGTTACCAAAGGAGTGTAACTGGGGACTTCTTAGCGCGTTGTCCATCTCAAACATGGATGTAAGCACGCTATCATTATGATTCCAAGATGTTCAAATACGAGTATACACTCAAGAGAACAGACGTATTGTCAAAGATCAGTGATATTCCTGTATGTCTATGAAACGAAACGTAGTAAAGACGACCTCATGAAAACATCGTGACAACATCTATCAAGTCGAAGTCTCAGTGGATACTCGTGGGCAGGGGACTGTCTCCCTCTTTTTCATTCCAAAGGCAACATCAAGATGTTATCGGTTCCATCATGCTTCTCGCTCTAATAACGAGACACTGCAAAGTTCGTGCCCGTAGCTGTCACGCCTCTTCCTGTCAGTCTCTTCTGATCACAGCCGCATCTAAGAACCGTTGTTCGTTTGTTGATACCAGTGCCCGAGCTTCACCATGGAAACAACCACTACGAACAGAGATAGAACCATGTAAACCACGCTTGGGGACTGAGGCTCATCATGAAGTTCCTTCACCGTCAGTCTAGAACTTCTTCAACACAAAATAGATGGTCAATCAAGAAGCATGGAATTCGCAAGGGTAAATCAAACTGAAGAGGAAGCTACTTCAACGCTCCCCCCAGCAGAAGCTGCTTCAATGGTCTATTTAAGAGCCGCCTCAACGCTCTCTCCGGGACCCACGTTCGCTTCAGAATCCTGCTTCAATGCTCTCTCTAGGAGCCACCTCCACATTCGCTTTAGAAGCTGCTTCAACGCTCTCCAGGACTTGCTCTCTCCAAAAGCTGCTTCAACGTTCTCTGCAGGACCGACATTCACATTTGAGCACACATGGTTCATTTTTGAGCAAAGCAAGCACACGGTGGGTCCCACGTTCGAGCAGGCAACAAGGCCAGTGTTTATTCAAGCTAGCTAGGTTGGTGTTTAGTCGAAGTAGAAAGGATGACACACGAGCAAGCACATCAAACGTACGGGCAAAGCAGGCACAGGATAGAGCTGACGTTTGAAACATGTACACGGTGGACCCGTGTTTGATAGAAGCATGCACATCTGCCCATGTTTGAAGCAAGCATGCTTACATCGGGTCTCACGTTCGACCAAAGCAGGCACGCAGCGGACCCACGTTTAACCGAAGCAGGCATAACAAGCCCACATTCGATGAAGCAGGCACATGATGATTCCCACAATCGAGCGAAGCAGGCGCATCAGTCCGTCGAGCAGGCACATCAGTCCCACGTTCGAGCAGAGCAATCACGAAGTAGGCTCTCGACCGAAGCAGTCATAGCAAGGTCGATCGAAGAAGGCAAGACCGACATCATGCTAGGAGAATGCTCGCCTGGACGCCTCTTGAACGTGACATGCTCCAAGGACAGGACGACCCGTCTCTCCTGGTAACATCTAACTTTGTCTCATAAGTTTTATCTGTATATGTCACAATCTCATGCCTACCCCACAATGATGCAACCATTATGTGCTAGGCAGGGGACTTAATGTTGATGGTGGATTTTAGTTCATGGCTAAAATTGTAAAACCAAATTTATGCGCTGACATCCTGCAAAGGATAAAGCCACTGATAAGTAATGCATACTTATTCACTTTACTAATTCACCTAGAATGGAGCATGTGGCAACAATCCCAGTATTCTGTGAATTAAATACACAAAATTCATCAAGGTTGGAGCATGTAGCAACAATCCCATATACCCTGTGAATTTACAGCATTATTAATTAATGCATGACTAGCCTTGTATTTCCTGTGTTGTTCCCGCAGAACTCTCATTATTAGTGCGGCATGACGACTAAGTGTTACTCTCAGCAGAGTAACACGAATCTCCAAGTGTTAATAGTGAGGCATGCATGAAATACCCGTACATGCCACATCTCTCGGTGTGTTATACTAGCCCGATTGAGCCCACCTCTCTCGGTGTGTTATACTAGCCCGATTGAGCATATTTGAATCTGGACTGACAGTCTCAGAAACAATCACGACCACGCAAGTTGGCCGCATGATTTACCCAGCCTAGACGATCCTTAGCAGGAGCAGGCTACCATCTTAATGACCACGAGCGGGTCCGTTTATGCCCTGGTCGGTCGAATACATACCATGCCTCCCAAATAACCACCGAACACCAGCCTAGAGTAGGATGGTTGGGCTGGTATGAAGCATCTTGGAAAACATGTACGCACAAGACTGACAATGTCGGTCTCAAACAGATCGCGGCCGTCCAACTTCACCGGCATGGTTGGACGGCATAGATCGTCTCATGTCCGGTTGGACAAGCGTTGTCCTGCACACCGACGGCCCCCCTTCACGCCTGCATAATCGACCACCTCACGTCCTAGCCAAGGAAAAGCAAACGCTCGCCCAAAGTTCGGCCGGCATGATACTTTAAGGGTCGCGGGAAATTCCACTAAAGGTCTTAAATTAATCACGACCATCCAACCTCACCAGCATGTTTGGATGGCTTAGATCAGACCCATAGCTGTCAGGCAGGTATTGGCATGTTCACCACCGGCCCAATGTGGATCCCACATGATCGGCCTTCCCAAAAGAGGAGTGTAGCTTGCCAATTCGTCCAGCCAAAGTAGCGTGGACATGAAACCCTAATTAGGGTTTGCAGCATATCACATTGTCACAAATCAGTCGCGACCATCCATCTTCGCAGGCATATATGGAGGGTGTAGATGTAGACTCAAAGGGTCCCAAGCATGTCAACACAATCCCCATGGGACCGTCTACATCCGTGAACAATCGGTCAAGGCCCACCATGGATAGATGCCTCGATTCGTGCGCCTAAACTAGGAATGGTCGCGCGGTTCCAATTGCAAACCGATCTCGACCACTCAACTTTGCCGGACAAATCGAGTGGCTTAGATCACATCTTCATGGGACAGTGAGGTACGGACGTGTACACCGGCAAGCCGTCTACACGCATGCTCGGTCGGTCTTGCCAAAAAAATCTCCCATGCATGGATTCGACAAAGCTGAAAGAAGGTACTTGCGCACCTCCTAAACCCTAATCTGACGGTCGTAGATGTGGGTCGGAAGTCATCTCGTCCGTCCAACTTCGCCAGCTTGGATGGACAGCCTAAGACAGGAGTTGGGCAACCAGTGAGGCATCACCACGATCACCGTCCACCACTCTTCCACATGGGATGATCGTCCAAATCAGGGCTTGCCTGTATAGCTTCCAAACGATCACTCGAAGATGGCTGGACGTGATGCTATTTTAAGACGCTTAAATTCGTGACTTACTTCATTAAGCCTTAAAACAGCGATGCTTCATACATGCTGATATATTCGATGCATTACCTGCATAGAATACACAAGATATTTCATAAATATCGACTTCCTAAATAACTTAGTTATTTAATCTAGCATCACATGCTACTTTATGTGGGTCCCACATACACACATTCGAGACATCAAACATGTCACAAACTGGGGGATACATACTGGGGTATTGGTCTGGCGGTTTACAGCATGCAGCGTGCAACGTGCCATCACAAGAACGTATCAGGAAGACATGGACGATTAGTGATGATGGGAGAAGTGGGAAAGACTGGTCGTGTGACACTAATACACAAATCCACTACTCCATCACTCCACTTCCTCCACTTCCCATGAGAGACGTGGGTTAGGCTCAATGACTTGTAGAAATAGGTTCTCCTCCCTATTTCCAAAGAACAAGACAACAAGATAGAAACCAAGTGTTGATACAATCGTATTCAAACACCAGAACTGATAGCTTACATCCTGCAAGCCAGTTCAGCTTTCTGATACAAGTCATAAAACAGCCAACATCTTCACAATATCAACACCTTCTTCGCTTCCCTCCCTAAGATCAACCGCATCTCCTTCACTTTGTGACCGAAGCAAGTCTGGAACGGCCATTTCTTGGTTTAGGCCAGAATTGTACAGATTGATTTCTCGAATCACAAGCACTCCCGTGCAGTGCATTTGTTTAGGGTTTAGATTCATTTCTCATCCACACACCCCAAATTACCAAAACCGACAGAAATAGTTTTCACCCATAAACAACTGTATTAAGCCGTTACAGACACTAGCCTACTACAAGTTAACTTCGGACTGGAATGTAGTTGTGCCCTAACCAAGTCTCACACCGATTAAGGTACTGTCGCATTCATTAAGCCTCTAGAACAACGCCGGATTCTGCGCACTTGATTCCCTTAGCTGATCTCACCCACAACTAAAATTTGCTAAGACCCAAAGTCGAAGACTTACAAACAAATTTGTCTCCCACATATATGTCTATTATTTATTCAGTTTTTGTTCCGTTTTTTTATAAATCAAAGTGAACAGGAACCGATTGATAATCCGGTCTTATACTCCCGAATAGAAGCCTAGACAATAACCCAACTAATTAACAAAAAAAGTTATTGCGGAATCACAAGAGTCTGAGACGAAGAACTGTTGTAATTAATTTTTATATATTACCTATCGGAGATAAATATCGAGTAAATATTAGAGAAGATAAAACTCAATACGAAAAAACAAGTAAGATCAGAATGCGCAACTATAGAGAAAATAGTTGGATCTGGCTTCACGAATCCCAAATGAAGTCTTCAAGTCGTTAACCTAATATGGTTTTGGAAAAACCTAGGTTAAAGGAGAATCGACTCTAGTTTACAACTAGGACACAAAAAAGTGTCGGGATTAGGTTTTCCAATTGCTAGAGTTCTCCCTTATATAGCCTTTCAAATCAGGGTTGCTTACAATCAAAGCTAAGATAGCTTAGTAACAAAGCATTCAATATTCACCGTTAGATGAACTCCTGATTTAAGATTCAAGCTAAGTCCGCTTAGAAATTAAGAAATCAATCTTCACCGTTAGATGGTCTTAGCTTGTTACACACAAATGAAATATACTTATATTCAAATATGGGTAACCGTGCCTAAATGTGTATATTGAGCTGGCTCTGAAAAACGGGGGTCTAACAACCACACCCAATATCTCGCTTAACAATCTGTATGGACTAACTCCAATATACTTTCAAGAGAATCAACTAGACAGTCAGACTCAATCTTAAGAAAAGTATATCAAAGAGTTGTATCCCAATATCTCAATTCAATCTGCAATCAAACAAGCAATAATTTGCGAGCCCGATTGAATATAAGAGAGATAACTTGAATGGTACCAAAGACCAATGTTCAAGGATCAATCAATTTCAATAAACAACCAAAGGTTGGATTTACCAATTGATCGATTCAACGCACAATCTGTGATATTTCAATTATATAACAAAATATAATGCAGAAAAGAAATAACACAGACACCAAAAGTTTTGTTAACGAGGAAACCGCAAATGCAGAAAAACCCCGGGACCTAGTCCAGATTGAACACCAAACTGTATTAAGCTGCTACAGACACTAGCCTACTACAAACTAACTTCGGTCTGGACTGTAGTTGAACCCCAATCAATCTCACACTGATCCAAGGTACAGTTGCGCTCCTTACGTCTCTGATCCCAACAGGATACTACGTACTTGATTCCCTTAGATGATCTCACCCACAACTAAGAGTTGCTATGAACTAAAGTCGAAGATTTTAATAAACAAATCTGTCTCACACAGAAAAGTCTACAGGAATAGATAAATCTGTCTCCCACAGAAATACCTACGAGTTTTGTTAAGTCTTTTGATAAATCAAGGTGAACAGGAACCAATTGATATACCGGACTTATTTTCCCGAAGAACGGCCTAGAAATATCAATCACCTCACAATAATCTTAATCGACTAGCGAAACAAGATATTGTGGAATCACAAACGATGAGACGAAGGTGTTTGTGACTACTTTTCTATCTTGCCTATCGGAGATATAAATCTCAATCCAATCTTACGATTGCACTCAATCCCGATAGAAACAACAAGATCAGATCGCGCAACTACTGAGAAAATAGTTGGGTCTGGCTTCACAATCCCAATGAAGTTTTCAAGTCGTTAACTGATAGACGCATTTATATGTCTAATTTGTCCTCAATGTTTCCTATTGTTGGTACTCGTTTTCGTCCTTATTATGGTGTTTTGTGTATTTTTAGGTATTTTTGGAAAATAAATATTGTTGGAAAAATCGGCTCGAAAAATCACTCGGAACACCCCCGGAGGACACTTGCTATACGGAGCCCAGATTTGGTTAAGGGGCACCTCAATTACTAAGGGGCACCCCAAAAGGCAGATGCTATTTGCACCCCACATCTGGTTAGGGGGACACCATCTTCTTCATTTGAAACTTAAAAATTGGCGGAAAAAATGTGGCAGCTCTCTGAGAATGTTTCGATCGAAATTTGAAGATGTTCTAGGTGGACTAAAGGGCTGAAACTTCATGGGTAGTTGTGATATGTCATAAAAGAGCTGGTATGGGTGTTTGTTTCGATCAAATTTGGCTGGAAAATCCGTGACAAGGAATCAGGGCGGCCCGTGCATGAGAAGAATAGTTCACGGTTTTTGGAAGATTTATGCGTGTTCTGCTCGTGTATGATGACTCTAGCAACACTCTGGACCGTGAAGAAGATAAATGAGGAGATTTTGCAGCTGTAGAAACACGTGAGAAGCTAAAACAGGGAAGAAAATATTCCCAGAATATTTTTCTTCACTGCCGAGTTTAATGAAAATTTGTGAGAGTTATGGCGTGATATTTTGCTGTTGTTGAGTATATATAGGGTGAGGGGATCATAGAGAAGGGCGACGGAGAGATTGGGAGAGAAAAAGAGCACCACAGAGCGAAAAATCAAATTTGCAGAGCTGCCATTTCTGCTGCTGCAAAACTAAAGAACACGAAGAACGGACCTGCACCAGCAGTCGTTTTTGAACAGTGGCAGCAACTCATTCTGTGGGTCGCAGTTTACAGGCAGACTTAAAAACGCAACAGCAACAGTAACGGCTCTTTGTAACGGTTTTTTCAATAGTTATAAGCGTTGCAAACCCGATTTTTATTTTAATTCTCCCTTATTCATCATTTGTAACCCTTTGAGCATAAATGAAATCAACTTTTGAGTGTGTTTCCAACATGATGAGCGGCTAATTCTCTCGTAACCAAGGCAATGTATGAAGCTATTCACACATGAACAATGGGTAACTATTTCATTTTCTCTAATATTTAATTATAATTCACTCAATCACTGCTTTTGCAGAGTTTTTAAAAGTTTACGTAATTTTCTTCATTAGTTGTGATTCAATTAGATAGGTTATGCTTTGGTTAGATAATCTATGCTTAGAGGATAGCATTAATTTTTGAGAATATGTTTGATTATTTGTGGATTAAGAAATAAAGGATTAAAAGGATAATTAGAGTTATGAAATATTTGACATCATTCATGTGTAATAGTGGATTCTAGTGTCTTGGTTATTTTCCAATAACTTGAAATCAATTTTGAGTTAAGTTTTCTATATTTTTAAGTTATATTAAGTCTAGAATTCATTGCCTTCACAAGCCTCAACGAACTTTTTACTACAACATCATTGAAAATTTCATCAATTTTTGGCGCCGCCGACGCGGGCTTGTCTTTGGGATAGAGTTTTTAGATTTATTTTTATTTTTTATTTTTTTGTTCTTCTTTACGTTTTTGGGTTTTTATCTTTTCCTTTCAGAATTTGGGAATTTAGAGCGAAAGAAATTTTTGCCAAAGCTTTTGGCGAATATTTAAAGACTTGAAGTAAAAGGCAAAGCGAAAGGAGCTAAAGAAGAAGATTTTTTTTTTTTTATAGAAAAAGAGAGAAAAAAAAAGAGTGTTATTTTATTAGATTGTATTAGGAATTCTTTTTATTTTGTATTTTTCTTTTTCTTTTTGCACTTTATTTTTTGGACCTTTCTTTTGGACTTTGGACATTTGGACATTAAATTTTTTTAAACCCTACGAAAGGGTAGATTAAATATTAAACTGTTTGCAGAGAAGGACGGTGATTACGATATCACCTCGGCCCCTCGTGTTCGTACACAACATAGGAGTTGTGGCCCGAGTCGACGACAACGGTTCATCCCCCGTCTGGAACGGGAGGTAAGTTTGTCGAAACACTCGCGAATCGCCTGTCAGCGAGTTACTGTATTCATTCGTTTGCATATATGCTGAGGAGCTGAAAACGGCTGTTTTAAATTCCTAGTAAAGGGCAAGGACTGGCCATACAAGATAAGGGTTCGGATTTCATCACCGTTCTCTTCTTTCTCGCCTTAGGAAAACGAAACCAAACGCGAACCTAAGCTTTAAAATTTGGAATAGAACGAGGCCTATGGGGTAATGAGCTTAGTAGGAAAGTCGTTCGAAAAATATTGGTTACTCTTTTAGCATACTTCGAAGTTCATGATGGTTTCTGTGAGTTGAATGCGTGACTGCGCCGCCTTGTGATAGCGGTGAGGCCTTGGGTATCAAAGCTCCACTGAGCTTCCCTCGCCTCAATTCAACTTACTTTGACTCGGATTGATTCCAGAGGGGTTTTCTTAAATTGTAACGAATTCCCTTTCGAAGGATTAAAATTTGGTCAAGAAACAATCTAAGTGGAGCCATCATGCTTTTTGTTTGCTAGAATTCAGTAGGTTTGCTGTGGTGGAGTCAGCCTTGTTTGTGTTTGGATAGAACTTCCCTTCCCTTTTAGGGATTTTCGTTTTAGTTTTGTTTTTCTAGTGTATGCCCGAGGTCATTAGAGAACGGGCTTGGAAAAGAAACACTCTAGGTCGTCTGATTAGTGATAAACCTAGTAGTTCTTCTTGTGAAGGCGGGGAGCTCGAAGACTCTTCTTTAGAGAGCCCCGTTTTTGGAAACTTCAGTTTTGAGAATCTGCTTCTTTGTGAAGAAATTACTCCTAGTCCTTTGGTAGTGCCAGAAATGGCAACTTTAAAAGCTTTATTGAACCCAACTAGGACCTCTCGTCCGTCTTGTATCAAGTTAGCTGAAACCGAGGCAAATTATGAACTCAAACCTAGGACTTTACAGATGCTCCCAACCTTTTTAGGAAAAGAGAATGAGAACCCCTATTTTCATGTTAGGGAATTTGAGACTCTGAAAATTAAAAACCTTAGTGATGATGCACTAAAACTTAGGTTATTCCCCTTTTCCTTAAAAGATAAAGCCAAATCTTGGATGTATAGTTTGGATTCTGAGTCAATTGAAACCTATGAACAACTTACATCTGTATTTATACATAAGTTTTTCCCAAGGCACAAAACATCGTCTATTAGGACACAAATTTGTACTTTTGCTCAACAAGAGGGAGAATCTTTATATAGGTATTTAGAAAGGTTCAATGACTTAATATCTCAATGTCCTCATCATGGTTTAGAGAAGGTTAGGTTAGTTCAGATCCTCTACGAGGGTTTAGATTATTCAACAACAACCATGGTTGAGTCCTTATGCACAGGTGGGTTTGAAAATAAAACTGTTGATGAGGCGATGACATTTTTGAATGAAATCGCCAATAAGACCCAACAATGGGAAAATAATAGGGAACCCCAGAAAACAATTCTTCTAAGTAGAGGAAATGTCAATAGGGTAGAAGGATCCTATGAGTCAGATGCTAAAATAGCATCCATAGCCAAAAGGTTAGAAGCGTTGGAATTAGGTCATTCTAGTGGTACTAGTGGTAGAATATAGACTTTTGGGAAGACCATACTGTTGAAGAGCAAGCCAATGCTCTTTATAACAACACTAGATTCGATAACCGTCAGAAGTTTGACCCTTATTCAGAAACCTATGACCCTGGCTGGAGAAACCATCCCAACCTTTCTTGGTCTAAGGGCCAGAATCAAGGTCAGTCTAGTAACTCTCAAGCTCCCCCAGGTTTTGGCTATCCTAAGAATCCTTCATCCCCGGCACCGTTTCAGAACCCTTCAGATAACAAGATTATGATTTTAGAAGAGTCTCTTGCTTTGTTAACTCGTAACACTATGCAGTCTCAGCAATTTGTTGCTCAAGGTTTAGAAGAAAATAAGAGAATATGTCAGTCTAAATCTCAGGATATTTCCGAGTTGAAAACCCAGGTTAGTCATATAAATGAGTCTTTAAGAGAAAGAAGTAAGTTTCCTAGTCAAACTCAACCAAACCCTAGAGGAATTAATGAAATTGGTGAAAGACCATCCGATCATGTAAATGCTATTAAAACCCTTAGGAGCGGTAGAGAGATAGACAACAAGGTTTCCATGCCTAATAGTGAACATGCTGTAGTTCACCCTTCTGAGCCAGAGAATGAGAAGACTGATAGAGTCTCCAAAGAGACCAATGAGGGTCCTGCTGAGACCTGCTTTGTTCCCAAAGCCCCGTTTCCCCAGCTGTTAGTTCCGACTAAGAGGGAGTCCAACTTTAATGATATATTAGAGGTTTTTAAGCAGGTTACTATCAACCTACCATTGTTGGATGCGATTAAGAAGATTCCGGCTTATGCCAAGTTCCTTAAGGACTTGTGTACACGAAAGCGTAAGCTTAGTGTCCAAAAGAAAGCCTTCCTAGCTAGTCACGTGAGTTCCATTATTCAGAATACCACTACTCCTAAGTATAAAGACCCAGGGTCCCCTACCATTTCTTGCACAATAGGTAAACACCGTGTTGAGAAAGCTTTGCTTGACTTAGGAGCCAGTGTGAATTTACTTCCATACCATGTGTACCTTAAGCTAGGACTTGGTGAGATGAAACCTACCCAGATCACACTCCATTTAGCTGATAGGTCCGTTAAAATTCCTCGTGGTGTGATCGAGGATGTTCTTATTGAGGTCGACAAGTTTATTTATCCAGTGGATTTTGTTATCCTAGATACCCAACCTGTCCCTGACCCAGAGAACCAGATACCAGTGATTTTAGGTCGCCCATTTTTAGCAACATCCAATGCGATCATTAACTGTCGAACTGGTATTATGAATTTGTCTTTTGGTAATATGACTATTGAGCTGAACATCTTTCACATTAGTAAGCTACCCCAGGAACTGGACGACTCGAGCGTAGAAGAGGTAAACATGATAGGCACCTTAGTAGAGGAGTCATTACCAAACACTTTGATAGAATATCCATTAGAGAAATTCCTATCTCACTTTGGGATTGATTTTGATGATGATGATGTGATTAATGAGGTGAATGATTTGTTAGATTCAACCCCTTTGTTAGACACTAGTAATGGATGGAAACCTAAGTTCGAACCTCTACCCATTCCCGAGTCTACCCTAGTTTCTTCGTTGGAAAATCCTCCCAAGTTGGACCTTAAACCATTACCAGATACCCTGAAGTATATGTTTTTAGGCCCCTCTGAAACTTTACCTGTGATTATAGCATCCGACTTGGTTAGTGATCAGGAAAGTAGGTGACTGTCCTTCAGAATAACAAGGAAGCTTTAGGGTGGACCATAGCAGACATTAAGGGTATAAGTCCTATTGATTGTATGCATCATATATATTTAGAGAGTGACACCAAACCTTCTAGGGAGATGCAACGTCGACTGAACCCTAATATGAAAGAAGTTGTTCGAACCAAGGTTCTGAAGCTGTTAGATGCAGGCATTATCTACCCCATTTCAGACAGTAAGTGGGTCAGCCCCGTTCAGGTTGTTCCCAATAAATCCGGTATTATTGTAGTCCAGAATGATAACAATGAGTTAATCCCAACCCGAATGACCACGAGTTGGCGTGTCTGTATTGACTATAGAAAATTGAACAAGGTCACTAGGAAGGACCACTTTCCCCTTCCCTTCATAGACCAAATGCTAGAGAGATTAGCTGGACGTAGCCATTATTTATTTTTAGATGGATACTGCGGTTATAATCAGGTTCCTATTGTCCCAGAAGACCAAGAGAAAACCACTTTTACCTGTCCCTTTGGTACCTTTGCGTATAGACGCATGCCTTTCGGCTTATGTAATTCCCCTGCGACCTTTCAGCGTTGTATGATGAGCATATTTTCTGACATGGTAGAACGGTTCTTAGAGGTCTTTATGGATGATTTTTCAGTGTTTGGTTCGTCTTTCGATGAGTGCTTGCATCATTTGTCATTAGTTTTGACTAGGTGTAAGGAAAAGAATTTAGTGCTTAATTGGGAGAAATGTCACTTCATGGTTCGTTCAGGAATTGTTCTAGGGCATATCGTATCTTCAAAGGGTATAGAGGTAGATAGAGCCAAAGTTGACCTTATTAAAACTTTACCGGTCCCAAAAACCGTAAAAGGTATTAGGTCATTCTTAGGGCATGCTGGTTTTTATCGTCGATTCATTAAGGATTTTAGCTTGATTTCTAGACCTCTTTGCAATTTGCTTGCAAAAGATGTTAAGTTTGTCTTTGATGATGCTTGTTTAGAGGCTTTCGAGAAGCTTAAAACTTTACTCACTACCGCCCCCATAGTCCAGGCACCCAACTGGAACCTACCCTTTGAAATCATGTGCGATGCTTCAGATTATGCTATTGGTGTTGTGCTAGGTCAGCGAGAAAACAAGTTACTTCATGTAATTTACTATGCTAGCAAAACTCTGAATGATGCCCAGTTGAACTATACCACTACGGAGAAGGAACTGTTAGCCATTGTGTTTGCCTTAGACAAGTTTAGACCCTATCTCTTAGGTTCTAAGATCGTAATATATACTGATCATGCTGCTTTGAAATATCTTTTGTCTAAGAAGGATACGAAACCTAGATTGATTAGGTGGATCCTGTTGTTACAAGAGTTTTCTCCGGACATTAGAGACAAAAAGGGTGCAGAAAATGTAGTAGCAGACCACTTGTCTAGACTTGTTGTGGATACCCTTAATGATTCCCTTCCTATAAGGGACAACTTTCCTGATGAACAATTGTTCTTTGTTACCCAATTACCTTGGTATGCGAATATAGTGAACTATCTTGTTACTGGTCGAATGCCCCAACATTGGGGTAAACAAGAGCGTTCTAGATTTTTAGCTGAGGTTAAGCACTTCTTTTGGGATGATCCTTATTTGTTTAAGTATTGTCCAGACCAGATTATTAGGAGATGTATACCTGAGAGTGACCAGTCCAGTATTATTTCCTTTTGTCATGATCATGCGTGTGGGGGTCACTTTAGTGCTAAGAAGACTGCTGAAGATATTGCAGTGTGGATTCTATTGGCCTTCGTTGTTTAAAGACTCCCACAGTTACTGTGTTACTTGTGAACGTTGCCAGAAATTAGGAACCATTTCCCGTAGGAACATGATGCCCTTGAACCCTATTTTAGTTGTCGAGGTCTTTGATGTGTGGGGTATTGACTTTATGGGTCCGTTTCCTAATTCTTTTGGTAACCTATACATCCTGTGTGTGTAGACTATGTCTCTAAGTGGATTGAGGGGTTGCGTGTAAAACCAATGACCATAGGGTTGTGATTGATTTCTTGAAAAATAATATTCTTACACGTTTTGGTACACCGCGGGCTATAATTAGTGATGGTGGGTCGCACTTTTGTAATGGACCTTTTAGGCTTTTGATGAAGAAATATGGTATTACACATAAGGTAGCTACCCCGTATCATCCACAGACTAGTGGTCAGGTTGAGGTTTCCAATAGGGAGATAAAACGTATATTAGAGAAAACAGTTAATCCTAATCGGAAAGACTGGTCGTCTAGGCTTACTGATGCCTTATGGGCTTACCGTACTGCGTTTAAGACCCCCATTGGAATGTCGCCTTATCGGCTTGTGTATGGCAAGGCATGTCATTTACCTGTCGAGTTAGAACATAGAGCTTATTGGGCTGTTAAGCAGCTAAACTTTTCTCTTGACAAGGCAGGAGCCCATAGGAAACTCCAGCTCAATGAGTTGGACGAGATTCGTATTGATGCTTACGATAGTGCGAAGGAGTATAAGAACAAAATGAAACTTGTGCATGATAGAAAATTTTAAGGAAGTCATTTTCTCCAGGTCAAAAAGTTCTTCTGTATGATACCCGCTTGCATCTTTTCCCTGGGAAGTTACGTTCTCGGTGGACGGGTCCTTTTATTGTTCGCACTGTCTTTCCTCATGGAGTTGAGATCGAGACACCGGATGGTAGTAGTTCTTCGAAGGTTAACGGTCAGAGATTGAAACCCTTTTTAGAGCCCTTTCCAACAGGTGATGTTGAGGAGGTCCCTCTGGAGGACCCTGTTTACCCTTGATTGACCATCGAGGCGATTGTATGTTGTATATTAGTTTTTGATTTCTCTCTTCACCCAGGTACTATCTTTCCGACTTCTCTCTTTACTGATTCCTCATGTTACTTTACTTTTTGGTATTGCTCTTTCATTAGAAACATTGAGGACAATGTTAGATTTAAGTTTGGGGGTGGGGAAGAAACTTTTTGTTAGCTTTTAGTTGCAATAAATAAACTCCAGAGCCTAGAAATTTATGTTTATTAAGGTTGGCACTAACCGATCTAAGTGGATGGGAACATTTTGATTGTAGGATTGAGGAACCAATCTGATTAGATGGAAACATCTAGAAGAGTCTATTCATAAAAGCACAGAGCTCAGGTGTTAGAAAAGAAAACATGGTAGTTTCGCCATATCCTCGTGATGGAAACATCGAAAGAATCCTGATCACTTCTTTTTTTCTTTTTACCATTACTAGGGTGAAATAGAGTGACTGAGATGAAAAAAAAAATTGAGACCAGACCACCAGACCAACCGGAATAAATACAATAAAGTCGACCACTGGTACCCTTGTATATGCCAGCTGAGTTGACCTAGAGTTAGGATTATCGACCACTGGTTCCCTTGTATTTGCCAGTGTGTTGATATTAGTCCAGACCAGTATCTCAGTCCATTAGGATAGGTTCACCTTAGTCAACATCATCCACATTTTTCTCTACATCCATCTTCTTAATCTATCCATGTGATTGGTTGACTCCGGTTTATGATGTCCAGAAACTATCTGAGTAGAGCTCTGTCACTTTATATGAATTTTAGTATGCTTGAGTGCAAACTCGTGTACCAATTGGAATTTCGCATCAGGGTACTTCCTCCTGTAGTCAATAAGTATGCCAACCAAGGAGATTCTTTAGTGCCTTCCAAGGTTCTGCATAGATAGCTAGGGTCTGGAGTAATGGTTTTGTGGGCACACCTCTGGTAAACCCTCCCGAGATTAACTCGGTTTTATTTATTTTTTATTAGTTTTGCTCGAGGACTAGCAAATAATAAGTTTGGGGGTATTTGATAGACGCATTTATGTGTCTAATTTGTCCTCAATGTTTCGTATTGTTGGTACTCGTTTTCGTCCTTATTATGGTGTTTTGTGTATTTTTAGGTATTTTTGGAAAATAAATATTGTTGGAAAAATCGGCTCGAAAAATCACTCGGAACACCCCCGGAGGACACTTGCTATACGGAGCCCAGATTTGGTTAAGGGGCACCTCAATTACTAAGGGGCACCCCAAAAAGGCAGCTGCTATTCGCACCCCACAGCTGGTTAGGGGGACACCATCTTCTTCATTTGAAACTTAAAAATTGGCGGGAAAAATGTGGCAGCTCTCTGAGAATGTTTCGATCGAAATTTGAAGATGTTCTAGGTGGACTAAAGGGCTGAAACTTCATGGGTAGTTGTGATATGTCATAAAAGAGCTGGTATGGGTGTTTGTTTCGATCAAATTTGGCTGGAAAATCCGTGACAAGGAATCAGGGCAGCCCGTGCATGAGAAGAATAGTTCACGGGTTTTGGAAGATTTATGCGTGTTCTGCTCGTGTATGATGACTCTAGCAACACTCTGGACCGTGAAGAAGATAAATGAGGAGATTTTGCAGCTGTAGAAACACGTGAGAAGCTAAAACAGGGAAAAAATATTCCAGAATATTTTTCTTCACTGCCGAGTTTAATGAAAATTTGTGAGAGTTATGGCGTGATATTTTGCTGTTGAGTATATATAGGGTGAGGGGATCATAGAGAAGGGAGACGGAGAGATTGGGAGAGAAAAAGAGCACCACAGAGCGAAAAATCAAATTTGCAGAGCTGCCATTTCTGCTGCTGCAAAACTGAAGAACACGAAGAACGGACCTGCACCAGCAGTCGTTTTTGAACAGTGAACAACTCATTCTGTGGGTCGCAGTTTACAGGCAGACTTAAAAACGCACAACAGTAAGGGCTCTTTGTAACGGTTTTTGCAACAGTTATAAGCGTTGCAAACCCGATTTTTATTATAATTCTCCCTTATTCATCATTTGTAACCCTTTGAGCATAAATGAAATCAACTTTTGAGCGTGTTTCCAACATGATGAGCGGCTAATTCTCTCGTAACCAAGGAAATGGATGAAGCTATTCACACATGAACAATGGGTAACTATTTCATTTTCTCTAATATTTAATTATAATTCACTCAATCACTGCTTTTGCAGAGTTCTTAAAAGTTTACATAATTTTCTTCATTAGTTGTGATTCAATTAGATAGGTTATGCTTTGGTTAGATAATCTATGCTTAGGGGATACAATTAATTTTTGAGAATATGTTTGATTATTTGTGGATTAAGAAATAAAGGATTAAAAGGATAATTCGAGTTATGAAATATTTGATATCATTCATGTGTAATAGTGGATTCTAGTGTCTTGGTTATTTCCCAATCACTTGAAGTCAATTTTGAGTTAAGTTTTCTGTATTTTTAAGTTCTATTAAGTCTAGAATTCATTGCCTTCACAAGCCTCAACGAACTTTTTACTACAACATCATTGAAAATACCATTAACCTACAGGGTCTCGAGAGAAACCTAAGGTTAAAGGAGAATCGACTCTAGCTTATGCAACTAGTATCACACAAGAGGTGTGGGGATTAGGTTTCCCAGTTGCTAGAGTTCTCCTTTATATAGTCTTCAAATCAGGGTTTGCAATCTAAGTTACCTTGGTAACAAAGCATTCAATATTCACTGTTAGATGAAAACTTGATTAGATTCAAGCTAATATCTTTCAACCGTTAGATCGAACTTAGCTTGTTATACACAAATAAAATGTAACTTCATTTAGGTTTGAGTAACCATACCTAAACGTGTACACTTATTTGGTTCAACAATAGTTAACCAATGGTTAGCCATATGAGCACTTTCAGATCAACCTTATTTATCTTCACCATAACTAGTTCAAATGACTCAAATGAACTAGTTAGAGAGTTGTTCAGTTGCTTAGATCTCATAGAAGTATACAAAACACAATCGAAACAAAATCGGTTTGGATTCACTCGAATCTATTCATGAACAATATAACCACGGTTTGCAAAGATTGCATTCCTTATTATATAAATGTTTTAGTTCATGAACAAACCGATTTTAGAAAGTAACCTACCTAAGTATGCGAACAGGTACGCGTACTTAAGTAACCGGATTGAGTTTGTTTTTCACTTTCAAACTCCAGCAGAAATTCACGAACGTGAATTTTCCGCCAGTACGCGTACGGGTACGCATACTCACCCGGATTTCCAACAACCGCCAGTACGCGTACGGGTACACATACTTCGGGTTCCCGATTTTGGACTTTTACACAAATGTGAAAAAAAACTATGTTTATATCCAAAGATGGTTACATGTTTTAAACTCTCATTTCAATCATTGAAACTTTCTTAGAGGATGTTATATAGTTGTTATTCACAAACTATTTTTCATCAAAGCGATTTTCAAGTTATTGAAATAATCAACATTACTTTCGTCACGAGTAAAGATGAACTTGGCCAAAGCGAAAGCTTACCAACACATATTTCGAGAAATAGATAAGCGAGATATACTCAGCTCGAAATAGCAAATGTGTATAATCAAAGTTTATATAGCAATACGAATTTTGTCTCAAGATAGGAGATATAATAGATAGACTTTTGAGTGATAGATAAGTTCAAGTGTGACTACTCGTTTTCCCGTAGTCTACATAATGTATACAGCTCTGAGGATCTGATACTAAGCAGTATTGATACCTCTGTTGAACTGATAATGCTAAGTAATAAATGATATCTAAGATCGCAATAATAACGAAGAACACAAATATAACGTAAAAGCTTCTAAGTTATCATGAGACACAAGAGATTACGTGGTTCGACATTTGTCTACGTCCACGGGGTAATGAGTGATTGTTTTGTATTAAGTTTGAGGTAATTACAAAGATCTTAAATGCTTCCCAAAGTAATAGAGAGAACTCAATTGGAAGTAAATACTTAAGTTCTAAACATTAAAGAGGTATAAGCTTAAGACTAGATCTTCTCTCCTAGATATTGAATGCCCTTAGTTTGTTGGTGAGGCTTGGTATTTATATCCCTTCTTGCTCCAGGTATATTTTTGATGCCTCTGGGTCCATCGTATGCTGATATACCTTTCGTACCAATGGTACCTTCGTCCACCGCGTACCTTCTCCAGTTGTATTTCGCCACCTCAGCTGGCCCACGTTCCTTCGGGAACTGCCCAACCTTAGTACAGGTTGTACCTTTGTTCACCGCCAACTTCTGCCAATCGGGTTGTGCCACGCCTTCTCTCTCCACGTGCCTTGATTCATGCGTATAGATAAGAGATTTGAGCATTTAATGCTGATTAGATGCGTCATCTACCTCTGTCCCCTCGCCAGCTGCCTCTTTGTAGACTAGGCTTTTACCATTCTTATCTTGACCGTTTAGGCCTTCTTTCTTGGGATGAGATAAAGTAGATCTGCGGAGGTATCCTTTGCTACTTAGGCTTCTCAGTTCAGCGAATGCTACACAGTTGAATATATGTGCGACCACTAAGATCGTGACACGTGCTCCACGGAATATTGGTATTCACAATTTGCCTTTTTCTTTCATATTCTACCGTTTGGTATAAGTGGAAGAAAACTTCCGTTACCCCTCCATTTTTGCACATACCGATTGGGTGGTCCCCACATGTCCTTTCATGCAATAACTTCCCCTTGAATTTCGGGACATCCAAATTTTTGGATTCTCCAGCCGCTTATAAGAAGGGAACAAAGAGAAAGAGTTTTTATTAATTCCCTTTCTCCTTCTTCTTCGAACTTCCGCCCTCCATCTCCTTCATTGAGATTCTTCCGCTGCCAACTGCTCTTTCTCTCCTTCGATCTTTCGAGTACTTTGGCTTCACAGTTGATCGTGCAAGTAAGTGATGCTCGTCTCTTTAGTGTTGATTCTCTTCATATCGTGCCCTGTGTATTCTTCTTTGAGTAGGGTATTACTGATGTTGCGATTATTATCTGCATGCGAGAGTTTTTTTATCTCTTTTAATTGCTTGCGCTGTAATGGAACTTGGGTTTCACTCCATTTTGATTTTTGATGATAATTCTGCCATGATCGTTCCTTGCCTGCAATTTTGCTTTTCGTGATGTATGATATTCATTTTTTTGCCCTATGGTGTGTTCAAACCGTTCCTTTGGTTGGTTTAGTGAAACCCATGCCCAAAGTATGTCGGTTTTTGCCCCTTTGGTTGGAATGAACTATGATTTTCCTCTGCCATTATTGATGGAGACGTTCTTCCTGATGGTGTTAGGTATCATGAGGCTTCCAAAGAAACCTATGCGTAAGGGTCCGAAGATATCTTCGTCGACTGATCCCCCTCCGAGAATGAATCATCCTGATGCTACGTCATCTCCTCCTCCTGAGGGCTCTGAGGTGCCTGCTGGTACTGAGATGGCTACGGTTGCTGAGGGGGTTGCGGACCCTGATGTTGAAGAAGTTGTTGTTGAAGACCTTCCACCTCCTCCTCCTCACTATGAGCTTCAGAGTCTCCAAATGCGTGACAAGGACAGCTTTGCTCATCTGTTCATTGTTGAGATTACGAAGTCTTTTCGCCTCCATAAATTCGAGATTTCCTTCGTCAATGGCCCTGATGTTCTCACTGAGTCTCTCATCCGGGATTTACCTTATGATGAGAATAACCTCCTCATTAGCGTTTGCCAATTGGCCGCAGGTATGCTCCTCCCTTTGTTTAGTAGAAAGGATCCCTTCTACTATGATGTTTTGTCTTCGAGGGATGACCCGGCAAACAAGACTCAGGTTATAGGAGTTATGCAATATACTGGTAATTACTGGCATGCCTTCGTGAAAGATGGTACCGTAGCAAGGTCAAAACAACCCCGGAGTCTTATGACCCCTTTGATGAGGGGAGATCTAAGCGGTAAGATTATACCCCTGCCAACTTCAATGATACGTATGCTGATGCTATTCAGAAGAGTAATCTTCTTCCTTGGAGTGTTGGTCCTCGTCGTATCCATGTTACTGCTAGGCAGATTAGGGAAGGTAATAGCCTTCGCTTGCTGGAAGAGATTGATAAGACTGGTTTGACTACCATCCCCTATTCTGCTAGGATGCCTTTGCCAAAGTATGATCGCATTCGTCTTGATCACGATGATCGTTGAGCTCGTACTCCTATTTGTGTGGTTGGTCCTTGGGCTTATGGTTTTACCACTGCGGATCCCTCAGTTCCTCGTTCAGCTCGTTCTTTGATCGAGAAGTATGATGGGTATCAGCCTTGGATTTTTAATCCTGCCCCTTCCCATGAGGTACCTTCGTTTTTGATATCTTCGTTCGTTTTGATATCTTTGTCTGCTTTGATACCTTTTTTCTGACGGTTTTCTTTTGCAGTCTGCCCCTGCTTCTTTTGCTGGGACTGCTCCAGGTTCTGCTGGTAATTCTGTGGCCACAAGGTCTAGGAAGAGAAAGGCTTTGGTTGAAACGCCTGTGGAGGTAAGGATCATTATCATACCTTTGTGCTTGTAAGTTCCTTAGTACCTTTCCCCTGATTCTTAGCTGACGCATGTGTTTTTTTATAGTCTTCCCAGAGGAAGGGTAAGTTGAAGACCGTCATTGATCTTGATGCTTTGGATGATGATCCTAAGGCTATCAGTGAGGTACCAGGTGATGAAGACATGGATGATATTGAGGATACTGGCCTCAGCCCTCATTTGGATGATATCGAGGAGGATTTTTCCAAAGATAACCCTAGTACCACCCGAGCTGCCTTAGTTGAGGGTGAGAACCTTCTTGTTGGTGCTGGTGCTCAGTTGGTAGAGCATGTTAGTGTTCAATCCCCTGCACCTACGATGTCCTTGAAGATGCCTTTATTTTCTGCTCCTAGCAAGGTTTTTCCCGTTACTTCCGTCGCTGCTGGAGCTGCTGTTGTGGCTCTAAAAGTCTGCCTTCGTCTCCTGCTACCTCCCTTCAATCAAGTGGTTCGTTTGCTAAGGTTGTTACCCCCGCAGTGAGGGTTGGTAGCTCAGATTCGCAGAAGAAGAAGTAGGTTGTGATTTCACTAGCCAGCTTCTCCTTCAATGCTGCTCCTGCTTCACTAGGGAGTGCTCAGTCTGTCTCTATTGCCCCCGCTAGCAAAGCTATTGGACCCACACCTTCGTCACCAGATTGGACCGTACTGGGTAATCTTCCTTCTGCCGGTGACATGGATTTGGGCGGCTCTCAAGCTCCTCTTTATGTTCCTATCTCATCCACCATGCTATCTCTTCATCGTGGTGAGGGCTCAGCAGTCGTGCCCCTTGCTCGTGTTCAAACAAACGAGGGAGTTGCCGCTGAAGCTAGCCAAGGTAGGTTGCCGGAGAGCTTGAGCTTAGGTAGTTCTGATGACGCTATTCTTGAGGCCATCCTGCGGGATTCCAAGGTTCCCTTTTCTGTTGGAGTTGATCATTATCATCTTGGTAGTTCTTTCGAGATAGCTTCGCAGCTGGACGTGTTATCTGCCCAGTATCGTGCTGCCAAAGACTTGTTCTTTGACCCTGATTATCTCCGCTCCAGTTAGAGGGTGAGATCCATAGGGGTAGCATCCAAGAGATATAGGATTTCATGGATACCTACGCCAACTTCCTCCCTCGTCTTTCAGCGTTCTCAATAAGTGATTCTTACCTTATCGTTTTTCTTCTTAATTTCATC